>NC_083434.1:42872773-43521107 GCF_020745735.1 Hemiscyllium ocellatum | reverse complement strand
CTGGTTCAGACATAGGGACACTACCACTGCACCACAAGAACCCCCTGGGGACTTTGTTTTTTTATATATAACGGGAAGTATTATCACATGCAACTGAATGGCTTTCTTGCCCACTGCTAAATCATCTTCAGTACTTTTATGCTAACATGTACCACCAAGAACTCTGTTTAAGCAATTTTTTTTAGTTTCAAATGCAAGCTTAATGAAATCTTGAACATGATCTCCACATATCTGGAGGTGGGGAAAGGGGTAAGCTAACAATTTCATCAACAGGTTTTTTTTTGTTGGATAAGACTGAAAAGAGTTGACGTACAGAGCAGTCATGATCAAACTGAATAGGAAGAGCGAAGGGGCTGAATGGCTCCCTCCTGTTCCTATGCCCATAGAACATTATAAGTCCCTTCTTTTGTTTTCATACCTGCAAAATGAATGGAACATGAGAGGCAATGAGAACACTAGTGCAGTTCCCTCTCTGATATAGAGTATTCAAGCCTCTCACCAAGGTGCCTGAGAACCACGAGTTCAATGAAAACCTGGGATAAAACCTCAGATCTTTTTGATCTTTGTAGCTTAGCAACTCACTGAATAAATTCACTGAATATTGAGAAGAGCCCACTTCTGATTAGACTAAGATCTAGTGAAAGGTTGTCAAGGCAAACAGGATTTCTGTGTAAAATCATTGGATTAAGTATGTTGTCAAGGTATATCGTCTTGTTCAAAACTGTCTTTAAACAAGACATAAGCTAAAAGCAACCCACACAATATAAATATTCGTTCTCTGTTATAAAGCAATTAGTTTAACCTAACAACGATGACTGAAATTGAACTGATGTATCTAATTAGATGATAACGATATTGTTTCTGGTTCCTGAATTGAAATGTAGATGAAGGTTTCAATCGGGCTTCCGAAGTGAAGAATTACAGAAAGTGAAAAGTTACACTTCAAAATCAATAGGCAACAAATATAACAGTGCAGTTGCAATTTGGTAGAGTATATTTTTGAAGAGTTTTATTAATTACTTCAGCTATTAAAGTGACATGCTGATGTTTCAACAGTTGTTCAGCATTATCTTTTTCAAGGCAAACACAACCTGAAGTTTTAAATACAGATTAATCGGGGATAGTCAGTATGGATTTGTTGAGGATTAGTCATATTTGACAATTTTGTTGCAGCAGTCAATAGTGTTGATTACATTCGTGCATGTGATGTGGGTCTTGTGGACATTAACAAGGCTTTTTGAGAAGGTCGCTCATAGCAGACTGGTCAAAAAGAATAAGACACAATGGGATCCAAGGTAAAGTGGCATGTTGGATCCAAAATTGGCTGAAAGGCTGGAAGCAGAGGGTGAAGGTGTTTGGAAGTCAGTTTCCAGTGGAATTCAGCGGGACTCAGGGCTGGGGCTTTTGCCGTTTGTAGTGTATCTTAATGATTTAGCCCACTAATAGGAAAAAGGGATGAAGTAAAGAGGAGGGTAGCTGTATAACAGTGGACTGATCAGCTGGGGAGACAAGTGGCCTGTGGAATTCATCCCGGAAGCATGTGAGATAATACACCTGGAGAAGGTCAACAAGGTAAGGGATTACACTGTGAATGGCAATTCCTGGGAAGTACTGAAGAGACGAGTCAGTTTTGTGTATCTATTAACAGATAAAGGAAAGTACATACACAAACAAAAACAGAAGTTGCTGGAAGAGGTCAGCAGTCTGGTAGCATCTGTGGAGAAAAATCAGAGTTAACATTTCAGGTCAACTGCCCCTTCCTCAGAACTCAAGGAAAGGTGTATACATTGGTTCAGAAGGCATTTGGGATATTTGCATTTTTTGCCAGAGGCAGAGAATATGAGGACAAGGAGGTTTTATTCAAACTATTAAAATATTTTTTCAGCCATGATGGGAGTAGAGGTTGCAGTTCTAGTCTCCACATTGTAGGGGGGATGTGATTACATTGGAGATAGTGCACAGGAAATTCACCGGGATGCAGCCTGGACTGGAGGGTCTGAGCTATGAAGAAAGTTTAGGTAAATTGGACAGGGATTGTTTTCCTTGGAGCAGTGAAGGCTGAGAGGCAACCTAGTGGAGATGTACTAGATTATGAGGCGTATAGTTAGAGTGGGTGGGTAAACACTTTTGTCCAGGGACATTAACCAGGGGCAGAGATTTAGACTAAGAGATAAAGACTAAGAGGGAAGTGAGGGAAAGGTTTTCCATGTGATGGGTGGTGGAAGTCTGGAACTTGGAGTAAAAAGTGAGGTCTGCAGATGCTGGAGATCAGAGCTGAAAATGTGTTGCTGGTTAAAGCACAGCAGGTTAGGCAGCATCCAAGGAACAGGAAATTCGACGTTTCGGGCCAGAGCCCTTCATCAGGCTCTGCCCCGAAATGTCGAATTTCCTGTTCCTTGGATGCTGCCTAACCTGCTGTGCTTTAACCAGCAACACATTTTCAGCAAAGTCTGGAACTTACCTATTAAACAATTAATAGTCATCAAGGTCTGTTCAGTACATTCGCATTAGTTGTATGACCCTTTGGTCTTTTCCTTACAAATTCTGTGTCTGATGTATTGTTTCTCACTGGCTGCCTGAGGAAGGAGTGGGGTCTCCGAAGGTTTGCAGTTTCAAATAAACATCTTAGACTATAACCTGGTGTCATGTGATTTTTGACTTTGTCCACCCCAGTCCAACACCAGCACCTCCACATCATGGAACAAACAATGCAGAGCTGAGGGTGTTATACTCAAATACATGCAGTGTACAAAACAAGGTAAATGAACATAAAGAGGGAAGTATGGTGTTGTGGGTATCATATAGACTGGGCTGCAAGAGGAGCAGGACTGGGAACTAAATATCCAAGGATCCATGAACAAGTCAAGCAGATGGACAGAGGGGTGGGTTTGGCTTGTTAGTTAAAAATGAAATTAAATCAATAGCAAGAAGTGATATAGGATTGGAAGGTGTAGGCAGAGTTGAGGAACTCCAAAGGAGGAAAAGGAACCCTGATGGCTGCTGTGTACAGGCCACCTAGCAGCATCTGGGATATAGGGAAGAAAATAAATCAGGAGACAGCAAAGGCATGGAAGAAAGGCACTATTGTAATCATCATGGGGAAGGTCTTATGAGGAGAGGCTTAGAGACTTGTGTCTGTTCTCATTGGAAAGAAGAAGGCTAAGAGGGGATTTGATAGAGACACACAAGACGATCAGAGTATTAGGTAGGGCAGACAGTGAAAGTCTTTTTCCTAGGATGATGATGTCAGCTAATATGAGAGGGCATTACTACAAATTGAGGGGTGATAGATTTTAGACAGATGTCAGAGGCTGGCCTTTACTCAGCGAGTGAATGGTAAGGGTGTGGAATTCCCTACCTGCCAATGTAGTTAACTCAGCCACATTGTGGAGATTTAACAATCCTTGGATAAGCATATGGATGATTTTGGGATAGTGCAGGGGAACGAACTGAGAATAGTTAACAAGTCGGCGCAACATCAAGGGCCAAAGGGCCTGTTCTGCGTTGTATTGTTCTATGCTCTATGTTCTCTGGGGGACTGGGAAAATCATGTTGGTAGCAGATCTCATAAAAAGGAATTCCTGGAATGTCTATGATAATTTTTGGAGCAGCACGTGGCAGATGCCACTAGGGAACAGACAATTCTGGATTCGGTGATGTGTAATGAGGTAGACTTGACTGGAGAGCTTAAGATGAAAGAATCTCTAGAGGGCATTGATCATAATCTGGTAAAATTCACCCTGCAGTTTGAGAGGGAGAAGCTGGAATCAGATGTCATTACAATTAAGTAAAGGTAACTTCGTAGACATGAGGGTGGAGCTGGCCAGAGTTGATTGAAAGGAGAACCTAACAGGGGAGGCAGTGGAACAGGGGTTTTTTGGTTTAGTTTGGGAGACACGACAGAAATTCATTCCATGGAATAAAAGGTGACTAAAGAGAGGATGAGGCGACGACAAGGGAAGTCAGGGACAGCTTAAAAGCAAAAGAGAAAGCACAATGTGGTGAAGATTAGTGGGAAGCCAGAGGATTGGGAAGCCTTTAAAAACCAACAGAGGAGAACTGAAAAAATAATCAAGGGGGAGAAGATGAAGAATAAGGGCAAGCTAGCTATTAATGTAAAAGATCATAAGAGTTTTATATTAAAAGACTTAAAACGAAAGAGAGAGACAAGAGTGGACATTGTATGGGAACAAACTAAACCAAGTTTATTGTTTAGAGTACATGGCTATTTTAGGAGTATTTTTCCTGTTGATGAAAGGACATCTGCCAATATTTTATTGATAAATTATTGAGTGCAGATTATTATTCATTATTGCTTTTTTATTATTTTATAATTCATACATTCACCAATCATTACTTTTACCACAGCTACATCAATTGTTTCATGTTTCTCATTCCTCAGATGGTCCTCTTATGGATCATCCAATTTCTTACATATTACCAACATGCAAATTCGGAAGAGAGGTCAGTCATTCAGTCCCTTGACCCTGTTCCATCACCTAATAGGATCGTGACTAACCTGTTCTTGTTTTAAATCCCACATTCCCATCTTGCCTTTGAGTCCCTTTGATTCTCCAAACCAATCTGACATTTCTATCTCTTCCTCAAACACATTCAATGTTCATGCTTCCACTGCATCCTGGGACAGATAACTCCAGAGTCACACAACCCTCTGAGACAAAATGTTTCTCCTCAGTTTTGTCCTAACACGATGCCTCCTTATTTTAAAACAGTGTCTCTTTGTTTTGGATTGACCCACAAAAACAAATAATCTTTCCTCCTGTACATAGTCAATTCTGTTCACAATCCAATATTCATCAATCAGCTCACTCAAAACTCCAGTAACAACAAAACCAACCCGTCCTATCTTTCCTAATAAGACAGCTCACTCATTCCAAGTATTAGTCCAGTAAAGCTCTTCTGAACTACATCCAGTGTGTTTATATCCTTCCTTAAACAAAGATACCCAAACTACAAGCATTAGTGTGGGGGCAGCACCGCGGTTAGCACTGCTGCCTTACAGTGCCAGGGAGTGGGTGACTGTCTGTGTGGAGTTTGCACATCCTCCCTGTGTCTGCATGGGTTTCCTCCGGGTGCTCCGATTTCCTCCCACATTCCAAACATGAGCAGGTTAGATGTATTGGCCATGCGAAATTATTCATTGTGTTCAGAGATGTGCAGGCTATGTGGGTTAGCTGTAGAAAATGCAGGGACAATGGGGATAGATCTGAGTGGGATGCTATTTGGAGAATCAATGTGGACTCAATGAGCCAATGGTTTGCTTCCACATTGCAGGGATTCTATGATTATTTGAGAAGTGGTCTCATCAATGGCCTGTATAACTGAAACATACAATTCTGACTTTTATTTCAATTCCTCTCAAAATAACGGACTGCAACCCATTGTCCTTCTTGATTACTTGCTGCAACTACATACTAGCCCTTTGCGACTCACTCACTTGAACACCTAGATCCCTCTGAACCTCAGAATTCTGCAGTTGTACTCTGTTTAAATTGTAGTCTTCATTTTTATTCTTCCTGGCAAAATGAACAACTCCACCGTTTTCCACATTATACTCTGCCTGACAGATTTTCACTCACTGGCTCCAACGATCTATATCTGTCTACAACCACATTGTCATTGTCATGACATGCTAACATACATTCAGTTCACATCCAATACCTTTCACAACTTATACATCAGTACCTTGAGTATTTGTGTACAATACCGTCAATCAAGGGATTGTTGCTGGTGTTGTTTGGGGAAAGTGGAGGTCAGCAGAGAATGTAAAAGTAAGAAAGATATGACAACTCACTTTTCAATTAAAGTCAACAGATCCTGCTTAGATTGGGCTAGAAATTCCCTTTTCTCAACTTATTTAACTCCCATCAATGTGATAAGGTGCCTGACAGATCAAAATCAGTTTACTGAGTTGTTTTTTTTTGGCATGGACTGAATGTTGGCTCTCTGAATCTATTATATGTCGGCTAATTAAATTAATTCACCAATTACTTGTTTAGGTCCTAATTACTGAATTGCCACATTTTGCACAAGCCCTGCCAATATCATGTGCTTCAGGCGATTCAAGGGAAAGAAAATAGTTGTGTGGAATTGGGTTCCTGTGTTACTGGAAATACTGCAGCATGTGTTTTCTTTATTTACATGCAAGTTTGGTTTTCATATTTATGATTATGCCACATGCCAAAAGTAGTTGAGGTCTGGTGTTTTTTTAAGAAATGATGCATTCCACGGTTATTTGAGACATTAAACAAATGAATCATGACCTCAATATCATCAACATAACTTGTCTTGCTTTGAATACTGGTTCAAAACGCTTTGCTGGGTATGGAAACATATCAGGTTACTGAACACTGCACAGAGTCTGTTATTGGGACATGTAACAGCTCCTCTTGCTGAATCAGTGGAGTTCAGGTGTCTGTAGAATCCCTACAGTGCTAAAAGAAGCCATTCAGCCCATCGAGTCTGCACTGATTCTCCGAACAGTATCCCACCTTATTGCCTAATCTATATCACTTACCATATCACTTACTGCCTCTCTCTCATTGGGCTGAATATAAAATAAATTGCTTACATCTTTGACATAAAATGTGCAAGTGCACACAACGAATGACACAGAGTAGAAGGAAACCATTCACCCATCACACTCATGATAACTCTTGGCTAGGACTATTTAATTAACCTCAATCTGTGGATATTTCTCCACAACCCTGTATTTGTTCTTCTGTCACCTTTCAAGTACTTGGAAGTGACTATTAAATCTCTTTCATTACTCTTTCAGAGAGTGCATTCCAATAACATTGTACCTTTTTCTGCTCCCCAGTTTGCAATTAACTTAATCCTATGTCCTTTGGTGACTGAACATTCTGCCATTGGAAGCAACCTGTCTCTCCCCATTTATTTTATGAAACCATGTTAATGTACAGTCAGTTCTTCTATAACAGGATCATTGCGTTCTTGTGCAACCCTGCATTATAGGAAAATCGCGCTTTGGAAACAGCATTTCGTGTTGGCAATGTAATTGCGTTACAGCCAACACACATTTTAAAAGTTCGTCAATCACGTTACATCGAATTCGTATTAACAAAATGCATGTCATAGCAAAAGGACCTATACATCTCTCTCTGATCTGCTGTCAGACCTCTGTGCTGTAACTCAGGAGTCCCTCTGGAGGAGAAAGTTTGAGGGCAATTCACATGGAGTCAGTGTGTTGGGACTTTCATCATATTTTCAATCATTTTTGTCCCCCTTATGTTCAATCTACTTTTAAATTATTTTTGAATCCTGAGCACTCAGAGTTTACAGGCGTTCTGACTGAGTTCAATCTCACAATGCTGTGGGGATCTTGGGTGAATTTAGAATCCGTTAAGGTCCTGCTGATAGTGATGCATGAAGAGGGACTGGTTGGAAGCTCATGTGAAACATAAATGCTAGGACGGACATAATGGGCTGAATGGCCTGGTATTCTGTTCCTTATAGGGCATTATATAAGAGGGCCTAGATCATAAAGGCTAACTCTCAGTCCCAGGGCTTTACATCTCTGTAATTTCTTGCTTCCAAATTTCATATGGCTGGAATATATAGTCAAACAATTGCAACTGTGTGTGGTTCAACGTCTTTCAATTCTGAGGGAGGATAGATCCTGCCAGGCAATGGAGGAATTCTGATAAGTATTCTGCAGGAGTCACTTGCAGTTTTGCAGTGACTTAAGCAAGCATTAACAGCTTTGGTGGGATGTGTGAACTTGTAGTTAGGAGCAAGTGTTGGTCCCGAGTACTTATTCTCATTCACAGCTAATCTGATGGCAATCTTAACCTTCTAAGATAAGCTTTAAGGAGCCTGTTAAAGGATGAAAATGAGCAGAGGTACAGGAGTGAATTCTGGAGTTGAGGGTTCAGGGAGCTGAAAGAATCTCTCCCAAAACAGGAAGGTTCAAGAGACCCGAATTGGAAGAGGACCAGGATCCCAGAGGCTGGTCAGACTGGTGGAGTGCTGGGAGAATAAGGGTAGGGAGAGCACATGGGCGAATTTGATGAGAATTTTAAAATCGACATGGATCCAATGATGAAAACTGGGTACTTTCTCCAGATGTTTTCACCTTGCAAAGTCAACTACCACAAGGTTTGGCTCATTTCTGTGATCTGGTCTTTTCCTTGGTTTGGGTGGCTGTGGAATTTTAACCCTTCACTCAGCATGGCTGCATACAGTAAAGTCAGCCCTGAAATTAATAGAACTTTGTTGGTTTTGGATTACATTGAGATACATTTCTTTTTGTCAGGAAATTTATTAGTTTTAGTTTTGAGAAAGGAAAATCGAGCCATAAATATAACACATTGAATGTGACCCTATCCTGGGTAATCTTATAAATAATTTGCAGTGGATTCTGATCTCAGGTGACGAGCAATTTGTTGTTCCTGTGTTTTTGCAGTGACACTCTGAAACAGCAAAAATTCCATCTCATCAAATCATTCACATCTAGTGTACTGAAGTCTATGGCTTGTAACAAGATTTGAATTTGCTTTTCAGGAAGATGAAAGGCTGGGATTAATTTCATTGGTCTCGCCTTCTGCTCTTGCCTCATCACCTTTTGACGCTCAATCCATTAAAGTAAATGTTGGAGAAAAATTTATTAGTAGTCAGTTTTTGGTCTCACTGTCCACAAACTCGCTAGCCGACTTCAGACTCCTGCTCATGGGCACCCAACAACATCTTGTTTATTGTTGTAAGGGGGTAGAAAGGATTGGTGTTGGGGATGGGGCTCTGCCCTTAACATGCATTCCAAAACACATGCAACATTAGACAAATCATGCAGCTCAACAGGACTACACAGCTGTCCAGACAGTGGGAGTATTAGGGGCTGGGGTGGACGGAGGGCTGTGTGGACCAAGGGAGTGTAGAGCAGAACTGTCCAGACTGTTGGATTATAAGGGGAGGGCTGACAAGTCAAGGGGATCATGGAGGTCAGTTGTGAAGACAATAACTCTATATGGATGATGCAGTCTCCAGTCTGGGGAACAATGGTGGGGGGAGGGGTGGGGGGTTTAGTGCTGGCCTGTGGGAGCATGATATGGGAGGGTGTGCCTGTTCATTGCAGGCCTGTTGTCTCCAATGAAAGAAAATGTCTTCTCCCCATCCACCCTACCAAATATGCAAATAATGTTCTAAATGATCATGAATACATGGTTGGGTTTGTCCAGTACACGGTACAGGATAGGTGTTGCTGTGGTCCTATTTCGAGGTGTGTCCATCTGTTATTGGGTTGCAGGGTTTATGGGTTACTGTTGGGTGGCAGGAACAGGTAGTGGGGGCAAGTGTGCATGGATGTTGCTGGGATTATGACAGAAGAGGGAAGGGGTGAGCTTGTTGGCTAGTGCGTAGACTCAGCCCACGAGGAAGGGAAGGCATGTAGAGGTATGTTCTGATCATACTTAAAAATTCAAAAAACTGGACAGCAAAAAGCTTCAGGCTATGACCAACCCAGGAACAAGACAACCATCTCCAAAACAACACAGTCCCATAAAATCTGGGACAGTTTCCCTGTCTCTGGGTGAAGACGATGCTGCTTAGTTCTGTTTTGGTGACTATCTTCCAGCTGAAAATTCTCAACAGGTCTGAAAGCATCTGTGGGAAAAGATAATGAAACAAAGTTAGTGTTTTTGAGTTTGATGTGGCTCTTCTTCGGAACTTTACTTTTATTGTTCCCTCAATGGATGGTGCCAGACTTCTTATATTTCTCCAAGAGATTCTGATTTCATTTCAGGCTTTGCTTTTTCATATTAGATTTTTTACAGTGTGGAAACAGGCCCTTCGGCCCAACAAGTCCACACCGACCCTCCAAAGAACAACCCATCCCCCTGACTAATGCACCTAACACCACAGGCAATTTATTATGGCCAATTCACCTAACCTGCACGTCTTTGGACTGTGGGAGGAAACCCACGCAGACACGGGGAGAATGTGCAAACTCCACACAGACAGTTGCCCGAGGCAGGAATTGAACCCGGGTCCCTGGCGCTGTGAGGCAGCAGTGCTAACCACTGAGCCACTGTGCCACCCTACATTTATGGTTTGATTTGGTTGTTTTTTGTCCCTTGTAAACAATACGCCAAGGAGGCACTGACAAAGGTGCAGAAAAGGTACCTATGAAAGAAAATATCTTCTCTACATCTATCCTATCAAACTTTCAAAGGGTCTTCCACACCTCCAGATGGTCAGCACTCAGTTTCCACTTTTCCCTTAGCCAAAATCCTCAACCTGCCTAGGCTTTCAATCTTTTCATTCTGGTACAAACCTTAGTGAACCTTCTGTACCATCTGCCCCATTGCTTCTATCACCCTTTTATAATAAGAAGACCTGAAGAATACATAGTTACTCAGTATGTTCCAGGCTGAGAGAGACAGATTTCTAATCATAGAAATTGCTGGAAAGATTCAGCAGGTCTGACAGCATCTCTGGAGAGAAACCAGAGTTAACGTTCCGAGTTGAGTGGCCCTATCTGGTCATTTTCCACTTGGGGACCCTGTGGCCTTCTGGACTTGGTACTGAGTTCAATAAATTTAGGGTTTGCACTCTCCCCATGTCCTTACCCCATTCCCCACATTGCATAGGTAAAAACAATGACGGCAGATGCTGGAAACCAGATTCTGGATTAGTGGTGCTGGAAGTGCACAGCAGTTCAGGCAGCATCAAGGGAGCAGTAAAATCAATGTTTCGGTCAAAAGCCCTTCATCAGCAACACAGGCAGAGAGCTTGGAGGGTGGAGAGATAAGTGAGAGGAGGGTGGGGGTGAGGAGAAAGTAGCATAGAGTACACTAGGTGAGTGGGGGAGGGTTTGAAGGTGATAGGTTGGAGGGGGGAGGGTGGAGTGGATAGGTGGAAAAGAAGATAGGCAGGTAGGACAAGTCATGGGGACAGTGCTGAGCTGGAAGTTTGGAACTGGGGTGAGGTGGGGGGAGGGGAACTGAGTAGTCTGTTATTACACACAACCGATTGTTAACCACTAACAGTCTTCATTAATAGCTATTCCCATTCCTAGCCAGATTGTTATTGATTCCTTTGTCTGTCCAAATGCTCTTCCCTATCTCCTTGTTCCCCACCCCTGCCACCCCCCACATGCCTTATCTTCTGAATATAAACCTACATGTTTTGAGCTACCATCAGTTCTAGGGAAGGATCGCTGACTGAATCATTAACTCTGACTTCTCTTCACAGATGTTGCCAGACTCGCTGACTCTTTCCAACAGTTTCCGTTTTTGTTTCTGATTTACAGCATCCTCAGTTTTTTTTGGATTTTCATTAAACTTCTAATCATTCAGGCAATCAAAGATTACGGGGATCATCAGATCCTCATTGAATAGCTGAATGGGTCAAATGAGCTACTCTTGCTTCTAGGTCTTATGCTGTAAGGGAATTCAAACCAAGGTTATATACAAATTCAAAGCTGAAAATGTGTTGCTAGAAAAGCGCAGCAGGTCAGGCAGCATCCAAGGAGCAGGAGAATTGACGTTTTGGGCATGAACCCTTCTTCAGGAAGAAGGGCTTATCCCGAAACATCAATTCTCCTGCTCCTTGGATGCTGCCTGACCTGCTGCGCTTTTCCAGCAACACATTTTCAGCTCTGATCTCCAGCATCTGCAGTCCTCACTTTCTCCTATATACAAGTTCAACACAATTTCTCTGCCTTTCCATTCTATCTCAGAAGCAAGCTGCAATGTTTTGACCTTTTAACCTGAGTCACTAATTTTGTCTGTTAATGTCCCAAGACTTCTCTGTTCCTCCGGTTTATTATTTTCAAAAAGCCTTGATCAGATGGGCCGATGGGCCAAGGAGTGGTAAACAGAGTTTAATTTAGATAACTGCGAGGTGTTGCATCTTGGTAAGGTAAATCATGGCAGGGTTTACACAGCTAATGGTCAGGTCCTGGGGAGTATTGCCAACCAAAAAGACTTTAAGGTACAGGTTCATAGTTCTTTGAAGGGGGGAGTTGCAGGTAGACAAGGTGGTGAAAAAGGCGTTCAGTACAATTGCCTTTATTGGTCAGTGCATTGAGTATCGGAGTTGGGAAGTCATGTTGTAGCTGCAGAGGACATTAGTTAGGCCATAAGTTTGGAATACTAATTTGAATTCTGATCTCGCACCTATAGGAAAGAAATTGTTAAACTTGAAAGGATACAGAAAAGATTTACAAGGATGCTGTTGGAGTTGAAGGGTTTGAGCTATAGGGAGAGGCTGAATAGGCTGGGGCTGTTTTCCCTGGAGGGTCGGAGGCTGAAGGGTGATCTTATAGAGGTTTACAAAATTATGATGGGCATGGCTAGGAAGGACTTGAGCAGGGTAAGAGAGTCCTAAATAAGAGAACATAGATTTAAGATACAAGGGGAAAGATTTAAAAGATTTAAAGGCAACTTTTCACACACAGGGTTTGCCAGAGGAAATCATGGAAGCTGATACAATTACAGCATTTAAGAGGCATCTGGATGGATTTATAAATAGGAAGGGTTTAGAGGGATATGGGCAAAATGCTGGCAAATGGGACTAGATTACTTTAAAATATCAGTCAGCATGCATGAGTTAGACCAAAGGGTCTGTTTCTCTGTTGTACATCTCCATGACTCTAAGAGTATGTGGCGTCTGTAATCTTTCCACCAAAATGCATCATCTCACACTTCACAGTATTGAAGTTTATTACTGAATAATTGAATAATTGCACCTTCGATCTTAATTCTTTGTAAGATGGGAATTGTCACGCACAAGGTTGGTGTTTTGCAAGCTTGGAGCAGGAGGAAGCTGTTCCATCTGTCTGGTCTGTCTGTCATTCAGTATGATTGTGGCTGATCTCAAAGTCATTTCTTCACACCATCTCTACATACCCCTTATGTTGTTAATTTCCAGAAGCCTATCAATTTCTCTCTTTAATTTTCTCAATGACTGAGTTTCCACAGCCCTCTGTGATAGAGGATTTGAAAGACAGTCCTCCTCATTTCAGTCTTTAGATTAGATTAGATTATTTAGTGTGGAAACAGGCCCTTCGGCCCAAGAAGTTCACACCGACCCTTTGAAGAGCAAACTACCCAGACCCATTCCCCTACACCTAACACAGGCAATTTAGCATGGCCAATTCACCTAACCTGCACATCTTTGGATTGTGAGAGGAAACTGGAGCACCTGGAGGAAACCCATGCAGACACTGGGAGAACGTGCAAACTCCACACAGACAGTTGCCTGAGCCGGGAATTGAACCCAGGTCTCTGGCACTGTTAGCCAGCAGTGCTAACCACTGTGCCAATGTGCCGCCCCCTAAATGGCCTAACCCTTATCCTGTGATTATGTCCCTTGGGTTTACTCACCAACCGCAGAAACCCTCTTGTGTCACACCCTGTAAGAATTATGTAGGCTTTATTGAGGTCACCCCCTCACTCCAGAGAATATAGATCTAACCTTCTCCATCTCTCCTGCCATTTCAGTAAAGATACTGGTGGATTTCCATTGCACTCTATATATTGCAAGAATATTGATACTGAGGGACAGCAACAGCACAGTGGATGGCAAGGTAATTCAGTGGTTAGCACTGTTACCTCACAGCACCAGGGACCCAGGTTTGATTCCACGCTAAGTCAACTTCTGTGTGAAGTTTGTACATTTTCCCTGTGTCTCTGTAGGTTTCCTCCCACAGTTCAAAGATGTGCAGGTTAGGATAGATAGGCTCTGTTAAGTTGCTCAGGGATGTGTAGGTTAAGTTGATTAGCCATGGGATATGCAGAGTGAAAGGCTATGAACGGTGAGATGCTCTTCGGTGGGTCAGTGTGGACCTGATGGGCCAAATGCCTATTTCCACACTGTAGGGATTTCATGAAACTGTACACAGTACTCCACATGAGTCCTGATGTGCTCTTCAGTTACACACCCATTTTGGGATGCTTAAGATCCACTAGAAACCATCAAAGCAGCAGCTTATGACTCAGTAATACTGGCCTCACTGCCTGATGCTACTGTACTGAATTGACCATATGATATCAGCAATACTCACTCCTAAAGCAAAAGTATTCAAAACAAACAGTGATTAATATACCTGAAGATTTTTAAAGTGAATCATAATTGTTCTAAACTGACATAATTCTTGATGGTAATAATCACCATAATCAGATTATTTGATGATTTTACTCAATGATTAGTAAGTCTATCCCTATACTGTACAGCACAGATAAAGAGCTGATCAATAGCCTTGAAAAAGCTGACATCTATGTTGAAGGACTGGAGATTGAGCGATAAACACACTGATGTAGCTTTATAAGTGGCAGGTAGTGTTTTTCATCAAACAGAAGGTAACCCATCGCTGACCAGCAATGGGCACCATGATCAGGATTAGTGCTGAGAATGCAGATGATGTGATTGTGTGAAACTCTGCAGAGAGCTCCCATGCTGAGAGCTTATTATGCCTGCCTTTGAGCTGGGCAAAGCAGCAAGAGATAAAGCACAGAAAAAATGAAAATGTGACACAGGGCACTGCCGTATTGTTGAGCAATTGATTTTATTTTAGCACCAGACAATGGCATTATGGGTTTGTTAAACACAGTGTGGCTGGGGAAGAAAGCCCCATGCATGAAATTTCCAGATTCAGCAGGAGATGTAAAGCAGTCAAACACATGCCCTTCATGTGTCCTTTCTAAGCTCCCTTTATTGTATCATCACTGATTTACTTCTCTCTGCATACACCCTCCCTTGATAAAACTTCTAGTACATCTTGACAAACAATGTCAGTGGCTTTGTTAAAACAATGGACAGAGCTCTTTCAGCTGAAAATGTGTTGCTGGTTAAAGCACAGCAGGCCAGGCAGCATCCAAGGAATAGGAAATCCGACGTTTCGGGCATAAGCCCTTCATCAGGAATGAGGAGAGTGTGCCAGGCAGGCTAAGATAAAAGGTAGGGAGGAGGGACTTGGGGGAGGGGCGATGGAGATGTGAGAGGTGGAAGGAGGTCAAGGTGAGGGTGATAGGCCGGAGTGGGGTGGGGGCGAAGAGGTCAGGAAGAAGATTGCAGGTTAGGAGGGCGGTGCTGAGTTGAGGGAACCGACTGAGACAAGGTGGGGGGAGGGGAAATGAGGAAACTGGAGAAATCTGAGTTCATTCCTTGAGCTCTTTCACCCAAGTGTGATCTGTTCTCTGCAAGTAACAGATCGAAAAACTGCACCCAGACAGTGACTGGATTTTGCTGTGGAAATGAAAGTGTCAACAAACGCTGTCATTATTGCAGTAAAATAGCGCAAAGCTTTGGGATTTGTCACATGCGTGGAATAACATGGAAATCCAGAAATTGCTGCCATGTTGCTCCACAGGCTGCACTATTAAGTACCTGGGACTGGGCAACATAGGTCCATCCCTATACAATGAGTAAACTGATGGAAGCTCATTCTGATCCTGTTTGTCTCACTGAAAAATCCCCAAGGATTTCATGAACCAGGGAAAATGTGTATCTGCTTTTTTTTTAGCCTTGTACTACCTTCATAATTACTAAACACTCTCACTGGACAACAAAACTAATTGTGTATTCATGGACTATCTAATTTCTCTTTTAAAATATGATATGGAGAAGCCAGTGTTGGACTGGGGTAGACAAGTTAAAAATCTCGGATGCTGCCTGACCTGCTGTGCTTTTCCAGCATCACTCTAATCTTGACTCTGATCTCCAGCATCTGCAGTCCTCACTTTCGCCAATTTAAAAATCACACAACACCAGGTTATAGTCCAACAGGTTTATTTGAAAGTACAAGCTGGTGTTGTGTGATTTTTAACTTTGTCATTTAAAATAAGCATTCCATATATTTTTAAAGAAAACTTTTTATTTTAACTTAATATGTTAATATCAACCTCATTAATTTTTTGTCTGAAGCTTTAAATTATAAATGAAAGATAAAAGATGCTTTCCACCATCCTGGTTTGCTATCTATGTGAATACTTCAAAATGATTGGCGGTTTGTCCTGCTCGCTGACCTCACTTTTGTTGCATGCCTGAAGTCTAATTTGGGAAAATCCAGCCCAATGATTGATGACAATTAATTCTGGATAGTATTTTCATCAAACGTTTCCCCGTATCTCAGTTCCTCATAGTTCAGACAATATAACAAAATGATTAAGGATGAGATCATGCTGGGATCCATTGCAGTGTTATCCAGCATTTAAAAGAGTTCCCATTTGTGCAGTCTAACCTGAAGAAAGTGACAGCTCCAGAACCTTCCTCAAAGAAAAAAATCCTGATGAGTTAGCCAATTTAATGAGGAGTTATTGAATTAAGGACAGCAAAACTTGAGGAACATCCATTCACCTAGATTTCAAAATATGTAGCATTTTGGACAGTCTGGGAAATATTCTTCCAATTATTGAATTATAGAGCTCAGAACAATGCCATTAATGTGCCCACTGTTTGGTACAGCTATGAAAGCAACCTCACTCCCTCCTATTCTTCTATTTCCCCTTCAGGCATCTATCCAAGTAACTTTTGAAAGTTACTTTCAAGTGTGCATCCTCTGTCCTTTCAGGAAGTACCTCTCACATCACACAGAAATTGCTGGAAAAGCTCAACAGATCTGGTAGCATCTGTGGGTGCAATAACCCTCCTTAAAAACAAATGCAGAAGCATACTCTCTCTTCCTATACCTTGTTAATATTTAATTCCAGTTTGTTAAAGGTCACTCATGAGGGTATGGACTGTATATTTCCACAATGAATGAAGGAAACATAGAATATAGAAAAGTACAGCACAGAGTAGACCCTTAGGCCCATGATGCTGTGCCGAGACTTAATTCTAATATAAAATATAGTAACTTAGCCTACGCACCCCTCAACTCACTGCTATCCATGTCAGCTCTTTCTTGCTACCTCTGGCGAAACATTGAGAGAGAGGCAGCAAATGCAAAAACAAAAATTGCTGTAAAAACTCAACAGATTTGGCAGCATCTGTGAGTCCAATGACTCTCCTTCAGAAGAAATGCAAACCTTTTTTTAATAACATAGACATTCAATTCAAAAATAAATTAGAATAACAAATTATTAAAGCCATTGGTAAGAGTAGGCTATGGACCTACAAATTATACCATCATGGTGAGGTGGACAATAAACAAAGAAATAACTGATGCAAGTAAAAATGGTACAGCAAAAATCATGGGGGTTTTTAATCTACATATTGATTGGTGAAACCAAGTCAGTCAAGACAGTCTTGAGGAGGAGTTCATAGAGTCCATCTGCGATAGTTTCCTTGAAAGGTACGTAGTGGAATTGATAAGAAGCAAGGTATCTTAGATCTGATCCTGTGTAATCAGACAGGAATAATTAATGATCTCATACTTAGCGATCCATTCGGAAGGAGCATTCACAGTATGGGGTTGAATTTGAAATACAGGTGGAGGTTGAGAAGGTAAAATCCAAAACCTGTGTCTTGTTTTGAAACAAAGGAGACTACAATGGAATGAGGGAGGAGTTGGATCAGGTAAACTGGAAGCAAAAATTATATGGTGGGACAACAGTGGAGGACCTCCAATGCAATCTTTCACAGTAGTCAGCAAAAGTACATACCAGTAATAAGCAAGGACGATCGGAAAAGGGACAATGAACCATGGATAACTAAGGAAATAAATTGGATACCAAACTGAAAACTAATGCATACAAAGTGGCAAAGATTAGTGGGAAACTAGAGATTTGGGAAATCTTTAAACATCAGAGAAAGCCACAAAAACATTATAAAGTAAAGTAAATATATTATCAAAGTAAATTAGCTCAGAATATTGAAACAGGGAGCAAACATTTCTACAAATATTTTAAATTAAAAAAGAGTGGCTAAACATTGATCTCTTAGAGGATAAGAAGGGGGATTTAATAACAGGAAGTTGAGAAAATGGCTGAGGTATTGAACAAGTATTTTATGTCAGTCTTCACGGTGGAAGACATGAATAACATGCCAGTAATTGATGAGAAGGACGCTATGGCAGGTGAGAATCTAGGAATTATCATTATCACTGAAGAGACCGTATTGGGTAAGCTAACAGGACTAAAGGACGGCACGGTGGCACAGTGGTTAGCACTGCTGCCTCACAGCGCCAGAGACCCAGGTTCAATTCCTGCCTCAGGCGACTGACTGTGTGGAGTTTGCACCTTCTCCCCGTGTCTGTGTGGGTTTCCTCCGGGTGCTCCAGTTTCCTCCCACAGTCCCAAAATGTGCACGTTAGGTGAATTGGCCATGCTAAATTGCCCGTAGTGTTAGGGGCAGGGGTAAATGTAGGGAATGGGTCTGGGTGGGTTGTGCTTTGGTGGGTCAGTGTGGACTTGTTGGGCTGTTTCCACACTGTAAGTAATCTAATCTAAGTCTCCTGGCCCAAATGGAATGTCATGCCAGGCCACTAAAAGAGATGGTATGGTAATAGCAAATGTATTTGTGGTAATTTACAAAAATTCGCTGGACTCTGGTATGGTTCTGAGAGATTGGAAAACAGCAAATGTGATACAACTGCTTAAAAAAGGAGGTAGGCAAAAGCCAGGTAAGTCTAGGCCCATTAACTTAACTTCTGCAGTGGATAAAATGCTTGAATCTACCACTTATGAAGAAATAGTGAGATTTCTGGATAGAAACTGTTCCTTTGGGCAGATGCAGCATGCGTTAATGAAAGGAAGAGCAATTTTAACTAATTTTCTGGAATTCTTTCAGTACCTTATGTGTACAGTGCACAACGAGGTACCATTGGATCTTCTATACTTGGATTTCCAGAAGGCATTCAACAATGTGCCGCATAAAGGCTGCTTCATAAGATAAAGGTGCATGGCGTTATGGGTAATGTATTAACGTGGACAGAAGATTAGCTAACTAACAGAAAGCAAAGAGTAAGGATATATGGGTGTTTATTCTGGTTGGCAATTAGTGGCTAGTGGTATGCCTCAGGGATAGGTGTTGGGACCTCAATTGTTGCATTTGATGTAGATGGTTTAGAGTTGGGAACCAGGAATAGTGTGTCAAGATTTGCAGAGGACACTAAGATAAATGGGAGAGCAAGGTATGTTGAGGACACTGAAAGTCTTCAGAGGGATATAGATAGGTCAAGTGAGTGGGCAAGGGTCAAGCAGATGGAGTAAATGTGAGGTCATCCAGTTTGATAAGAATAGCAGCAAAATGAACTATTATTTAATGGTAAAATTTTGCAACATGCGGCTGTGCAGAGGGACCTGGGTGTCCTTGTGCATAGAACATAGAACATAGAACATAGAAGGATACAGCGCAGTACAGGCCCTTCGGCCCTCGATGTTGCGCCGACCGAATCCTACCTAACCTATACTAGCCCAATAACTTCCAAATGCCTATCCAATGCCCGCTTAAATGACCATAAAGAAGGAGAGTTCACCACTGATACGGGCAGGGCATTCCATGACCTCACAACCCGCTGTGTGAAGAATCTACCCCTAACATCTGTCCTATACCTACCACCCCTTAATTTAAAGCTATGTCCCCTAGTAACACCTGACTCCATTAGCGGTAAAAGGTTCTTAGTATCTACCCTATCTAAACCCCTAATCATCTTATACACTTCTATCAGATCTCCCCTAAACCTTCTCTTCTCCAATGAGAACAGCCCCAAGTGCCTCAGCCTTTCCTCATACGATCTTCCTACCATTCCAGGCAACATCCTGGTAAACCTCCTCTGCACTCGTTCTAAAGCTTCCACATCCTTCCTATAGTATGGCGACCAAAACTGCACACAATACTCCAGATGAGGCCGCACCAGAGTCTTATACAACTGCAACATGACCTCAGGACTCCGGAACTCAATTCCTCTGCCAATAAAGCCCAGTACACCATATGCCTTCCTCACAGCACTATTTACCTGGGTGGCAACTTTCAGAGATCTGTGTACATGGACACCAAGATCCCTCTGCTCATCCACACTACCAAGTAGCCTACCATTAGCCCAGTAATCCATCATCTTGTTATTCCTACCAAAGTGAACGACTTCGCACTTAGCTACATTGAATTCCATTTGCCACATTTCCGCCCAGCTCTGCAACTTATCTATATCCCGCTGTAACCTACCACTTCCTTCCTCACTATCCACAACTCCACCGACTTTTGTGTCATCCGCAAACTTGCTTACCCAGCTTTCAAGTCCTTCCTCTAGATCATTTATAAAGATAACAAAAAGCAATGGTCCCAAAACAGATCCTTGTGGTACACCGCTAGTAACTGCGCTCCAAGATGAACATAATCCATCAACTACTACCCTCTGTCTCCTTCCAGCCAGCCAATTCCTAATCCAAACCTCTAATGTATCCTCAATGCCATACCTCCGTAGTTTTAGCATTAGCCTACCATGGGGAACCTTATCAAACGCCTTACTAAAATCCATATACACAACATCTACTGCTTTACCCTCATCCACTTCCTTGGTCACCTTCTCAAAGAACTCAATAAGGTTTGTGAGGCACGACCTGCCCTTCACAAAACCATGCTGGCTATCCCTGATCACGTTATTCCTACCCAGATGTTCATAAATCTTATCCCTTACCATTCTCTCTAAGACTTTGCCCACCACTGAAGTCAGACTCACTGGCCTATAGTTGCTAGGGCTATCCCTACTCCCTTTCTTGAACAATGGGACCACATTCGCTATCCTCCAGTCCTCTGGTACTATTCCTGTTGACAATGACGACATAAAAATCCAGGCCAATGGCTCTGCTATCTCCTCCCTAGCTTCCCATAGGATCCTGGGGTAAATGCCATCAGGCCCAGGAGACTTATCTATATTCATCCTTTCCAATATTCCCAAAACCTCTTCCCTGCATATTTCCAGGGCATCCATTCTAATTATTTGTGATTCCATATTCACATCAGTAACAGTGTCCTGTTCCTGAGTGAATACTGATGAAAAGTACTGATTTAATGTCTCTCCAATCTCCTCCGCCTCCACACACAACTTCCCACTACTATCCTTGACTGGACCGATACCTACCCTAGTCATCCTTTTATTCTTGACATACCTATAGAAAGCCTTTGGGTTTTCCCTAATCCTACCAGCTAAAGACTTTTCATGTCCCCTTCTCGCTTTTCTTAGCTCCCTGTTTAGCTCCTTCCTGGCTACCTTATAACTCTCAATCGCCCCTACTGAACCTTCACGCCTCATCTTTACATATGCCGCCTTCTTCCCTTTCACAAGGGACTCCAATTCCTTACTAAACCACGGCTGCCTCACAAGGCCCTTTACACCATGCCTGACTGGTACATACCTATCGAGGACACGCAGTAGCTGCTCCTTGAACACTCCCCACATCTCATTAGTGTTCTTCTCTTGAAGCCTGTTTTTCCAATCCACACATCCTAAGTCATGCCTCACTGCATCATAATGAATCAGAATCTGCATGAATCAGAAAACATTGGCTTGCAGGTGCAGCATGGAATTAGGAGGACAATTGGAACATTTTCTTTCATTGCTAGAGGGAAGGAATTTAAAAGCAGGGAGGTTATGTTGCAGCTGTATAGGGTGCTGGTGAGGCCATTCCTGGAGTACTGCGTGCAGTTTTGGTCTCCTTACTTGAGAAAGGATGTACTGGCATTGGAGGGAATGCAAAGGAAGTTTAATAGGCTGATTCTGGAGTTGATGGGGTTGACTTATGAGGAGAGACAGAATAGACTGAGACTATTATGTTAGAACCAGGGTGTCCTTGGAGAAGGAGCACACAGTCTCCAACAACACCCTGGAGTTGTTCAGGGAGAGGTGGGTGCCGCAGGGAGTGGAGTGCATTATTTCCTCCTCCAACTCTATTTTGATTTAACCCCTGCCCTCCCCCTCACTGTTTGATCACACAGCATTGCCTTTTGTGAAGGACATTGCTTGTCACTGGCCACTTGGGTGTTTTCCTTTCTTCATGGTGGTGGAAATTGAATAAAGATTCGTACCCCTTGTGTCTCTCACTGTGTCTCACACCTACACATGCACAACATGTAGACTGGGACTATACTCATTAGAATTCAGAAGAATGAGGGGGTTCTTATAGAAACATATGAAATTATGAAAGGAATAGATGAGATGGAACAGGGAGGTTGTTTCCATTGGTGGGTGAAACTAGAAAGGGGACATTGCCTCAAAATAAGGGGGTACAGATTTAGGATTGAGTTGAGGAAGAATTTCTTCACCAAAGGGTTGTGAATCTGTGGAATTCCCTGTTAAGTGAATTATTTCTCAAAAAATGTTTTTAAGGTAAATATAGATTTTTGAACAGAAGAGAAATTAAGGCCGATGGTGAACTGGTGAGTAAGTGGAGCTGAGGCTATGAAATGTTCAGCCATGGCCTACTCCTGCTCCCCAGTTCTTATTTTCTCACATTCTTGTCATGTGCATTTTTCCAAAACAAAATCCAGTGAAGAGTCTTATCAGTGGCCAAACCTTGGCGGTGTGACACTGACACACACACACACACACACACACACACACACCATTTGCAGATACATTCTATTTTGTTCAAAAAGTACACAATCTGTAGGCAATCATTCCATGTGACATTTTATAAATCCTACTTTAGAACTAGAACCAGACCGACTCAAGGTTGTGATACAGACAGACTCTAACCTTACACCTTTAATTCATTGGCTGGGCTGATATGTGACCTTTTTTGAAATAAAACATTGTTACCTCAGGAATGTGATTTGAAAGAATTTCTGGGATTTACATATTATCAGTCAAAATTGCATCCTCATTCCAAATGATTAAAGAATGAACAGCAATCTAGGTTTGTTCAATACATCACATCAGTTGTATGATACTATGACCTTGTGCTATAAACTCTATGGCCTATGATCCTGCCCCATAGCTACCTGATGAAGGAGCAGTGCTCCGAAAGCTAGTGCTTCCAAAGAAACATGTTGGACTATAACCCAGCATTGCGTGATTTTTAACTTTGTCCATCCAGTCTAACACCACATCATTTCTAAATTAATGAGAGAAGTTCAAAATAAGAAGAAAAAGAAAGGTAAATGTTCACACAGTTCAATCAGTGGCTCCTGGTTCACAGTACATTGGAAAACCAGGCCAAGAGCACCATGCCAGACCAAGAGCACTATACAGGACCGGGATGAGATCTCCATGTAGTGCTGAGACTACCACGCAACACCAGGCTGAGACTGCCACACTGGGAGACCGCCACACTGAGAGACCAACACACCAAGGACCATTACACCAAGAGATGGGCACAAGAGAGACCACCACACTGAGAGACCACCACACCAGGAGACTACCACACTGAGAGATGGGCACACAGAGAAACCACCACACTGGGAGACCAACACATTGAGAGATTACCACACCGAGAGACCATCACGCTGAGAGAGGGCCACACAGAGAGACCACCACACTGAGAGACCAACACACCGAGAGATTGCCACACCTAGAGTCCACCACATCAGGAGACCGCCACACTGAGAGACCACCACACTGAGAGACCACCATCCTGAGAGACCGCCACACCGGGAAACTACCACACCGACAGACCATCACACCGACAGACCAGCACATAGAGAGACCACTACACAGAGATACTGCCACACAGAGAGACCACCACACAGAGAGACCACCACACCGGGAGACTACCACACAGAGAGACCACCACACAGAGAGACCACCACACCGGGAGACTACCACACAGAGAGACCACCACGCTGAGAGACTACCACACCGAGAGATCATCACACCGGGAGATCGCCACTCTGAGAGACCACCACAGCGGGAGATCGCAACACCAGGAGAACACCACACCTAGAGACCACAACACCAGCAGATCACCACACTGGGAGACCACCACACTGGCACACCACCACACCAGGAGACCGATACACCAAGAGACCACCACACTGAGAGACCACCATTCCGGGAGACCAATGCAATGGGAGATCACCACACTGGGAGACCACCACACTGGGAAACCGCCGCACCAGAAAACCAATAGACCGGGAGACAGCCACACCAGGAGACCACCACACCAGGGGACCACCATACCAGGAGACCACCACATTGGGAGACCACACCAGGAGATTGCCACACTGGGAGACTACACCGGGAGATTGCCACACTGGGAGACCACCACACCAGGCACCAGGTCTATATCGTCATTATAGGCCATTGGAAGCCACCTCATCTCTGGGGCCTGGGCTGGGAGAAGATGCTTTCCAGAGAAGCAATTAAATGCGGGTAAGGTACCGTAATAAACGGAAACCTTAAACAAACTCAAAGAAAGCGAAGTGGATGGACTAGACATACTCTGAGCTCCTGGGCTAACATTATGTTGCTACGCCCACACCGCCATCTTGGAATTAGAGTAAGAAAATCAGAATTTTTCCTGGCAGGACTTAAACCTCAAAAAAAGCATATGTAAATAATAGATTGAGTTAATTGAGAGATAAATCAAATGTTACAAAGGTGAATCCATTATGTCACAATAATTCAGCATGAACTTCTTGCTGATTGTAAATTCACAATTAAAAACAACGTTGGAGATTGGTGTAATTTGGTGTGATTAATTCAGAATTAAACTCCTTTGGCTGTTGGCAAGTTATAAAAATAACAGTTCCAGACTATCGAATAGATTAAAGTTTGTCATAGTTAGCATTGTTTACAGAATTTATGCTTTCGTGCTCTTATGAGGAGGCAAGAAATAGAATTATAGAAACTTGGAGCCCATCAAAAAGCATCCAATTAGTCCTCCATCTCTGAACTTTCCCCTTAACGACATAATTTATTTTCTTTTTCAAGTTTTTACTCAATTCTTCCTTTGAACGTTATTATTGAATTGGCTTCCACCTTTCAGGCAGTATCTTTCAGATCATAAAAATTCACAATATCAAAAGAAAACTCTTCTGAGCTCTCTCCTAGTTATGGCAACAACTCTTCTCAATCTGCATTCTCTAATTGCCTCGTGAAACAAGTTATCCCTGATTCAATCAACCAATCCTCCTCCCAATTTTGAATACGTAATTTAAATCTCCTCTTAAACATCTCAGTTTTTAATGAGAACACTCCAGCTTTGTGATCTTTCTGCATAATTGAAGTTACTGAATTGAGAGACAAAAGGAGAACAAGGACTGCTACGGAAGAATTCTATTTCAATACAATATAATTAAGTTATGAATTCTCAAAATTTAGCATTCTTGCATTAGTCCTGATGAATGCACAGTGATGACCTTCGGCAATCTTTAAATCCTGTACCAGCAAGTGATAATTAAAACTCCTCATTAACATATATCATAACGTGCAGTGTGAAAATTGAACACAATGGTCAAGCTGAGAATTTATCACTGACTGGTGACGGTTTTGCATAACTTCCTCACTTTTGCTTTGCAAAGTGAGACACGTAGTAGATGAGATCCAATATTCACATCGCTTTGGAACAACTTTGGCAGCTTGTCTTGTCACCTTCAGAGGCTGAGCATATGAACCTTTTTCACACTCTGTGAACTTCTGTATCTTTTTTTTTCTGGGTGGCATTGTTATTTTTCTGAAACATTAAAGTGATAATCAATATTGTTAAACCTAGTGATTTGAATCTTTCAAACACCACATAATCAAGATCACAAAAAGCAAGTTCAATTTACAATTTTGTTTCCATTTTTTTCTCTAAACTGAGGAGACTCTAAATCTCCCGGATATATTTTTTTCTTTATGTGTGTGTGCAGGTGTGAGACACAGTGAAAGACACGCCATTCATGTATTTATTGACCACAATATAAAACACAGTCAAAGTTACCTAATTCTGCCTAAGAAGAATTCAATGGCTTCTTCTGAACTTTTCGCCTTTAGTTTGTTCTCACAGTCTGCTGTATTCAGAGTTAACATAGGTGATTTGGCATCAGTCATTAATGACGTAAGAATGATCTTTAATCACAGACATATACCGTACCAAGCAGTCCCATTTTATCTAATCACACATTTCCCTTCTGGATATTGTCAGTGTATAAAAGGAAAGAAGTAATGTTTATGAGACATAGACCAAGGCATTCCTCAGTTTATAACTGCTGATATTCACTGGTACCAGTTTTCAATAATCTACCAGAAAAATGCATCATATTTCACAGTTTTGGGTTGTCAGAGGCTCATACTTCTGCAGCGAAAATGTAAAAAATAGCACTACCACAGTACATTGGTAAATGCTACAGACGCACATCTATCTACAATTTGGATGTTATCCTTCCCTTCTGGATCCTCTGCTCCTCATCAAATTTGTAGCTGTAAAGGATGAGTTAGATTAAATCTGCTCCCACGCAGAATGTGTAAATCCAATTGAGGCACTCATATCTGCCTGTACCTAGGTAGTTCAGCCATACAGTATTAACCTCTGTAGCCTCATAGTCTCCCTGTTGGAAATGAAATTTCAGTTTTATAGAGAAGCCTTTTGCACATGAGGTATATTCCAAATCTATAACAAAAAAAAATAGAAATCAACTGGTTAGCACTGCTGCCTCACTGTGCTAGGGACCCAGGTTCAATCCCACCCTCAGGGGACTGTCTGTGTGGAGTATGCACATTCTCCCCGTGTCTGCTTGGGTTTTCACCAGGTGCTCTGGTTTCCTCCCAAAGTCCAAAAATGTGCAGTTTAAATAGATTGGCCCTGTTTAATCCCCTCATAGTGTCTAGCAATGTGTAGGCTAGATGCATTAGACATAGTAAATGCCGGGTTACGTGATAAGAGGGAGAGGGTGTGGGATGCTTTTTGGAGGGTTGGTGTGGACTCAATGGGCAGAATGGCCTCTTTCTACACCGTAGGGATTTATATGATTCTAACTTACAGCAAAGAAACAAATGGAGAGTATGTGTCAAAAATACCATTGTACATTCTGAATTTTCATTGAGATCTCCACATTTTTGTTATTCCAAAACTGAATAAGAGATGTGTTGGAAGAATTCAGCCTTTCTGATGACAATTACATTGTATTGTGATATTACATGAATATTGAGAGATTCCATGATACTGAGGTCTCTCCGGTCTTTTCTCACAAGAAGGGATCCAACACAATTCCAGAAGAAGCAGAAAAAGACCTGAAAAAACTGCAGATGCTGAGCTTCCAGGTGCCTGACATTTCAACACGCCAGCTTGTTCCCTGGGTCAACATGCCAGTCTGTTCCCTGGGTCAACACGCCAGCCTGTTCCCTCAGTCAGCACACCTGCCTGTTCCCTGGGTCAACATGCCAGTTTGTTCCCTCGGTCAACACGCCAGCCTATTCCCTGGGTTAACACGCCAGCCTATTCCCTGGGTTAACACGCCACCTTGTTCCCTGGGTCAACATGTCAGTTTGTTCCCTGGGTCAACATGCCAGTCTGTTCCCTGGGTCAACACGCCAGTCTGTTCCCTGGGCCAACACGCCAGTCTGTTCCCTGAGTCAACACGCCAGTCTGTTCCCTGGGCCAACACGCCAGTCTGTTCCCTGGGTTAACACGCCAGCCTGTTCCCTGGGTCAACATGCCAGTCTGTTCCCTGGGTCAACATGCCAGTCTGTTCCCTGGGTCAACACGCCAGTCTGTTCCCTGGGTCAACATGCCAGTCTGTTCCCTGGGTTAACACGTCAGTCTGTTCCCTGGGTCAACATGCCAGCCTGTTCCCTGGGTCAACACGCCAGTCTGTTCCCTGGGTCAACATGCCAGTCTGTTCCCTGGGTTAACACGCCACCCTATTCCCTGGGTCAACACACCAGCCTGTTCCCTGGGTCAACATGCCAGTCTGTTCCCTGGGTTAACACGCCACCCTATTCCCTGGGTCAACATGCCACCCTGTTCCCTGAGTCAACACGCCACCCTGTTCCCTGGGTCAATACGCCAGCCTCTTCCCTGGGTCAATATGCCACCCTATTCCCTGGGTCAATACGCCACCCTGTCCCCTGGGTCAACACGCCACCCTGTTCCCTGGGTCAACATGTCAGCTTGTTCCCTGACTCAACATGCCAGCCTGTTCCCTGGTTTAACATCTCTGTTCCAGGCTTGCTGCAGTGCTCCAGCGAAGCTCTGTGCCAGCTGGAAGAACAGCAATTCATTTTCCACTTGCAAATCCTGCAGCTTTCTGGACTCAATATCGAGTTCAAAAATTTCAGTGCCTGAACATCTTTCCCCATGTTTTCCATCACCTCCACACACTTGGCCCTTGTCATTACACAGGCTGCTACCATCCACAACCCATTGTCGGCCAGTAATTGTCCAAATCAGCAGTTTTGCAAACAGACCTTTGTCTGTTCCACTGTTTTTCTCTCTCTCTCTGCTCCACCTATTATATACTCCCCACAACCTCCCCACTCCCACCCCCAACCCCCATCACCCCATCTTCTGTATAAAAAAACATCCTTTTCCGAGCTACCAACAATTTTGAAGAAGGGTCACTGGACCCAAAACATTAACTCTGATTTCACTCCAAAGATGCTGCCAGACCCGCTGAGATTTTCCAGCAATGCCTGTTGCTGTTCTCGTTAAAGCAGTTTTATGTCCTGTTTTGTGAGCCACACACTGTGCCACTGGTCTGCATGGCTCGCTTTCCATCTCTGAAAGGGAATATTTTGTTTGTAGGAGCCTGATTCCTTATTCAATCGATGCTGCAATGTTTACGGACCCTAACAACATTCCGACAACAGTTCTGAAGTGATCCTACAACCAACGGATCAATTCTAAGCTCTGCAGTCCTGCCACGTGGAGATGTGAATGGTGGTGAACAATTAAACAACATACTGGAGGAGTAAGCTTCCAATATCCCCATCCTCAATTATGGAAGAGCTCAGCAGATCAGTGCAAAAAATAAGGTGGAAGCATTCACAACAATCTTCTGCCAAAGGTGCCATATTGATGATCCATCTCAGCCTCCTCCAGAGGTCCCCAGCATGACAGATACCAGTCTTTAACCAATTCAACACAACTGATATCAAGAAGTTAACATAGCTAACATATGAGGAATGTTTGAGGAGTCAGGGTCTATATTCGATGGAGTTGAGAAGGATGAGGAGGAATCTAATTGAAACTTACAGAATGCTGAATGGCCTGGACTGAGCGGATGTTGGGAAGATGTTTCCATTGGTCGAAGAGGACTTGAGGGCACAGCCATGGAGTAAATGGAAGACTTTTTAGAACATCGAAAAGGAGAAACCTCTCCAGCCAGAGAGCAGTGAATCTATGGACTTCATTTCCACTGAAGGCTGTGGAGGCCAGGTCATTGAGTATACTTAAGTTGGAGATAGATAGGTTCTTGAGTATCAAGGGGATCAAGGGTTACGGGGAGAAAGCGGGAGAATGGGGTTGAGAAACTTATCAGCCATGGTTGAATGGTGGATCTGACCCGAAGGGCCTAATTTCTGCTCCTATGTCTTATGGTCAAACCACAGGAGGCACTAGATATTGCTAAGGCTTTGAGCCCTGACAACATTCTAGCAAAAGCACTGAAGATCTGTGCTCCAGAAACAGCTGCTCTCTTAGCCAACCATTCCAATGCAGTTACAACACTGACATCTACCCCGCAATGTGGAAAAGTGCCCAGGTATGTCCTCTACACAAAAAAACAGGACAAATGCAACCCAGACAGTTACTTCCCCGTCAGTGTATCGTCAATCATCATGAAGTGATGAAAGGTGTCATCAACTATGCCAGGAAGCAGCACTCATATGCAGCTATGGATGGGCAATAAATGCTGGTCCAGCCACATCTCCCACAAGTGATTAAAAAAAAACAAAATTTTTTAAAAACTGCTCAGTGACGCCCAGTTTGGGTTCTGCCAGGGCCACTCCAGTCCTAACCTCTTTGCAGCCTCAGTTCAAACATGGACCAAAAAGCTGAATTCCAGAGGGGAGGTGAGAGAGACAACCTTTGACATCACAGCTGCATTCAATTGAGTGTGGCACCAAGGAGATCGAGCAAAACTGTAATCAATGGGAATCCAAGGACAAACTCTCCGCTGGTGGGCATCATACCTGGCACAGAGGAAGATGGTTGTGGTTGTTAGAGGTCAGGCATCTCAGCTCCAGAACATCTCTGCAGGAGTTCTTCAGGGTAGTGACCTAGGCTTAAGCATCTTTCAGCTGCTTCAATGACCTTTCCTCCATCATAAGGTCAGAAGTGGGAATGTTGGTCAAAGACTGCACAATGCTCAGCACCATCCGTGACCCCTCAGATACTGAAGCAGCCCATCCACAAACTGGCTACAGATCCTGTGGTTTGTAAGTCACCATCAGGATTTTCCATAGTGAAAAACAAAGAATTGCAGATGTTGGAGATCTGAAACAAAACCAGAAGGTGCTGGTGAGGCTCAGCAGGCTCATCTTAGAGTTCTGAACAAAGGTCACTGAACTTGAAACATTAACTCCTCTTACCAGAGATGCTCACAGATCTGTTGAGTTTTGCCAGCCGTTTCAGTTTTGGATTCGGATTTTTCTCTTACTTCACTCATTTGCAGAACTTTTACGGGGCTCAAGATTCCAATTAGCAAAGATCTGGAAAATATTCAGGCCTGGGCTGATAAGTGGCAAGAAAGATTCACACCACATAAATGCCAGGCATGGACATCTCCAATAAGAGACCATTGACACATAATGACATTATCATTGGTGAATTCCCCACTGCTAATGTCTTGGAGATTACTATTGACCAGAAGCGACATAATTACAGTTTACTCATTGAAGCTTTTGAATACGTGTGTGTATGTTAGATTCTCTTGAAGATACATGTTTTTGCAAGCACAGGATTACCATGTTTTGGAAATAAATTATTACTAGATGTGAGGGCTTAGAGTTATTTGCATTTAAGTATTATTCTGAAATTCCCACATCGAAGGTTTAACGATATTACACCGATGTGAAGCAGCCTGAATGCTCAGCTGCACTAGCAAGTATCGACTTTGATTCGTATGAGTACAATACCCAGTTAAGCTTTTGGTTTCAGTTTCAGTTTTACCGTCCTTGCATGAGAGTCTTTTCAAGAGCATGCAGTGACCAGTAAAAGTGATGGAAGCATCCACGATGATGCAGTTAACACCAAGGTGCGAATAGGAAAAGTGACATTGATAATCAATATGAGTACTATTGATCGCAAACCTCAGAAGCAACCCATCCTAGGATCAAAAAGCAGAGACGTTGGCCATTCAGTCCATTGTACTAACCCTTTGAAAGAGCCCTTCCAATACATCCAAAGCTCTACTCTATCCCAGGGGCCCAGCAATCAGTCAGGATTATGCAACAGCCTTCAGAACCAGGGCTATTCCTATAAATCAAATATCTATAATCCTTTGTTTTTTTACCTTCTGTGAGCATTGAAATGTAGTGATTCATTTCTAGTATATATAGATATAAATCGCCTTTCCAAGGTTAAATGTGCAATATGTGTTGAAATTCTTTATGGTAACACTAACGGATGAATGCTTATCTTGTCCCTATGACATTACTCTGACAGGTATTTTAGTGGAAGCATTAACTGGTTTATTTTTAATAGCATAATGCCTCTAATAAAGTTACTGAGCAATGTCATCTGTGGTGAGCGACTGCCTGCTGTTTCTGCCTGTTTGCCATTTTGAGCCTCATTTGTAGGCACTATAGTGCGGGCAGTGACTTGCAATCGGTGTCCTCCAGCACTGTCTCCGCAAGGTCAGAGGGAGGGCATTGTCTTGGCATAGGTCATTGATGGGTTGCCATGCCAACACAAGGAATCCCTTTGTAGGAATATCATTAGCAGCTTCCAGGAGCTTGAGACATAAGAGCACCAGACACAGACACAGCAGTGTCAGAGTTGAGTGTTTCATTGAGTTTGTGAGGGGAAGGGAGAAAAGTGTTGTATTAGGTTTGTTTTTTGCCTCATGGTTTTCAGCCTTTGGGAATCAGTTCTTGTTCTGCTACCGGAGGAGAAGCTGGTTAATTGATGAGTGTCTGATATGTGATTAAGGTTGATTCTTAAGATTCAACATAGTACAGTAGCTGGTGGTGAAGCTAATAAACATAATTAATGATAAAGTTGAGTGTCGTAATCAATGAACACATGGTAGGACAGATGATGTGTCATGGCTGCATTGTGTGGGAGTTCATAAAAATCAGTTTGATTCAGAGTACGTCCATTGCAGCAAACGCCTGAAGATCGAGGGCTTCAGTTCAAAACTGGAGGCTAAACTACAGAAAATGTGACACACTTGAGATGGGGATACTTAGCTGGCCTCAAAGCCCCAGGAGATAGACGCACCTCTTAGGGCTGGAGAGTGGGACTGACAGTGAGGAGAGAAATTGATCGCAAACCTCAGAAGCAACCCATCCTAGGATCAAAAAGCAGAGAAGTTGGCCATTCAGTCCATTGCACTAACCCTTTGAAAGAGCTTTTCCAATACATCCAAAGCTCAACTCTATCCCAGCGGCTGAGCAATCAGTCAAGATTATACAACAGCCTTCAGAATCCAGGGCTGTTTCTATAAATCAAATATCTATAATCCTTTGTTTTTTTTTACCTTCTGTGAGCATTGAAATGTAGTGACTCATTTCTAATATAGATGAGAGTCCCAAACATAATAGTCTTACAAACCTTAAACTAGAGCTCCTGTGATGTAATAGAGGTGTCCCTATCTCTGTGCCAGGAGGCCTGGGTTTGAATCCCACCTGTCCCAGATGTGTGTAATATCATTTCTGAACTGGCTGGTGAAAATAGAGTCATAGAGTCAGGGGGATGTACAGCATGGAAACAGACCCTTCGGTCCAACTGTCCATGCCAACCAGATATCCCAACCCAATCTAGTCCCATCTGCCAGTACCAGGCCCATATCCCTCCAAATCCTTCCTATTCATATACCCATCCAAATGCCTCTTTAATGTTGCAATTGTACCAGCCTCCACCACTTCCTCTGGCAGCTCATTCCATACACGTACCACCCTCTACGTGAAAAAGTTGCCCCTTAGGTCTCTTTTATATCTTTTCCCTCTCACCCTAAACCTATGCCCTCTAGTTCTGGACTTGCCAATCCCAGGGAAAAGACTTTGTCTATTTATCCTATCTATGCCCCTCATAATTTTGTAAACCTCTATAAAGTCACTCCTCAGCCTCCGGCGCTCCAGGGAAAACAGCTCCAGCCTTTTCAGCCTCTCCCTATAGCTCAAAACCTCCAACCCTGGCAAATTCCTTGTAAATCTTTTCTGAACCCTTTCAAGTTTCCCTACATCTTTCCGACAGGAAGGAGACTAGAATTGCACACAATATCCCAACAGTGGCCTAACCAATGACCTGTACAGCCGCAACATGATGTCCCAACTCCTGTACTCAATACTCTGACTAATAAAGGAAAACATACCAAACGCCTTCTTCACTATCCTACCTATCTGCAACTTCACTTTCAAGGAGCTTTGAACCTGTATTCCAAGGGCTCTTTGTTCAGCAACACTCCCTAGGACCTTACCATTAAGTGCATAAGTCCTGCTAAGATTTGCTTTCCCAAAATGCAGTACCTCACATTTATCTGAATTAAACTCCATCTGCCACTTCTCAGCCCATTGGCCCATTTGGCCCAGATCCTGTTGTAATCTGAGGTAACCTTCATCACTGTCCACTATGCTTCCAAGTTTGGTGTCGTCTGCAAACTTACTAACTGTACCTCTTATGCTCGCATCCAAATCATTTGTGTAAATGACAAAAAGTAGAGGACCCAGCATCGATCCTTGTGGCACTCCATTGGTCACAGGTCTCCAGTCTGAAAAACAACCCTCCACCATCACCCTCTGTCTTCTACCTTTGAGCCAGTTCTGTATCCAAATGGCTAGTTCTCCCTGTCTTCCATGAGATCTAACCCTGCTAATCAGTCTCCCATGAGGAACCTTGTCGAACGCCTTACTGAAGTCCATATAGATCACATCTACTGCTCTGCCCTCATCAATCTTCTTTGGTACTTCTTCAAAAATCTCAATCAAGTTTGTGAGCTATGATTTCCCACGCACCAAGCCATGTTGACTATCCCGAATCAGTCCTTGCCTTTCCAAATACATGTATATCCTGTCCCTCAGCATTCCCTCCAACAACTTGCCCACCACTGAGGTCAGGCTCACCAGCATATAGTTCCCTGGCTTGTCTTTACCGCCCTTCTTAATAATTATAAACCATGTAATTGTATACAAATAGTGAAAATCTTTAGGAAAATTGATCCTTTTGATAGATAGTTAGGAGTCACATGACAACATGTGAAATCACAAGCTTTCAGAATACTGCTCCTTCATTGGGTGAAGTCACTGTAGTTTCAAATAAACCTGTTGGCATATAATTTAATATCATGTGACTTCTACTTTGTCCACCCCAGTCCAACACTGGCACCGTCACGTTATTGGTATGTTTGGCCCACATCTGTTGTTTCCTATATTGAGGTTCCCCATATTGATCTGTCATCTTTGCAATTGTGGACAGTTATGTTGATATTTCTCTTGAAGCTGCAAGTGTCTTCCTTTCAAATGTGTTCAAGATATTCACTCCAGAAAACAAATCTCATTGTACATAATGACTAGGAGGAGTTGTATTCTATTAACTCTCAGGATAGGCTAATAATTCAACATTAAATAATAAAGGATATGAGTAATGGCTATATTATTGTTTTAAAACCATTTTGAAGGCAATAAACAAGAGACATAATAAAAGTAAACTCCTATCTCATGACAACAGCAACAATTTGTATTCATCTTACACTTTTAATTGCAGTAAAATGGACCAAAGTGCTCCTCAGGAGTGTTATAATTCAAGGACTTTGACAGGTAAATGCTTTTGATTTGTTACAAGAAATCCTAAGCCAAACATTGAATCTCTTCATGTCTGTAACCCTTACTGAGTGTTCTTTGGAGGGATACAATCTTTAGGAAAGTTAGAGACTTTTAATTAATCTTTGCATTCTTGTAAGTCAAGGTTAGTGTGAGAAGGTGGAATCTTCCCAGTTTCTGAACAATGTGGCTGTGTAGAGGAAGTGAGGAACATTATGAGAGATGGCCAGTGAGGAGCTTCTTGCTTTCAAGATCAAATAGCCCCACTTTTTAAACAAGTGCTGCATGGCAGGACATGATTCAGTGAGAGAACTATTTGTGTCCATTAGTGTACATGAACATCTCATTATTGTTTAATCCCTCCTCATTGAAGCTCACTTTCCTGCTGGACGTAGACAATCCCAACATGGAACGCCGAGTTGGCACCTGGTAACTCCAACTCATTGCTTGATGCTCCGGACCACCACCTTCCACACCCAGCACCATCATTTCAGGGCATGCTCCATAGGCAAAGATCAATCAAAATCCCTCTCCTTAGAGGTTGGCATCAAATATGTGGCATCATAGCCCATCTCCGATCTACTTACAGCACGTTCTGCAGTTTGATGCTGCACTTTGGACCATACCAGTACCTTTTGCTGAAAGGTAGATGCCAGGGATGGAACGCCAGCTCATGGATTTAACCAGGCTGTATCTCAGGGATCCTTGCTCGCTGTGCATTACTTTGTGCTTATTTGGATGCTCACAGTGTCTCCTCTTGTCTTGCCATTTTGCACTTTGCCCCCTCAGCGTGCTTTGATCTTGCCTGGCTGTTCAGTACAGACGCAAAGCCAATCAGTTTATCATGGTTTGCCAGCAGTGATCAGTTAATGGGGTGGACATGTTACTGTATAAGGCAATGAACTACAGCAATCTCACACCTGCATTGGGTATCAGGCAAATACAGAGCAAACACTCTATATAGGCTTAGGCAGTGGCCATATCTCAAAATACAAAAAGAGTGATCTTTTGTCAAGTCAGGGGAGACAATCATTGGTCAGGGGGTCCTGACACTGTACATGAACAGCAATGTCTGAGATCAATTCAGGGGTTTGGGCACAGTCAGCCTGACACTGGGATGGTCAGGATCAGGTGTCAGTATCAATACAGTCCAGGAGTGGGTTACTGACAGTCTGGGGAGTTGTGAGCTACACATGGATCAGTCAGGGGTCAGGTCATTCACTGTCCAGAGCTTGTCCGTCTAACTGGGTCAAGGGGCAAAGGCCATAGTCAGTCCTGGGGACAACGACAATATCAGCAACCATGCTGGCGAAAGGTCGTTGGAGCTGAAACGCTAACTCTGATACATCTCCACAGATGCTGCTAGATCTACTGAACTTTTCCAGCAATTTCTGTTTTTGTGTCAGTCCTGAGGCTCTGTCCATTAAAGATCAAGAAAGTTTATCACCGTGGGGATTCCCATGCTGGGGAATTGGAGGCAGCATGCTGAGATGTAGAGAGGACAATAATTGTGAAGGAAGGCAGCTCAATATAAAAAGGGTACGCAATACAACCGAGGTTGTACTTCAATGCCAGAAGTATAAGGAATAAGGTAGGTGAACTTGCAGCGTGGGTTGGTACCTGGGACTTCGATGTTGTGGCCATTACAGAGACGTGGGTAGAACAGGGACAAGAATGGCTGTTGCACGTTCCAGGGTTCAAATGTTTTAGTAGGATCAGACATGGGGGTAAAAAAGGGGGAGGCGTGGCATTACTTGTCAAAGACAGTATCACAGCAGTGGAATGGACGATGGAAGAGGACTTGCCATCTGAGGTAGTTTGGGCTGAGGTTAGAAATAGGAAAGGTGAGGTCACCCTGTTAGGTGTTTTCTACAGGCCTCCTAATAGTCCTAGAGAAGTAGAGGATAATATTGCGAGGATGATTCAGGAAAAGAGTGAAGGTAGCAGGGTGGTTGTTATGGGGGACTTTAACTTCCCAGATATTGACTGGGAGAGCTATAGCTCGAGTTCATTAGATGGGTCGGTGTTTGTACAATGTGTGCAGGAGGGTTTCCTGACACAATATGTCGACAGGCCAACAAGAGGGGAGGCTATATTGGATTTGGTTCTAGGTAATGAACCAGGCCAGGTGTTAGACTTGGAGGTAGGTGAGCACTTCGGGGACAGTGACCACAACTCGGTGACTTTTACTTTAGTGATGGAGAGGGATAATCGTATGCCGCAGGGCAAGAGCTATAGCTGGGGGCAGGGAAATTATGATGCAGTGAGGCATGACTTAGGATGTGTGGATTGGAAAAACAGGCTTCAAGGGAAGAACACTAATGAGATGTGGGGAGTGTTCAAGGAGCAGCTACTGCGTGTCCTCGATAGGTATGTACCAGTCAGGCATGGTGTAAAGGGCCTTGTGAGGCAGCCGTGGTTTAGTAAGGAATTGGAGTCCCTTGTGAAAGGGAAGAAGGCGGCATATGTAAAGATGAGGCGTGAAGGTTCAGTAGGGGCGATTGAGTGTTATAAGGTAGCCAGGAAGGAGCTAAAGAGGGAGCTAAGAGAAGCGAGAAGGGGACATGAAAAGTCTTTAGCTGGTAGGATTAGGGAAAACCCAAAGGCTTTCTATAGATATGTCAAGAATAAAAGGATGACTAGGGTAGGTATCGGTCCAGTCAAGGATAGTAGTGGGAAGTTGTGTGTGGAGGCGGAGGAGATTGGAGAGACATTAAATCAGTACTTTTCCTCAGTATTCACTCAGGAACAGGACACTGTTGCTGATGTGAATATGGAATCACAAATAATTAGAATGGATGCCCTGGAAATATGCAGGGAAGAGGTTTTGGGAATATTGGAAAGGATGAATATAGATAAGTCTCCTGGGCCTGATGGCATTTACCCCAGGATCCTATGGGAAGCTAGGGAGGAGATAGCAGAGCCATTGGCCTGGATTTTTATGTCGTCGTTGTCAACAGGAATAGTACCAGAGGACTGGAGGATAGCGAATGTGGTCCCATTGTTCAAGAAAGGGAGTAGGGATAGCCCTAGCAACTATAGGCCAGTGAGTCTGACTTCAGTGGTGGGCAAAGTCTTAGAGAGAATGGTAAGGGATAAGATTTATGAACATCTGGGTAGGAATAACGTGATCAGGGATAGCCAGCATGGTTTTGTGAAGGGCAGGTCGTGCCTCACAAACCTTATTGAGTTCTTTGAGAAGGTGACCAAGGAAGTGGACGAGGGTAAAGCAGTAGATGTTGTGTATATGGATTTTAGTAAGGCGTTCGATAAGGTTCCCCATGGTAGGCTAATGCTAAAACTTCGGAGGTATGGCATTGAGGATACATTAGAGGTTTGGATTAGGAATTGGCTGGCTGGAAGGAGACAGAGGGTAGTAGTTGATGGATTATGTTCATCTTGGAGCGCAGTTACTAGCGGTGTACCACAAGGATCTGTTTTGGGACCATTGCTTTTTGTTATCTTTATAAATGATCTAGAGGAAGGACTTGAAAGCTGGGTAAGCAAGTTTGCGGATGACACGAAAGTCGGTGGAGTTGTGGATAGTGAGGAAGGAAGTGGTAGGTTACAGCGGGATATAGATAAGTTGCAGAGCTGGGCGGAAATGTGGCAAATGGAATTCAATGTAGCTAAGTGCGAAGTCGTTCACTTTGGTAGGAATAACAAGATGATGGATTACTGGGCTAATGGTAGGCTACTTGGTAGTGTGGATGAGCAGAGGGATCTTGGTGTCCATGTACACAGATCTCTGAAAGTTGCCACCCAGGTAAATAGTGCTGTGAGGAAGGCATATGGTGTACTGGGCTTTATTGGCAGAGGAATTGAGTTCCGGAGTCCTGAGGTCATGTTGCAGTTGTATAAGACTCTGGTGCGGCCTCATCTGGAGTATTGTGTGCAGTTTTGGTCACCATACTATAGGAAGGATGTGGAAGCTTTAGAACGAGTGCAGAGGAGGTTTACCAGGATGTTGCCTGGAATGGTAGGAAAATCTTATGAGGAAAGGCTGAGGCACTTGGGGCTGTTCTCATTGGAGAAGAGAAGGTTTAGGGGAGATCTGATAGAAGTGTATAAGATGATTAGGGGTTTAGATAGGGTAGATACTAAGAACCTTTTACCGCTAATGGAGTCAGGTGTTACTAGGGGACATAGCTTTAAATTAAGGGGTGGTAGGTATAGGACAGATGTTAGGGGTAGATTCTTCACACAGCGGGTTGTGAGTTCATGGAATGCCCTGCCCGTATCAGTGGTGAACTCTCCTTCTTTATGGTCATTTAAGCGGGCACTGGATAGGCATTTGGAAGTTATTGGGCTAGTATAGGTTAGGTAGGATTCGGTCGGCGCAACATCGAGGGCCGAAGGGCCTGTACTGCGCTGTATCCTTCTATGTTCTATGTTCTATGAGGTGTAGGATGAGGGGGAATCATTGACACTCAGCATAAGCCGGGGGCTGTAGGACTGAAGTGGGGAGATGGAGATTTCGATCAAAGGGATATTTTGGTGGATGTTAAATATACACCTGGAGGCCTCCAAATAGTGTCATGGAACAAATCATTTGGGAGGCACGGTGGCTCAGTGGTTAATACTGCTGCCTCAAAGCTAGGGACCTGTGTTCGATTCCCACCTCGGGCGACTGTCTGTGTGGAGTTTGCACCTTCTCCATGTGTCTGCGTGGGTTTCCTCCACATGTTCCAGTTTCCTTCCACAGTCCAAAGATGTGCTGGTTAGGTGAATTGGTCAAGCTAAAATTGCCCATAGTGTTCAGGGGTGTGTAGGTTAGGTGCATTAGTCAGAGGAAAAGTCGAGTAACAGGGTTGGGGTAATGGGTCTGGGTGGGATACTCTTCGGAGGGTCGGTGTGGACTTGTTGGGCCAAATGACCCGTCTCCACACTGTAGGGATTCTAGGTCAACATGAGAAACGGGTACGGTCTTGGTTCGTCAACTCATAGCAAAGATGGTACTTATCATGCTCCCTAAACTTGTATCAAAGCATCTGCCTGGTAGGTATCTGCTCGTGTCTAGGAACATAGGAACAAGAGCAGGCCATTCAGCCCCTTGAGCCCGTCCACTGTTCAATGAGATTATGGCTGAACCGTGGCTGAATTCCAAACATCTGCTTTTGGCGGTTATCTCTTAAAACCTTGGCTTGACAAAATATTATTTGTCTCAAATTTAAAATTAACAACTGATTCAGTATCCACAACCTCTTCCACCCTTTGTGTGTATTAGTGCTTCCTGTCATCTCACTCCTGAACAGTTTGGCCCCCAATTCTCAGAGTGTGAAGCAGGGCTGCAGCTCCCAACCTTCTGTAAATGGTGCACATAGGCACCAGAGCTGACAGAAAAAAGTTAGAAGGATGTCCTCTTCAGAACTGAAACTTGGGCTGCTGTCCAATCCACACAGATGGGATGAAATTTCCACACTGATTGATTTGAAGTACTCTTAGCAGAAAGCAAAATGTGTGTGAAATGGCACAGATTGCCAATAATTTCTCCTTTTGTCTGTTTCTGCAAAGAATATTGAAGTGGGAAATACACATGTCACATCGGATAGAAAAATTAAATAATGAATAAGAATCAGATTTTTGGGCAAACTATAAAAGGGCTGATTTATTGCTATTTTAGCCTCACTGCAAAGCAGTTCATACTTGACAAACGACATTCAGTTAATGTGCTTTCAATGTTGCTTCTTTAAGTGTCGAATAAATTCAATTTTAAAAATAAAAATGGAAAGAACCGTGGATGCTGTAAAACAGAAACAAAAACAGAAATCACTGGAAGGGCTCAGCAGGTCTGGCAGGACTGTTGTTCTGAGGAAGGAACCTGAAACGTTAACTCTGATTTCTCTCCACAGATGCTGCCAGACCTGCTGAGCTTTTCCAACAATTTCTGGTTTTGTTGTGGCCTTGAATACTGTTCAACTTAAAGAAATGGTGGCTTTAAATGGAATTTGATTGGTGTATACATTTAATGGCTGCAGAAACAATTCAGGGGAAAAATTCAACAGATCCACAAAAAGCATTGAAAGTCACAAACAGAAGCCATTTGACCCATCATGTTTCTGCTGTTTTTTTTATGGTAAGATAAGGAGATGCAAATAATACCATATCGTGTCAGAGATTTGAGAAGGCTAGGGTGGGGATTGGGGAGCGGGGGGAGGGTGATAGGGGAGATGTAAGTGGGGAGGGTTGATGTCACTGTACAAGTAAGATTGTCTATTTCATTATCAGGAGATGGTGATAGATTACCTATGAGGAGATGGTTCTCTCTAGTAGTTTTGTGGGACAGGAATTGATCATTACATAGTTAGTATTTACCACCTTTAAATAAGAGACAATCTTTGCCAAAAGCACAGACTGCTGTCGCATTTTCCAACTCCTTTTCCCAGCCCTGAGAGTAGCAGATTAGATAATTATCCAACTCGTCACTCCACATCTCTCAGCATTTTTCCACAGACCAGATACCTTTTGAAATGTATCACTGAGTCTTCTTCCTCTGATCTATCGAGCAGCAATTTCCAGATCACAGAAACTTGTTGTACGAAGAGATTCTTCTTCATGTCATTTCTGTGTTTCTTTTTGCCAGTTTTATGGATATTTGTCTCTAAGATATGTATCCACAATACATATGTCACACTCTCGGTATTATACTACAAGGCTTCTCCTTGCAGTATGGCATCACAGCAGTAATTTGGCAAAGTGGATTTCAGCCTTTCGGTATAAGCCTGCACAGATTCAACCCATTGATTTCCAATCTTGTTGCAGATGTGAAACAGCCTTAAAAGAGAGTGTGAAATAAGGTGCAAGCAGTTACAATTACATTTTGCCCAGCGATCTTTAGCAGCTCACTCAAGTGGAGACTTAATATTGAAAATGCTGGAGATATAAAAAGAGAAAATATAGAATCCCTACAGTATGGAAACAGGCCCCTCGGCCCAACAAGTCCACACCAACTCTCCGAAAGTAACTCACCCCGACCCATTCCCCTCGATATTTAGCCCTGACAAATACACCTAGCCTACACATCCCTGAACACTAGGGGCAATTTAGCATGGCCAATTCACCTAACCTGCACATCTTTGGATTGTGAGAGGAAACCGGAGCACCTGGAGGAAACCCATGCAGACACTGGGGAGTTTATGTAAATTCCACACAGTCGCACAAAGCAAGAATTGAACCCAGTTCCTGTGAGGCAACAGTGCTAACCACTGACCCATCATCAGCTGCCCATGCTAAGGTTGCAGGAAATTTGCAGCAGATTTGGCAGCATTGGTGGAAAGTGAAATTTAGCTACCATTTCAGGTCAATGACCTTTCATTACAATTGATGGAAATTCGAACTGTGTTAGGTTAGAAGTGAATGATAGAGGATTGGAGCAAGATGTGTCCCCTCACATTGCAGGATCTCTCTGGGGCTACTGTGGGATCACATGCATGCAATGCTTTCAGGAAATGTTTATTTTCCTCTTGAAGACATTGCTAATACTTTAATAGCAATCAGCGTAAACCCAAAGTACATTTCCAATTTTCATTTCATCTATTTTGTTTCTAATTCATTCATAGGATGTGGGTATCACTATTTGGGCCAGTATTTATTGTCCATCGCTAACTGCCCAGTCAACCACATTGCTCTGGGTCTGGAGTCACACGTAGACCAGGTAAGGATGGCAGATTTGAGAGTGTGTTGCTGGAAAAGTGCAGTAGGTCAGGCAGCATCTGAAGAGTAGGAAAATCAATGGTTCGGGATGGAGCCCTTCATCAAGAGCCCTTCCCGATGAAGGGCTTCGGCCTGACACATCGATTTTCCTGCTCCTCGCATGCTGCCTGACTTACTGTGCTTTTCCAGCAACATACTCTCAATTCTGATATGAATAGAATGACAACTTTAAAAAATTTGCCAAAAGTATGTGGGTCCTGCTCATATTAATGTTAGAGTTATTGGGCGGCACGGTGGCACAGTGGTTAGCACTGCTGCCTCACAGCGCCAGAGACCCGGGTTCATTTCCCCCCTCAGGCTACTGACTGTGTGGAGTTTGCACATTCTCCCCGTGTCTGCGTGAGTTTCCTCCGGGTGCTCCGGTTTCCTCCCACAATCGCGAAGATGTGCGGGTCAGATGAATTGGCCATGCTAAATTTCCCGTAGTGTTAGGTAAGGGGCAAATGTTAGGGTATGGATGGATTGCGCTTCTGCGGGTCAGTGTGGACTTGTTGGGCCGAAGGGCCTGTTTCCACACTGTACGTAATCTAAAGAGGCTGGATGTTCCAATAACTGTCATAAAGCTGGTACTTTTCTCAAGGATTGTGTCCTTGGTTCTTTTTCGGAGGGGTCATAAAATAGTCCGGGCTCCGAAACAACAGATGATACTTTGGGCCACAACTTTCATGTTTAGAAGTAACCTATATAATGAAAGGGGTATGGTCAGCCCTAAAAGCTGAAATCTTTTTTGAGTCAGTTCAGCAGTGGTCTGTGTGGAAACGGGCTGCTAGTCTCTCTCCTTCTGTCCTTCTAACTTTGACGTGTAAGCCTTTGTTTCATTTTTACTCTGTGTTTGAGGGGTTTGTTTATTGGGACTATTGTGTATTTTCAGAACAGCATAATTAAGTCTAGTTTGGATAGATGAGGTCTGTGGGTATTCTATATTCTTGTTCTTTATATTTCATTCTGTAATTTTGTGAATAAATTTTTGTCTGTTTTTTAAAAAAAGTGGGCGGCACGGTGGCACAGTGGTTAGCACTGCTGCCTTACAGCGCCAGAGACCCGGGTTCAGTTCCTGCCTCAGGCGACTCTCTGTGTGGAGGTTGCACATTGTCCCTGTGTCTGCGTGGGTTTCCTCCAGGTGCTCCAGTTTCCTCCCACAATCCAAAAATGTGCAGGTTAGGTGAATTGGCCATGCTAAATTGCCCATAGTGTTAGGTGAAGGGGTAAATGTAGGGGAATGGGTCTGGGTGGGTGGGTCAGTGTGGACTTGTTGGGCCGAAGGGCCTGTTTCCACACTGTAAGTAATCTAATCTAATCTGATCTCCAGCATCTGCAAATCTCACTGTCTCCAAGGATGGCAGATTTCCTTCCCTGAAGGACATTAGTGAACCAGTAGGGTTTTACAACGATTAGATCATTTATATATACCTCCAGTGGGCAAATATTTTTAGATTCATACAGAGCAGAAAAGGCCCTTCAGCCCTTCAAATCTGCAACCACATAACTATCACTAAAGGCATGCTAATCCCAATTTTCTGCTTTTCCCCCATACCTTTGAACGTTATGGTATTTGAAGTACTCATCCAAATATCTTTTAAAGAGCATAAGGTTTCCAGCCTCCATTACTTTCCCAGTAGTGTATTCCAGGTTCGAACCACATGCTGAGTGGAAAGGGTTTTTCCCAAATCCCCTCTAAATCTCCTACCCCTTACCTTAAATGGATGCATAGGACATAGAACATAGAACAGTACAGCACAGAACAGGCCCTTCAGCCCACGATGTTGTACTGACCACTGATCCTCATGTATGCACCCTCAAATTTCTGTGACCATATGCATGTCCAGCAGTCTCTTAAATATCCCCAATGACCTCGCTTCCACAACTGCTGCTGGCAACGCATTCCATGCTCTCACAACTCTCTACATAAAGAACCCACCTCTGACATCCCCTCTATACTTTCCTCCATCCAGCTTAAAACTATGACCCCTCGTTTTAGTCATTTCTGCCCTGGGAAATAGTCTCTGGCTATCGACTCTATCTATGCCTCTCATTATCTTGTATACCTCAATTAGGTCCCCTCTCCTCCTCCTTTTCTCCAATGAAAAAAGTCCGAGCTCAGTCGAGATAAGCCCTCCAGTCCAGGCAGCATCCTGGTAAACCTCCTCTGAACCCTCTCCAAAGCATCCACATCTTTCCTATAATAGGGTGACCAAAACTGGATGCAGCATTCCAAGTGCAGTCTAACCAAAGTTTTATAGAACTGCAACAAGATCTCACGACTCTTAAACTCAATTCCCCTGTTAATGAAAGCCAAAACACCATATGCTTTCTTAACAACCCTGTCCACTTGGCTGGCCATTTTAAGGGATCTATGTACCTGCACACCAAGATCCCTCTGTTCCTCCACACTGCCAAGAATCCTATCCTTAATCCTGTACTCAGCATTCAAATTCAACCTTCCAAAATGCATCGCCTCACATTTATCCAGGTTGAACTCCATCTGCCACCTCTCAGCCCATCTCTGCATCCTGTCAATGTCCCACTGCAGCCTACAACAGCCCTCTATATTGTCAATGACACCTCCAACCTTTGTGTCGTCTGCAAACATTGCTGACCCATCCTTCAATCCCTCATCCAAGTCCTTAATAAAAATTACAAACAGTAGAGGCCCAAGGACAGAGCCCTGTGGAAACCATTCACCACAGACTTCCATGCAGAATATTTTCCTTCTACTACCACACACTGTCGTCTGTTGGCCAACCAATTCTGTATCCAGACAGCTAAGTTCCCCTGTATCCCATTCCTCCTGACCTTCTGAATGAGCCTACCATGGGGAATCTTATCAAATGCCTTGGTGAAATTGTGCAATGAGGCGGACTTGACAAGGAGCTTAAGATGAAGGAACCCTTAGGGGGCAGTGATTATAATATGATTGAATTTACTCTGCAATCTGAGAGGGAGATGATAGAATCAGAGGTAGTGGTATTAGAGCTGAATAAAGGCAACTTCAGAGGCTTGAGGGAGGAGTTGGATAGAATTGACTGGGAGAGGAGCCCAGCAGGCCTGAGTTTCTGGGAATACTTTGGAAGACACTGGAGAGATTCATCCCAAGGAAAAAGAAGCAGAGTACAGCGCGGATGAGGCGAACATGGCTGACTGGGGAAATCAGGGACAGCATAAAAGCAAAAGAGAAAGGATATAACGTGGCAAAAGGCAGTGGGAAACAGAGGTTTGGGAAACTTACAAAGACCAACACAGGGTAACAAAAAAAGAAATAAGGAAGGAGAAGGTTAAATATGAGGGTAGGTTAGCCAGTAATATAAAGAAAGACTGGAAGAGTTTCTTTAGATATATAAAGAGAAAAACAGAGGCAACAGTGTACATTGGATCACTGGAGAGATTGAAGTGGGGAACAAGGAAATGGGGAACAAGGAAATTACTTCACGCCAGTCTTCATGCCGGAAGACACAAGTAATATCCCAAAACTCCAAGAGAGTGAGGGGACAGAACTGGGTATGGTGACCATCACCAAGGAGAAGGTGTTAGAAAAACTGAATGGCCTAAAGGTGGATAAATGACCTGGACCAGATGGACTACATCCCAGAATTCTGAGGGAAATAGCTGAAGAGATGCGTAGGCATTAGTGGTGAACTTTCAGAAATCGCTAGAGTCAGCGAGGGTCCCAAAGGACTGGAAATCACAAAAATGACATCCCTGTTTAAAAATAAAAGAATAAAAGATGGAAAATTACAGACTGATTAGCTGAACCTCAATCATGAGCAAGATCCTGGAATCCATTGTGAAGGATGAGATTTCTGAATACTTGGAAGGATATGGTAAAATAGGGCAAAGTCAGCATAGTTTCATCAAGGGGAGGTCATGCCTGACAAATCTGCTAGAATTCTTTGAGGAAGTAACGAGCAGGTAAGATCAAGGACAGCCAATGGATATTATCTGCCTGGACTTCAAGAAGGTAAGGTGCCGCACATGGAGCTACTGAGTAAGATAAGGGTCCACAGTGTCAGAGGCAAGGTACCAGCACGGATAGAAGCTTGGCAGTCTGGCAGGAAGCAGAGAGTGGGGATAAAAGGGTCCTTCTCAGGATGGCAGCCGGTGACAATTGGAGTTCCGCAAGGCTCAGTGTTGGGACCATAACTTTTCACTTTTTACATTAACGATCTAGATGTAGGAACTGAGGGCATTCTGGCTAAGTTTGCAGATGATACAAAGATAGGTAGAGGGCCAGGTAGCATTGAGGAGGTGGGGAGGCTGCAGAAGGATTTGGACAGGTTAGGAAAGTGGACAAACAATTGGCAGATGGAGTACAAAGTGAGAAAGTGTGAGGTCATGCACTTTGGTAGGAAGAATAGAGGCATAGACTATTTTCTAAATAGGCAGAAAATTCAGAAGTCTGAAGTGCAAAGAAACTTGGGAGTTCTCCTCCAGGATTCTCTCAAAGTAAACTTGCAGGTTGAGTCAGTCGTTTGGAAGGCAAATGAACTCATGGTATTTATTTTGAGAGGACTTGAAGATAAAAGCAGGGGTGCACTTCTGAGGCTGTGTAAGGCTCTGGTCAGGCCACGTTTGGAATATTACATACACTTTTGGGCCCATATCTCAGGAAGGATTTACTGGCACTGGAGCATGTTCAGGGGAGTTTCATGAGAATAGTCCCAGAAATGAAAAACTAAATATATGAGGAATGTTTGAGGACTCTGATAGAGTTTAGAAGGATGAGGAGGGGATCTAACTGAAACTTATAGAATACTGAATGGCCTGGACAGGGTGGATGTTGGGAAGATGTTTCCATTGGTAGGAGAGACTAGGACCAGAGGACACATCCTTAGAGTAAAGAGAAGACCCTTTAGAATGGTGATAAGGAGAAACTTCTTCAGCCAGAGAGTGGGGAATCTATGGAATTCATTGCTACGGAGGGCTGTGGAGACCAGGTCATTGACTATATTTAAGACTGAGATAGATAGGTTCTTGAGTATCAAAGGGATCAAGGGTTACAGGGAGAAAGTGGGAAAATGGGGTTGAGAAACTTGTCAGAGCTGAAAATGTGTTGCTGGAAAAGTGCAGCAGGGCAGGCAGCATCCAAAGAGCAGGAGAATCGACGTTTCGGACATGAGCCCTTCAGGACATATTTTCAGCTCTGATCTCCAGCATTTGCAGTCCTTACTTTCTTCTTGAAAAACTTGTCAGTCATGATTAAATGGTAGAGCAGATCAATGGGCTCAATGGCCTAATTTCTGCTCCTACGCCTTATGGTCTAATAAATATGTTGCAGACCCTTTTGCTTAATTACTGATGAAATATTTTAACCATTTACTGTGATGGGATTTGAACCCATATCCCCAGAATATTGGAGGATTCTGAGTCCCAAGATGTAGTACATTGCTATCATTTGCCCTGACATTATTGATCATCTGTCTCTCATTTAGTTTCAGAAGATTAAAGCACATTAGATTGGGGGAAGTGTATTGAGATGGATAGAAAATGGTTTGGCAGGAAAGAAAAAAAAAGGAATTAATGGGTCCTTTTTCAAATTAGCAGGCAGTAACGAGTGGGGTACTACAGGGATCAGCGCTGGGATGCCAGCTCTTCACAATATATATTAATGATTTGGATGAGGGAACAAAATGTAATATCTCAAAGTTTGCAGATGATACCAAGTTGGGTGGGAGGGTGAACTATAACGAGGATGCAGAGATCCTTCAGCCTGATCGGGACAGGTTGGGTGAGTGGGCAAATCAATGGCAGATGTAGTTCCATTTGGATAAATGTGAGTTTATTCACTTTGGAAGCAAAAACAAGAAGGCAGATTCCTACCTGAATGGCTGTAAATTGGGAGGGGAGTGTGCAGTGGGATCTGGGTGTCCTTGTGCACCACTCGCTGAAGGTAAGCATGCAGGGACAGCAGGTGGTAAAGAAGGCCAATGGTATGTTGGTCTTCATTGTGAAAGGGTACGAGTACAGGAGCAGGGATGTGTTGTTACAGTTATACAGGGCCTTAGTGAGGCCACACCTGGAACATTGTGTGCAGTTTGTTCTCCTTTTCTGAGGAAGGATGCTCTTGCTCTCGAGGGGGTGCAGTGAAGGTTTCCCAGGCTGATTCCGGGGATGGCTGGACTGATGCATGAAGACAGATTGATGATGTTAGGATTGTTTTTGCTGGAGTTCAGACAAATGAGGGAGGATTTCACACAGACTTACAATATTCTAACAGGACTGGACCGGGCAGATACAGGGAGGATGTTCCCAATGGTGGGTGTGTCCAGAACCAGGGCTCACAGTCGGAGGATTCCAGGTGAACCATTCAGGATGGAGATGAGGAGACATTTCTTTACCCAAAGAGTGGTGAGCCTGTGGAATTCATTACCACAGGAGTTGATGACAAAACATTGAATGTATGCACGGGATGGAGGAGAAAGTGAGAACTGCAGATGCTGGAGATCAGAGCTGAAAATGTGTTTCTGGAAAAGCGCAGCAGGTCAGGCAGCATCCAAGGAACAGGAGATTCGACGTTTTGGGCATAAGCCCTTCTTCTCCCGTGTATGCACGGGATGACTAGATACATGATCGTGATGAATGGTGGAGCAGGCTCGAAAGGCCAAATGGCCTCCTCTTGCTGCGATCCCCAATGTTTCTTTGTTTCCATACAGCTGTGCTTTAGATGATGGATTTTAACGTGCTCTTCGCTGGCAATCCTGAAGCCTGAGTGGGTCCAATTGAAGACCACAATATCTCAGAGGGTATTAGGGCCAGTCAGGCACAACTGGCTCCTTCCTTTCAGCATCAATGTTGGTTGAGGCGAGTGTGTTAAGAATGCCGAGCTAAAGTGAAGGCAGAATTTTCCACTTTCTTCATCCAGCTGTCCCCCCCCCCCGTCCCATAATGTGGATGGACTTCAAATACACTCCCAGCTTGCAGCAGTGTGAGGTCAGCATGGACTCTGCAGCCATATTGTTTTTATTCATTCATGGGCTGAGGATATTTCCAGCATTTATTGCTCACCCTAATCGCAGATAAGAGACATCATGTTGGCCATGGAGATTGGGTTACATGTAGACTAGACCAGGTAAGGATGGCAGTTTCATTCCCTGAAGGGCACAACCTGATGGGTTTCCCCTCAACAATTGACAATGGATCCATAGTTAACATTAAAATCTTTATTCCAGATTTTTATTGAATTCAAATTCCAACTACTGTGACAGCCAGATTCAAACCTGGGTCCACAGAATATGGTCTGGATTAATAGTCCAGTGATAATACCTCTAGGCCATATCCCAGCTGTCACTGTGCACTGTAGCAATGCAATTGAAGGAGTTGCAACATGGCAGCAGCTTCCCACACCCCTCAAGATTCTATAAGTATCTCTCTGTTGTACACAGACACTTCATGTGAGCATGTATCAGCCGCTTAGCATAGTAAAAGGAGGAAGCAGCGGGTGGGGGAAGAGATGGATACAGAAAGGATATGCAGTGTGAAAGTGTCAGAGAATTTCACAATGCTGTGAGAATTAATGCAAGTGCAAACAAACCAATAGCAGAAGGTTATGAGTTCCAGCACAAGAGCACAGTAGAGCATGTGAGGGTAAACAGGAGGAGACAGAGTGAAGTGTCCCATTGTGAGGAAGATGTTTGCATAGCAGGGAGGCAGCATACTGAACTGATGCATGGTCAGGACCATATTCAGGGCAAGACAGGTGGAATGAGCTGTAATAATGTCACCGCTCTGGCATTTAGCAGCCCGTGCTCATGTTCTGGGGACATGAGTTTGAATCTTACCATAGCAGATGGTAGAATTTGAATTCAGTAAAAGTCCTGTAACAAAAAGCTAGCCTATTGGGGACTGTGTGACCACTGTTGATTGTCATAAAAACCCATTGGATTCATTGTCGGCCTTTTGGGAAGGAAATCTGCCATACCTGGTCTGATCTACATGTGACTCCAGACACACAACCACATCGTTGACTATTAAATGTTCTGTGGAGATGGACAATAAATGAAGGCCCAGCCTGTGTTACCTGCATCCCATGAACACATTAAAAAAGTGCACCAATTCAGAAAAGGGTCTTTTACTCTGTAGTATTTTTTTAATTGTGGACTGCAGTTTGGAATTAGGTACAGAGAAGAAGATAAAACTGCAGACTGATGTATTTAATATACCTCCTCTTTTCTCATGCAAGTTCCAACCCAATAGACGGGTCACCACTGGTCAGTTCTGATGAAGGATCCTCATCAAACTAAAATGTTTACTGGTTTATTTCAGATTTCCAGAATCCACAGTACTTTATATTTTGCCAATTCAGGTCTGGGCTGAAAATGTGTTGCTGGAAAAGCGCAGCAGGTCAGGCAGCATCCAAGGAACAGGAAATTCGACGTTTCGGGCATAAGCCCTTCATCAGGAATTGATGAAGGGCTTATGCCCGAAACGTCGAATTTCCTGTTCCTTGGATGCTGCCTGACCTGCTGCGCTTTTCCAGCAACACATTTTCCGCTCTGATCTCCAGCATCTGCAGACCTCACTTTCTCCTCAATTCAGGTCTGGAACTTGAAAGACTCCACTTCAGATAATCAGAATGTCTATGGTTGCCAGCAGACAAGGAAGGAACAATAGTTGATGATCATCACACAGATGGTGGTTTGATTATATGAAAACTATTCTGTAAGCTGTAAGCAGTAAGGTTTTACTGTAACTTCGGTTCAGTAGTGGGGGTGTACTGTATTGTTGGAAGAGTTTATTTTAAGAGCTGTTAAATTAATTCAGGTGGGTTAAGAAAGATTCTCTGACACAATACTAAGGTAGAGCAGTGTAATTCTCAATAGTGATCAGATTAATGCTTTGCCTTCAATTAACATCATCAAAACCAAATATCTGGTCATGATTAGTGGTGTTTTGGGAAGGTGTTGGTGTGTGGACTTTCTGTATTGCAAAAAAGACTGCACTTGAGAAATAATGTGTTGACTGTGAAGAACATTGAGGCCTTGAGGTTGTGAATGGCATTGGATAATTACAAAACCATGTCTTTTTCAGTAACCTGTGTTAGTAAATGCCTCACTCATTGTAAAACCCACCTGATCAATGAGGTGACCATGGAGAAGATCCTTTCAGAGATTACTAGACCATCTCACTGGGTCAGTGCAAGACAATAAAAATGAAGATTAAATTCAGAGTGTTGGTAACATACAAGTCGTATTTAAATCCCAATAACACACAGTTCATTACTTGACAGGTATCATTTTTACAAGTGGGAAATGCTTTTTTATCTACCAAACAATTTGACACAGAAACGCATCTCTCTTTGCTTTGTACACTGTCTTGTGTTATTTTTCTCATATTTTATTTAATAGAATGAGAATAACAATTTCACAAACTTCTAAAAACAATGATTAAAATTTTGTGCATTGATTTTGCAGTTTTGTGTTTCATTTCACCAGAGATTTTGACAGAATGCCAGTTTCTATATTGCTTTACTTTAAATTTCTTAAATTGGAAATTATTTTAAGTCAACCCTTCAGGATATTTTTGACAGCCTCATTTTTATTCATTGGAGATGATCAAACGATCTAACTGTGAGGGATAAATCATAAAAGTCCATTAGCAAAGGTCAACTATTAGATGATTAAAAATTTTTAATTGTGGTATTAAAATCTAAAATAAAAATCAAGGAAGAGATTACAGAATGAGGTCACAGCTGAAATGATTGTTAGGAATTGTTGGAATGATTAATTACCGGTTGTTGTAAAATTGATCACAGATGTGTTTCAGAATGTAGCCCCAGGTACTTATACTCATAAGGTGTTCCTTTGTTTAGATCCAAGGACTGTTTGTTTCATTAAGATATGGTTTACCATCTCCTCACCTTCCATTTGCTGATTAATGACCGATTAGGAAGCAAAGCAAATAAATGAATCAACACGAGAAGCTGAACACATCACAGAAACTGGTAAAAGCAAGCAGGTTCGGACAATCTAACAGAGAAGAGAATAAGACACAGGACAGGATAAAGGTCTGAAAAGCTAACATTTTCTTTTGTCATAACTAAGATCCAAAACAATGAATGTGTACTATGGAGTATTGTTACACAGTCATGGATTCATTACAATGCAGAAGGAAGCCATTCAGTCCATCTGACTGTGCTAGCTCTCTGAAGGAGTGATTCATCACTCTCATTCCTCTTCTCTGTAACCCTGCACATTTCTCCTTTTCAGATAATAATCCAATTCCCCCTTGAATGCCTCAATTTAATTTCCCTCTGCCACACTCTTCAGCAGCCTATTCCTAATAACTCTATTGTCTGAAAAAGGTTTTCCCCATGTCTCCTATTTTTTTAACCAATCACCTTAAATCTGTTTATCTTGTTCTCAACACTTCCAGCAATGGGAACAATTTCTCTTCACCTGCTTTGCCCAGACCCCTCAATCCTCAATCATTTCTTCTCTCTATACTGTTTTCCCAGAGGAAACTGTCTCAAATTCACTGATCCAGCTACATAAATGAATTTCCTCATTCCTGAAAACATTGTTGTCTTTCTGCTTTGTACTTTTTTGCAATCCTTCACATCTTGTGTGGCATTCAGAACCATGGTTGAACCATGATCCTATTGAATGACAGAATAGACTGGAGAGGCCGATTGGTCTACTCCTGTTCCTATTTCTTATAGTCTTGAGGCTGAACCAGTGTTCTATACATTGTTCACATAATATCCTCACTTTAGGATACTACGCCTTCATTGGTAAAGCTGAGGATACTTTGTGCTTTATTTACAACATGACCCACATGCAAGGCTTCACACACATTTGGTCTGGGATCCGTAAGGAGTCTGGACTCTCAGGTGTGTGCTTTACTTTCAGCTGCTGGTGTTAAAAAATGTGGTGCTGGAAAAACACAGCAGGCCAGACAGCATCCGAGGAGCAGGAGAATTGATGTTTCGGGCATAAGCCCTTCTTCAGGAATTGCCTGAATTATGCCTGAAACGTTGATTCTCCTGCTCCTCGGATGCTGCCTGGCCTGCTGCGTTTTTCCAGCACCACATTTTTCAACTCTGGCCTCCAGCATCTGCAGTCCTCACTTTCTCCTCCCTGTCAGCTGCTGGTGCCATGAGGAGTGATTGACCTCTGGTTGACCAACAACTGTCTGAAGATGGGACTTCTGCTACTTTGGATCCTTCACTACTGGGAAGGACTAGCAGAGAACACAGAACTCCACTAAAGCTGTGGGCTCACCAAGACTGTTAACACCACTTACAAAAATCACATGAATAGATTTGGTGTTTTGTGATGTTTTCTAATGGATTTATTCAGTGGAGGATTGTAATTTGCTGAAAAGCCTTGACATTTACTTCATTAAAAGAGACACAGAGAATCTGTCTCAGCTGCCTGGTAAAGTTTTGGTCCCTTTACTTGAGAAAGGATGTACTGGCACTGGAAGGGGGTGCAGAGGAGGTTCACCAGGTTCATTCAGGAATTGAGAAGATTGGCTTATGAGGAGAGTTTCTGTCGACTGGGACTGTACTTCATGGAATGTAGAAGAATAAGGGGGGATCTTGTAGAAACACATAAAATTATGAAGGGAACAGTTAACGGCGAAGCAGGGCAGTTATTTCCACAGGCAGCTGAAACTGGAACTAGGGGACATCACCCCCAAAATAAGGCAGAGCATATTTAGGACCGAGTTGAGGAGGAACTTCTTTACCCAAAGCATTATGAATCTGGAATTCCTTGCCCAGTGAAACAGTTGAGGCTACCTTGTTGAATGCTTTTAAGGCAAAGGTAGACCTCTGAACAGAAAAGGAATGGTGAGCAGGTGGACAAGTGGAGCTGAGGCCATGAGAAGATCCACCATGATCGTATTGAATGGCGGAGCAGGCTCGAAAGGCCAGGTGCTGAAGGAATAAATGACCAGGCAGCACCCGTAGTAACCTGGCTGCGAACCCGCGACCAGGATGATGTGAGTAAACTCGAAGTAACTACTGAGCTAAAGCTGATCCTAGAAAGACCAGGTGGCCTACTCCTGCTCCTAGTTCATCATCTGCTAATTGGAGATAGAATCACAGTGATCTGAAGTCTCAGTCAGGTTAAGAAGACTGAAAACACACTGGATATGCAAAGATGAAATGATGTTTATTCCTACAGTGATTAAAAAAAGTACAGGAGAGGAGATTTCTGAGGCAACGATTGAGGAGTGTACAAGCACAGGCAAACCACAAACAGCAAATGAAGTATTCCTGTTAAAACAGGCCAACCGGATGCACAGTAACAACAGACTCATTCATATTACTTCTGTTCAATGTCAAATAATGAAACAAAAGACAATCTAATTGGTATGAAGCCTTGAGGTTTTTCTGTTCTTACATATCTTTGACTAGAGAGTGGATACTTGGATGGCCTTAACTGGTCACCCATTAGGTGAACCATTTTTGTGAACTACAACAGATGATGTGGTGAAGAAACTCCCATGTAGGATAGGGGGTTTATTCCAGTGACAATTAAGGAGCAGCTATAGGCGAAAGTGAGCAGATGCTGGAGATTAGAGTCAAGATTACAGTGGTGTTGGAAAAGCACAGCAGGTCAGGCAGCATCCAAGGAGCAGGAAAATCAATGTTTTGGCAGGAGCCCTTCATCAGGAATGAGGCTGGAAGGGAGGGGGGAGAGATGAATGGCAGGGCAGTGGGGCGGGAAAGAAGGTAGCTGGGCATGCAATAGGTGGATAGAGAAGGGGGTAAAGGTGATAGGTCAGAGAGGAGGTTGGAGCAGATAAGTGGGAAGGATGATTGACAGGTGGGACAAGTCGTGGAGATAGTGTTGAGTTGGAAGTTTGGAACTCGGGTAAGGTGGGGGGAGGGGAAATGAGGAAACTGGTGAAATCCACATTGATGCCTGGGGTTGAAGTGTTCAGAGGCAGAAGATGAGGCATACTTCCTCCAGGCGTCTGGTGGTGAGGGAGCAGTGGTGAAGGAGGCCCGGGACCTCCATGTTCTCGGCAGAGTGGGAGGGGGAGTTGAAATGTTGGGCCACAGGATGGTGGGGTAGATTGGTGCCGGTGTCCCAGAGATGTTCCCTAAAATGCTCTGCGAGAAGGTGTCCAGTCTCCCCAATGTAAAGGAGACCACATCGGGAGCAACGGATACAATAAATGACATTGGTGGAAGTGCAAGTGAAACTTTGGTGAATGTGAAAGGCTCCTTTAGGGCCTTGGATGGAGGTGAGGGAGGAGGTGTGGGTGCAGGTTTTGCAATTCCTGCGATGGCAGGGGAAGGTGCTGGGAGGGAGGGTGGGTTATTGTGGGTCGTGGACCTGACCAGTTTGTCACGAAGAGAACGGTCTTTGAGGAAAGTAGATACTGGTGGAGAGGGAAATATATCTCTGGTGGTGGGGTCCATTTGTAGTGTAGCAGAAATGTCAGTGGATGATGCAGTTTATGCGGAGGTTGGTGGGGTGGAAGGTGAGGACCAGGGGTTCTGTCCTTCTAACGGTTGGAGTGTGGAAATGTCTACCTCCTGCAAAAATGCTATCCTGTATTCCCAATTCCTCTGCCTCCCCCGAGGACCAGTTCCACCACAAAACAAACTAGATGGCCTCCTTTTTAAAGACCATAATTTCCCCTCCTGCATGGTTGAAGATGTCCTCCAATACATCTCATCCACATCCTGCACCTACACCCTCAAACCCTACCCCACAATCACAGAATCTCCCCCCCAGCCCTCACCTTCCACCCCACCAACCTCTGCATAAACCGTATCATCTGCTGACATTTCCACCAACTACAAACAGACCCCACCACCAGGGATATATTTCCCTCCCCGCCCCTATCCGCTTTCTGCAAAGACCATTCCCTTGTGACAACTTGGTCAGGTCCATGCCCCCCGATAACCCACCCTCCTGTCCTGGCACCTTCCCCTGCCAGCACAGGAATTGCAACATCTGCACCCACACCTCCCCCCTCACCTCCATCTAAGGCCCCAAAGGAGCCTTCCACATCCATCAAAGTTTCACCTGCACATCCACAAATGTTATTTATTGTATCCATTGCTCCCGATGTGGTCTCCTTTACGTTGGGAAGACTGGACGTCTTCTTGCAGAGCACTTTAGAGAACATCTCTGGGACAACTGCACCAATCAACCCCACCACCCCGTGGCCCAACATTTCAACACCCCCTCCCACTCTGCCGAGGACATGTAGATCCTTGGCTTTCTCCACCACCGCTCCCTCACCACCCGACGACTGGAGGAAGTACGCCTCATCTTCCACCTCGGAATCCTTCAACCCCAGGGCATCAATGTGGACTTCACCAGTTTCCTCATTTCCCCTCCCCCCACCTTACCTGAGTTCCAAACTTCCAGCTTAGCACCCATCCTCATGACCTGTCCCACCTGTCAATCTTCCTTCCCACCTATCTGCTCCACCCTCCGCTCCAACCTATCACCTTTACCCCTTCCTCCATCACCCTATTGCAGTCTCAGCTACCTTCTCCCCAGTCCAAACCCCTCTCATTTATCTTTCCATCCCCGAGGCTTCCAGCCTTATTCCTGATGAAGGGTTTCTGCCCGAAACATCGATTTGCCTGCTCCTTGGATACTGCCTGACCTGCTATGCATTTCCAGCATCACTCTAATCTTGTGTGTGTGTGTGTGTATATATATATATATATATAATATATATATAGTGCCAAGTTAGAATAGCATGTGACTTAGAAGGGACCAATCAAGCTGCAGTGTTCCTATGTACCTGCTATTCTTGTTTCTCTTGGTAGGAAGAGTCAGGGGAATTTGAAGGCTGCTGTCAAAGGTGACCAAAAATCTCTACATAGTGTGCCTTGGTTTCTGAAATGCTTTCAAGTCTCACACAGCAGGTCACTAATTCATTGTTGTGGGGAATCAGAGTCATCTCTGAAAATAGTGAAGAAACTGTCTGAAAATTACAGTAATTTTTCTTTATCTTCTCTATTTTTGCACCTAGGTACTTTTTACCTCAGATATCACCATGTGTTGGCAACATTGTAAACTTTTCACCCTACTCCTGTCCTTGTGTAACTTGAGTACATATGACAATAAACTTAATTCTAATCTTCGGGAGAACTCAGTCAGAATGGAGGAATTACTGACTGAGTGATCTCAGAGTTTGAGGTCAGAGGTCACTACCACATCCAATCTACCCAAGGACATAATCAACAAAGCCAGCCGAAATGTAGGACAAAATTGTTCAAACAGGATAAGTCAGAAGAGTGCGGTGTATCACTCCCAGAATACCATGTCCTGTTCTTGATTGTCAGCAACATAAGAACTTCGGTATTTAGAGTCATAGAGGCATAGAGATGTACGATAAGAAAGTGAGGTCTGCAGATGCTGGAGTATCAGAGCTGAAAATGTGTTGCTGGAAAAGCGCAGCAGGTCAGGCAGCATCCAAGGAACAGGAAATTCAACGTTTCAGGCATAAAAGGGCTTATGCCCGAAACGTTGGATTTCCTGTTCCTTGGATGCTGCCTGACCTGCTGCGCTTTTCCAGCAACACATTTTCAACATAGAGATGTACAACATGGAAACAGACCCTTCAGTCCAACCCATCCATGCTGACCAGATATCCCAAGCCAATCTAGTCCCACTTGCTAGCATCCAGTCCATATCCCTCCAAACTCCTCCCATTCATACACCCATCCAAATGCCTCTTAAATGTTGCAACAACCTCCACCACTTCCTCTGGCAGCACACTCCACACACGTACCACCCTCTGTGTGAAAAAGTTGCCCCTTAGGTTTCTTTTATATCTTTCTCCTCTCACCCTAAACCTATGCCCGAACCCTGCAATTTCCTTCCTAACTTCCCACAACATTCTGGGATGCACTAGAGCAGGTCCTGGACATGCATTCACCTTTATTTTCTAAGACATCCAGCAGACCCTTTTCTGGAATGTGAACTGGTTTCAAAACATCAATATTTATTTCCCTGAGTTCTCCAGCCTGCATTTCTTTCTCCACAGTAAAATCTAACACAAAATATTTATTTAAGATTTCTCCCATCTCATTGAGGTTTGACATAAAGATAATCTTTAAGGGGCTCTACTCTCTCTCTCTCTCTCTCTCTCACACACACACACTGCTGTCTTACTCTTGGTATAGTTGTAGAATATCTTTGGATTATCCTTAACCTTACTTGCTAAGGCTATCTCATTCCCTGTTTGCCTACCTAATTACCCGCTTAAGAATGCCCCTGCACTCTCTGTACTGTTCAAGAGATTCAATGAGCCCAGTTGTCTATATCTAAGGCAGAGAAGAGAAAAGCAATGGTAAACCAGCTCCTGGCAGTAGAAGTTGCCAAAGTTTTGTGGTTGTGTTCTTACATCTATTCTTCAGGTATTTGACTCAGGTTCAAGTGAGCAACAGAGTTGGGGTTATTGTTGTTGTAACTATTAATATATAGAGTCATAGAGGCATAGAGATGAACAGCATGGAAACAGACCCTTTGGTCCAACACGTCCATGCTGACCAGATATCCCAACCTAATCGAGTCCCTTTTGCCAGCACTTGGCCCACATCCCTCTAAATCTTCCCTATTCATATATCCACCCAGATGCCTTTTAAATATTGTAATTGTACCAGCCCCCATCAATTCCTCTGGCAGCTCATTCCATACACACAACACCTTCTATCTGAAAAAGTTGCCCCTTAGGTCCCTTTTAAATTTTTCCCCTCTCACCCTAAACCTATGCTCTCTACGTCTGGACTCCCTCACCCCAGGGAAAAGACCTTGTCTATTTACCCTATCCATGCCCCTCTCGATTTTATAAACCTTTATAAGGTTACCCCTTAGCCTCTGACGCTCCAGGGAAAACAGCCCCAGTCTGTTCAGAGCTCAAACTCTCAAACCTTGACAACATCATTGTAAAACTTTTATGAACGCTTTCAAGTTTCACAGCATCCTTCTGATAGGAGGGAGACCAGAATTGCACACAATATTCCAAAAATGGCCAAACCAATGTCCTGTACAGCCACAACATGACCTCCCAACTCTGATACTCAATGCTCTGACCAATAAAGGAAAGCATGCCAAACACCAAAGTATACCAAACTACAGCTTACAGTACAGAGAAGGGGGTTCTGAGCAGTACAATGTCCAACATCTTACTGGTGTTCTAACATATAACCACTGAGGTCACAGCTTGTGGGAATTAATTTAGTTGAAGGTTAATGTTTTAGCCATATAGTTAGTAGTCAGCAAAGAAATAAATAACAAACGAGACATTCAGACTTTCAGAGCTATTTGAGTTGAAGACACTCGATCAAAGGCCATTAATGATCTGGATGAAGAAACAGATGGCATTCTGGCTAAATTTGCAGACAATACTGAGATAAGTGGAGGGAGAGGTAGCACTGAAGAGGTGTAGGCTTCAGAAAGATTCAGACAGATGAGGAGAGTGGGCAAAGAAATGGCAGATGGAACACAATGCAGGAAAGTGTGAGGCCATGCACTTTGTTAAGAAGAATAGAGGAATGGACTATTTTCTAAATGGACAGAACATTCAGAAATCTTAAGTGCAAAGGGACTTGGAAGTCCTAGTTGAGGTTCTCTTAAATTAAATTTGCAGGTTGAGGCAATAATTAGAAAGGCAAATACAATGTTGTCATTCACCTTGAGACAACTAGAATATAAAAGTAGGGATGTACTTCTGAGGCTTTATAAGACTCTGGTCAGATCACGTGCAGAGTCTTGTGAGCATTTTGGCCCCCATCCTTCAGGAAGGATGTACTGGCCCTGGAGCAGGCCCAGAGGAGGTTCATGAGAATAATTCCAGGGATGAAAGGCTTAACACATGAGGAATATTTGAGGACTCTGGGACGATACTTGATGGAGTTTAGAAGGATGAGGGGATCTAATTGAAACTTATGGAATACTGAATGGCCTGGACAGAGTGGACATTGGGAAGATGTTTCCATTAGCAGGAGAGACGAGGACCCAAGGGGATAGCCTCAGAGTAAAGGGAAAACCCTTTAGAACGGAGATAAAGACAACTCTTTTAGCCAGAGGGTGGTGAATCTGTGGAAGCCAGGTCATTGAGTATATTTAAAACAGAAATAAATAAGCTCTTGATTGCCAAGTGAATCAAAGGTTACAGGGAGAAAGTGGGACAATAGGTTTGAAAGACCTATCAGGCAGAAGTGGATACTGCAGATACTGGAGATTAGAGTCAAGATTAGAACGGTGCTGGAAAAGCGCAGCAGGTCAAGCAGCATCCAAGGAGCAGGGAAATATCACTGTTTTGTGCAAAAGCCCTTCATCAGGAATTCTTGATGAAGGGCTTTTGCCTGAAACCTCGATTTTTCCCTTCTCCTCGGATGCTGCCTGACCTGCTGTGCTTTTCCAGCACCACTCTAACCTTGAAAAACCTATCAGCTATGATTGAATGGCAGAGCAGACTTGATTGGCCATGTGGCCGAATTTCTGCTCCTATGTCTTATGATCTAAAAATAAACAGTTCCTTTGAAAGATGGGGGAAAGCAATAATAGTGTATGTATATGGAGATTGAAGTGTCGGAATTGTAGCTTACACCTTGTAATCAGTTTAAAGATCAAAGGTGTTCTGTACACCACACCTCCCCCCACCAGAGTGAGCTCCACACTTCTTGGTGTCAAGGCTTCCTCGCAATATGGATGTTCGAGATAAGTGATTGTTTTCCAGAATCCTCTCATCAATTTGCCATCCGGACCCCCATGGAACTGCTTGTACTTCAGATATCCCTTTTCGTGATGACGTAACCCTAACGTTATAGTTCACAATCCTTTGAGGAAAGAAGCAATTCCTTATCTCAGTTTTAATGGCTTATCAATTTTTCTGATGCTACGATCCTACATTCTAGGTTCCTTAGCCAATGGAACAAGCCTCTCAGAATCTATCCTATCATGCCTTTTAAGAATGTTTTATGCTTATATTTGATCACCTGTCATTCTACTAACAGGACATATAAGCCCTTTTTACTCAATTCTCCTCAGAAGATTATTTCCCTTTGTCCTGGTCTCATGCATCTTGGTTGTATTGACTTGAAGGCAAGTGTTTCCTTCCTGAGAAAATAAATTTAAAAATGTCTACAGTGTAGTCAATCAAACAGACAGAATGTGATGCGTGTAAAGGACCACTTTCTTTTATTTATTTATTTTTCTATTTTATTTCTATGATCTGCAATACTGGACTTCTTATGCCTTTATTTTTCAAAAGGTTTTCCCCTACAAATTTGTACTTAAGATCCCATACCTTGGTAACTTTGTACCTAAAATGAACCATAAGTGGCAACTTGTAAACTTTTTGCTGTACCTCAAGTGAGTACATGTGTCAATAAAGCTCATTCAAGTTCTATATCTAATTATTTACTCCTTTAAGATGATACGATTTGAAACTGGAAGTTTGACACAGCTATCGTAGTGAAAATACCAGGACAGCTTTTGCCATCTGGAGATTAAGTGGACTGAAATAGTTCACGCTTTAACTGCACTGGTTTATGTTAATTTTTTAGAACACTGACACTTCATGAGACAGAGTGGTTTCAAGTGCCTTTGAGTTAAAGGAAAGCTGCTTAATAACAGCCTTCAGATTGGTTCAGCTACAGGTTGTTACAGACCAATAAATCTACTCCGAAACACCCCAGAACTTGCAACAAGAAGCATCTGTGACCATTTCTCTGTCAATTAAAAAAGACAAAACTTGAAGAATCTGAAGTGAAACGATTCCAATACAAGAAAAAAAGGTAGGTCCGTCTGATCAACTAATGATTCGAAGATTGACTGACACTCTGCAGGCATCATGTCACCATCAGAAAAAAAACTAAGAAATCAGACTCCACCATTCTGCACTGGATTCATGAACTACAGAATTTGTTTTGCCTTCTTAATATTTGTCCAACCACAATATTTGTGTTAAACCACCTGCTTTAGTGTGTTTTATTCATAAATGCATGTATGTTTGAGGTTTTAAAGCCATATAGTTTAAGTTGCATGGTAATAATGAGACAGTGCAGTTCTTCCTAGCCCTATCAGAGATTAAAGACAGTAAGTACCAAAAACTTTCATGTACTTACCCCCACACTCGTGGCCCCTCAACTATTCCAGAATCTTCCACAGGCCTGTCGGACGCCATTACACATGTGGCCTCCACAGCGCCCGCGGCACCAAAGGCCGCCGCCGACCGTGACGTCACTTCCGCCCCCACCGACCTCGGAGCCCCCGCGATCGCCGCCCCTACAACTGCCCCGGTGACCACCACACACACAACCGCTTCCACGATCGCCGACGGACCCGCGACCCACGCGGCCACCGGGAATGACCACCACTCCTCCGTCGCCGCAACCATTTCCGCCCCTCCGGTTGCCGTCGACGCAGCCACTTCCGCCCCCACTGACATCACTAACCTGCAGGAGCACAAATCCTCAGGTTTCCCAGCCCCCACGCCGTCTTTCGTCACTACGCATAACCCCGCCCCCACGCCATCTCCCGTCGCTTCACGTAACCCCGCCCCCACGCTTATTTCCGTCACGACGCATGACCCCGCCCCCACGTCGAGCAACGTCACCACGTCCAACTCCGCCCCTACTTCGATCTCTGTCCCCGCCCCCAACCCCGCCCCCAGCTCCAGCTCCAGCTCCAGTCCCACACCAGGTCCTAGCTCCCAGCCTTGCCGGATTTTCACCATCCCTCCAGATCTCCCCCTCTCGGAGGATGAAAGATCAGTCCTCAGCAGGGGCCTCACCTTCGTTCCCCTACGCCCTCGGATTAATGAGTTCAACACGCGGCGAGATATTGAACAATTCTTCCGCCGCCTTCGCCTCCGTGCCTACTTTCACAACCAAGACTCCTGCCCACCCTCTGACGACCCCTTCTCCCGCCTCCAACACACCCCATCCACCTGGACACCCCGTGCAGGCCTCCTACCCGCCCTCGACCTCTTTATAGCCAACTGCCGCCGTGACATCAACCGACTCAACCTGTCCACCCCTCTCACCCACTCCAACCTCTCACCCTCAGAACGTGCAGCCCTCCACTCCCTCCGCTCCAATCCCAACCTCACCATCAAACCCGCAGACAAGGGAGGCGCGGTGGTAGTTTGGCGCACTGACCTGTATACCGCTGAAGCCAAACGCCAGCTCGCGGACACCTCCTCTTATCGCCCCCTTGACCATGACCCCACCTCCCACCACCAAACCATCATCTCCCAGACCATCCAGGACCTCATCACCTCAGGGGATCTCCCATCCACCGCCTCCAACCTCATAGTCCCACAACCCCGCACCGCCCGTTTCTACCTCCTGCCCAAAATCCACAAACCTGCCTGCCCCGGCCGACCCATTGTCTCAGCCTGCTCCTGCCCCACCGAACTCATCTCCCAATACCTCGACACGGTCCTGTCCCCTTTAGTCCCAGAACTCCCCACCTACGTTCGGGACACCACCCACGCCCTCCACCTCCTCCAGGATTTTCGCTTCCCCGGTCCCCAACGCCTTATTTTCACTATGGACATCCAGTCCCTGTACACCTCCATCCCCCATCACGAAGGACTCAAAGCCCTCCGCTTCTTCCTTTCCCGCCGCACCAACCAGTACCCTTCCACTGACACCCTCCTTCGACTGACTGAACTGGTCCTCACCCTGAATAACTTCTCTTTTCAATCCTCCCACTTCCTCCAAACTAAAGGAGTTGCCATGGGCACCCGCATGGGCCCCAGCTATGCCTGCCTCTTCGTAGGATATGTGGAACAGTCCATCTTCCGCAACTACACTGGCACCACCCCCCACCTTTTCCTCCGCTACATCGATGACTGTATCGGCGCTGCCTCGTGCTCCCACGAGGAGGTTGAACAGTTCATCAACTTTACTAACACCTTCCATCCCGACCTGAAATTCACCTGGACTGTCTCAGACTCCTCCCTCCCCTTCCTAGACCTTTCCATTTCTATCTCGGGCGACCGACTCAACACAGACGTCTATTATAAACCGACTGACTCCCACAGCTACCTGGACTACACCTCCTCCCACCCTGCCCCCTGTAAAAACGCCATCCCATATTCCCAATTCCTTCGTCTCCGCCGCATCTGCTCCCAGGAGGACCAATTCCAACACCGCACAGCCCAGATGGCCTCCTTCTTCAAGGACCGCAGATTCCCCCCAGACGTGATCGACGATGCCCTCCACCGCATCTCCTCCACTTCCCGCTCCTCCGCCCTTGAGCCCCGCTCCTCCAACCGCCACCAAGACAGAACCCTACTGGTTCTCACCTACCACCCCACCAACCTGCGCATACAACGTATTATCCGCCGCCATTTCCGCCACCTCCAAACGGACCCCACCACCAAGGATATATTTCCCTCCCCTCCCCTATCAGCGTTCCGCAAGGACCACTCCCTTCGTGACTCCCTCGTCAGATCCACACCCCCCACCAACCCAACCTCCACCCCCGGCACCTTCCCCTGCAACCGCAGGAAATGTAAAACTTGCGCCCACACCTCCACACTCACTTCCCTCCAAGGCCCCAAGGGATCCTTCCATATCCACCACAAGTTCACCTGTACCTCCACACACATCATCTATTGCATCCGCTGCACCCGATGTGGCCTCCTCTATATTGGTGAGACAGGCCGCTTACTTGCGGAACGCTTCAGAGAACACCTCTGGGCCGCCCGAACCAACCAACCCAATCACCCCGTGGCTCAACACTTTAACTCCCCCTCCCACTCCACCGAGGACATGCAGGTCCTTGGACTCCTCCACCGGCAGAACACAACTACACGACGGCTGGAGGAGGAGCGCCTCATCTTCCGCCTGGGAACCCTCCAACCACAAGGTATGAATTCAGATTTCTCCAGCTTCCTCATTTCCCCTCCCCCCACCTTGTCTCAGTCGGTTCCCTCAACTCAGCACCGCCCTCCTAACCTGCAATCCTCTTCCTGACCTCTCCGCCCCCACCCCACTCCGGCCTATCACCCTCACCTTGACCTCCTTCCACCTATCCCACCTCCATCGCCCCTCCCCCTAGTCCCTCCTCCCTACCTTTTATCTCAGCCTGCTTGGCTCTCTCTCTTATTCCTGATGAAGGGCTTATGCTCGAAACGTCGAATTCTCTATTCCTGAGATGCTGCCTGGCCTGCTGTGCTTTGACCAGCAACACATTTGCAGCTGTGGTGGTAATGTCATCAGATTAATTATCTAGAGCTCCATCTTATTGAGCTGGAGACCGGGGCTTAAATCCTACCCAAGGCAGATGGTGAAATTTGAATTTAACAATAACTAACTTGGAGTAAACAAACTGGAGCAATAGTGACCATATAAACACTATCAATTGCTGGGACAAACCCATCAGTTTCCCTTTAGGGAAGGAAACTGTTCTACTAATGTGATTTGGCCTACATGTGACTCCAAATTCCCAGCAATGTGTTGGCTTTTAACTGTCCTCTGGGTAACAAAATGTCTGCCTAGCCAGCCCCACACATATTCTGTGCACAAATTAGAGAACAAAAACAATTTCTTTACCATGTATTAACGAAAAAGCTTCCTTACAATAAGTAGTTATTTTCTGATTAATGATGAAACATGGTGTGAATTACTTATAGCCTGAATACTAGCCTGTTAGGCTAATTGATCATGTAGGTGCTTTCATTGGGTACTGTTCTTTGGAATAGTGGGGCTCAATAAACATCGTTCTCAATTAAGGCAATGAATGACACATCATGGTATGGAAGTTCAGTCATGATCCATTTAATTTTTTTCATTGCTGTGCTAGTCCATGCAACTAAACTGAACATTCTCCCCAAATGATAGCAAAATGCAACCAAGGAGCTCCTGCTGGAATAAGGCTGAAAAGATTACAAATAAAGCATCAGTAGGATTTGGCAGGAGTTCGCAAAATGAGTAGGGGCTTGTTGAAGACTCAAGAGCCTAAAAACCTGGGTTCAATTCCAGCATCATCTGTGTGGAGTTTGCATCCCACAATCGAAAGATGCGTAGGTTAGCTGGATTGGCCATGGGAAATTGCGCATAGTGTCCAGTCTTGGTGGGTGAGATATGGTAAATGCAGAGATGTGTAGGGTCAGAGATTGATAGACTATTGTTGTCTCGAGGAATTAAGAGCTACGGGGAGAACGCTGGTAAGTGGAGTTGAAATGCCCATCAGCCATGATTGAATGGCGGAGTGGACTCGATGGGCCGAATGGCCTTACTTCCACTCCTATGTCTTATGGTTTTGGGTCTGGGTGGGAATGCTCTTTGGAGGGTCCTTGTGGACTCAATGGGCCAAAACGTTTTCACACTGTAGGGATTTTATGCTGACCAAACTCACAATGATACTAATCCAACAGAGGTATTTTCTTAAAAACATCCAACTCAGAAAGGGGAAGTAAGTAAAGAGATGCAGAAGGCTCCAAGCGAGATATTTTTATTAAGTTAGATTAACTTGTCTGAAGGAAACTAATGAGATAATGAGAGCAATAAAGGTGAAATTATAACTTTCTGCAGTGTGATTAAGTAATTACTTCAATGTTCTACTTTTCAATTTCAACATGTTTATGAATTATGTTAAGCACAACTCAAACAGAGTTAGAAATGTAACTTTGATGTCTGGTCAGAACATTAAGAAGTTGCAGTAGAAAACCAAAGTAGATAGAGCTGTATGAAACATTTCCTTCTTTTAGTAAGCGGTAGTGAAGACAGCTCCACCTGCTCAGTACAGTATTCCTCTCCTCACTCAGGAGAGACAGTTTCCAGTTTTGTGCTTTGAAATCGAGTGAAAGTGAACAGCTGTACCTTACTGGCTAAATATTTGCAAACAGTTCCAAAAAAATCTGCCCATGCAAGGGCAGACCACTTGGCCTATTGAGCAAGATCCACCATTCAATGTGATCCCGGCAGATCTTCAACTTCATTTCCACTTTCCTGCCCATGCCCTTAACTGCCTGAGAGACCAAAAACATTACGCCAAAAGCACAGGTTCAAATCCCACACCAGTTGAGGTTACCCTGAAGGACTCTCCCTCAAAACCTCTCCCTTCACCAAGACGTAGTGACACTCAGGTTAAACCCCCACCAGTCAAATCTTTCTCTGTAATGAGAAGGAGCAGCCCTCTGGGATGATGATGATTTTTAATTCTTTTTTGGGGCTATAAGCTGAAATGCTATATAACTGAAATACAGGGAGAGTATTACAAGCTGAACTTGGGTATGGCATGTATTTGAGCTCTGCAAGATAATATCACCTTTTGAAATAGTGAGAGGCAGAATTCCAAACTGAGTGACCTTGACAGATTGCTGAGTTAAGAAATTCTACCTGATGACAGCCCTCTGATTAGTGGAGCTACAGAGCATTAAACGTTATTAATGCCAGGATGGCAGAGGAAAATATCCAGAGCCTGTAATGAGAAAGCATCCAACTATCCCTCACTCTCTGACTATCCAGGTGGAAAAGAGGACAAGAAAACCAAACAAAAAATTAAAATAAAAGAAATCAAACTAAAAATTAAGTAGGTCTACTGAGCTTGATGCTGCGTGTTTGCCCTGAGAGATGACACTGAAATTGGATCACCGAACCTGCCAGTGAATGTGTAGGAACAAAATCAGAAGTTGCTGGTAAAGCTCAGCAGGTCTGGCAGCATCTATGAAGAGAAATCAGTGTTAAAGTTTCGGGTCTGGTGACCCTTCCTGAACTCCTGAGCTTTTCCATTGACTTCTGTTTTCGTTTCTGATTTACAGCATCCACAGTTCGGTTGGTTTTTATTTAGTGAATGCGTAGGGATATTTTGGTGATATATCTCAAGGGGTTTGAGGTATCTCCAGCATCTTCTTCATGTCTCCCAGACATAAAACATATCAGGTAACAGTGTGGCCCTGGAGACCATAAGTTTACTGTCAGGTTTGAATTCTTCATCATCAAACACTCCCATTTTGAGTTGGCCAAAAGTGGACTAACCCAGGCCCAGTACAGCCCACAACATGACCTCCCAGGGCTCTGGCCCGAAACGTCGAATTTCCTGTTCCTTGGATGCTGCCTAACCTGCTGTGCTTTAACCAGCAACACATTTTCAGCTCCCAACTCCTATACTCAATGCTCTGACCAATAAAGGGGTTGAGAAGAGGCTAACACATTGTTCAGTAAAGTAGATGGGAAAATTAAGTTGCAATGAAGAAATAGGAGATTTGGAAATGGATATGAGTAGGTTAGGTAAATGGGCCAAAATATGGTGGATGTAGATTTGCTGGATATGTGTGGGAGGGATCTGCATGTCCTTGCGCATGAATCAGAGGGAATCTGGTACAACAGGTAATAAAGAGGGCAAATAGAACTTTGGCATTTATGGAGACATAGAGATGTACAGCGTGGATACAGACCCTTCACTCCAACCTGTCCATGCCAACCAGATATCCCAACCCAATCTAGTCCCACCTGCCAGCAGCCAACCCATATCCCTCCAAACCCTTCCTATTCATATACCCATCCCAGTGCCTCTTAAATGACAGAACAAATGGAATACAAAAGTAGGGAAATGGTGTTGTGATTGTATAAGGCATTGGTGAGTTTGCATCTGGAATGCTATTACAGTTTTGTCCCCTTACTTGATGAAGGATGAACGACCATCTGATGAAGGAACGATGCTCCGAAAGCTAGTGCTTCCAATTAAACCTGTTGGACTATAACCTGGTGTTGTGTGATTTTTAACTTTGCATACCCCAATCCAGCACTGGCATCTCCAATTGATGAAGGCTGTTATTGCATTCAAAGCAGTTCAGAAAAGGTTCACTAGATTGCTTCCAGAGTTGAAAGGCTTGACTCCTGAGGAGAGATTGAGCAGTTTCAGGCCTTTAGTCTGTCAAGTTTAGAAGGATAAGAGGAGATTTAATTGAAGTGTGAAATTGCTAAAGGGGATAGATAAGGTAGACATACAGCAGATGTTATCCATTATGGGACAATGTAGATTGAGAGGTTTTTAACTGGGAATGTGTTAAAGAGTTGTGGGCAGCAGAGACGGAAGTGGAATTGAGGCCAAGATGAGATCAGCCATGATTATATTGAAAAGCGAAGGAGGCTCGAGGGGCTGAATGGCTTATTTTTGTTCCTGCTTCTTATGTTCTTCTGATCAGGGATTTGCCACGGTAGCTAGGAAATTAATCACCAAATGTTTAGACCATAACACCATGAGAAATTGGAACAGGAGGACACTGTTCAATGCCTCAAGCCTGCTCCACCCATTCAACAGGATCATGGCTGATCCAATATTTCTCATATCCAATTTCCTGCCCTTTCCCAAGAACCTTTGATTCCTCTACTGAACAAGAATCTCTTTGTCACAGCCTCAAATATACACAAGGACTCTGCCCCCACAACTCTCTGTGGCAAGGAGTTCAGAAGACCCACAACCCTCTGAGAGAATAAATTCCTCCGCATCACAGTCTTAAACTGGTGCCTCTTTATTCTGAGACTATGCCTTCTGGTCCCAGAATCTCTAATGATGGGAAATATCCTCTCAGCATTTACCCTGTCAATCCCCTTCATCTCCTCCCTGCTCCCCATCTAAGGGCCTAAACAGTCTTTCCAGGTGAAGCAGTATTTCACCTGCACCTTCTCTAATCCTGTGTACTGTATTCGCTGCACCCAGTGTGGCCTACTCTACACTGGGGAAATCACACACAGACTGAGTGACTGCTTTGCAGAACCCCTCCGGTCTGTACACAAGCATAACCCCAACCTTCCTGTAGCTGATCATTTTAACACAGCATCATGCTCACAAGCCCCACCTGTCTGTCCGCGGTGTGCTGCAGTGTTCCAGTGAACCCCAGCACAAACTCGAGGGACACCAGCTCATCTTTTGGGCTCAATACTGAGTTCAACGCTTTCCAATTGTGAACTCACTCCCATTCCTTCCCTTTCTTTCAGCTTTATTTGTTACATTCTATGTCGCCATATCTTCACTCCCGTCTCCACCTCCCACCCAACCCCCCACCCCAGTGGGACTGTCTTCTGTTTCAAGTCTGGCAGGTAGACACACTATTGTTCTGCATTTCTCACATTCTGATCACTTAATTTGAACTATTACCATCTTTTCTCTACCAGCACTCTCCACCCCACCACCCACACCCCTCATCCCCCTCCGAACTACAGCATGAATGCTATCCTCTCTACACTTCACTTCAGCTCTAATAAAGAATCATCTAGACTCGAAATGTTAGCTTGCTGTCTCTCTGTGGATACTGTCTGACCCGTTGTGATCTCCAGCATTTGTTGCTTTTAGTTCCGAGTCCAGCATCTGGAGCAATTTGCTTCCCTTGAGAATCCTATATGTTACAATGAGGTCACCTTTAATTCTTCTAAACACTAAAGAGCAGAGTCCCAGCCTGTTTAGCCTTTGCTGATGAGGCATTCCCTTCACACCAGGGATCACCCTAGTGAATATTCTCTGAACAGCCTTGTTAAACGGTAATTTCTACTTGTCTCAGAAGCTATTGACATGATCAAAAATTGCCTCAATATTTTGCTGCAGTAATAATTATGATCTTATATGGATATTCATGGTAGAATCCTTTCTGTTAAATTTAATCAGATTTTCAATACAATTTTTGAAATCTGGTCAATCTGCCGGGAACATTTTACACACAGGTTACTTGGCCCAAAGTATTCTTAGGAGTATTTTATATTTAAATTCAGAAACTTGTTTTGAGAAACATTCCAAGAAATTTGATGAGTTTAACAAAACATGAAGTCACGCATTTAATTAAATTTGAAGGACATGTGACGAATTCAAATTCAACAGGATGAATTATTTGAGTAGCTTTTAAAAATGCCCAAGTGAAGTTCTCAATTCTCAATCCTTTTCTCACTGAATCTTAGAAATATGTTGCAAATTCCTGTCACAAAGGACTGAGACATTTAATGCTTACAGTCAGACAAAAGTGTGATTATTCCTTTGAGGGCTTTAGTGAACAAAGCCGAATTTACATCTGTGAAGTGTTCCTCCAAAGAAGGAAGGGCTTAGAAATCTTTAACAAGAGGTCTGGGTTGAACAAAAAATAGAAGGTATTGTCTTCATATTTGTCTCCTTTTCTTTGTCTTATTACACTTTTGAGGTATTTTTCCATGTTCATTAATTTTTCATAAAAGGCAAGTTGTTGCACAGTCAAAAGAACTTTGTAAAAAGACGAGATTGTCTTTTGTTAAGAAGCATTTTTTGGAGAATTTGCAAAATGTTTTGGAAGAGATTCACAGAAAGAGAATAGTAGCTATCACTCAGGTTTTTGATGGTTTAATGGGAGTCAGAGAAATGAAGCATCTGGGAGTGAAACACATAAAGAGACTCATCAACTCTGTGGAAATAAAAATAGATCAGGTCAAAGATGTTAGAGGTTTCGGATTTAAGAACCAGTTCAGTCAGTCGAAGGAGGATGTCAGTGGAAGGGTACTGGTTGGGTCAGTGGGAGAGGAATTTTCCTAAAGAAGACCTTATGCCCGAAACGTCGATTCTCCTGCTCCTCGAATGCTGCCTGGCCTGCTGTGTTTTTCCAGCACCACATTTTTCAACTCAAAGATGTTACAGTCAATTGTCTATGACTCAATGTGATGGTTGGAGGGCAGGCTGCTGGGCTTTCTTTGGGAGCTTTATCAGACAAAGAATTAATGCATTAAATTTTGGGTACACTGGAATGTGTGCGGGAAGGTGTAGCAAACAAAATGAATAAAACCAACAATGGCACAAATAACCCTAGACCAGTAATGTAGAGCATGAGCAAGTATGATGCTACTGGCAGATTGTGGAGTAGCAAATTCAACTCCAGATTCAAGAGAACACGCCAAGGCTCACTCATTCTTTAAAAATTCATTCACTAACACCTTCCATCCCGACCTGAAATTCACCTGGACTGTCTCAGACTCCTCCCTCCCCTTCCTAGACCTTTCCATCTCTATCTCGGGCGACCGACTCAACACAGACATCTATTATAAACCGACTGACTCCCACAGCTACCTGGACTACACCTCCTCCCACCCTGCCCCCTGCAAAAACGCCATCCCATATTCCCAATTCCTTCGTCTCCGCCGCATCTGCTCCCAGGAGGACCAGTTCCAACACCGCACAGCCCAGATGGCCTCCTTCTTCAAGGACCGCAGATTCCCCCCAGACGTGATCGACGATGTACCTCCACCACATCTCCTCCACTTCCCGCTCCTCCGCCCTTGAGCCCCGCTCCTCCAACCGCCACCAAGACAGAACCCCAGTGGTTCTCACCTACCACCCCACCAACCTCCGCATACAACGTATCATCCGCCGTCATTTCCGCCACCTCCAAACGGACCCCACCACCAAGAATATATTTCCCTCCCCTCCCCTATCAGCGTTCCGCAAGGACCACTCCCTTCGTGACTCCCTCGTCAGATCCACACCTCCCACCAACCCAACCTCCACCCCCGGCACCTTCCCCTGCAACCGCAGGAAATGTAAAACTTGCGCCCACACCTCCACACTCACTTCCCTCCAAGGCCCCAAGGGATCCTTCCATATCTGCCACAAGTTCACTTGTACCTCCACACACATCATCTATTGCATCCACTGCACCCGATGTGGCCTCCTCTATATTGGTGAGACAGGCCGCTTACTTGCGGAACGCTTCAGAGAACACCTCAGGGACGCCCGGACCAACCAACCCAATCACCCCGTGGCTCAACACTTTAACTCTCCCTCCCACTCCACCGAGGACATGCAGGTCCTTGGACTCCTCCACCGGCAGAACATAACAACACGACGGCTGGAGGAGGAGCGCCTCATCTTCCGCCTGGGAACCCTCCAACCACAAGGTATGAATTCAGATTTCTCCAGTTTCCTCATTTCCCCTCCCCCCACCTTGTCTCAGTCGGTTCCCTCAACTCAGCACCGCCCTCCTAACCTACAATCCTCTTCCTGACCTCTCCGCCCCCTCCCCACTCCGGCCTATCACCCTCACCTTGACCTCCTTCCACCTATCCCACCTCCATCGCCCCTCCCCCAAGTCCCTCCTCCCTACCTTTTATCTCAGCCTGCTTGGCTACTCTCTCTCATTCCTGATGAAGGGCTTATGCTCGAAACGTCGAATTCTCTATTCCTGAGATGCTGCCTGGCCTGCTGGGCTTTGACCAGCAACACATTTTCAGCTGTGATCTCCAGCATCTGCAGACCTCATTTTTTACTTGAGGATGTCACTGACTTGACCAGCATTTATTGCCCAACCCTAATTGCCTGGGGTGCAGTGATGAGTCAACCACAATGCTGAGGGTCTGGAGTCACATATAGGTCAGACCAGGTAAGGATGGCTGTTTTGTTCCCTTAAGATACTAGTGGAACAGATGGGTTTTCCCAACATTGGGTTTCATAGTTATCATTAGATTCTTAGTTCTAGATTTTCATTGAAATCAAAATTTTACCATCTGTGATGGCATGATATGAACCTGGATCACCAGAACATTACCTGGATGTCTGGATTTATAGTCCAGCAATAACACAAGGCCATTTCCTTCCCTTAATGGGTGATCCAATGAGTTTGATACATCGTAGGAACAAATTACTGTAGATGCTGGAATTTGTATGGAACACAAAACATGCTGGAGATCACAGCAGGTCAGGCAGCATCCGTGGAGAGAAAGCAAGCTAACGATTTGAGCCTAGATGGCTCTTCATCAGCGCTCAAGCAAATTCTGATGCAGAGATTTTTTTGTTTTCAGTGTTTGATACATTTATCTCCAAAGTCAGTTAGTACGTTTAAAGCTAAGTAGTGAGGCCACAAAAAAAATGAAGGCACATTTTCTTCATTGCTCTAAAATTCTAGAAATTTCTGAGAGACATTCTTAAAGAAGGTATTAAGTTTCTCGTTAACACTGCGAGCTGTTTGGAATGATCACTGGGGTGCTTGAAAGTCAGCTGGGGTAATATATCACCAGATATTTATCACATGATGTGGCCCTCAAAAATTTGCTAATCCTTGTCTCCCTGGCTTTAGCAGAATGAAAGGGGTCCAATTTCTCCTCCAAACTGAATAAAATTAAATTCATAGGACATATTGTTCCTAATATTTTAAGACCATTCTGAGAGCAGAGACTTCTTTTTCAGGTATAGGATTTCAGAAATGGGGATTGAGGAGATTAATATTCCCATCTATTTCTCCAGCAGAGTTCCAACAGCCTCCTGTGGGACATCAACAATACAAAGTTTCATCCTTTGCTTTAACTAAGACAACAGGAGAACGCAATCCCTAACTGGTTCCAAAACATTTACTGCACCACCCAATCATTCTAACTGATAAAGACAAACAGCTTTGCTGCTCTCCAATCAATCAGCTGGATTCTTTGACAGTATTCTAACTGTTGAAACTGAGGACTGCAGATTCTGGAGAATCAGAGTCAAAACGTGCGGCGCTGGAAAAGCACAGTTGGTCAGCCAGCATCTGAGGAGCAGGAGAGTCGGCATTTTGGGCATAAGTCCTTTATCAGTATTTTAATTATTGCCTGGAGAGTTTTTCTTTAATTTTTAGTTCAAGTCAAAGTTCATCTCAACATTCTTCTTCTTTATCCTGTGTAGCCTTCAATTATACTTCATTCATTTTTAAATATCTCAACATTGAACTGTTCAATCAGCCATGGTTTGAATGGTGGGGCAGGCTCGATGGGCTGAATGGCTTCCCCACTTGCTTTGTTTCTTTGTAAACTGCGCATTCCTTATGAGAGACGGAGGGTGGGGGTAGCAGGCTGATTTTGTGACTGGAGGCCAGTGTCCACTGGTGTATGACATGGATCAGTGCTGGGTCCCTCATTGTTTCTGATATAAAAAAGTGAGGTGGATAAATGAGAGGGGCAATGATAAGTAAGTTTGCAGAGAACACAAAGATTGGCCAAGTGGTTGACTGTGAAAGAGAAGATATTGAGTTACAGGAGGATGTTGATGAATTGGCCAAATGGACAGATCAATGGCAGATTGAACGTAACCCTGATAAGTGTGAGGTGATGAACTTTGGAAGAAGTAACAAAAGAGTATTTGAGAAGACCATTGGAACACTTGCCTTTATCACTCATGGTGTAGATTATAAGACAAGGAAAGTTATGTTGGAACTATACAGACTTTGGTTAGATCACAGCTGGAATACTGTGTATGGTTCTTGTCACCATTCTTGAGACAGTGAATGCACTGGTGGGGATGCAGAGATGATGAATTAAACGCTGCCGAGGATGGTATATTCCAGTTCTGAAGAGAGGCTGGATAAGCTGGAGCTGTTTTCTTTGGAACAAAGAAGGTTCAGGGGGAACTTGATGGCGGTGTACAGGATTATGAGGAGTGTTGACAGGCTGGGCAGGAAGTAGTTGTTCCCCTTATTTGAAGGGTCAATAATAAGATGGTGCACTTTTTAAAGTGAAGGGCAGGAGGTTTAGAGGGATCTTGAGGAAAACTCTTTTCACTCAGATGGGGGCGGAGATCCAGAATGTACTGCCTGGGAGGATGGTTGAGGCAGACAACCATACAACCTTTATAAAGTACTTCGGTGAAATGTCACAACACTCGAGGCTATGCACCAAGTGCCGGAAAGTGGGATGACAGGAACACAATCCTTTATCCGAAATGATCGGGACTAGCTGGCTTTCGAAATTCAGAATTTTTCGAATTTCGGAATAAGTGGCAGTTTGATGATGAATTTTTTTAAAAAATCTTTCCAAAGAATACATTTAACTGTGAGTAAAATGGGCCCTGAAACAAAATTGAGGCCTGCCAGTTCTGGGCCACACCCCCACATGTCACATCTGAATGACACGCATCGAGTGGGTGTGGACCTGGGTTAACTGTTTGCACGCCAAACAACCTTGTCAATGAGAAAAAAAGTCACGAAAAAACCTTCATATTTTGGACCTTTTCGGATTTCGAGATTTCAGATAAAGGTTGTCTACCTGTACTATGGATTTAATGTAATTTTGGTGCTACAGTCTCTATATAATTCTATGATTTCCGTCTTTTTTAATATATTCCAGAGATATCTGTAAACCTTCCCCCCCCCCCCCCCAACACCCCACCCCCCACCCCCATCCTAAAAGTGTTGATATTTAATCAACTTTTATTTTCCTCATCTCCTTCTATTTGTGACCTCCCTCAGTAGGTGGCGGATGGTTATGGAGGACCTGGGTTCAGGGAGCAAGGGGGGGATGAGATCACCCTGTGGGTCTTTGCTAAAGGATAAGTAGTCTTTGGTAGACTGTGGGGTGAGGGGGAATGAGGATAATTTGTTGGGAGTTGAAAGAGACAGGGAGAAATGACTCCTCAAGCAAAATGAGAAACCTCAGGTTGCCCTAATTGCTGTTGAAGTTCAGAAAGGCCTGAAGGCAGTGAAATAAAGAATCCTCACCTCACAAAGTTTCAGGGCAGCCATGATCCTAGTGAATGCTGGAGCAGGCTCGAGAGGCCGAATGGACAATTCCTGTTCCTATTTCTTATGCACTTAAATCTCACACCTCATTTTTATCCTTGGTGTATGAAATAACTCCACAGAGGCTGGTATTACCAAGTTGCTCTATATTTACACATGAACAGTCCTTGACCATAGTACTGCCACTTCAGAGTCAGACACCAGAGGGACAATATTCCAGACATTCAACTGTTTTGTGTGTGCCAGGGCTCCCTGATTGGACCAAATTAACAGCCCCAATCAGGGAACTCACATTCTATGAGGTCCGCCTGGCTGACCTTGTTACAATCATTACAGGTCAAACCTGTTTTCATTCTATATTGATCTGACTCTGTGAGGTAAACAATTGAGTGTGTTCAGGGTGTGTGAAACTAAAACTGTGCACTCTAGCGTCTCTCGTACAGTAACAGTCACAACACTCGCACATTGACAGAAATTCTGGAAAAACTGAAAAGATGACTTTCACTCCTGCATTCTGAGTGATCTGATAGGGAGAAACTGACAACTTTAATGCTCCTCCACGTGAAACACTGACAAGATGACATGTTCTGGAGACACTGCTTGAAGTGCATATGCTTGACAAGTACACAACTTTCTATGTTCAGAAGAAATGATAGAAACTAGTTTTCTCTCCACTATTGAGTGAGTCAGAAATTAGAGGACACTACAATAAGTTAGTCACTAATAAATCCAAAATGAAATTCAAGAGCAATTTTTACCCAGGAATCAGTAAACCTACAGCAATTGCAACTCAGGATAGGACAGTAAAGGTCAGTCTGATATATACATTGTTCCGCACTGCGATGGATCTAACTCATGAGGGGTCTGGACAATCACTAAGGAAACTGTTGCCATTTGTAGAAGGCTCATGACCCAGACATTCATGGAATTACATTGACCAATGAATGATTCAGTGGCAACAAGAGAGTGTGAGAGTGTGCAATCCTGGAGTGAAGTGGTCCTGGAGATAAATTCAGCTATGATTTTTTTTCTCTAAAGGGAATTGTTTAAGCAGCTGAAGTGGGGAAAGAGCATCAAAGGAAATGGTGGGGAGGGCAACTAACCAATGTGCTGCTAGAGAGAACAAACGAACCAATCAGGTCAAATGCCCTCTTTCTGTTATATTACCATTTATGCTTCTCTAAGGTGGAAATGAATAGATGCATGTGCTCAACAAGAAACAAAGAACTGTGGATTCTGTAAATGTGAAACAAGAATAGAAATTGCTGGAGAAGCTCAGCTGCTCTGGTAGTATCTATGGAGAGAAAGCAGAGTTAACGTTTTGGGTACAGTGACCCTTCTCGAGAAGTGGTTGTATCTAGGAAAAGGTGGTATTTATACTGAAGGCTGGGAGAGAGGAGAGAGGAGGGGAGTGAACAATAATTGGAGATGGACTCCAAAGAGAGAGAACAGCAGTTGACAGACAAAGGAATGGCTAATGGTGAGCTGAGGAGAGGGAGAAGTTGCTAATGGAACCATTACTGGGTAAAAATGGTTTGGCTGTGATGAAAAAACAGCCCATGTGATGAAGGGAAAATAAAACAAAGAACTGCAGATGCTGAAAATCTGAAACAAAAACAGAAATTGCTGGAGAAACTCCCTATCTGTGGTGATAAAGTAGAGCTAACATTTTGAGTTCAGTGACCTCTTCTTCAGAACAGGACCCGAAGTGTTAACTCTCTCTCTCCACAGGTGCTGCCAGATCTGCTGAGTTTCTCCAGCAATTTCTGCCGATGTCACAACAGGGCCTGGGGTGTAGGGTTGGGTAAGGGACATGGACGAAGGTGCTCAGGTTCTTAAAATGATTGAACCCGTTGTGGACTCCTGAATACTGCAGGGTCCTCTGTAAAAACGTTCATAAAAATGACCCTGAGTCTCAAGGTGCCTGTCACTTCAATATGTCACCTTGTTCACTGTCTCTCAGCAGCTACACTACTCCAGCAGAACTCAGCACAAACTGGAAGAACAGCATCTCATTTTCAGATCAGGTACCCTGCATCTTGCAGGATTCAATATCCAACTCAATAATTTTTAGATACTGAACACCTCCTTTCACGTTCTTTGCCCGTTCACTGAGTTTTAGGCCAGTCCCGTTGGATAACCAGAGAACATAGAAAGCAAAACTGTCTTACAGTTTTGAGGTTCTAGTTAAAGTTGGTTGTGATAAAGATATTAAGCATTTGATTTTAAGTTCGCTGGAGTGAGGTGGCACAGCTCAGGAACTGTGTGAAGAAAAGTGCTCAGACAGGTCCTAACCATGGCAACTTTCTGCTTTGCAAGCCAGTGATTTGTGCAGTGATGGCCAACTCTGTGTTAAAGTATCACCCAGGATGGCTCAGGAGCCCCACTCTGACACAACAGTGTCTGCTGCACTTGCTGCACAGGATGGCAGTGGACTGAGGAAACCTTTACTTTCTTTAACTCTTTGTCTTGGTTAGCTGATCTTTTAAATAGTATCTAATCTCTTCCAATGTCCTTGCAAGCATTCAGCCTATGAAGGTCACTGCCGTCAGTGACAGCCAGTTCTTTATCCCAATATCTACCATTTCATGTCTCAATTTCAGTTGTCCTGGTAGCATGGTATGGATCTACAGGAGGTCATGATCCAGTGGCTAACTCAACAGCCAAGGTACCATCGGAACGGTTTGAGATATACAGTGGGGTCAAACAGGGTCCTGTTCTTCAGCATATTTTTCTCTTTGTTGCTGTTATGTGCTATGAGGTCATCTATGGACCAGAACAGATGGAAAGCTGTTCAGCCTTGCTGGCCAGAGATCAAAGAGAAGTCCTCTTCAGAGCATTGCTGTACAATGACCTTGCAACTCTCACATTCCACACTGAGGAATAACTACAGCAACAAAAAGACAGTCTCTCCCACTCCCGCAAATGGTTTACTTTGATCAAAAGATTGAGGTGACAAATATCATGGCCCAGAACATTGTCATACTACCTATATACCCATGAGGCTCTCGGGCTTGTTAAAACCTTAGCATATCTAAGCTCTACCGTCCTGAGAATACTGTCACTTGATGTTGAATTCAACATTGCAAAAGCTACAGGCAGTTATGTCCAATCTGAGTAAGACAGTGTGTAACAGTGACAACCTGACTTAGAACATCAAAATACAAGGCATGAAGCATAATGGTGCCAATAAAATAGTGAAGCATAGAATGTTAGAGTCATACAGTCATACAGCTATACAGCATGGAAACAGACCCTTCAGTCCGTACCAACCAGTTATCCCAGCATTTGGCCTATATCCCTCACAATCCTTCCTATTCATATGCCCATCCAGATGCCTTTTAAATGCTGTAATTGTGCTATCCTCCACCACTTCCTCTGGCAGCTCATTCCAGACATGCACCACCCTCTGCATGAAAAAGTTGCCTTAGGTCCCTTCTAAATCTTTCCCCTCTCATCTTAAACTTGTGCTCTCTAGATTTGGACTCTCCCACCACAGGGGAAAAAAAAACCTTGGCTATTTACCTTATCCATGCTCCTCATGGGTATAAAATTAGGAGGTGTTGATCCAGAAATCCTCAACATTGACCCTGGTTCAATAGAGAGTGCAGAAGGACATGGCAGGAGCAGCACTGAATCTGCCACTATCAACATCCTGTGTGTTACATTTGACCAGGAACTCCCTGGACTCAGCGCAAAAACACTACAAGAACAGATCAGAGGCTAGGAATATTGTTGCAAGGAGCTCAGCGCATCTCTGATCTCCAACATCTGCAGACCTCACTTTTTACGCAAGAAGCTCAGCTCCTGACAATCCCAAATCCCCATCTATAAGGCACAAGTCTGGAACTAAAAATCACACAACACTCAACAGGTTTATTTGGGTGCCCAAGCTTTCGGAGTGCTGCTCCTCAGCCTGGAATGTGGTGGAATACTCTCCACTTGCCTGGAATGGTGCAGTTCCAACAACACTCCAGAAGCTCTTCATCATCCAGGACAAAGCAGCCCTCTTGTTTGGCACCACATTCATAATCATCCATTCACTTCCTCCTCGTGCTCAGTAGCAGCACAGTGTACTATCTACAAATTCACCCAAGATCCATAGACAGCATCTTCCAAACCCACAACCACTTCCATCTGGAAGGATAAGGGCAACATTTACATGGGACCACCATCCCTGCAAGTTCCCCTCCAAGTCACTCACCATCCTGACTTGGAAATATGTCAACATTCCTTCACTGTTACTGGATGAAAGTTCTAGAATTCCTTCCCTAAGGGCATTGTGAGTCTACCTACAGCACATGGACTACATGGTTCAGGAAGGCAGCTCACCACCACCTTCTCAAGGGGCAACTAGGGATGGGCAATAAATACTGGCTCAGCCAGTGGTGCCCACATCCCCTGAGTGAATCGAAAAGAAAATGTTGGCCTTTATTTCAAAGGGAATGGAATATGAATAGTGGGAATTCTTACTAAAATTAGACAAGGCACTAGTCAGATTACTCTTGGAATACTGTGTCAACAAAATTCCCAAGGGAATTGCGGATGTTGGAAATTAGAAACAAAAACATAAATATAAATTTCTGGAAAGGCTCAGCAAGTCTGCCAGCATCTGTGGAGAGAAAATGGAGTTTTGGGCCCAATGACCCTTTTCAAGTTCTTCAGTTTTCCAGCATTTTCTGTTCTTGTCCTTGGTACAGTGTGAATAGTTTTGAGTCCCTTATTTAAGGAAATATATGCTGGCAATACTGACATTTTAGAGAAGGTTCACTAGACTGATCCTGAATATAAAAGGATTCCTCATGAGGAGGAATTCAGTACATTGGGCCTGTATTCATTGGAGTTTAGGACAATGAGGTGAGATCTTTTAGAAAGATTCTAAGGGGATTTGACAGGGTAGATGTGGAAGGGCTGTCTTCTCTTGTGAGAATGTCAGACCAGGGGGCGTCATCTCAGTGAGAGGAGTCACCCCGTTTAAGATTTAGATGTGGAGAAATTTCTCCTATTATTATAGTGAATCTATGGAATTCCTTACTGCAGAGGGCTGCTGAGGTTGGGTTCTTAAGGATCCGCAAGGCTGAGATAGACAGATTTTTAATCAGTAAGGCAGAACCAGTGATATATAATAAAACACAGATGCTGGGGATCTGAAACAAAACAAAACAGAAATTTCTGGAGAAGCTCAGCAGATTTGACAGCATTATTCAGAACTGAAGATGAGTCATTGGACACGAAACGTTAACTCTGTTTTTTCTCTGTCAACACTGCCAGCCCTGCGGAGTTTTGCCAGAAATTTCTATTTCTGTTTCAGTAAATCGAGCATTGCAGAAAAAATGCTGAAAAGTGGTGTGGAGGATTGTCAAATCAGACATGATCTCATTGAATGGCAGAGTAGACTCGATGGGCAGAATGGTCTACTTCTGAGCCTTTGACTTCAGGTCTTAATGACATTTGTCAAAAAGTAAACAAATTTGATGGCTACCCGTTTATTAATTCTGTTTGCACAAGTATACTGATCCTATAAACATATCTGAAGACCTGTATTATTGGGTTTTGAGAAGATTTGTAGCTCAGGTTGATACTCTAAATATAGGTTTGGCTCACTGAGCTGGAAGTTCATTTCTACACGTTTCATCACCCTACTAGGTAACATCTTCAGTGGGCCTCAGGTGAAGCACTGCTGATAATTCCTGCTTTCAATTTATATGTTTGAGTTTCTTTGGGTTGGTGATGTCATTTCCTGTTCTTTTTCTCAGGGGGTGGTAGATGGTGTCTAACTCGATGTGTTTGTTGATAGAGTTCCTGAACTCTATCAGCAGGAATTATCAGCAGTGCTTCGCCTGAGGCTCACTGAAGATGTTGCCTAGTAGTGTGATGAAACATCTGGAAATGAACCTTACAGCTCAGTGTGTCAACCTACATCCATAACTTGTATTATTATATGGACACAGAGAAGGAAATTTGATAACACAGGATCTATACTGACCTGATAACAGGGTACAGCAACAGTTTGCAAAAACTCAGACATATATAAACCATTTTAGTTTGGAAAACTTAATTCAGTGGATACCATAGCTTTGTGCCAAGTTATTTTTGAGGAGTTGTGATATAAAGTTATGTTACATTTCATTTTTTGCAGAAATGATGGCTATAAAAGATTCTTGATTACAATCCATCACCTTTAAACATGTGTCAATCAAAACACTGTAAATAATGGAGAATTCTTTTGCTCATGTTAGACCTTTGCAACATAAGTATTACAATATGTTACAGGAGGAATTAAGTGTGATGGGAGCAGGTATTGAAATAAAAAGGGTCATTTAAAAGTAATCTAGGATATCTGGTTGGCACGGACACATTGGACCAAGGTATCTTTTTCTGTGCTGTACAGCTCTGTGATTCAAAATGCATAATGGCATTTCTTTAAAAAAAGAAAAGGGCAGAAAATTAACAGTATGAACACTCAAGAGGTTGAGCCTTCAAGAGATGGGTGGTAGGGTTAAATAATGGAGTGATACAGGGAGGAATCCGTAAAGGATGGATGTTCAAATCAGAGTCAGGATACAAAAAGATATCTTCTCTGTGTGAGAAGAATGCTGCAGAGTGTCTGACAGGATGTGGTTTATAGGGTCAAGCCACTGCACAAAAACATGGAAGGAAATAAAGAAGGAGATTATAGAACTTAAGGAAATGAAGTTAAGGCTGGCAAACAGGGCCAGACAGCAGGTAAATTGCCCACCTCCGCAAGGTGCAGAGGTAACCTGCAAATCCGCTACAGATGTACTGCCCTCCCAGTTCATCATATCATTACCGACAACAGGCTCCATTTTACTGCAAGTATCTTGTGACCTTTCCTCAGGAAAGTACTGGTACCTCTGTCTTTTTGACACCAATCAACTTGACAGACTTTGCACACACGAGTTTAATAGCCAGACATCATGTTAGGGGAACCATAGTTCAGATTTATTTGAGGGATAGCAACAAGTGAACCTGTTACCACTTATCGTCATTCCTTCTCTGAAACTGATAGCAACCTTTTCCTTTGGTTACTCACAGATTGTGGGCATCGCTGACTAGGCCAACATTTATTGCTCATTCCCAATTGCTCAGAGATCAGGTAAGAGTCAACCACGCATAAGCCACATTAGGTAATGATCAAATGTTTCCTTCCCTAAAGGGCATGAAAGAATCTGATGAGTTTCTGACAATTCACAATTGTTTCATGGTTGTCATTAAAACCTTAAATCTAGATTCTTTATTGAATTCAAATCCCACCAACTGCCATGCTGGTATCCCGACACCTCTTCATCCTTTATTTACAGGTGGATAGTCCTTGACTCTGGTCTGGCTTCCTCTGAGCCAGCTGGCAGAGCGAACAGGATGTCTGACACTCTTGCTCTTATCTGTCAGCAAAGGCCCCTAGATTAACAGCCCTCATCAGGAAACTCATATTCTATGGGTCCACCTGGCTGACCTCATTACAATCACAGCAGAGCTCAGGTCAAGAGCATTGGCTGAGTTTCTGGATCAATTGTCTTGTGATATTACACGAGTCCATTGTTGCCTAAACTTCTGGAGTTCAGCTTTGTGCAGAATATGGAAATCCAGAAATTGCTGTCAGCAACTCCATACTACTCCAGAGACTGCCCTTTTGAGGTCCACCCCCAACTTCACTCATGGAACTACTAATAATATTCAGTGTTCTACTGTTAGTCCTATATTATGAACAGGAGCAGCATGAGACCATTCTCATGTCTGCTCCATCATTTGATAAAATTAGCTGATCTGTTTCCAGCCACTTTATTGTCAACATTCCCCACTCCCCAAATTCTTTCACTTCTCAATGAAACAAGAAACTATTTAGCTCTGCCTTGACATACATTCAAAGATCCATCCTCTACCATTCTCTGGGAAAGACAGTTCCAAATAATCCTCAAAGTAAGAAAAAAATCTTTATCTTTGTCTTAAGTATGAGATGCAAACTCTTTGAAAATTCCTGAAAAAGGTATATCTTGCAGAATGAAGCACAGTCGGAGATTCAAATTGTGTATGATATATATAATTATTACCAACCAGCCACATCAGTCTTGAAAGTCAAAATTCATCTCTGTGGAATGTCAACATCTCCAAATGTAATAAAAGAAAAAACTCCACATGTTTGTAAAATAACTCATAGAATCAGAGAAGAGTTACAGGACAGCTCATCATACCTGCTCCGGATTTCTGAATGTGCCACCTCCATGCCTTTCCTGATGAAGACCTTATGCCCGAAATGTTGATTCTCCTGCTTCTCGGATACTACTTGACCTGCTGTGCTTTTCCAGCACCACACTCTGCCTTTCCCTGTAACCCTGTGCATTGCTCTGTTTTGGATAACAATGCAGTTGCATCTTGAATGTTTCTGTTGTACTTGCCTCCACCACAATCTGATTAGCAATAGGAACACTTTCCAAATCTTAACAAACTTTGGCTAAAAAAGTTTGCTGTTTTGCCCCAGCAAGGCATTTTATCTGATGTTACAATGATTAGGTTAACCCTTGTAACATAAGAAAATGGATATCGATATTCAAAAGACACTTAATATGAACAGTTACATATGAACATTAATAATTGTTAATGTTATTTAATAATTATTATTAAATGACTGTTAAATAACATTATTTCACAGTATTGTTAATGTTAATAATAACATTATTATAAACAATGTTAATAATTGTTAATATTATTATGACAATTATAATAATATTGTTAGTATTATAACAATATAATAATATTATCCTATAATAATATTGTTATTGTTATAACACTCAGGCACATAGTAGCTTATATCATTGGAAGCTTATGTTACAGAGTGTAATCAGTTATTGTACATCAGCATTACATTTCTCAGGCACATAAGTGGAAGAACAGATAGGAAAAGGTTATTGAATATGGCAGGAAGTGTGGTCTGAGGTGTATTTGTTTTAATGCGAGGTAGGTTTAGGGTGAGAAGAGAAAGATATAAAATAGACCTAAGGGGCAACTTTTTCACGCAAAGGGTGGTGCAGGTATGGAATGAGCTGCCAGAGGATGTGGTGGAGGCTGGTACAATTGCAACATTTAAGAGGCATTTGGATGGGTATATAATAGGAAGGGTTTGGAGGGATGTGGGCTGGCTGCTAGTAGATGGGACTAGATTGGGTTGGGATATCTGGTCAGCATGGACAGGTTGGACCGAAGGGTCTGTTTTCATGCTGTACATCTCTTTGACTCTATGACTCTATGATTGTGAATGGCAATGAAAACAGAACTTGCTGGACCACCTCAGCAGGTCTGGAAGCATCTGTGGAGAGAAATCAGAGTTAACATATCGGGTCCAGTGATCCTTCCTCAGACTGACGGTAGTTAGGATAAGGATGGTTTTCTAAGCAGCAGATAGGGTTGGTTTTCTAAGCAGCAGATAGGGTTGGGGGAGAGGGTAGGGAGTAAATGATAGGTTGAACTACAGCCCAATGAGAGAGAAGAGCAGTTAGACAGAGAATGGAATGGATAACGGTCAGTCTAGGAGAATCAATGGCTGCTGGTGGAGACTATTAGTGGCTAACAATGAGCCATGTCTAATAGCAGACAAATCCTGGTGTGTGGGAGTATTCACTTTCTAGCGATTTCCGCTTTTGTTTCTGATTTCCAATATGCACAGTTTTTATTCTTTTTTTTAGTATGACAGGTACTTCAGATGAACTTGGAGTTATGTTGCAGTTATACAAAACCCTGGTTAGGCCCCACTTGGAGCACTATGAGCACATCTGGGCAGTACACCTTAGGAAGGAATATACTGGCCTTGGAAAGAATACAGTATATGTTTACAGGAATATCTTGGCTTTAGTGGTTACGTAATGAGGAGAGATTATACAAATTTGACCTGATTTCTCTAGAATTTAGAAGGTTAGGGGGTGATCTGATCAAAATCTTCAGGATGTTAACAGGAAAAAAATAGGGTAGACAAAGGTAATCCATTTCCACTGGTTGGGACATGGGGCATAGTCTAAAAATTAGTGTCATAATGTCATTACTGACTTGTTTGGAAGCACTTGATTGATTGTTCTCACGTGTACCGAGACATAGTGAAAAATATCATTTTGTGTGCAAGTATACAAAGTGCATCGTGAGAGAGTGCAGAACATAGTGTTACAGCTGCAGAGAAACAGAGAGATCAGGATTAACATTTGAGAGGCCCATTGAAAGTCTGATTACAGCGGGTATGATTAGATTAGATTCTCTACACTGTGGAAACAGGCCCTTCGGCCCAACAACTCCACACTGCCCCTCTGAAGAGAAACCCACCCAAGTCCATTCCCCTACCTGATATTTACCCCTGACTAATGCACCTAACACTGCGGGCAACTTAACATGACCAATTCACTTAACCTGCATATCTTTGGATTGTGGGAGGAAACCAGAGGAAACCCACATGGGGAGAATGTACAAATTTCACAAAGACAGGCGGGAATCGAACCCAGGACCCTGGTGCAGTGAAGCAGCAGTGCTAACCACTGAGCCACTGTGCCGTACAAAGCTGTTCTTGAATCCATTTGTATGTGTTTTCAATCCTTCATAGCATCCGCCCAATGAAAGAGAATGGAAGAGAATATAACTGGGGTCGGAGGGGTCTTTGATGATGTTGGTTGCTTTCCCGAGGCAATGGGAAGTATAGACGGAGTCAATGGATGGAAAGCTGGCTCACATGATGGACTGCGCTATGTTCACAATTAGATCGTTTCTTGTGGTCTTGGGCAGAGCAGTTGCCATATCACACTGTGGTGTATCTGGACAGGATGCTTTCTATGGTGCGTCTATTAAAATTGGTTAGGGTCCTCCTACACACAAAGGATGGTAGATGTTTATAACTCTTTTGCACAAACAGCAGTGAATGCAAGGTGACAGGATGAAGGGATACAGGGCAAAGGCAGGTATTTGGAGGTAGGTCACAGAGAGGCCATGATCCCTTTGAACAGCAGAACAGTCTTGAAGGGCTGAATAGCCTCCTTTTTTTCTATGTTTCAATGGAAGATCCTAATGGACAGATTTAATTAAGGGGAGCATCAAATGCTGGCTTCAAAATCTTGGCCCATGTGGTCATTTGCACACACTGACAACGGCTGGAAGTTATTTATTGTTGGGTAACTTCAAACAAAAGTGGGAAGATTTTCATTCTTTCAGCATTCCCTGCATTTGGCTCAAAGGTTCATCCTGGAAACGTATAAAGAATGCAATGAATTACTGAGCAGATGGAAATTTCCTGAAGTAACAAATAAAATCATTGTGAACAATGAATGATACCTTTTTTCAATAATTTGGAGATAATTTTTGATGAGGCATGATTAAATATAAAAGATAATTTGGGAGAATGTGATCTACATTATTTTGAAATATGGTGATTAAAACACATTTGTTAGCATTTTATAGCAGGGAATTATTAAATATGTAGCAATATTGATTTATTGCATTGGATGTGCTATTTTAAGTCACGAGTATTGCAAATATAAATGGGAATAATAGTTTAATGTAATCAGATTACAATAGATTATGTATGTGATGTCTTCAATCCTCTAGAATTTGACTATAAAAATATGGTTTACAAAGGTGTTTAACTCTCCCCTGTTAGTTGCTAACAATAGGAGGTAGAATTCTCTTTTGAAAATATAATCATCTCCAAACTTGAAAATAATGAAGATCTATTATCCATTCTTAGCAGATTTTCAAGGAAATATTGTGCAATTAGACCACGGGGGAAAAGATCTGTGACAAGAAACTCCCACGTGTTATCTTTAATTTATCAACCTTCAAAAGATAGATGAGTAAATAGAGTATTTTCCTGATCTTTTAATAATAGAAGGTACACATTTAAGCCTAACTGCCTGCACATTTGTGAAATTTGATTGAAAGCATGGGGGATTATCTTCCTCATCTGCTCATACCACTTTCAAAACTCAAAATGCAAAAGGGGATGAAATATCTTTGTTTTCGAGGTGAAGAATTTGGACCCCTCTTAGTTTTGAGTACCATGATTTGGGCAAGTTCCCATTGCTGCTGGTTCAAGGATACCACAATCATTAGGTAAAAAATGAGGTCTGCAGATGCTGGAGATCACAGCTGAAAATGTGTTGCTGGTTAAAGCACAGCAGGTTAGGCAGCATCCAAGGAATAGGAAATTCGAGGTTTCGGGCATAAGCCCTTCATCAGGAATGAGGAGAGTGTGCCAAGCAGGCTAAGATAAAAGGTAGGGAGGAGGGACTTGGGAGAGGGGCGATGGAGATGTGATAGGTGGAAGGAGGTCAAGGTGTTGAGGTGTCCCTGAGGTGTTCTCTGAAGCGTTCTGCAAGTAAGCGGCCCGTCTCCCCAATATAGAGGAGGCCACATCGGGTGCAGTGGATGCAATAGATGATGTGTGTGGAGGTACAGGTGAACTTGTGGCGGATATGGAAGGATCCGTTGGGGCCTTGGAGGGAAGTGAGGGAGGAGGCGTGGGCGCAAGTTTTACATTTCCTGCGGTTGCAGGGGAAGGTGCCGGGAGTGGAGGTTGGGTTGGTGGGGGGTGTAGACCTGACGAGGGAGTCATGAAGGGAGTGGTCTTTGCGGAACGCTGATAGGGGAGGGGAGGGAAATATATCCCTGGTGGTGGGATCCGTTTGGAGGTGGCGGAAATGACGGCGGATGATACGTTGTATACGGAGGTTGGTGGCGTGGTAGGTGAGAACCAGTGGGGTCCTGTCTTGGTGGCGGTTGGAGGAGCGGGGCTCAAGGGCGGAGGAGTGGGAAGTGGAGGAGATGCGGTGGAGGGCATCTTCGATCACGTCTGGGGGGAATCTGCGGTCCTTGAAGAAGGAGGCCATCTGGGCTGTGCGGTGTTGGAACTGGTCCTCCTGGGAGCAGATGCGGCGGAGACGAAGGAATTGGGAATATGGGATGGAGTTTTTACAGGGGGCAGGCAGGGTGGGAGGAGGTGTAGTCCAGATAGCTGTGGGAGTCAGTCGGTTTATAGTAGATGTCTGTGTTGAGTCGGTCGCCCGAGATAGAAATGGAAAGGTCTAGGAAGGGGAGGGAGGAGTCTGAGACAGTCCAGGTGAATTTGAGTTTGGGATGGAAGGTGTTAGTAAAGTTGATGAACTGTTCAACCTCCTCGTGGGAGCACGAGGCAGCGCCGATACAGTCATCGATGTAGCGGAGGAAAAGGTGGGGGGTGGTGCCAGCGTAGTTGCGGAAGATGGACTGTTCCACATATCCTACGAAGAGACAGGCATAGTTATTCAGGGTCCCATGGCAACTCCTTTAGTTTGGAGGAAGTGGGAGGATTGAAAAGAGAAGTTATTCAGGGTAACTTCTCTTTTCAATCCTCCCACTTCCTCCAAACTAAAGGAGTTGCCATGGGCACCCGCATGGGCCCCAGCTATGCCTGTCTCTTCGTTTCTTCATTTCCCCTCCCCCCACCTTGTCTCAGTCAGTTCCCTCAACTCAGCACCGCCTTCCTAACCTGCAATCTTCTTCCTGACCTCTCCGCCCCCACCCCACTCCGGCCTATCACCCTCACCTTGACCTCCTTCCACCTATCACATCTCCATCGCCCCTCCGCCAAGTCCCTCCTCCCTACCTTTTATCTTAGCCTGCTTGGCACACTCTCCTCATTCCTGATGAAGGGCTTATGCCCGAAAGGTCGAATTTCCTATTCCTTGGATGCTGCCTAACCTGCTGTGCTTTAACCAGCAACACATTTTCAGCTACCACAATCATTAGTCCAGATGGTGAAAATGTTTCGTCTCCTGTTCTAAATCACATTGAATGGACGGTGTAAAACACCAGAATTTCCTTTTTTGGCTATCATTCACAAACATCGCAATTAGATTTTTTTCTCCATTCACTCTTTGATGTGGGCATCACTGGTTGGACCAGCATTTATTACCCATGCCTCATTGCCTTTGAGATGAACTGACTTCTGGAGCCACTGCTGTCCATCTCCTGTAGGCACACTCACAGAGAATTCCAGGAGGGAATTCCAGGAATTTGACTCAATGACTCCGAAGGAACGGTAGTATATTTCCAAGTCAGGATGATGGCAGACTTGGAGACCAACTTGCAGGAGGTGATGTTCTCATGTATCTGCTGCCCTTGAACTTCTAGAAGGAAGTAGTCATAGGTTTGCACAGCGCTTTCTAAGGAGACTTATTGAATTCCTTGCAGTGCATCTTGTAGATATTATACACTGCTGCTACTGAATGGTGGATGTGGTACCAATCAAACAGGTTGTTTTGGCCTGGATGTTGTCAAGCTTCTTGAGAGTGGTTAGAGCTACACACATCCAGGCCAGTGGGGAGTATTCCATCACACTTATGATTTGTGCCTTGTAGATGATGGACAGGTATTAGGGGTTCAGGAGGTGGGTTACACTCTGCAGGATTTTGAGAGTCTGATAGGCTCTTGTAAACGCCGTATATATGTGGCTAGTCCAATTCAGTTTCTGGTCAATGATTGTTGACAGTGGGATATATGATGGCAATGCTATAGAATGTTAAGTAGCAATGGTTAGATTCTCTCCTGTTGGAAATAGTAATTGCCTGGCATTAATGTGGCATGTATGCTACTTGGCCAATTTCATGCCATGACTGAACTCAGTCTGGATTTTGCTGTATTTGGATATGGACTGCTTCAGTAGTTGTTGCTGAACATTGTGCAATCAACAGTGAACATCTCCACTTCTGACCTTATGACATGGGGGGAATGGGCATTGATGAAGCATCTCAAGATGGATGGATGACCATCAATGAAGCAGCTGAAGATGGAGTGATGGGCATCGGTGAAGCAGCTGAAGATGGGGGTGTGGGCATCAATGAAGCAACTGAAGATGGGGGTGTGGGCATTGATGAAGCAACTGAAGATGGGGGTGTGGGCATCAATGAAGCAGCTGAAGATGGAGTGATGGGCATTGATGAAGCAGCTGAAGATGGAGTGATGGACATCGATGAAGCAGCTGAAGATGGGGGTGTGGGCATTGATGAAGCAACTGAAGATGAGGTGATGGGCATCAATGAAGCAGTTGAAGATGGGGATGGGCATCGATGAATCAACTGAAGATGGGGATGTGGGCATCGATGAAGCAGCTGAAGATGGTTGCATGAAGGACAATGCCCTGAAGAATCAAGTGATGATTTATTTAAAAATAATTACTATCTATATAATGATTACTTATTTCTCACCCTTGCCTGCATCTATAAAAAAAATTTAGATATAGAGAACACTGATATTGACAGCAAGACCTCAATTGACTAAGAAACTCATGGACTTTTTACATTGAAGCCATGGGACTGCTCTGTTTTCCAAACCTCATTTATCTTTCCAAGGGTATAGTGTCCATAAACTGAATACAGAAGTCCAGATCTAATCAGATTCTCTACACAACTTGGGAACCCTGCAACTCTAAGTTGCCCTGCCTCTTTGTCCAGCTTGAGAGCCACCAACACTGATGAATTGAGGAAAGGTCATCTACCAGCTGGTCAAACCATGTTCCTATAGCTCCACTCATGATTGACTGCAATAATTTGGATCCTTGCACCAGCATAAATTCCACCGACCAAATGGTCTTCTTTCATATTGTATTATTCGACAAAACATTCTGAGCAATGACCTCCAGCTGAACAATACTCCACTGGGTGAATTAGACCATAGCTTGAGATCTTCATATGGTCCCACTCTCAATGGTTACATTCATCACTGCAGTTCCTCCATTGTACCCTTTGTTTAAACAAACACAGCATCTATTTTTGCCAGTTCCACTTCCTGCTGTTCCAGAGAGAAAAAAAACAAGCAACCTCATGCCACAATGCTGTGCACCTGGTTAAAGTGAGAGGTAAATTCTCTCTGTTGTAGGAGTATGCTGGATGAGCTGCTGTCCATGATCAGGGTTGATGCTACCATTCTCTTTGTCAATCAAGGGGAAAAGCGCCAAAGGCAGATACATGGGGTTAGGCCACAGATCAACCATGATCTAATTGAATGGGGAAACAGGCTCAAGGGGCTGAACGGCTAACTCCTGTTCCTATGTCCCTTTTTAAGTGTAGAAATCTACAATATATACTTGGTCTAATGTGGCAGAGAAAGACCACTTTCTGGACTAACAAGAAGAATCTTGGAACACTTCAACCCCAGGGCATCAATACAGACTTCACCAGTTTCCTCATTTATCCTCCCCACCCCCTTACCCCAGTTCCATCCTTCCAGCTCAGTGCTGTCCTCATGACCTGTCCTACCAGCCAATCTCCCTTCCTGCTGATCTGCCCCACCCTCCCCTCTGACCTATTACCTCCATCCCCACCCCCATTCTCCTATTGTACTCTTTGCTACCTTCTCCCAAGTATCACTTCTCCACCCTCCCCCCCCACCCCCCGCCCATTTATCTCTCCACCCTAGAGGCTTCCTGCCTCTTTCCTGATGAAGGGCTTTTGCCCAAAACGTCGATTTTCCTACTCGGATGCTGCCTGACCTGCTGTGCTTTTCCAGCACCGCTGTAATCTTGACTCTGGTTTCCAGCATCTGCAGTCCTCACTTTTGCCAAAAAGAATCTCTTGTCAACTCACAGTGTGCTGCATATTAGCAACTATTTAAAGGTTATAATAATCTGATAGACATTCTTATAGAGAAGAACTAAATGTTAGGTCTCACCCCTTAAAGATCACCTGCCCACAAATCCAGATGACACCATAGGGTGTGGCTTGTCGTAATCCTCTGTATTAATCCCTTTGGACTCTTTCAAACTCACATACAGCACTCTGACCCAGTCATTCTCCGTTCTCCTTTGCCTCTCTGCAGACTTTTACATGATCAGTCAAACCATCCAACATGCTTGTTCCATTTCCCAGCTTAGTTAAAATGTCTTTGCTTAGTTCTCATCAACTTGGAAAACCAGAAGAGCGCAATCAGCTGTAACCCTGAAGGATCCACCATTAAGGAATTATATTAAAGGATAGTAATTATCTTTAAAGGATTTCACCTTGCCCATCTATATACTCCAGTTCTTCATTCCAAGACTGATGCAGCCCAATCTTATTTGACCATCAGCTCCCCTACCTCCTCCAAAGCCAGTAAATTTGTTCATTCTTCCACTCAAACAGCATTTTTCTTCAGGGCAGCATAGTGGCTCAGTGGTTAGCACTGCTACCTCACAGCACCAGAGTCCAAGGTTCGATTCCAGATCTGGGTGACTGTCGGTGTGGAGTTTGCACATTCTCCCTGTGCCTGTGTGGGTTTCCTCCCACATTACAAAGATGTGCAGGTCAGGTGAATTGACCATACTACATTGTCCATAGTTGTTAGGAGCATTAGTCAGAGGGGGGTGGGTTACTCTTCAGAGGGTCGATGTGGACTTGTTGGGCTGAAGGACCTGTTTCCACACTGTACGAAATCTAATTTAATCATTGCAAGTAGATCCTTCCAGATTGCTGAGCTGAAATGTATCTCAGTCTCTACTCTGTTGTTGTTTTCCTTGTGGGCTTGTGATTTCTACAGTTGCTGACTGTCGTGAAGCCTCAGCTTTACACAGCAGATTGAAGAATTGATGCACATGTACAGATATAATATCACCACTTTCAAGTGAGTATTGCATCACCACTTTCAAGTGAGTATTGCATCACCACTTTTGGTAATGCCTGAAGCATTTGGAAAATTGTGTGGCTTTTGGAATAATGCAGAATCCTCAGCATTATTCACATCTCAATAATGCTGCATAGCTGCTAAAGATGTTTAACAACAACCATTCATTGGGCACGAGATATAACTAATAAATGTATCAAAGTGCATGCTTAACATTTTAAAATCATAATGATTTCATCCTGTATAGGTGACCTAATAATTAGCTTTCCACCTGCTGTCATTCCATTAAATGCTTTGTTGAAATTTCTATGGTCTATCTGTATAAATTGGTACCTGCCAAAAGAGTTTCCATTTGATCTTGTCACTTGTTATGAAATAGTATTATAAACATTTGAGGCATGAGTGTTGTATTATTTCCCTGCAAATATTTCACTTTTGTGGTGGGTGAGTGGTATCTTTGCTGACATCTTCCTTGAATCTTTTCGAAGGCAGTTTATCTGTATCATTCTGCAGAAAATATAATAACTGTGTTGCTTGATGCATTTTACTTGAAATTATCCACTTTTGTCAGGCATACTATCTCTCAGATACAGAAAGTGCAGACTTCTGAGGGCTACTAGCAAGAATAAATGTGCTTGTCAGTATGTACCTGCTGAACTCTGCACTGTTTTCTCTCCATTACCCTCAGTTGAATATCGCATCTATTTTAATCAGGATCAAGAAGAAATTGCAGCATTATTTCACAGCTCCCCTTGTAGATTTTGTTCCTTTTATCACCCTTTTGATCTAATCTGTTCTGACAACTTCTGCAAGCACGCAAGAGGCCAAGAATTACATTAACAGCATGACCACCACAAAGAGAACGGGAGTATCTTCATGCTGTATCTCTGTCTAAATACACTTTCAATGGCATTTTCAAAGTAGCACATTCTCTAATATTACAGGTTGACAAAGCAACCTACTGGAAGTGCAACAAAGAGGCATATAAAACATTGAGTTAAGTAAGAGATATGCACCAGTGAGCATGAAAAATACATCAACAAACAGAATTCCGTGATCTCTGATACTTTCTGGATTTTAAGTTGTTGCTGCTATTAAGTGGGATACTAGTGATGTTTGTGTGTGAATTTCTTGATAATATATATCCTTCTACCTTGAATATAATTCATCAAGCTGGCAGAACAGCCTTATCTGGGTCACAATCATAAAGTAACCGGATCCAAGTCTGGATTTGCAATGAAACTGCTTCTATGTTTATTAATATTGACTGATAAACATCAAGTTAAACAAAAATAATCGATATAGGGTCAAGTTTGCTATTAAGGGACTAATGAAATATCTCTTTACAATGAAAGGTAGCAAGGAGTACTTTTCCTGCTTCCTTCCATTCTCCCAATTTTCTTATGGATTCTTCAATCTTCCTGAATATTAAGAGAAAATAAAGAGATTTGCATTTATATGACACCCTTCACAATCTCTGAAATTCTCAAAATGCCTTGTAGTTAATGAAACACTTGTGAAATGAAATCACTACTTTGATTTAAGACCATAAGACCATAAGACATAGGAGTGGAAGTAAGGCCATTCAGCCCATCGAGTCCACTCCGCCATTCAATCATGGCTGATGGGCATTTCAACTCCACTTACCCGCATTCTCCCCGTAGCCCTTAATTCCTCAAGACATCAAAAAAAAAGGAGCTGCAGATAAAGGGGAGAGTGGGGCCCTACTTTACCACCCTGCTACTCCCCCACCCAAAACCTTCCACCACTCCCCCCCTTCATCTGCAGCTCCCCTAACACCGCCTCCAATCCTGAAGAAAGGTTACACCTGAAACATTGACTTATTTACCTCCTGATGCTGCCTGGTTTGCTGTGTTCTTCAGAGTGGGACAAGCACTGTGCAATGTATTGACATGAGTGGAGTCAAGGATTATCAGATCAGCCATGATCTTATTGTATGGCAAAGCAGACTTGATGGACTGAATGGCCTAATTCTGCTTTTATATCTTATGGAGTAAAAAAGGCAGCAAGACTGAGACCTGAAATAAGTACAGGCTCTTTGTTTATACAAATGTGTGGCCTTCCACCTGTTTAATGCTGTCTCCAACTCTGTTGGCAATGGCTTGGATGTATTTCAGAAAAGCAGGTCTTATGCAACAGTCCTGTTGAAGGACACAAGTAGAATTTACCAGAATAATAACCAATCAGAGAAGGATTAACCCTCCCAGTTTCATAATTCAACCAAGATCTTCAGCCAGTCACTAAGAGCAAACCCCAGCCAATTTCTATTTTGCTTATTCTCCTGGTCACTGCCTCTCCTGAATACATCCCTTTCCAGTTCCTGAGAATAGCAATCAAATAACTTGTTTTAGTTTTTGGTTGAGAGATAAATGGAGTTAGAAATTTGAGGAGATTTTTCCCATGAACTCCTTAAAACATCCAAGCTGAAAGGGAGGCATAGGCCTCCATTTTATAATTGTTCCTCAGTACTACAGTGTAATGTCAGCCTCGATTATACATTGACCATTCTGGAGGTGATCGAGTACAATGTTGGTTTGTGGAAACAATTCAAAAGTCAAGATTAGTGTCATCAGGGAAAGTGCAATCAGAAAGTGCTGGAGAAACTCAGCAGGTCTGGCAGCATTTGCAGAGATAGAAACAAAGTTAATGTTTTGAGTCTTGTGGTCCTTCTGTTCCTCTTTCTTTCAATACTGCCAGACGTGTGGGTCTTCTCCAGCACTGCCTATTTTTGCTTCAGGTTTCCAGCATCCACAGGTTTCTGTTTTATTTTGTATTAACTTGCTGAAGACATGCTAACCAAATGCCGGGTGAAGTGAAGTGGTGGGAGAATTATTTATCAAAACCAGACAAATAGAGAGTTAAAATGTTATTGGGCTGGAGGGACAATACAGTATAAGGGACAGATGACCCCAATGGTTGTTTAAAAATGAATAGAGAGGCATCGAGGTATTAGAAGCTCAGAGCAACTTGATCTACCCATTCAGTCTCTCAAACCTATTCTTCCACTCAATGAGATCAGTTTCAACTCAATTCCATCTCCCATCCTCATCTCCGCCCAAGAATATAGGAATGGGAGAAGGCCATTCAGCCCTCTGAGCCTGCTCCACTATTCAATATGATCATGGCTGGTCTTCCAACTCAGTCCCTTGTTCCCACTTTCTCCTGATAACCTTTGATCCCTTCAGGCTGCAAGAAAAGGCATCTACTTGTTTCTTGAAATATTCAATATTTCAGTCTCTCTGCTTTCTGTGACAGTGAATTCCACTGACTCACCACTCTCTGGCTGAATATGTTTCTCCTCATCTCAGTCCTAAATGGCCTACCCCATATCCTTCATCTGTAATGCCTGGTTCTGGACTCCTCAGCCATTGAGAATGTCCTTCATTCCTGTCTGGGGCAAAGTTAAAGGATGTTCAATCAGGAGTTAAAAATCACACAACACCAGGTTATAGTCCAACAGGTTTATTTGGAAGCATTAGCTTTCAGAGCGCTGCTCCTTCAGTCCGGAGACCTACTTCCAGTACAGGACAGGGACAATTGTGCTTTATACTGTTTCACATCTTTAATAGCTGGCAATGTCTCTAAATGGACATGCAAGTATATGTATAGGCCATTCAACCCATTGAGCATGCTCTACCATTCTACTTCAATACCACTTTTCTAAAGTGTCCTCATATCCCATGATGTCATTATTATGTGGAAATCTATCGTTGTCTGTATTTAACTTGGTCAATAACTGACTTTCCATAGCCCTCCATAGTACAGAATTCCAAAGATTCATCACTGTCCTAATTTCCGTTCTAAACCTTTACCCCATTATACTGAGATTGTATCTCCTGTTTCAAGACCCAGCCTGAGAAACATTCTTTGTGCATCCATTCTGTTCTAGCTCTTTAAGAATTGTGTAAGTTACAATGAGATCACCTCTCATTCTTCTAAATACTTGCGAATACAAGCTCAATCTCCTCAATCTGTCCCTATAAGACTATCCCATTGCCCCAGATAACAGCCTTGTGAACTTCAACTGAACTCCCTCTCTGGCAGGTAAACCCTTCCTCAGATAAATGGAGCAAAATTCCAAGCAATAGTCCATGTTCAGCCTTAGTAAGTTTCTGTACAATTTTAGCAAGATAATACAAAACTCAAATCCTCTTGTGATAAAAGTCAATGTGCCACTAGCCTCTCTAATTGCTTGCAAAAACTGCAAGCTAACTTTCAATGATTTACATCCAAAGGTACACTTTGGAAGTCAACAATTCCCAATCTTTCATTATCAAAAATATTCAGCACCTCTGTTGTTTTCACTGAAGTATCATTAACATTATATTTAATTTGCCATACGTCATAGTATCCCCACATTGGGAAAGTAGGCAATTTGGCCCACACTGACCCTTCGAAGAGTATCCCACTCAGACCCACTCTATCCCTGCATTTCCCATGGTTAACCCATCAGATACTGTGGGCAATTTCCCAGAGTCAATTCATCTGACCTGCACATCTTTGGACTGTGGGAAGAAACTGAAGCACCCAGAGGAAACCCACACAAACACTGGGAGAATGTGCAAACTCCACACGGACAGTCACCCGAGGGTGAATTGGACCCTGGTCCATGGCAATGTGAGGCAGCAGTGCTATCCACTGAGCCACTGTGCTACCCTTATGCTCTTGCCCAGTCACTCAGCCTGTCCAAATCCTTTTGAAGCCTGTTTGCATCCTCTTCATAACCTACGTTTTGAATCATCCACAAACTTGGAAATATTACATCTGTCCCCACACCAAAATCACTGATACAGACTGTGAATTGGAGCCCAAGAAATCAATTGAAATTGCAGCTAAGACATCAAAGAGCCATCCTATTTAAGTTAGACGGGACTGAGCAGCACTGTATTGACAGTTTTGAACCTAGTGTCTTATTTTTGGTTGCCAGTTTGTTTGGTTACTATTTGCCAGTTTCCAGTGTGGCACCTACAGTGCAATGATTAACACACACAGTAATTAGAACGGGAGAGTAGCCATTTATGTGCAGTGGTTTCTGAAATGATTTACTATTTCAGATAGCTAGCTCATAACATCTGCAAGGAGAAAGTTAGGACTGCAGATGCTGGACATCATAGCTAAAAATCATCTCATTTTCAGCTGTGATCTCCAGCATCTGCAGTCCTCACTTTCTCCTCGAAGATTTTAACTTACTGCGTATCCTCTTGCAAGGATGCCTTCCTTAAAGAAGCTCTCTTCCTCCCTCTACAAGGATTTCAGTGAGTCCCTCTCTCACTGCACACCCCAGGTCATCTCCTGTGCCCACATTTTCAGCATAACATCGGCAGTCTTGGAGTCTCAAAGTATTCATGACATATCATCTTTTGCTGAATTACACTGCACTTTTGATCCCTTTGCTGTCCCTTTCTGAAATGTGCTTCTGCACAATACTTGCTGCCTCTAGAAGCACATATATTTTGAATTATCTCATTAAAATTGATTTTCATATATTAATGTATGCAGATGCAATAATCCTTGGAGGAAAGAAAATTCCATTACTCACAATTGGGCTGCTGATTCAGACAGTCCTAATTCTGCCAAGACATACAGCTATTCAACAAATTAACATATGAATTAAAAACACTGCAAGCATCAAATATTTCAAGTCAATAAGGCCATGGTACAAAGCAGCTGCAAAGATTTGTAGTTGTTTTGCTTTAAAATAAGGGACATTTTATATAGTGCCTTCACAATACAATCGTGGCATTAATAATGAAGAGGTTGAGAACGGATGGTATAACTTCAGCCTGAATATAGAATAGAATCTTACCTGACACCCAGAGGGAGGCTGAAAGATAGAATGAATCTTATTTCATATCAGCTTGTTCCATGACACCCAATTTGCACTCCACAGGTTTGACGTCTGTGCAAAGTTAAAACCACTTCACACTCATGCTGAACTTGTACTATAAATGCACTGTCAGATACACTTAGACTATGCACTGTATTCTGTGTTAATAATCTGATGCACGATAAAGCAAATGAAACATAGAAATCCACTTGTTTTATTTATAATGTGTTGCAATATTTAACAAGCTGAGCAATTAAAGTGCATTTATATGAAAATGATTGTATAAAACGAAATGTCAAGTTCTTGATCTTTTCAGTGTTGGGGTGAGTGATAAGTCATTAGGAACAATGAATTGCATACTTCAGTCAGGGTTATGCTTGAATCAGATATTCACTTCTATGGGGATAATTCTTATTAATGCTTCGAATAAAAGAGCTGGAGCTGCAATTTTCCGGGGTTTTATGAGGATGTTGTTTTGTGCATGAATGGAGCAGTGCAACGGGAGAAGAAAATTCTTTGTCATAAAGTCATACAGCACGGAAACAAACCGTTCGGTCCAACCAGTCCATGCCGAACATAATCCCAAACTATCCCAACTGCCTGCTCCTGGCCCATATCCCTCCATATTCATGTATCCATCCAAAAGTCTTTTAAACATTGTAACTGTACCCACATCCACCACTTCCTCAGGAAATTCATGCCACACACAAACCACCCTCTGGGTTAAAAAAAATCGCCTGTCATGTCTTTTTTCAATCTATCTCCTCTCACCTTAAAAATGTGCCCCTAATCTTGAAATTCCTATCCTAGGGGAAAGACACCTACCATTAACTCTTTCTTACCTCTCATTATTTTATAAACTTCTATCAGATCGCCTCTCAACCTCCTATACTCCAGTGAAAAATGTCCCAGCCTATTCAGCTTTTCATTATAACTCAAACATTCCATGTCTGGTAACATCCTGGTAAATATCTTGTGAACCTCTCCATCTTAATAATATCCCTACTATAGCAGAACCAGACACAATATTCCAGAAGAGGTTTCACCAATGCTCTGTACAACCTTTTGGGTGGCACGGTGACGCAGTGGTTAGCACCGCTGCCTCACAGCGCCTGAGACCCGGGTTCAATTCCCACCTCAGGTGACTGACTGTGTGGAGTTTGCACGTTCTCCCCGTGTCTGCGTGGGTTTTCTCCGGGTGCTCCGGTTTCCTCCCACAGTCCAAAGATGTGCGGGTCAGGTGAATTGGCTATACTAAATTGCCTGTAGTGTTAGGTAAGGGGTAAACATAAGGGTCTGGGTGGGTTGTGCTTCGGCGGGTCGGTGTGGACTTGTTGGGCCGAAGGGCCTATTTCCACACTGTAATGTAATCTAAAAAAAATGGAAATAATGTTCATAAATAATTAAACCAAGTGTACTGTCAAAGTCTCGCCACTGAGGGTCGCTGGGGAGAACTAAGAAGGGAAGAGGAAGGGTCTATTTCTCTCCATATATGCTGCCGAACCTGCTGGGCTTTTCCAACAATTCCTGTATTTGTTTCTAATTTCTAGAATCCACTGTTCTTTTGGTTTTCATTAAGAATAGAGAGATGATTTGATTCAGTACTTTCCACTCTCCCTTAAATTCCTCCATTGGAAAAAGAAGAACCGCATTTCACTCCAACCCCAGATTTTTTAATCTGAACTGCAACTGTATCAGAACATTTATTCCAACTAACTACACTATATCATTGTCAAAAAGTGTGTGCTGGAAAAGCACAGCTGGTTAGGCAGCAATCCTGGAGCAGCAGAGTCAACATTTCGAGCGTGAGCTTTTAATCAGGATTCCTGATGAAGATCTCATGTTCAAAACGTCAACTCTCCTGCTCCTCAGATGCTGCCTGACCTGCTGTGCTTTTCCAGCATCACATGTTTTGACTCTGATGTCCACCATGTGCAGTCCTCACTTTGTCTGACAGTACATCAATGTTGAATAAAAGGTTTTGTTGTGCATGTGCATTGAAGTCAGGAATGCTTGAGACTTTCCATTTGAAAATTCATATTCTGTGGGGACACCAAAGTTTCCTGCCCTCAATCCAGACTCAATCTTAATTCAAAAGCCTATGTATTAACAAGAAAATATTCAAGCCTTTGCTTAAACACTAACAAGGATTTACGTCATCGTTGTTTGTATTCTTTAAATAGAAAGGGTAAGTTGCCGGTGATGTTTAATTTAGCGTCAATACATTGTTCCAGGACCTGTGTTTACTCGTGTCAAGTGTTTACTTAATTGTAGCTTGCAGTAAAAATTAATACAAGAGGATGTGGAGAGAGTACTGCTGACCATGTAGAGCAGAAAATAAAAGTCAAGTCTTGTGCAAATGAAGCTTGTTAACTGGGTCACCCTGGTGGAACTGAATGTGATCCCATTTAACAGGGATCAACTGTTTTAAATGTCACCTATTTGCATTGATTTAAATACATTAGAAATTGTTTGGAGTCTGGGAAATTGCCCCTTTGTATCCAGAATGATCTCTATTAATGCCAAGCGCATTATCTGACATCAAGGCTGATCAGGACCAAAATAAATAAGATCATAAAAAAGATATCAAGATAACATTTCTAGTGTTGCTTGTAGCAATGCAAAACTTATCGATGCAGAGCCATTGAACTTTAAAACAACACTTTCTTATCAGTGACAGGAATGATTAATGATAACAGACATTACATTATTTATGAGGTAGAGGCCTTTGCAATGATGTAGTTTGATATTAAAGTTCTGAATCATCTTTTCATATCTTTGTGCCTTATTTGGCCAAGAATTTCAACTGGGATCAATTTCAAAATAATGAGCTTTGGAAGCAGCTTGACTGTGAGAAATCTTTCCAACATTTTCTGCTACTCAGAGAACAAACAAAACTGACCATCATTTCCTTTATATCCATTTGTCGAAGGTGGGTGTCACTGGCTAGGCTAGTCATGTATTGCCCCTCCCTAGTTGCCCCTTGAGAAGGTGGTGGTGAGCTGCCATCTTGTACCATTGCAGTCCATGTGCTGTACATTGACCTACAATGTCCTTAGGGAGGGAATTCCAGGACAGCGTTGAGCCAGTGACAGTGAAGGAGTGGCAATATATTTCCAAGTCAGGATATTGAATGACTTGGAGGGGAACTTGCAAGAGGTGGTGTTCCCATGTATTTGCAGCCCTTGTCACTCCAGATGGAAGTGGTCGTGGGTTTGGAAGGTGCTGTTTAAGGATTTTTGATGAATTTCTGCAGTGTGCCCTGTTGATGATACACACTGCTGCTATTGAGCGTTGGTGGTAGAGGGAGTGGATATTTGCATTGACAAGGAGTTATTTTTATTCAAAAAGTCACTGTGTCTCAAAGCAGCATGACCGATTTCAAACCATGTGATTGAATCAACTGTTAGTGAGGTTCGAGGAGACACCTCAACAAGGGTGAACACGTGGACAAACATTAAGAAGGCAGAAGGATATTTTTAGAGGAGTGGTTAGACTTCTTTGTAAATCAAATCTATGATCCCAAACAAGGAATAATGACATAATCATATCAAATAGGCTGAGGGGCTGAATGGCCCTACTCCTGCTCTTAATTTCTTCTGTTTCTAAACTCACCGGAGTTTAGAAAAATTAGGCGGGATCTCATGAAAACCTGTATAGTCCTAACAGAGGACTAGACAGGATAAATGCAGGAAAGTTGTTCCAGATGACCAGGGTGTCCTGAACCAGGGGCTGCTGTCAAAGGACAAGGAGCAGTATTGAGATGAGGGGAAACATCTTCATCCAGAGAGTGGGGAACCTCTCACAGAAAGCAGTTGAGGTCAAAGCACTGAATGTTTTCCAGAAGGAGTTGGACATACTTCTTAGGTTTAGAAAGAATAAAGGGTTTTCGGAGAAAGTGGGAACAGGGCCCTGAGTTGGATGATCAGCCATGATCATATTGGGAAACAGCTGAAAGGGCTGAATGGGAGAAAGTGAGGACTTCAGATGCTGGCGATCAGAGTCAAAAAGTATGGCACTGAAAAAGGACAGCAGGTTAGGCAGCTTCCAAGGAGCAGGAAAGTCAATGTTTCAGGCATAAGTCCTTCATCAAAAAGATGGCTTCTTGAAGGGCTGAAAGGTCTACTCCTGCTCATATTTTCTATGTTTCCATAAAGTAGGCTCAAAAATAAACGAGCCATTGAAGCGAAATTGTATAGGGTGTGAAAAGCGACATCTATTTCATCAACAACAGAAACAGAAATTCCGGAAAAACTCAGCATGTCTGACAGCATCCATGGAGAAAAATCAAAGTTAATGTTTCCTCAGGCCCTTTACTTGAAACATTAACTCTAACTTCCCTTCACAGATGTTGCCATACCTGCTGGGTTTTTTGCCGGCAATTTCTACATTTTGTTCTAATTTACAGCATCCACAGTCCTTTTGCTTTTTATTTGGCAGATAGTCTTGTACTGTCTGCTGGAAATTGTTGCCTGAGGGAATGGACATCTCTGAGATAGCAGCCTTATATATCTGAAAATGTGTTGCTGGAAAAGCGCAGCAGGTGAGGCAGCATCCAAGGAGCAGGAGAATTGATGTTTCGGGCATGAGCCCTTCTTCAGCCCTGAAGATTCTCCTGCTCCTTGGATGCTGCCTGACCTGCTGCACTTTTCCAGTAACACATTTTCAGCTCTGATCTCCAGCATCTGCAGTCCTCACTTTCTCCTAGCCATGTAGACCTCTCTCACTTCTTGTCGTGGAAAGATGGTGATGATAATTTTTGGTGATTGAAGACAGTCAGAAGGAAGGTGTGCTGCCACAACCGAGATCTTTCACTGAGATCAGTGGATGCTCTTGTTGAGTACAGTATTTCAGATGTGTGGCCTTGTCCTCAGAGTATAACTGATCTTTTTCAGCAGAGTGAGGAATATACCATAGCAGTGAAAATTTTACAATAGAACAGCCCAGAAATCAATAAGATTTCAAACACACTGGCAGCTGGTAATTGACTGTTAGTTATTTAATTAGTCGGGTGACCATTCCAATCCTGATTCACCCATAATTTTTTTCATCTTTCTCTTTAGTCCATAAGCTCTGAAAAATTCTTTATTCGTGTCACAGCTTGCTGCAGTCGAAACAATTAATTAATACTTACTAATATACCTTTCATCATTTTTCAAAGCAAACGATACATTTTGATTTGTGAATATTGCTATGCAGGACAGGTAGAGAAAGCAGTTAATAAAACATACACTATAAAACTGACATTATTCTAGGCAACATTAATAGGAGCATCGAGTACAAAAGCAGGGAGATTGCGCTGAATTTAGAAAGTAGGTTGGTTATACCTCAACTGGTGCTGCGTGCCACACTTTAGAAAGGATGTAAACACATTGGAAAGTGTGCAGAATACGTTCGCGAGAATGGTTCCAGAGATGAGGCACTTCGACTATGAAGGTAAGTTGAAGAAGACAGGACTGTTTTCCCTGGAGAGGAAATGGTTACGAGGATATTTGGTTGAGGTTTTTCAGGATCACGATGGCTCTGGATAGGAAGAAACTGCTCCTACACATCAGAAGATTGAGAACAACAGAATACACATTTAAAATATTTTGTAAACAATGCATATACGATGTGTAAATAACACTTATCACAGTTAGTGTTTGGACAGCCTGGAAGGTGCTGGAAGCAAATTCAATTTTGACATTCAAGAGGGCGCGAGATGTAAGGGTGGCGTGGTGGCTCAGTGGTTAGCACTGCTGCCTCACACCGAGATGGGCACGTGTTCGATTCCACCCTCCAGCGACTGTCTGTGTCTGTGTGGGTTTCCTCCAGGTGTTCTGGTTTCCTCCCACAATCCAAACATGTGCAGATTAGGTGGATTGGACATACTAAATTGCCCACAGTGTTCAGGGATGTGTAGGTTAAGTAGATTAGCAATGGGAAATGCAGGTTTATAAAAAGTAGGCAAGTGGGTCCAAATGGGGTGCTCTTCAGAGGATCAGTGTGGACTTGTTGGGCCAAATGGCCTGTTTCCACCCTCAAGGGATTCTATTCTATGACAGGTCCACGGAGGGTGGTCACCAAGTGACTCCTGTTTATATCTGTCAGCCAGGGCTCCCTAATTGGAACAGATTAACAGCCCCAATCGGGGAAATCATATTCTATGATGTCCACCCGGCTGCCCTTGTCACAATCACTACATAATGGATACTTAAACCTAACAATCTGCTGGGTTATAGGAAAAATACAGGAGATTGGCACAAAATTCAAAATTCACAGACAATTTGGTAAGAATGGAAAGAATGGCCTTGTTCTGCATTGTAACAATTCTGTGATTCTGATGGGATGGCACTGTGGTGAAATCAGTAATAAATAAAAATGGAAGCTGTGCTGAGTCAGAAACTTACTTTTGACTCTGAGCTCCTATCAATAGCCTCAGTTGGCACTTCATTTTTAGAGTTGCCTTCAATTCCTAAGATCCCTGTAGTAAAATAATTTTAATTTGGAACTATGCCACAAAAGAAACATTAAAATTTAAAAGAATCAACTTTATTTAGAGAAGATTCTTAGTTCCTTAGTGTAAATAAGTACATGTTAATAGCAGTATTTTCGTGATTGTTTACTTTTGTGCATTTCATTTCCCATGCAAGATATTAAATTCATTTTAAGGAGCTTATATAAAGCAAGTGTTCCAAACAAAAGTCCCAGCACAATTCTCTCAACACCTTCCTTAATAAAATTCTGTTTCATAACGTGGTAGAAATATAACCAAGTGGCTGAGTCAGGCTTTTCTCATATAAATAAAAGCTTGCACACTATAAGCACTTCCCTATATCACTGCGGTCATTATTTCACCAATACAATGCATATTCCTTCTGCGGACTCCAATTTAGTGATGTATGTGCTGTTTTATAATTCTTAGTTAAACATTGATTTTACCTGCTTGCAATAAAAGATGGGAAAACAACAAATATTTTGTGGAAACATTCATTAAAAGTGCAAGGGCATAAAAATTGAGATACATACTGTGTGTTTGTTCAGTATTTGAGAATTATGGATGATAACGATAGCTATGAACCCAGTACATTCAGGGACAGAATAAATGTACCTCTCCCGTTATGACTTAGAGCAACCAATTTATTAATTACTTACATAAGGAGATAGTAGATATTAAATAAAATAGTTGACACACTTAATGTTCTCAGAAATGACTTATACTAGCTGCAACATAAAGGAGCTCATTTATTTATTCACCAAAAACCTACTTACACCAAAAGATATCTCAAATTGACACAGCATCTTCAACATTACAAGGTACTCCACAGGTGTACATTATAAAATAAGATTTCACAGTGATCTACTGAAGGAGGCAAAAGCACTGACATCTAAAAGTTTGGATCAATAGGTAGATTTGAAGGCTTTCAAAGGAAGAAAGTGAGGTAGAGATGTTTAGAAAAGAGTCTAGGGTCCAGTAAATAAAAGGCGTGGCATCAATGATGGAATAAGTTAAATAGGCACGCAAGAGGACAAAACTAAGCCACAAAAATAATGTATACTTTATTTCTTGTCAGATATGATATAAATCAGAGCTGATGATAAGAGGAAACTGAATTGGTAAACAACTCATCAAGATTCGTTAGACAACATCGTCCAAGCTTGCAGACCCTTCCACCTCAAAGGACAAGGACAACATATACTTAGAAACACCGGGCCTTGCAAGTTTCCTTCCCAACTACTCACTATCCTGACTTGGAAATATATCGCCGCTTCAGTCTCACGGGGTCAAAACCACGGAACTCCTGTCCTAACAGTAATGTAGGTATATCAATGTCAACAAGTGTGGAACTGGAAAAACACAGCCAGTCAGGCAGCATCCGAGGAGCAGGAGAGTCAAAGTTTCGGGCATAAGCCCTTCATCAGGAACACTACACAGAAAGCAGTGGTTCAAGAAGGCAACTCACTACAACATTCTTAAGGGTAATTAGACACAGAGAATAAATGTTGATTCAGCCAGCAGTACCCAGGTCTCCGGAATGAATATTAAAAACCTTATCTTCAACATCAAGTGCTTGTTTTTTTACCTCATAAAATCTATCATAATGACTTTTTAATCTTTTGTAACAATATTGACAACACAAACTTTACATAGCAGATCAGTCAGAATGTGATTAGAGAGAATCTGAATTCCTCTATAGTGAGATTTGAACCCATAACACTAGATAGGTAGCACAGACCCCTGTATTTATAGCCCAATAACATAACAAACCACTCTACAATCACTCCCTTGAAACATACTCAACTGTTCTGTGTTACTTTCTATGAACTTTAGAATGAAGAAAAAACTCAATAGTCTGTAACACCAAGCTGTGTTAAATAGAATGATTCAATGATAGTCAGTCTTGCTCTTATAATAAAACCCTAGATATAACAGTCAATCTTCTCCATCATTCTTTCATGAGAATGAATTCATCAGATTGTTCAGTTGGAGAATGGTTCTGTTTTGTGAATTCCAAAGCTGTTACTAAATTGCTTTGAGTGATTTTGAAAAGAACTAACCACAGATTGGAATTTTGTGAAGTCAGGAGGTTTTTAAAAATGGCAGGCAAAACACAATTTGGCAATTCCTTCCCCATTTCCGTTTCTGACAAGCTTAGCCTGTTTGGGATGAGGGAAGCCAGTCCACACACAGTGCTCCCAGCTCCATTGATGGGTAGGCAGATCAAACAGAAATGCAATTCTCTTGGAGTCAGGCACATGCTATTCAGGCAATGTGATGCATGACTTCTAGAATAACTATGGGGGATCCCTAGTATCGTACATGAATTTTAAAATGTCATTCAACATTCCCTTTGAAATATGCTATATGCCAATCAATTACAGGTTTAATTAACAATTGAATAAACCATATTGACATCACACCTTTAATCTTGCAAAAATGAACATGCAAGCATTGAAAAAAGTATTCCAAGACAAATTGAGCCAATCAAGCAAAGTTACAATTCCCTCCATGTTGTCTGAACAATCCCTGTGGAGTTAAGTGCAGTAACCTTTGGAGGGTCAGACAAGAATTCATAATTAAAACCATCTGGTAACAGTGTCAATAAAATCAATTTGAACTTCTGGGTGACCATCTCGTGATGAGGTCATGATTATACCTATAAACAGAGGCAGATATTCCAGGCTGCCAGCCTCCCCATCTGTCTGCCTTCATTTCTACCTAAGGTCTTCTTGCAGAAGTGTCAGGCCGGACTCCAATACATAAATTCCAGAATGAAAATATAGAACATAGAACATTCCAGTGCAATACAGGCTCTTCGGCCCTGGATGTTGCGCCAACCTGTAGAATCAATCTGAAGCCCATTTAACCTGCACTATTCTATTTTCATCCATATGCCTATCCAATGACCATTTAAATGCCCTTAAAATTTGAAAGTCTGCTGCTGTAGCAGACAGTGTATTCCACACTCCTACTACTCTCTAAGTAAAGAAACTACCTTTGACATCGTCCTATATCTATCACCTGTCTATCTATGATGGGAGGGGACATTCTGAAATGAAATACATTGTGGAGTCAGGAACTTGTCTGACAACAATGCAATTTTCTTAGAGTAGGACCCACTCTTCTGACGTATATGCTACTGTTTGAAAAATGTTGTCCTACATTTAGACTGGCTGAGCCATAGCCACAGTGAGGTGCTGAAAGACTGGAGGTTTGCGAATGTGATGTGATTATTTAAGAAAGATGGTAAGGAAAAGTTAAGGAACTATAGACCAGTGAGCCTGACATTAGTGGTGGATAAGTTGCTGGAGGATATTCTGAGCTACAGGATTTATATGTATTTGGAAAGGTAAACACTGATTAGAGGTAGGCAACATGGCTTTGTGCATGGGAAATCATGTCTCACTAATTTGATAGAGTTTTTTGAAAAGGTGATAAAGAAGATTGATGAAGGCAGAGCAGTAAACATTGTCAATGTGGACTTTGATAAGGTTCTGCACAGTATACTGGTTAGCAAGGTTAGCTTACACAGAATCCAGGGGAAGCTAGCCAATAAGATACAAAATAGTTTTGAAGGTAGGAGACAGAGGGGGGGCGGTGGAGGATTTTTTTTTTGGTCTTGACACCTGTGACCGGCGGTGCTGTCACATGTATTGGTGCTGGTCCACTGCTTTTTGTCATTTATATAAATGATTTGCATGTGAATATGGTTTCAACTCTCCTGCCTCACTCTCCCCTCACTCTCTTCCATTCTTTAGTAAAGTATATTTAGAATATTACATACAGTTCTGATCACCACCCTACCTGAAGGAGGTTTTGGAAAGGATACAGAAACAGTTTACCAGGATGCTGCTTGGTTTGGAGGGTATTATTTATGGGGAGGGATTAGACAAATTTGGTTTGTTCTCATTTGAATGTTGGAGACTGAGGGATGACCTGAAAAAAGTTTACAAAGTTGGGAGAGGCATGAATCAAATGGCTAGTCAGAGTCTTTCTCCTAGGATAAAATGCCAGTTACCAGGAAACATAGACTTAAGTTAAAAGCAAGAAAATTTTAAAGAGATGTGAAAGGCAAATCTTTTTTCACACAGAAGGTAGTAAGTGGCTGTGATGTGCTGCCAGTGGAGGTGATGGAGATGAATACAATAGCAATGTTGGAGAGGTATCTTGACAGGTATGTGAATAAGCAGGGACTAGGGTGATTAGGATAGCACAGAGGTGAAAGGTTTTTAGTTCAGAAAGGCATCGTGTGTTGACACAGACATGGTGAGATGAAGGGCCTGTTTCCTGTGCTGTACTGTTCTTCATTCTTAACAAGAGTACTAAGGCTGTTTTTTGTCCCCATCTGGGAAGAATCACACCAAGGAAATATCACCATTTATGTCACAGAAGTACTGAGCTTCATAGCTTTTTGGTTTTTAATTTCACGACAGAACTCAAATTTGTGTCGTCCTCCAGCTTTGAACTTGCAGAGAATGGTTTATTATGTGAAAGTCTGGGATTATTGTCATGGAAACGACAAACTTGAGAAGTTGCAAGTCCACTAAATTGGATGAGAAACTGTGTTTTCTCTCGAGAATGGCTTCTGCATAGCTCTAACAAATAAGGATCAGGGTACATTTAAGGTTAGTGATTGTGCAATCTCTTTTCTTCATCTGCTGCTAATTTGGCATTTTAAGGCACATTTCGACAAAAATGGCCCTTGAAAGTACACTTCAGGCTCATTAGGAAGTCCTGGGCTATGACTGTGTCTAATATACATGGCTGCTGGGCCTTTTTCTCTCACATTACTTGTTATATTATGTCATGCCATGTTCCCTTTTTGGAGTGCTTCATTATAAGATGCAAATATATGACTCCTGAGGGCAATATTCTGACTCTGCAGCATATCATTCACCTTCCTTTTTGTGGTATAAGGAGAGATTGCAACTTTGAAGAGCTGGATGAGCAGAATCCACCAGCAGTATTCTATACTGACCATGTCGGAGCTATTCAAATATGATAGAGCTGTCTCCGTGGACATCAACAAATTATCCGGCTCAGAAATATAGGTTCATGTAGTGAGGGCTTATGTTGCGGATTCTGGCTCCATTGTGTACCTGGGTAAATTGCCAGTGCTAGAAACCATACATCATGGTGCTGCAGATACTGAGTAAATCCAAATGACTTACCATCTGGTGCACTCTCCGGGAGACGAGCTGTGTGGAATGCCAGCACATATGTTTGATCCATATGCAACAAACATCTTTAAAGGAAGACCCATGGTGGTTTGAGTGTTAACACCCTTTTGCCCAAAAGTAAGCGCCTTCTGACCTTCTGGTCAGTAATACTTATTCCTTCTCCAGGTGAACGCTTTGTGGAGCACCATCACACTCTGTCTGTCAGAATGACCCTAACTTCTCAGTCACCTGTCCCTTCAATAAACCACCTTAGTCTAGATTTGAGTGGTGCTGGAAAAGCACAGCAGGTCAGGCAGCATCAGAGGAGCAGAAAAATCGACGTTTCGGGCAAAAGCCCTTCATCAGGAATAGAGGTAGGGAGCCTTCAGGGTGAAGAGATAAATGAGAGGGGGGGAGGGTGGGGAGAAAGTAGCACAGAGTACAATGAATGAATGGGGGTGAGGATGGAGGTGATAGGTCAGAGAGGAGGGTGGAGTGGACAGGTAGAAAGGAAGATAGGCAAGGCTGGGAGCTAGGACCTGGTGTAGGTGTGGAGCTGGGAGAGGGGGCAGTGCCTGTAACTGGAGTGGGTATGGTGGTAGGGGAAATGGGGGTGGAGTCATGAGCAGGGGTGGTGTTCTCATCAGGGTTCTGGGGGGTGGGGATGGTGACTGTGGGGCCTGTGGGGGACTTGTCAGCAGAATACAGTGAGTGGTGTTGGTGGGGACGGAAGTGCTGGTGAACACGGCAGTTGGGGGGAGCGGAAGTCACAGAGCGTGTGACATCAATGATGATGTGAGAGGTGGAAGTGATGTCACATGTGGTGCATGAGGAATTGTGAGGGGCAGAAGTGGCTGTGGAAGCGGCCATGATGGGGGCGAAATTGATGTCATCCATCACCATGGGGATGGTAGCTGCAGCAGCCGCATGGCTCGACCCCCATTCCCCCTACCACCACACCTACTACAGTTATAGGCACCGCCCCTCTCCCAGCTCCACACCTACACCAGGTCCTAGCTCCCAGCCCTGACGAGTTTTCACCATTCCCCTGACCTCTCCCTCACTGAGGACGAATGATCAGTCCTCAGCAAAGGTTTCACCTTCATCCCCCTCCGTCCACGCATCAATGAATTTAATACACGCCGAGACGTCAAACACTTCTTCCGCCACCTCCGCCTCCGAGCTTACTTTCACAATCAGGATTCCCGCCCACCTTCCGAGGTCCCCTTCACCCATCTCCAACACACTGCATCCACCTGGACACCCCGTGCTGGCCTATTACCCGCCCTCGATCTCTTCATTTCCAACTGCTGCCGAGACATTAAACCATGTCAACTATCTACCCCTCTCCCCAACTCCAACCTCTCACCCTCACAACACGCAGCCCTCCAATCCCTCTGCTCCAATCCCGACCTCACCATCAAACCAGCAAATAAAGGGGGTGCAGTGGTAGCTTGACACACTGACCTCTACACCGCTGAAGCCAGATGCCAACTCGAGGACACCTCCTCCTACCACCTCCTTGACCATGACCCCACCCCCATCACTAAACCGTCATCTCCCAGACCATACAGAACCTCATCACCTCAGGAGATCTCCCACCCACAGCTTCCAACCTCATAGTCCGGGAACCCCGCACTGCCCGATTCTACCTCCTTCCCAAGATCCACAAGCCTGACCACCCTGGCTGACCCCTTGTCTCAGCATGCTCCTGCCCCACTGAACTCATCTCTACCTATCTTGACACTGTCCTATCCCCCTAATCCAGGAATTCCCCACATACGTTCGAGACACCATTCACGCCCTCCACCTCCTCCAAGACTTCCGTTTCCCCGGTCCCCAACGCCTCATCTTCACCATGGATATCCAATCCCTCTACACTTCCATCCGCCATGACCAGGGCCTCCAAGCCCTCCATTTCCTCCTCTCCTGACGTCCCCAACAGTATCCTTCCACCGACACGCTCATTCATTTGGATGAACTCGTCCTCACCCTTAACAATTTCTCCTTCGTATCCTCCCACTTCCTCCAGACCAAAGGGGTAGCCATGGGCACACGTACAGGCCCCAGGTATGCCTGTCTCTTTGTCAGCTACGTGGAACAATCCATCTTTCGTAGTTACACCGGCACCACTCCCCACCTCTTCCTCCGCTACATTGATGACTGCATCGGTGCCACCTCATGCTCCCGCGAGGAGATTGAGCAATTCATCAACTTCGCCAACACATTCCACCTCGATCTTAAGTTCACCTGGACCATCTCTGACACCTCCCTCCCCTTCCTGGACCTCTCCATCTCCAACAATGACAACCGACTTGACACTGACATTTTTTACAAACACACTGACTCCCACAGCTACCTGGATTACACCTCTTCCCACCCTACCTCCTGCAAAAATGCCATCCCGTATTCCCAATTCCTCCGCTTCCGCTGTATCTGCTCCCAGGAGGCCCAGTTCCACCTCAGAACACACCAGATGGTCTCCTTCTTTAGAGACCGCAATTTCCCTTCCCACGTGGTTAAAGATGCCCTCCAATGCATCTTGTTCACATCCCGCACCTCCGCCTCAGACCCCACCCCTCCAACCATAACAAGGGCAGAACCCCCCTGGTGCTCACCTTCCACCCCACCAACCTTCACATAAACCAAATCATCAAACGGACCCCACCACCAGGGATATATTTCCCTCCCCACCCCTTTCCGCCTTCTGCAAAGATCATGTCCTCTGTGGCTACCTGGTCAGGTCCACGCCCCTCCCCCCCTACACCCCACCCTCCCATCCTGGCACCTTCCCCTGCCACCGCAGGAACTGCAAAACCTGCACCCACACCTCCTCCCTCACCTCCATCCAAGGCCTTAAAGGAGCCTTCCAGATCCATCAAAGTTTTACCTGCACATCCACCAATATCATTTATTGTATCCATTGCTCCCGATGCAGTCTCCTTTACACTGGGGAGACGGGACACCTCCTAGCACAGCACTTCAGAGAAATCTAATGGATACCCACACCAATCAACCCCACCACCCTGTGGCCCAACAGTTTAACTCTCCCTTCTACTCTGAGGACATGCAGGTCCTGGGCCTCCTGCACCACCGCTCGCTCACCACCTGACGCCTGGAGGAAGAACGCCTCATCTTCCACCTCGGAACACTTCAACCCCAGGGCATCAACATGGATTTCACCAGTTTCCTCATTTCCCCTTCCCCCACCTCACCCCAGTTCCAACTTTGCAGCTCAGCACTGCCCTCATGACCTGTCCTACCTGCCTATCTTCTTTTCTACCTATTCACTTCACCCTCCTCTCTGACCTGTCACCTCCATTCCCACCCCCATTCATCCATTGTACTCTTTGCTACCTTCCTCCACCCTCCTCTCTGATCTATCACCTCCATCTCCACCCCCTTCACATATTGAACTCTATGCTACTTTCTCCCCACCCCTGCCCCCTCTCATTTATCTCTCCACTCTGGAGGCTTCCTGCCTCTATTCCTGATGAAACGTCGATTTTCCTGCTCCTCGGATGCTGCCTGACCTGCTGGGCTTTTCCAGCACCATTCTAATCTAGACTCTGGTTTCCAGCATCTGCAGTCCTTACCCAATAAACTAGCTTAGTCTCACGTGAACATTTCTGAGCCGAGCCTGCTACAACATTCTAACACAATCTGAATGAACGATTCGTCATTTTCTGCTTGGCCATTTCACAGCCTCGAGGTCTCAATATTCAGTAACTTCAGAATCTGATCACTTAGGAATGTTCTTTGTTTCTCATGCATGTCCACTCCTTCCCCCACAGCCTTGTCTTTGTTGCGTCAGTTTGCTCTCAGTAGAAGGTCCATCCTTTCCCTTTCACATCAAAATTTACACCCACTTTACATTCCTTTTCCTCCTCATTTTCCATCATTTGTCTTCTGCGTTGAACCTTTGCCTCTGTCAAAAGTTTAAGTTAAAAACTATTTTCCAATGCCTTTCAGTCCTGAAGCAGAGGAGGGAGTGAAGACTGCAAATGTTGGAGAGTCAGAGTCGAAAAGTGTGGCGCTCGAAAAGCACAGCAGGGCAGGCAGCATCTGAGCACCAGGAATGTCCTCCCAAATTTGAAACATTTACTCTGTTTGTCTCTTCACAGATGCTGCCAGACCTGCTGAGTTTCCCCAGCATTTTCTGTGTTTGTTTCAGATTATCAGCATCCATTAAATCCTTATCAATCACTCCACTTGACACGTTGCAGGGAGTGAGTGATCAGTGATGCATGCAATCCTCATCAGCACCTTCACAAACTCTGACTCCCACCTCCCAGAAAGACAAGGGCAATGAGTTGTTAATGGTAAACAGCAATTTTTGATACTTAAATTCCATCATCTGACAATTGAGGTCTTTGTAAATTAGAGTGATTTTTATAAAAGAGAAATATTTAGCTAAAATGGCTGCTGTGATCATCTGACCACTGACTGAGGCACGCTTTCTGAACACAGTCTTTGGGATACAAAACCCATCCACACTGCAATTATTATTTCTTCCAAAGAGAGTGAAATCAGACATTTGCATCAGCATCAAAAATGCGTATGATAATTTCACATAGCTAGAAATGTTAAGGTTCACCTTTGGGGTTCCCATTGAGCAGACTCTGGAATATATATAAAAAAAATTCAACAACAACTTCTTAGGGCAGGGCAAGAGGGATAAGAAATGGATTCCCAATCAATAAATTTAGGACACACTTTCTCTCTGTCTCTCAATCATTCATCAGCCTCATAGGCCACTTCTCAGTGAAAAAGTAACTTAAAACAACAACCATTCACTGATTACTCAAAAAATATCTGCAAACTTTGGGAATGTTGAAGAAACAGGACAATAGCAAGACAACACAGTCAGGGCTCAAATCATGGTCACCAAGGATTTAGAAACTGCAATTATTTTGGGGTGGCATGGTGGCTCAGTGGTTAGCACTGCTGCCTCACAGCACCAGGGACCCAGCTCCAAATCCTGCCTTGCGTGACTGTCTGTGTGGAGTTTGCACATTCTCCCTGTGTCTGCGTGGGTTTCCTCCAGGTGCTCCAGTTTCCTCCCACAATCCAAAGATGTGCAGGTCAGGTAAGTTGACCATGCTAAATTACCTGTAATGTTGGGTGCATTAGTCAGGGATAAATATAGGGTGAGGGAATGAGTCTGGGTGGGTTACTCTTCGGAGGGTCGGTGTGGACTTGTTGGACCGAAGGGCCTATTTCCATACTGTAGGGAATCTAATTTACTTTGCTGTTGAAAAAGACTCACTACCCACCAACACCTAAATTCTTTTTACATTTATTACCGGTGTTTGTGTCTATACTTGATGTCCCATTCTTGTTATTTTTTATCAGGATTTGCTGCTTGTGGGCAATTGATGTAAATATCAGGTGTGCATAAATGTCATGCTCCCTTACTACCTGCCCCCCCCCACCTCCCCCCCCCCACACACACACACACCCCAAGTGGAGAGAGGGTGTGCCCGTTCCTTAGGATCTCCCACACCAGCACCACGTGTGCACTGACCAAGAACGTATCGGTCATCTTTCTGGGTTTCTAAGCCATTCTAAACCCTACTGTTGTGCCAACCAGCTAGCAGATGCATTCCCACCTTTAGGGGAAAGGCTTGCTTGTTGACCAGGAGCATCCCGCCTACTCAGTGCTCTCCCGCTAACCTGCAAGAGTCTGTTTAACACTTTCAACCTTGAACTTATCAGTTAGTCCCAACATTCTGGCCAAATCAGACTCACAACCAGCCCCTGTCTGACTCAAACAGAATGTTTATTCAACCCGTTCTCATCATTTTACCGAAATAACCTCTCGCAAAATTAAATCATCCTGAAAAAATGAGGTTAGGATAAATTATTTAAACCGACTGTGCAAAACATTCCCAAAAGTTATGCTGAAAGCAGGATCCATAAATCAAAAATAAATATATATTTGAAGAAACGTTTAAGAAGCTGTAGAGAAAGTGCAGATCAATGGGTGAAAACGGTGAAGCTTTCAGGCAGCTGACCCAGTAAGGACTGATAGTATCTTTTGGTGTCGCAACATTTTTTGATTCGATTTGATTTATGCTCATCAGATAATAATTGGAGAAGAAAACCTTAATTAAACATTTCTGCTTCCCTTTCAATCAGGACACTCTAGGGCAGTACTGAGGGAGTGCTGCTCTTGTCAGAGTTGCCATTTTTTCTCAATACACCAACTACCCAATAAAAGACCACACAGTACTATAGAGATTAGATTACTTACAGTGTGGAAACAGGCCCTTTGGCCCAACAAGTTCACACCAACCCACCGAAGCGCAACCCACCCCTACCCCTACATTTACCCCTTACCTAACACTACGGGCAATTTAGCATGGCCAATTCACCTGACTTGCACATCTTTGGACTGTGTGAGGAAACCGGAGCACCCGGAGGAAACCCACGCAGACATGGGGAGAACGTGCAAACTCCACACAGTCAGTGGTCTGAGGCGGGAATTGAACCCGGGTCTCTGGCGCTGTGAGGCAGCAGTGCTAACTGCAGAGTAAATGGCTCATTATAGTTTTACATGAAGTAAAGCTAAGGAGCCTGTGCAACAGGAGTAATGGTGACAGCAGCTCGCAATAAGAATATAAGAACTGGGAGCAGGATTAGGCCATTCGGCCCCTCGAGCCTGCTCCAATGTTTGATACGATTATGACTTATATCATCTCGGTCTCAAATCCACTTTCCTGCCTGCTCTCCGCAACCCTTCAACCCATTACTAATTAAAGATCTGTCCATCTCCTCCTTAAATTTCCTCACTGTCCCAGCATCTACCACTCTGTGGGAGAGTGAATTCCACAGATTCACAACCCTTTCCGAGAAGTATTTTCTCCTCATCTATGTTTGAAATCTGCTCGCCCTTATCCTAAACCTAGGACCTTTCTCTTTAGATTGCCTCACATGAACTAATACCCTCTCTATATTTGCTTTAGAAACCCCTTTAGAATCTCACATATTGTCAGGATTTTTGAGTCTGCAGAGCTCCAGATAAACGTCATCCCTTACATCTAATAAAACCTGTGGCTCTTTAATCACAGGTTGGCGCATCTTACAATTCTGCATTGCTGAAGTGCTGACCAATACTCACCCCTCAATCAATATCACCAAAACACATTGCAGTTAGTCTTTGATTGCCCATTTAACACCACTGTGTTTGAAAATGTATTTGGCTTGTTTTCTCAATTAATGTGTGCATTTGTGGTTTTCTGTTGTACGTTGTGCATCACTAACATGAAGAAGAGATTTACCAGGAGTTTGCTGGAATGGAGGGTTTGAGTTATAAAGACAGGCTGGATAGGCTGGGACTTCTCTCACTGGAGGGCAGGAGGTTGAGAGGTGACCTTATCGAGATTTATAAAATAGTGAGGGGTAAAGATATGGTGAATGGCACATATCTTTTCTTGAGGGTGGGGGATTTCAAGACTGGGGATAAATTTTTAAGGTGAGAGAAGAAAGGGGCATTTTTTTTCACACATGAGCGTGGTCCATGTGTGGAATGAGCTTCCAGACGAAGCGGTGGATGTGGATACAATTACAACATTAAAATACATTTGGATGAGTACGTGAATAAGAAATGTTTGGAGGGACATGTGCCAATCACAGAGAGATGTTGAAGTTTATAAATTATAAATGTGAATTTAACAGCACTGTGAGGGAGATCGAGTCAAAAAGGGCAAATAGAGAGAAATCGAAGTCTCTGATTTTGTAAATGAGTATTTTGAGTTATATAAAATTATTGATTCTATTTTGCAAGTTGTTTCAGCTAAGAATACATAGTGTATAGATTTTCGGTATAGTATTTCAACTTAGAGATTGATTTCTCCAGGCAGGAAAATGTTCAAAGGAACGTAACTCAGGCCTTAACATTGATTCCTATGGGAACCCATTATTCACTTAAAGTTGTTTCACTTCATGTCATGATTTAAGGAACAGAACGTTAATGTTAAGTGAGGGCTACCTGACTCTGGTCATTATCACAGTACTGCTTGTGGGAACTTGATGTGCATAAATTTTCTGGCACTTTTCCTACATTACAATAAAGGCCAAATTTCCAGAAAAGAACCTCACTATATTTAAAACATTTTGGACATTCCAAGTTTATGAAAAGATATGTGTTCCTCTTTTTGGTTTTTACTTGGACAATCAACATTTAGGTCAATGCAATCTCTTCAACTTTACCTCTTGTCTGTCATGCTTATTAGGTGGGGCCATCGTTAAAGTGTAACCACTGTAATAGATGTGTTGAAGTAATAAACTTGTGACAGTTATAGTATTCAATCTCCTTTGAGAAATCATCAAACAGTGTCATTAGATTGAAGAAAATCTCTATATCCATACCATAAATATGTCTGGCAATGATTCTTTAGTTGTTTAGTCTGATGTGTTTTTTAAAATTTTTTGACTTGAGTTGAAAAACCAATTCAATTATTTTGATTAATATAATTACCCATTTGAACTGAAAGAGGTTACGTCCCTGGATTGTGCTTCCTAATGGGGCGGATACTAATTCTAATAGAGGGCCTCTTCTGGGAGGTTTGAATCCCATCAGTTTCTTGTTGGGTAGAAATATTTCTGTGTTTAATTGGGCTGTTAATCATGTAAATGGTGCAGGAGACAGAGCTAATTCTTTGTTGTTTCATTATGACTAAACAAGCTGTAATCATGATTTACATAATTACACAAAAATTCCTGAAATAGTTTTAAATCTGTCAGAACAATATTGGGTTTGCTGGGTTTTTATTTTGGTCACTCTTCACAACATTGTGACCATTTATGAAATTTCAGCTCCATTGAGGATGCCAAGTATAAACAGTTTCAAACTCAGCAATTACACACTGAACACGTCAGCATAATTAGCTCTGGTTGTGTGATGCTGCGGAGGAGCTGGTGTTGGACTGGTGTGTACAAAGTTTAAAAATCACACAACACCAAGTTACAGTCCAACAGGTTTACTTAGTAGCACTAGCTTTCAGAGCGCCGCTCCTTCATCAGGTGGTTGTGTCATCAGGACTCATGATGTTACTCTCTGCCGACTGACCAATACCGAACAAGTTTTTATATTTGCTTAATTCAGCCATATTACGTACTGCCCATTGTTATGGATCAGGCCAGACCTCCCCAAAATACTTCAAGAAAATAGCCTGGACCCTATCTTTGCTAATTGTTTTAAGCAGGTGTGACCCAGATATTTTAGGAGTGATGCAGTTGGTCAAACCACTTAGCTTTAAATAAAATGGAATTTATTTACAAGGTTATCGAATGAAACACAAAAGAGAAAAGCATACTGAATAACAACCCTATCCGAAAACTCAACAGATTATCCCAACTTAATAATGCTGTGCCAAATACTTGCAATAATCCCCATAAACACCCCTTGGCATAAAAAGTAAAATCAAACACAGGGTCTTAAAGGAGAGAAGTCAGAGAGAGGGAAGAATTAGCACGGACCAGCTTCTTTGGGTCCAGCAGCTTTTACAATTGCCTGACTGCTTTCAGTGAATGACCAGACCAAACTCAACCAGAGAAAAGCTGAACTGGGAGAACTGACCACTCCTTTTTCATTGTACAAGCATTCTTTAATTAAAACTTGAAAGCCTGTTGTCTGCAGCATAATCTATTAGTTGTAATCAAACTGGCGCTAAAAACCTTCAACTTAGACTTCCCAGAGTCTATGACTTTTATGACATCTCTGACAAAAGCAAAACCAAGGACAACATAGTCTTGTTAAAGCAGCATCATCACATCATGAAGTAACTAAAAATGCAACGGCAAGGGGATACACCTCATGTCTTGCCTCAGGAACTTTGTTGTGAACAGAAAACCCCTTTTAATGTTTCAGATAAAAGTTTGATTAAGCATGAAATGGTCAATTTCAAATCTTAAGTTATCCATGAGTAGTGGCCAGGATTTAACAGGAATTATGAAATATTGTTTTGTTTCTGTCCTTCTGTGTTTTGAGCCCTTTCAACTAGTGGTTTTCCATTTGCATTTTCAGAAAATCCAGCAGTGGACCAGTGGAACTCTGTGCGTGTGCCACTTTGTAACATTAGCTGCTAATGGCATATGATTTGAGACGCCGGTGTTGAACTGGGGTATGCGAAGTTAAAAATCACACAACACCAGGTTATAGTAGTCCAACAGGTTTATTTGGAAGCACTAGCTTTCGGAGCAATGGTCCTTCACTAGATGGTTGTGAAAATAAGATTGTACACCATTGCTTTTGCAAAAGTGACTTGTCTCATCAGTGGCAAAGAGCAGAGAGGGCAGGATCAAACAACAATAAACAACATGATTACCATAACTTTGAACTCTCACCATTGGGCAGTACACTGTCATTTTGTGCGTCACTTTTGTTTTCACTCTGCAGTTTAATCTTGACCACTCTGACGATTCTATGGCATTGAGAGATGTATTTTGTCCTGTTCTTTTTTGTGAAGATAGGTTGAGGCACAGGTGTCAAGCGGTTTGCTCCAAAGCCAACCAAGTAACTTTGAACAAAAGAAGCAGCCTCAGTGGGTGGGGTCGAGCTCCCACAGAACCTGGGTTTTGGTTTAATTTTCAGCAGCTGCTGGAGTCTTGAAGCTGGATGTGAAAGCTGTCACTCCTCTTTCTTTTATAGCTACAAGCTGAAGTTCTCTTCCTATTGCTAAAATTGCATGTGTGACAATCTATTTTTACTGAATTTGCCTTTGCCAAGGATATGTTTATGGCATGTTACTATATTGGAACAATTGATTAGTAGTAGTTAATGTGTTTATTATTAAGTATTTTGATAGAGTTACAGTTAAGCCAATTCTTTTGTTTTATATGTCTGTATTTTTACGATAATATATGAATAAAGTAGATTTGGATTCAAGCCCTGTCGTTTGACCAATCAAATTACATCTGGAACACAATGCCTTACACTTGCCTTTCAGGATAAAGGGCTCTGGCCCGAAACGTCGAATTTCCTGTTCCTTGGATGCTGCCTAACGTGCTGTGCTTTAACCAGCAACACATTTTCAGCTCTGATCTCCAGCATCTGCAGACCTCACTTTTTACTTGCCTTTCAGGGTCAAGACTATCTTCTGAATATACTTTGAGGGGGTTTGGTTTGGTCCATAACATTCCTGTTTGGAAATCCATTGTGAAGTGGATCATCTGCCTCCTATTTGCTTTCCTTTCTCTTTGATCAAGCCATCAACCTTGCACAAGTCAGTTCCTCGTCCCTTCACCATTGAATCAGATGGCTGCGGATCAGGTCGCGCAGTGTCAATGTGTATAGATTTAATACAGTTGAAAAGGAATAAAATTGAAGGATGATGTGACAAGAGGAGTGGAATAAATGTTGTATTTCTCCCAAAAAGCTGGCTGGTTGAGATGAAACAAACACCTTCCTTTAATATTGTATCATTCTGCTTCTAATTGATATGGAAAGATGGTTCTCTAATTTATTTACTTCAGCAAATGTTTATATTTTGCACTTAATTTCTATTAAAAAGTGCAGTTGCGGTAATCCCTCAGATGACCCTTTGGTTAAATCACCACCAGTTGCCTCTCTCTCTCTCAAGTGAGTGAGCAGCCCTTTGGTCTGGTGAGATTATGGTGACTTGACCTTTGTTAACATGTACAAAATGAAAAATAAGTTAAAGTTAGCTTATAAGAATAACATAATTTTTTTCAATACAAGCAAAGTTTTCATATACCTAAATATTAAAGCAACAAGATCAAAGTTTTTAAAGGCTGCCATTAGGACAAAATTACCATGAGACAGAATGTTGCAACTTGTGAACAGTTTGGGAAAGAGTTGTATCTGATTCAACATGGCAAAAACAGCCACATCTGTTACACTGAAATTGCTTCCAAGCAGGAAACTTATCATTGTCTCACAAAAATTTCTCGCTAGTCGTTAAGTTGCAGAAAACACAGCAACAACGTATGAATTTTATACAGAGACAGAAGTTGCTGGAAAAGCTCAGCAGCTCTGGCAGCATCTGTGAAGAGAAGTCAAAGTTAATGTTTCAGGTCCAGTGATCCTTTCTCAGTTCTGAGGACCTGAAATGTTAACTCTGATGTCTCTGCACAGCTGCTGCCAGACTTGCTGAGCTTTTCCAGCAACTTCTGTTTTTGTTTCTGATTTACAGCATCCTCAGTTCTTTCGGATTTCGATCACTTATAATTTTCTTTGTCATTTGGGCTTTCCCAAGTCTCTCTACAAATACAGTATGACATTACCTGACAATTAATCAGCCATCTTTTCATAGAAACCAAAAGCTCCCCTGCTAATAAAATTTACAGACTGGCCAGTAAGGGTGTGGGTGTGCGTTCCCAGATCTTAGAACAAGCTTAAATTTTAAAGTTATGTTGCAGTGACTTTCCAGGTGAAGCTGGGGCAAACATATTGCTGTGCTTATTTATGTGTCAGAAACATACTCTGAATTTTAAAATATCTTGTTACTATTTTTCATATAAAAAATGAGGTCTGCAGATGCTGGAGATCACAGTTGAAAATTTTTAACCAGCAACATATTTTCAACTATTTTTCATATGCCTAAGACATTTTCTAATCACTTGTTGTATGACATCTTATGAGATATTTCCGAATACAGTGTTCATTTCCGGTCTCCCTGCAACAGGAAAGGCTTTGTTAAACTTGGAAGTGTTCAGAAAAGTGTGACAAGAACACTGACAGAGTTGGAGTGTTTGAGCTATAAGGAGAGACTGAATGGGGTGGAGACATTCTCTAGAGTGTTGGAGACTGGGGAGGTGACCTTATACAGGTTTATAAAATCATGAGGGGCATGGATAGGGTAAATGGTCAAGGTGTTCTCCCAAGCAAGGAAATCCAACACTAGACAGCATAAGTTTAAGATGAGAGGGGAAAGATTTAAAAGGGACCAAAGAAGGGACTTTTTCATGCAGGGTGGTGCGTGTATGGAATGAGTTGCCAGAAGAAGTGGTGGAGGCTGGTACAGTTATAACATTTAAGAGGCATCTGGATAGGTGCATGGATAGAAAGTGTTCCAAACTGGACTTAATTATGCTGTTCCAAATATACACAACAGTCCCAACAAGAAAACTCCCTTTGAAAACCAGTATAAATAGGACACATGCTAACAGGCTGAAGTTGAAGGGCAGAAAGAGAGAGAGAGAGTTTTTACACAGCTCCCTATTGAACACCTCACCAGTTCAAGACTGAAACTAAACTGCTCAGCTCAGCTAGAGAGCTGACCACTGCCTTTTCTTTATCCAGGTCACTTTTAAATCAGGACTGCTTTGGCCTGAGGTTTCATCTGTTTACATATTTAAAAAAGGCCTCTCAAAATCTTTTTCATCTCTATACCAAACCAGACTGATTGGAGCCCGGCTTGGTTTAATATCCCCCTGAACAAAATCAAAGACGGACTCTCCTTGAGCCAAGGAACAGCTTTAAGATTAGAAAAAAGGGACTAGCTTTGCGACACCTCTCCCCTTGAAAAAAACTATCAATTCCAAAAAGTGGCCGCCGTACATCCACCACTGAATGCTTCGGGATCTTAATCGAGTCCCAATAACACATCAGCAATCACGTTTTCGCGACCTGCCACCTGCACAATTATCAAGTTGAACGGCTGCAACAACAAGCTCCATTTAAACAGACTGGCTTTTTCGTCCTTAAATTTTTATACAAATGTCAATGGGTGTGATCAGTGTATATGATTGTCTCAGATGTGTTGCTAATAATATAAACACTGAAATGTTGTAATGCCATCGCCAAGCTTAAAGTCTCATTCTTCAGCATTGAATATTTCTGTTGGTGAACGTTCAACTTCCTGGAAAATTACCCAATGGGTCTTTCTATCCCCTCGTCATCCTTGTGCCGGAGCACTGCACTGACACCCTTATCACTGACATTGAGAGCCACCTTGAAAGGCTTCGTGTAATCTGGTGTGGTTATTCCTGGGGCAGTGGTTAAGACAGTTCTTAGACTGTCAAATGTCAAATGTCCACTGAAACTTCTTGCCATTTTTTAACAATTCGGTGAGTGGACCAGCCACACTGCTAAAGTTCAGCACAAACTTTCAGTAAAATCCACTCAACTCCAGGAACCCTCGTGTTGCTTTTTCTCATGACAGTGTGGGAAATTCCCCAATTATTTTTGTTTGTGTATGCTGTGGGGCCACTTGTCCATGTCCAATAACATGGCACAGGAAGGTTCCTTCGGCTTTGGGAAATTCACTTTTAGCTCGGTTTACCACCAAGCCTGCCTTCAGAAGTCAATTGAACAAGTCCGATAAATGCTGTAAATGTTCCTTCCGTGAGTGACCAAGAATCACCAGGTCATCAATATACACTACACAGTTAGGAAATCCAGCAATGACCTTATTAGTCAGTCTCTGAAATGTGGTTGGAGCATTTTTCATCCCAAATGACATGACTTTGAACTGATAAAGTCCATTTGGCAGTACAAAAGTCGAAATTGCCTTTGCTCTTTCTGACAGAGGTATTTGCCAGTTGCCCTGAGCAAGTCCCACTTAGAAATGTAAGTTGCTTGTCCCACTTTTTTGACACAGTCTTTCAACTGTGGAATTGGATATGCATCAATCTTTGTAACACTGTTGACTTTGCGATAGTCCAAACATAACCATTGGGTACCATCTGGCTTTAGCAACATGACTGTAGGCAAACTCCAGTTTGATTATGCCATCTTGGGGCATGTGCTCTATCTCCTTCTGAACCTATGCCAACTTTAGAGGGTTATGCCTATAAGGATGTTGCTGAATTGGAACAGCATTGCCTGTATCTATATCATGCACAATCAGGTTAGTACTTCCCAGTTTATGTCCACATATCTCCCCATGTGATTGGAATAAGTCTTTCAGGTCATTTTGATCTCCTTGTGGAAGGTAACTCAATAATTTATCCCAATTTTTGACAACTTTCTCATTGTCCAATTTGATTTGAGGGATGTCCAATTCAGAAGCCTCTGAGCTTGGTTCTTCCTTCTGGGCTGTAATCACTAACACCTTCTCCTCTTGCTTTCCTTCCCGAGCAAAAAAACCTTCTGAGCATATTCACATGATACACTCTGTGAGATTTCTTCTTGTCTAGAGTCCTTTATCAAGTAATTCACCTCACTCAATTTCCTTTCAATTTGATAAAGTCCACTAAACCTTGCTTTTAAGGTGTTAACCTGAACTGGAAATAACACAAATACAATTGCAAAATTGCGAATTTGTGATTTCTTATCTGCTTCCATTTTCATTGTATTCTATGATACTTTTAATTGCTGTCTATACAACTCTCCAGCTCTATTTAATCATCCTCTAAAACTTAGTCCAAATGGGTTGTCTCTGAATTCTGACTTCTCCTTAATCAATTTTAACGGTCCTCTTACTTCATCCCTAAACATTAATTCAAATGAACTGAATTTGATTGATTCATTTGATACTTCTCTGATGACAAAAAGTGCAAACGGAACTCCCTTCTCCAAATCATCTGGATAATCCTGACCATAAGCCCTCAACATGGTCTTTCGTGTTTGATGCCATCGCTCTAGCACTCCCTGTGATTGTGGATGGTACGCATTAGATTTGAATTGTTTTATTCCCAAGTTATCCATAACGTCCTTAATAGTTTGGATGTGACATTTGACTAGATCTCTAGGTAGTCCATATCTCATAAAAAAAATTAAGTAATTCTTCTACATCCTTGTATAATGGGATTGCCTCTGGAAATCTAGTTGACACATCCATTATTGTTAATAAATACTTATTCCCATTTTTTGCTTGAGTTAGAGCACCTATGCAATCCATCACAACTCTTGTGAAAGGTCCCTCAGATATTGGAATAGGTATTAAAGGTGCAGGTTTTATTACTGCCTGTGGTTTTCTGATTAGCTGACATGTGTGACATGTCTGGCAAAATTCAACTACATCCTTGTGTAATCCAGGCCAGTAAAAATGTCTTTGTATTTTAGTCTGTGTTTTCCTCACCCCTAGATGACCTCCAAGTGGTAGCTCATACACCACTTGCAGCACCTCCTTTCTATACCCTCTGACAAAACAATTTGATAAATCTCTGCCCACTTCTCATCTGCTTGAACGTGTTTTGGTCTCCATTTCCTCATTAAGACATCATTTGTTAAATTATAACAGACAGGAATGCATTTACTTTCTTTCTCTGTAAATGCCTTTTGATATAACTGTTTTAACTCCCCATCTTTCTGCTCTTACTCAATCAGTTTAGTAGAGTTAAAGATACTGCCATGTTTATCTATTTGCTCCTTCTCTGTTTCACTTATCAGATCAAAATAAGTTTCAGATAACACTACGTCAGCTTTCTTATCTGTGTCTTTTGATCATTCCTGCCTCAGCTTGTGCCTCTGTGATTTTGTGACAAACTATTTAGGGAAAAATCCTGGATAAACATTCTCCATTTCTTCAGTTGCCTGCATCTCCACTGGCTTTTCAATTAAAGTAGGCAGCACGCCTACTGGTGAATCAGCTATAACATTTGCAAAGACAAGTTGTATTCCTGAAGCTGTGAGTTTGTCTCGTACTCCTACCATAAATTCTCCACTCTTCTCTGGACTCTCTAGCCTCACTTTACATAATTGAGCACTTTTTGACTCACCATGAATTCCTGTTACCAGCACCTTTTCTGGCAATAGTCCCTCAGGAATACATATCCCCTCACCCTTCAGCATTACAGACTGAGAGGATCCTGTGTCCCTTAATACTGTAACCTCCTTTCCTACTACCTCTGGCCCATGTGAACAAACTTTACCATTGCGTGTATTTTTTCTTAGGAAGATCTGGCACTTGCTCCTTAATCAACCTCTGATCATCTTGAAAACTCTGAGGCAATTGTCTAACTTGTGCTTTTTGTTACTAGTCTAACAAAACTCCCAGGCTTGTCCAGTTTTCCTACATCTGGCTTTCTCATCACCCACCAGCACTGATTTTGTGTGGCCCATTTTATGACAATAAAAACACTCAAGCTTTTTAACTTCTTTGTCTCCCTCAAGGGTTTCTTTTTTTTACCCTGTGGGAAGTTATCCTTATGATTGCTAGCCACCTTTTTGGCTGCTGTAGATATGTAATCTTGCACAGTTGAGACTTGAGGCTTAACTATTGCTTGGAGTAATTTTGTTGAAAAAAAAATTGGGCAGCACAGTGGTTAGCGTTGCTGCCTCACAGTACCAGTGATCTGGGTTCAATTCCCGCCTCAGGTGACTGACTCTGTGGAATTTGCACATTCTCCCCGTGTCTGCGTGGGTTTCCACCGGGTGCTCCGGTTTCCTCCCACAGTCCAAAGATGTGCAGGTCAGGTGAATTGGCCATGCTAAATTGCCCATAGTGTTAGGTGAAGGGGTAAATGTAAAGGGAATGGGTCTGGGTGGGTTGCTCTTCAGAGGGTTGGTGTGGACTTGTTGGTCTGAAGGGCCTGTTTTCACACTGTAAGTAATCTAATCTTATGATCTTCACTGAGATCTACCTTTCCCTTTCCACATGAGGATTTCTCTTTGCCCCAATTTCTATCCCTCATGAAATTAATTCTGGAAGCCAAACCGTATTTTATGGACCGGCTCATAATCATCAGCCCCTTCAGCTGCTAACCTTGCTGCTTAACCTCTCTGCTCTAACACATGTGCTTTCATTAATTCCTCACTGAGCCTATGTTTAGCTTTTATCTCCAGCTTTTTAAGCTGTCTTTCCTTTTTATGTGTCAATTGTTGAAGTTCAAAAGCTCTCTCTTTTTTCTTTCTCTGCTCTCTCTTTTTCCCTCTCTTCTGCTTCTAATCATAACTCAAACTGTTTCAATTCTGCTCCCCTTTCCTTATCCCTCACCTCTAACTCAAGGTGCTTCACTTGCAGTTGAATTCTTGCCATCGCTATAGATTCTGAAGGTTTCTCCAACAAGTTTAAATGCTGAGCTACTGATGTATCTCTCCTTTCCTCACAGAAGCAGGCAGTTCCAATTCCAGCTTCTCTGCTAATTCTTGCAACTTGGTCTTATTCAGTTTTTGCAAAACTTCTAAAGTCACCACATCCACATCCAGACAACTTTTGTCAACTGAAAGAGCCATTACTATTTCAAGCTTTGCCTATCCAACCAAACCAATACCCAAAATAAGGACATTAACACCTACAACTAACTGTTTAAAATCCCGCAAGATCCCCCAATCAGTTATGGACTAGGCTAGACCATTCAAAACATTCTTAAGCAGGCAACCCCAAATCATAACTTCACAATTTGTTTCGGTAAGTTTACAGTGCAAATTATCTGAGTAAGTTAGCGAGGCTGACTACTAGATTTTAAAACAGACCAAATTTATTCACAAAATTGCACAATGAAACACAAAGATAAAAGAACCCTGACAGAACTCAGTCTATCCAAACTAGATTTAATTATGCTGTTCCAAATAAACACAACAGCCCCAATCAGCAAACTCCCCTAATAGCCAGTATCAGTGGAACATATACTAACAGAGTGAAGTTGAAGGACAGAAAGAGAGAGTTTCTACACAGCTCCCTGTTGTATACTTCACCAGTTCAAGAATGAACTAAATTGCTCAGCTCAACTAGAGAGCTGACCCTGCCCTTTCCTTATACAGGTCACTTCTAAAATATGACCACTTTAGCCTGAAGTATCATCTGTTTACATGTAAACAAAAGGCCTCTCAAAATCCTTTTCACCTCTGTACCAAACCAGACTGACCAGAGCCTAGCCTGGTTTATTACTACACCTCACTCCCCTCCCCCCCGCCCCCCCCCACCTCCCGAAAACATCAAGGGCAGAGTATTCTTGAGCCAAAGAACAGCTTTTAGAAAAAAATGGGACTAGCTTTGTGACATTGTGCTATGCAACTGTATGACACTATGATTCCAACTCTCCTGCTCCTTGGATGCTGCCTAACCCGCTGTGCTTTTCCAGGCCACCCTTTTTGACAATGACTAGTTTAGCTGACAACATGGGTTAGATGGTAATGTCACATTATTTCACTTCCAGACAGCTGAAATGAAGATCTTCGAATGTTCTAGCTGCATGGAATTAGGTGAGATGTGTTTGCATAATCTCAATTTAGTGTTGTTCCCAGTGAGTGAAACTTATAAATGTCCAGTTACATGATGACTGAAATGGGAGCTACACTCTGCCTTTTCCAGTCAGACAGCTCTGTGGAGCGCAGTGTATTTTAAAAATATTTTGACCTCATCCCAAGTTCAATTGAGTGCTTTTTCTCGACCAGACTTAAACTAAAAAGATCCATCAATTGGGCTTCTGTAGTCAATACAGAATTATCGATTTATTATAAAAAGAACTTCCAATTAAATTGTGAATCAGTTACCATGTGCACAGATAAAACACAGTGGGATTCCCATTGTAGCAGACACCAAGAAATTGCTGAGTTAATTGAAGATTTTGTTGGGAAATTCCCCTAAAATCCTACAAAATTCTCCAACTGACTCAGCACATTCAGATGGTTCTGATGAAATGAAGTAAAGTAGTGACTCAGAAAATATTAAACTTTGAGATGCATCGTCTAACTTCAGAGTAGTTATTTAACTTACCCTATGCTCTTCTCCCAGACTCCCACGTACACCTCCCCTGGACCTTTGCACCCTTCAAGAACCATGTACAGTATTCACACTCTGCCAACCCTCATTGTCCTGGGACCTGACCCCTTTCAGTCCCACCGCACTGGATCAAAACCTCTTCCCACTCTGACCAGACCGTGACCCACCCCCAACTGGGTCTGCCCAGACCCCACCCTCCCTCCCCACATGGACAAGACTGGACCCAAATCCTTGCCCAACTCCCATCAGGGCCAGAGTGACAATCTTTGCCAGATTCACTTCTCAAAAAATCTAGCACATAGAGTTATAGAGATGGATACATAAAATGTTTATCATTCTAATAACCTGAAACACACACACTCATACCTCCACACTCAAAACACAAAGGGTCAGAATAATGATTTTGCTTCAAAGTAAAAAAGACATTTTTTTGCCAAAGTTAGTTCTTCATAAAGACAAGAGAATAAGGCATAGATGTTTTTAAGTCTCCAAATCTTCTTTTCTAGTCACTAATAATGTATTTTTGTCTCTAGGACTTTGGCAGATTTTGCTTAAAAATACCATGTTGAGAAGTTCTTTCAGTCATTTTCTCCCAGAATAACAATCATATTTTACATTGTTTCAGCTAGATGGCAGCAGATTGACCGTTTGTGGTGGATTTGGTGTTCTGCCTATCATACAAAAGAGCAATATGGGACATAGACCAATGTATGCTACAGGCATGCATTAAACAGCATATCCTTTTGGCTGTTTACAACAAGTGAAATATTGACCATACAAATCATCCTGCACTTGCAAATTAAACATGATCCTGCATTTTGACAATGTTTGCTGATAGTGTGATGGAACATACCAAGAATTACGATGGTAATCAGAATGTAAGATTATTAATCAAGCTTTCAGTATGCTACACTTGCATCCACTGGTAATCTACATATGTTAACACACAGGGCTCTATGCTTGTCAGACAGAGAAAGGATGTGCACGCACTGAGTCTGTCTCAACAAAATCATTGAATGCTATTTGCTGATTCTTTTCTCGGACACTGCCCAGAACAATTAGAGTCAACCTGCTTGGCTTAAAATTTAAACAAAGCCTGGCAGTTAAGTGTCATTCATCATGAATCAGTGCATTCCCTGTGGCAACACTTCTACCACTTCCCAATCAAGCAGCACTCTCCCCTTGTGTAGGACATATGTTAGGTTTCCCCTTGTATTGGTAGTTTTGTGAAGCTAATATGAAAACCTTTGACAAAGATATGTCTTCTTCAGAAATACTCAAGTTCTGTCTTGACAAACGTGAGACCTTTAAGAACTAAAGCGACCTTTTTGAAGAGGATTAATATTAATTTAACGTGATTGCTGTAATATTTTGAACAGGCTGAGTCAAGCTCATGAAACCATCAATAAACAAAGACATGTTGATGTCAAAATTAACAACACTGGAAAAAGGGCCTGAACCTCAAGGTTCGTAGCACCTTATTGATTCACATCTTTCTGGAGGTAATTTCTAATCAACTTGTTCAGAAATATTATCAAATTTGATGAAGTGACATTTAGACTTGAAACATTAACTTACTCTCTCTCCATAATTTCTGCCTGACCCACAGTGATCTCCAGCAATTTTTGTTTTCATTACAAATTCCAGCATCTGTAGTAATGTACTCCTACTAATATCATCAACCTTTCCAGAAATTACAGAGCGGATTGAGAGTTCTGTGAAGATCATTCAGTTTTGGAAAATAAAAAAAGGAAATTGGACAAAGGAGTGCACAAGGAACCTTTTTTTTGTATTAGCAACAAAGCAGAGAGAAATAAATAAATAAAAATTGCTAACACAATAATCTAAAAGTCCCTCAGCCAACTTATCCATAACCAGTGACTAAAGCTGCACTGCTTGATTCAATGAATAGAATCTTTACACAATGTGTTTCAGTATTGAAATATTTTCTCTTTCTTGCTGGATATCAGACAAACTAGTCACAATACAACATTCGCAACATACTGTGAAATTAATGAGCTGTGTTTTAACCCTATAATCTCAAAATAGTTGGTTTGTAAAGCCACCAGACTTTGCTACAAAAGAAATGCTGGTTTTCTAAATTAATTGATGCTCCCTAAAACAAATATATCTAGCTGTTGTAACCAGGGCTTGGGAAATGCCAAGATGTATCTGATATAAATTCATTTGTGTTAGGAATGCCATTTCTGGATGCATTCTATGCCTTGTTTACCCTATAAGTCTTTAATTCCAATGTGTCATAATTGCTGTGAATTCAATATTATACTCCACAAGAAATATCCACCTGTGATAGTAGTTTCAGTTTACAACTGAAAGAAACCTTTTATAGGGCAACTTTGAGGATTAGCTCTTAGTTTAATAGTTTACCCAGCTTCATTGTTATGGTTGTATTGGAAAGATTGCTGCTAATATTCTCCTCTCTTACTCCCTAGTCATTGTCAGCTGTGTATTTAGAGATAGACTGAGTCCTGTAGATATTTTTAAAAATGTCTTTTGGGATTTACTGACTTTCACTGGAGAAACTCATCATATAGTGTTTGATGAAAAATAGGTCATATATGAGCAGAATCCAGCGACATACCCAAAAGAACTTATCCCACAGGGCACAGAGAAAAATAAAGTTGATGTAACAAAAATTGGAATTCAGCTAATTTATTTTCTGGCCATATAGATATTGCATATGGATGAAAAAACCATGGGTTTAATTTGGTCTCCTTTGTGTTTGTCTAAGCCAGGCATTACACACCTTCCTTTTTAAAAAATGCAATTACTTTGTTTTGATTTTTTTTTCTTGTATTTTCTTTCATTTTTGATATCCTGTTATCACGCAAGAAACAACTCTGGTTTGAGAAACTATTCATGAAAAATGGAAATAAAACAAGTTGCGAATACTTAGCAAGCAGAATCTCAGTGGACCAAATTTCTATGTTGTAATCACTCTTAGATTGTGTAATTTTATTGTAAACAAATTGAAAGCTTTTCAGCCATTAAGCTTTAAATAAAATGATTGAGCAATTTTCTTTGATACAGCAAGTTACAAAATATGGATTTTCAATGATGCTTAATATTTGTGATCTAAAGAAAATAATTTATTTCTGTTTTAATCTCCTTTATTTTACAGCTTGGATTTGAATAGTGGAATGTGGGATTTGATCTATGTGTCTGAAGGAGTTAAATGATTAATATGTAAATATTTCTGCAGCCAGAGTGAATTCTTTCAAGAGAAAGAAACTGTAAAAGAAAGAGAGGGAGTAATGGCAAAATACTGTGAATTCTGTAAAATTGAAACAAGCATAAAAAATACTGGAGAAACTCAACAGATTTGACAGCATCTGTGGAGAGACAAACAGAGCTGATGTTTTGAGTTGAAAATGGTTGTTTTTCAGGGAGAATTCCTGGTGTATAATGTTGTTACTTCACTGGAAGAGTTTACAAATGAACGAAGAAACCTGTGCAGTCCCCTTAGGCTTTCATTTCAGAAGGTACTGGATTTTCTTTGTCTATGGGAAATACTGATAACTTGAAAAAGTCCTTTTTGTTTTGGGGAGTTTTGCAGAAGCCGTGGCTGAAGCAGGATATAAAAAACAGCTGTCCCTAAAAACAAAGTTTAGCTTAGAATGGTTAGGAAATAGAATATATCTGTGTCAGGAGCATAGTTTAAACTTACAGATCAGAAGTGTTTGGTTAAAAATCTTGAAAGGATTATTTGAAGGTTCGAAAGTTTAAGCTCAGATGTATGGATCTCCAGGGACAGGCTATCATATTTGACAGACCCAGAGTTGAATCAACAGTTAAGTTAATGCCCATAGATGTGATAGAGAAGGCACTTTTTTTTTACCTGGTGTGAATACTGTAAAGGAGTGCTTTTTGGATCAAATGGATTAATATTTTATTGTGTTTCTAAATCATCAAACTTGCACGAGAAGTAAGTGGCTTGGTTTATTCCATGTTATCTTTATTTATTTCCCAAAGTAATCTTCTGTTTAATTGATAAAATTAAATCTGTAGTAATGTGTGAATGAGTTTCAGTGAAAGACTGCCTTGTTAAAACAAAAGAACAAAATATGATCTAATAAGCCAAATTTCAGCCTGAGAATTGATTTATTAGATTAGATTCCTTACAGTGTGGAAACAGGCCTTTCAGCTCAACAAGTCCACACTGACCCTCCGAAGAGTAACTCACCCAGACCCATTCCCCTACATTTACTCCTGACTAATGTACCTCACACTATGGGCAATTTGGCATGGCCCATTCACCTAACTTGCACATTTTTGTGATCGTGGGAGGAAACTAGAGCAGCTGGAGGAAACCCACGCAGATATGGGGAGAATTTGCAAACTCCACACAGGCAGTTGCCCGAGGCAGGAATAGAACCCAGATCCCTGGCATTATGAGGTAGCAGTGCTAACCACTGAGCCACCATGTCGCCCCAAATGCAATAATAAAATCAGCGCATACCATACCAATGTGTGTACGGATATAACATGAGATCATTCAAGCAGATGATGCATCAGTATTATTTTAAGGACAATCATCCGAACAAGTTGCGATCAAATGATAAAGCCTGGGTGACTTAGACATCTATCTGTACAGTACAGTTCTTTGCTTTAATTAGACATTGGTACTGCATTGAAAGTTTGAGCATTTATGAATTAAAAATGGCCTAAGATATATATGAAGGTACCAGATCTATGAAGGTGACCTAAACGGTAAATGTTGTATCTTATTTTACTGTGGTTTAGTCTTACATTTCAATCTGAATCACTGCTGTCTGCATAGACTTCTGACTTTGGTTTTGTGTAAAGGGTATTTTGGATCATCCCACGGAATGATGTAAAGCTCAGGGATAATTACCTCTAATGACCGATAACAATCTGTACAGAAATGGAGGCTAACAAGAAAGGGGGAAATGGAACAATAGGATGAGTTGTACTGGAACACATTTTTGAATTGAATTGAATTGAATTTATTGTCACATGTATCGAGGCACAGTGAAAAGCTCTGTCTTGCGAACAATACAGGCAGATCAGAGTTAAGCAGCATCGATGGTAAATAAAAGGTAAACAAAAACACAAGTACAGGCAAATGTTAAGAGTTTGTGAGTCCATTCAGTATTCTAACAACATTAGGGTAGAAACTGTTGTGAAACCGGCTGGTGTGTGTGTTCAGGCTTCTGTACCTTCTCCTCAACAGTAGAGATGGTAGAAAAGCATTGCCAGGGTGGGATAGATCTTTGAGAAGGCTGATGGCCTTTCCTTGAAAGCGGGTCTGGTAGATGGATTCTATAACATGGGTGATTGGCCTTTGTGATTGTGAGTTCACTACTCTCCTTAACTGTCTCCATTCTTGAATGGTACAGTTGCCATACCAGGTAGTGATACATCCAGACAGAATACTCTTAAAGGCGCACCTATAAAAGTTAGCAAGGGTATTCGCCATCATGCCAAATTTCCTCAGCTGCATGAGGAGGACGAGACATTATTGGGCCTTTGTAACCAGTGCATCCACATGAAAAGCCCAAGAAAGCTTATTGTGGATGACCACTCCCAGGAGCTTGACATTCTCCACTCGTTCCACCTCTGTGCTGTTAATGTATAGGGAGGGCATGAGTGACATCCCGCCAAAAGTCAATAATGAGTTCCTTGGTTTTGTTGGCATTGAGACCTAGATTGTTCTCAGTGCACCATTTTCCCAGGACTTCCACTTTCCGTTTATAGTCTGTTTCGTCATTTCTAAACAGGTAGTGGAAGTAGATTCAATTACTACTTTTCAGAGTGAATCTAAAGAATATTGAAAGATGAACAACTTGTAGGGATGGTGAAAGATGAAAGCAGTGGGTCTAATTGGATATCACTACCAAAGAGTCAGCACAGGAACAATGGGCTAAATGGCCTCATTCTTTGTTGCATCATGCTGTGGAACTCTGAAAGCTGAGGCCAACAATTAACTTTTGGGAGGAGAAATTGGTTGGTCAAAATATCTGATAAAATGTCTAAATTCTCTTTTAAGATTATCTTTACAATGCAGCAAGAGGTGAGCATCGAAAATTAACCCACTTAGCTCAGTGACACAGTGTCTAAATTTAACTCTGTTCAATAGAATTGAGTTTTGGGCAAATTAAAATCTAGCCTGCAGCACCAACTCATAGGAATCAGGACAGGATGCATCTAATGATATTACAATGTCTCACTAATTGATTTGATCACTGTTAGCAACTTCAGATGATGTGATACAATAGGAGCAATCTTGAAATCCTAGCCAACACTCACACGCAACAAAATCCAAGACTATAACTTGAGTTAGTTAAGTGTTCTCCAGGACATGTACTTGCATCCTTTGTACCACAGAAATGCTTGACACTAATTTCACATTCCTGAATACGTACCTTGCCAACATACCAAACCTGACAACCAATTTTACAGTTATAGAATCCCTACATTGCAAAAACAGACCATTCAGCCCATCAGGTCCCCACTGACCCACCCCAAAGAGCATTCCACCCTGCTACCCTATCCCTGTAACCCCACAGTCAATCCAACTGACCTTCACATCATTGGACTGTGGGAGGAAACTGGAACATCCAGAGGAAACCCACGCAGACAAAGAGAGAACGTGCAAACTCCACATAGGCTATTTCAATACTGCAGCTTGGAATTCTATGCTAAGACCCTAAAAAAAACCTGTAAATCCTGCTTGAAGATTTTTCTCATTCTGCAAGTTCCCCTCCAAGTCACACACTATGCTGCCTTGGTAATATATTGCCATTTCTTCATTGCTGAGGGAACCCCGTTGCATTGGTAAATCTCACATCGCATTGCCGTGCATGTGGTTATATTTGAGGTAATTGGTTCCCTTCTAACGCATTGCAAATAGTGAACTCACATAAAATTGTGTGATTAAGCTTCTGCTGAAGAAAAGCAAAACTTTGAGCAATTACAACTGGAAAAATAAACTCCATTGTCCAGTGAACATGTCATTATCTTCCAGTCCGTGAGGAACTAAACTAATTGCACAGTGCACTTAGTTGCTGAAAATCTCTCATTTTTTTAAAGAAAAAACTTTCATCATACTGCTCTTTTAATGACTTTTGCGTAGTCAGGGGTTTGATTAGAATTTCATCCAACTGACAGGGAGGGTGTGAAAAATTCCCTCTGCCCCTCTTATTAAGGTCTACCATTACAATTGGCATTTTCAATTTAATTTAATGAGGGGAAAAGTTAATAATGTATGACTTTGCATTATATACAGACAAACCTGTGAAAGACAAGGCATGTACAACACACACAAATCTGACAAATTAAACATTGCCTTGACTTTTGAAAGAAATTATTTAAGAAATGATTTTTGTGCGTGCACGTCTCTCAACTCTCCAATTTCTATCCTTTCCTACACTAGTTCACAGTACTGAGCACATCTTTTTAAAAGGTCAGGAACTAAAATCCAGTCTAAGACTACAGTGATATGATGCAGCTACATTTTGGAGGTACTGACTTTTTGGATGAGTTCATTACATTAAAACCCATCTGCTCTTTCTGCTGGGTTTAAAAGACTCCATCCCAGAAGGAAAAGCCTGTAGAAATTATGACGAGATTAATTAAGATATCTAGTTGGCATGGACTAGTTGGACCAAAGGATCTGTTTCCAAGCTGTAGAGCTCTTTGACATGATGACGTTATATTACAAAATGGAGCTCCAGTACACTACGTATGTTCATTTCCAAGTATTTGATTTTTTTTTAACCTGCCTTTCCTCTGGGACAGCACAATGTTGAAGAATTATCGCTGGTGGTCCAGACCAATTATTTACCCCTACAGCAATTTTTGCTGTTTATTCCTAATTGTCATTGAGTGGTGATGAGCTGATGTGCGCAATATTATGATAGAGATGGCACATTGGTTCAGGGATTAGCACTTCTGCCTCACAGCGCCAGAGATCTGGGTTCAATCCCAGCCTCAGGCCACTGCCTTGGTGGAGTTTGCACATTCTCCTCATGTTAGCTTGGGTCTCCTCTGTATGCTTCAGTTGCCGTCCACAGTCTGAAGATGGATTGGCCATGCTCAAGTATCCAGGGACGCGCAGGTTTGGTGGATTAACCAAGGGAAATGCAGGGTTATGGAGGTGGGATGGTCTTTGGAGGGGCAATGTGGACTTAATGGACTGAATGACCTGCTTCCACATTGTAGGGATTCTATGATTCAGTTGGAAGTTCCAGGATTTTGGCTCAATGACAATGAAGGCATAATGGTATCATTCCCAGTCAGAATGGAATGTGACTTGGAGGGGAATGTGGAGAATGAGAAAGAGTCTTCAAGCAGATGATGTTACAGGTTGTTAGGGGCTCAGTGGAGAGTTCCAAATTGCAGGCTAGAAATGGTTGATGAATATGGTTGTCACCAGTTATGATTTGGATGGTCAGGATTGGATATATTGGTGAGGTGTGCCTTCAGGAAGATGAAAGTTGTGTCAATCTGACAGAGGATGAAGCAAGCAAGAAGGAAATATTTCTGAGTTGGACACAGAGTCCCGATGGTAGAAAGAATGTGTGCATGAAGTTCAAGGCATGGCCAAGATAGAGATGGAAATCCAGCTGAGAAACCAGAAAAGAGAGTAGAGTCATTAAACAATGGAAGCATTTTAAAAGGTGAAGAAAAACTCTTTAGAACATAGAACATAGAACAATACAGCACAGAACAGGCCCTTCGGCCCACGATGTTGTGCCGAACATTTGTCCTAGCTTAAGCACCCATCCATGTACCTATCCAATTGCCACTTAAAGATCACCAGTGATTCTGACTCTACCACTCCCATGGGCAGCGCATTCCATGCCCCCACCACTCTCTGGGTAAAGAACCCACCCCTGACATCTCCCCTATACCTTCCACCCTTCACCTTAAATTTATGTCCCCTTGTAACACTCTGTTGTACCCGGGGAAAAAGTTTCTGACTGTCTACTCTATCTATTCCTCTGATCATCTTATAAACCTCTCTCAAGTCACCCCTCATCCTTCGCCGTTCCAACGAGAAAAGGCCTAGCACTCTCAACCTATCCTCGTACGACCTATTCTCCATTCCAGGCAACATCCTGGTAAATCTGCTCTGCACCCTCTCCAAAGCTTCCACATCTTTCCTAAAGTGAGGCGACCAAAATTGCATACAGTACTCCAAATGTGGCCTAACCAAAGTCCTGTACAGCTGCAACATCACTTCACGACTCTTGAATTCAATCCCTCTGCTAATGAACGCTAATACACCATAGGCCTTTGAAAAGTAGCATAATGAAATAATATATGTAGTTAATTTTTACACATTGTAAATGCTTTTATAACAGAGCCCTCTTTCTGTATTACAGTTAGTATATGTCACATTGGGACAATGTCACTTTAGAAGATGAATCATGTGGCACTGATGAGTCATCAGCCAGTGCTCCTGGTCTTATTGAAACTTGTTTTGAGCTTTTACAGAGGGCATATCTTTGAAATAAAATCTCCCTGTTGTGTTGCAGCAAACATCAAATTATTAGGTGTATTTTCTTTCTGACAGGAGCCTAGTAACTTTCCAGTGCAGGAAAGATCGCACCACCTTCTCACTAGTTTCTACAAAAGGGCTGGCTCATAGAGATGTACAGCATGGAAACAGACCCTTCGGTCCAACCCTTCCATGCTGACCAGATATCCCAACACAATCTAGTCCCACCTGCCAGCACCCGGCCAATATCCCTCCAAACCCTTCTTATTCATATACCCATACAAATGCCTCTTAAATATTGCAATTGTACCAGCCTCCACCACTTCCTCTGGCAGCTCATTTCATACACGTACCATCCTCTGTATGAAAAAGTTGTTCCTTAGGTCTCTTTTATATCTTTCCCCTCTCACCCTGAACCTATGCCCTCCAGTTCTGGACTCCCCCTCCACAGGGAAAAGACTTTGCCTGTTTACCCTATCCATGCCCCTCATAATTTTGTAAACCTCTATAAGGTAACCCCTCAGCCTCCAACACTCCAGGGAAAACAGCCCCAGCCTGTTCAGCCTCTCCTGATAACTCAAAACCTCCAACCCTGGCAAATTCCTTGTAAATCTTTTCTGAACCCTTTCAAGTTTCACAACATCTTTCTGATAGGAAAGATACCAGAATTGCACGCAATATTCCAACAGTTATCTCAGAGTAGGTCCAAAATAAACAATGGGATCTGCTAAATGCAGAGCACTTTACTTCTGCCATTCAATCTGGTTTTACAGAAAGGTCATTGCTGATGGAGCTACTCTCGAGACCTCTTCATTGGTTACAAACAGGAAGGTCGGATTCAACAGTCTCAATTTCAGTAAGGAAGCAATTAAAAAAAAATCAAATTCAAGCAAGATACATTGTTTAATATGAGGGAGTGCTTTGAACTAAATAGATTTGCTCTCCCTCTGAACCACTTCATAGGGAAGCACGAAAAAAATGTTCACTATACACTATTCAGGGCACAAGGAAAACATGAATAGCTGGAGGCCAAAGCAGCAAAACTTTAAGGAAGTGCTCAAGGGATAAACTTCATCAGCACTGGCCCACTAGTCTGGTGAATATAACAGATATCTCTATCTTAAGAAATTTCCCCGCTATAATAGAAGTTGAAAAATTCTGTACATCAATGATATCTGAAGCAATTTGTTAATATTCCCTTATAGAGTTTGAAATAGACTTGCAAAATATCTCTTAAGTTTTTCTCCAACTAAATGTCATCTGAAAATAATATTTTTTGGCAGTCATTTGCTAATGTTTCCTATGGGTGTAACCTGAACTGAAGTCATATCTTATGATATGTTCTCTTGCATTCAGTTAAACTCCACGAACAGTCACCTGGAGTCTAATCATTAGATGGAATTCTGGAATGTTGAAACAGGTAGCAAGCTTAACACATCCCTTCTGGTGTGCTAATGTTCCAAGACCTACTTCCACTCACGTTATCAACATTACCCTCTATTCTCTTCTCCATCATGCACTGATTTAGCTAACCCATCAATACATCTAATCAGCTCTCTCATGTCTTGCCAAAGTGGCTTCCACATCCAGCCGCTCTCTTTGGCCTTGCTGTAGAGGGAGTGCAGGGAAGGATTATCAGATCAGTTCCTGGGATGCCAGGGTCGCTGCATGAAGAAGGATTGAGTAGCTTAGGATTGTATGCACTGGAGTTCAGGAGAATGGGGGGAGATCTTACAAACCTACAAAATTCTGGCAGGACTAGACAGGTTAGATGCAGGTAGGGTGTTTCCAATGGTGGGAGAGTCCAAACCCAGGAGTCAACGTTTCAGCAGAAAGGGTTAACATTTCAGGACTACAATGAGAAATGTCTTCATGTGGACAGGGGGAGCCTGTGGAACTCACAACCAGGAAGTGCTTGAGGCCAAAACGCTGTTTGAAAGAAGGCAATGATAGATATAGTTCTTGTAGCTAAAGGGATCATGGGATAAAGGAGGAGGGTGGGATTAGCATATTGAGCTTGATGATCAGCCATGATCATATTGAATGGCAGAGCAGGCTCAAGGGGCTGAATGGCCTCCACCTGTTCCTACCTTCTAAGTTTCTATGTTTTCTCCTGAGTTCATCATTGGATTTATGTCCATAACCACTAGTTCTGGACAACTTTCTATGGCAGGTGGAGTTTTATTTAGATAAATGTGAGGTGTTGCATCTTGGTCAGACAATCCAGGTCAGGACTTACTCAGTTAATAGTCGGGCACTAGGGAGTGTTGTCAAAAAGAGAGACCAAGGGGTTCAGGTACATAATTCCTTGAAAGTGATGCCACAGACAGACAGGGTGGTGAAGAAGGCATATGGCATGATTGCCTTCATTGGTCAGAGCATTGAGTATAGGAGCTGAGAGTCATGTGGCAGCCGTACAAGGCATTGGTGAGGCCACTTTGGAATACTGTGTACAGTTCTAGTTGCTCTCCTTTAGTAAGGATACTTTAAAATTGGAAAGGTTGCAGATAGGATTTACAAGGATGTCACGGGGACTAGAGAGCTTGAGTTATAAGGAGAGGTTGGATAGGCTGAGACATTTTTCCCTGAAGTATAAGAGGTTGAGTGGTGAGGGACATGGATGAGTGAATAGCAAAAGCTTTTTTCCCTAGCGTGGGAGAATCCCAAACGAGAGGGAACAGGTTTAAGGTGAGTGGGGAAAGACTTAAAAGGGACCTGAGGGGCAACTTTTCATACTGAAAGTGGTTCACATGTGTAATGCCAGAGGAAGTGGTAGATGCAGACATAGTTACAACATTAAGAGAGATTTGGACTGGTACATGAATGGAAAAGGGTTAGAGGGATTTGGGCCAAATGCAGGCAAATGGGATTAGTTTAGTTTGGAAAACCTGGATAGTATGGATGAGTTGGACAGAAGGGTTTGTTCCTGTGTTGTTTGACTCTGTGGTCTCTCTCTGAATTCACCCTTTGTAATTTTAAATATCTAAGGTTACCTCATGGGTCTTCCCTTTCTAAGAGAAAAGGCCAGCAGCTTTTAGGCTTTAATTATTTTCCATTTTTTTTTCAGTTCCAGCATCATATCTGCAAAAAAAAAATCACATGTGAAAGTGGGAATTAATATGTGGGTCCAAGCAATGACCTCCACATCCCATGAACTAAAGGAAAGAGAGTTGCCCATCCTTAATTTCTTTGCGGATGGTGGTGGTACCTTCATCGCTACAGTTCCTGTGATGTATCATATACAAACAGGGAGCAATTTTGATTCAGCGATTATGAAGAAATAGCAATAAAGTAATAACTAACTTCCTTTTTTTAGCAACAGAGGTATTAGAGGGTTTAAAAACACATCAACTTTCAAAAGGGAATTTAATCAGACCACTCCATCTAGTGCTCCAGCCTGAATGTTTGTTCCTGGATTGTTAATGCAGGGTCAAGGCTCTGCCGTCCTGAGGCAAGAAATGCTGTGGAAGCTGGGATTTGTGTTCTGAAGTGGCCGGGCTCTGGAGGAGTCTGGCTGCTTTGCTGCTCCAACATCATATCAATGCTTTTACAAAAATGATAAAACACAACCCAACCCTAACCCTTACCAACATATAAGAAATGCTTCTCACCAGCTCATATCACTTCAAGCTCCTATACCTTATCCTCTGTGACCCTTTATAACCTCCTATTGATGCTAATACCTTCTATTCACCTACGTCATATTCACTATTGCTGATCTAGGAATCCGCTCACCCACATTCATTGCCTTTTATGGCTCCAAATGAAGGGTCAGTTCACTCACTAGGTTAAATAGCTGGTTTGTAGTGTGGAGCAATACCAATAGTCTAGGTTCAATTCCTACAGTGCCTGAGGTTACCATGAAAGGTTTTCCTTTTCAACCTTTCCTCTTGCCTGAGCTGTGGCATCCCTCAGGTTAAACTACCACCAGCCACCTTTCTAATGAGAGAACAGCTCAATGATGTGGTAAGACTGTGGCCGCCTCACCTTTAGTACCGACCCATGCCCTATTAACAACCCTCACCTCTTTAATCCCCTACGCCAGCTCACCAATGTCCACCATGGACAGATATCAGGGTCTATGCTGGGATGGTAGAATAAAGCTCAAAGTGTCTTTTGCAGCCTTTATTATTAAAGGAGACCCTCTTATTTATAGAAACTTGTCCAGAATATAGGTATTCAACCAATTTCATATTCCTTTGTTGAAAACAAATATTACATTTAAATGTTTGCAAAAAAACCCCATAGAATTCATAGTGCTTCTTCACAAAACCTAAACCCAGTTGACTCTGTTAATTAAATTGTGGGATGGGATTTACCCCAATGTGATAATTGTAGGCTATGCAAACAGTCTTAAAGAACTACAAATCTCAGGTTGTAGATTTGTTTGGTGTGGTTTTCTGCAGACGTTTTGTTGCCTCACTAGGTGACATCGTCAATCTGTCTTCAATAGAGTGTTGGTTCTCTGTCCTGCCTGGTATTTCTGTATCTCTGTTTTTTTTGGTACTTTTGGCTCTGTACAATTCACAGGACAAACAGGAAGAAAACTGACCATGCGAGTGCATGAACATCGACTCACCACCGCCTGACATGACCCGTACGCTTTCATTCCCAACCATGCAGATAACGAAGGGCACAAATTCAGTTGGGACAATGTAACAATCCTAGCACAGGCAAAACAGAGACACGCCAGAGAATTCCTTGAAGCCTGACACTCTAATCGGAACTCTATCAATAGCCACACTGAACTGGACCCTGTATACACTACACTCAAATACAGAACTGGAAGTACCAACAAACAGAGACATAAATACCAGGCGGGACAGAGCACCAACACTTGATCGGAGACTCTCTGATGATGTCACATAGTAAATTGATGATACATTTGCAGAAAACCACATCAGCTCAGCGAACAAATCTACGACCACATCCACATCCCGAGCTATAAATCTTTTCAAAAATTCTGAACTGCAAGTCTTTCTCATCCTTCATTTTCTTACCAGACTGAATGAAATAGCAATAATCATTTTAAAAATCATTTTAATTCCAAATATTTAAAAGGCAAGTTTCAAATATCTTAACAGCTTTCAAATTACATACTTTTTTACGTTCTTTTAGCAATCTGACATGCAGTTGGGATGGAGTGTGTGTTGCTGGAAAAGCACAGCAGGTCAAGCAGCATCCAAGGAGCAATAATGTTAGCTCAGTGGTTGGCACTGCACTAGAGATCTAGGTTCAATCCAAGCCTCAGGTGGCTGACTGTGTGCAGTTTGCACATTTTCCCCGTGTTTACCTTGTTTTCCTACCACAGAGCTTGGATTGGTGCCTGGGAGTTTGATGTTATTGTGATCACAGAGACTTGGTTGAAGGAAGGGCATGATTAGCAATTAAATGTTCCAGGATATAGATGCTTCAGACAGGACAGGGAGGGAAGTAAAATGGGAGAGAAGTTACATTGCTGTTCAGGGATGATATCACAGCTGTGCTAAAGGAGGAGACTATGGAGGGTTTGAGCAGTGAAGCACTATGGGTACAGCTGAGAACTAAGAAGGGTTTTGGATTTAGGTTTGCTCACTGAGCTGGAAGGTTCATTTTCAGATGTTTCGTCACCCTACTAGGTAACATCTTCAGTGGGCCTCAGGTGAAGCACTGCTGATAATTCCTGCTTTCTATTTATATGTTTGGATTTCTTTGGGTTGGTGATGCTATTTCCTGTGGTAACATCATTTCCTGTGGTGATGTCACATCCTATTCCTTTTCTCAGAGGGTGGCAAATGGGGTCTAACTTGATGTGTTTGTTGATAGAGTTCCAGTTGGAATGCCATGCTTCTGGGAATTCTCGTGCGTGTCTTTGTTTGGCTTGTCCTAGGATGGATGTGTTGTCCCAGTCGAAGTGGTGTCCTTCCTCATCCGTATGTGAGGATACTAGTGAGAGAGAGGGTCATGTTGTTTTGTGGCTAGTTGGTGTTCATGTATCCTGGTGGCAAGTTTTCTGCATGTTTGCTCAAAGTAGTGTTTGTTACAATCCTTGCACAATATTTTGTAAATGACATTAGTTTTGCTTGTTGTCTGTATAGGGTCTTTCAAGTTCATTAGCTGCTGTTTTAGTGTGTTGGTGGGTTTGTGGGCTACCATGATGCCAAGGGGTCTGAGTAGTCTGACAGTCATTTCTGAGATGTCTTTAATGTAGGGGAATGTGGCTCAGGTTTCTGTACGTGTTTTGTCTGCTTGTTTGGATTTGTTACTGTGAAATCAGTGGACTTCGTTCATTGGGTACCCATTCTTTTTTGAATACACAGCATAGGTGATTTTCCTCTGCTCTGCGTAGTTCCCCCATGCTGCAGTGTGTGGTGACTCATTGAAATAATATTCTGATGCAGGTCTTATTTAGTGACGACAAAAGTGCCATCCATGTAGCGGACCCAAAGCTTGGGTTGGATGCTTGGCAGAGCTGTTTGTTCAAGTCTCTGCATAACTGTCTCTAAGAACCCTGGTATCGGAGATCTCATGGGTATCTGTTGGTTTTGTGTAGGTTTTGTTGTTGAAGGTGAAGTGTGTGGTAAGGTATAGGTCGCTAGCTTGATGATACTGTCCTTGTTGATTAAGCTAGTGGTGTTTGGTGTATGTGCCTTTGGGTCTTCTAATAGTTTAGTCAGTGGTTCCTTGGCCAGGTTAATGTTGATTGATATAAACAGGGTTGTTATATCAAAGGAGACCACTTCTATCTTAGTGTCTTTGATAGTCTTCAGGAATTCTTAGGTGGAGTAGATGGAGTGGCGTGAGTCTTCTATTAAGTGTTTTAGTCTTTGATCCAAAGACCAAAGGAGTAGCCAGCTCTAAGGATCATCCAGGAAAGCTTTCTAGAGCAGTGTGTCAATAGTCCAACTAGGGAAGGACTCATATTGGATCTTGTGTTGGGGAATGAGCCAGGCCAGGTGGTAGAAGTTTCAGTGGGGGATTTCTTTGGGAACAGTGACTACAAGTCTGTAAGTTTTAGAATAATCGTAGACAAAGATGGCAGTGGTCCTAAGGGAAGATTGGCCAAGGTCAATTATATCAAAATTCAGCAGGAGCTGGGAAGTGTGGACTGGGGGGGGGGGGGGGGGCGGTGGCTATTTGAAGGGAAGTCCACATTTGATATGTGGGCAGCTTTCAAAGATAGGTTGAAGATAGTGCAGGATAGGCATGCTCCTTTGAAAACAATAGATAGGAAAGGTAAGATTTGTGAACTGTGGATGGTAGGAGAAAGTTTGTGACCAGCCAAGAGGAAAAGGGAAATGTACATAAGGTCCAGGCAGCTAAGTACAGAACAGGCCCTGGAGGAATATCGGAAGAGTAGGACCAATCTTAAACAAGGAATCAAGAGGGCATAAAGGGGTCATGAAATTACTTTAGCGAGCAGAATTAAGGAGAATCCCAAGGCCTTTTATTTATATATAAGAGGTAAGAGGGTAACTAGAGAAAGAGTTGGTCCACTAAAGGATAAGGGAGGTTGTGTGTTGAACCTAAGAAAATGGGTGAGATTTTCAATGATTACTTTGCATTAGTGTTCACTGAGGAGAGGGACATGGTGAGTGTTGAGATTAGAGATAGAAGATTGTTTACTCTGGATCACATTGACATAAGGAGGGAGGATGTGTTGGGTAGGCTAAAAGATATTAAGGTGGATAAATCCCCAGGACCAGATGGGATGTATCCCAGGTTGCTGAGGGAGGTGAGAGAGGAAATAGCTGGGGCCCTGACAGATTTGAAGCATCCTTAAACACAGGTGAAGCGTTGGAGGACCGGAGAGTTGCTAGTGTTGTCCCCCATTCAGGAGAGATAGTAGGGATATTCCAGGTAACTACGACCAGTGAGCTTTATGTGAGTGGTGGGGACGTTGGTAGAGAAGATACTGAGGGATAGGATCTTTTTATATTTGGATGAGAATGAGCTTACCAGTGATAGGCAACATAGTTTTTTTGGGGGGAGATTGTGCCTTACCAATTTAATAGAGTTCTTTGAGAAAGTGACTAAGTTGATAGATGAAGGAAGGGCTGCAGATGTCATATACATGAACTTTAGTAAGGTGTTTGATAAGGCTCCCATGGTAAACTAATGGAGAAAGTGAAGTCACATGGTGTGCATGTTTCTAGCTAGGAGGATAAAGAACTGGTTGAGCAACAGGGAGTAGTAGTTGCAGGGAGTTTCTTGAAATGAAGAAAGATGTTCCACAGGGGTCAGTTTGTGATATACATAAATGGTCTGGAAGAGTGCACTGTTGGCCTGATAAGTAAGTTTGCAGATGATACAAAGATTGGTGGAGTAGCAGAAATCATAAGGGACTGTCAAAGAGTACAGGAGAATATAGATAGACTGGAGATTGGGTAGAGAAGTTGAAGATGGAGTTCAATCCAGACAAATGTGAAATGATGCATTTTGGGAAGTCTAATTCTAGAGCGAACTATACTGTAAAAGGAAGAGCCTTGGGAAAAGTTGATGAGCAGAGAGATCTAGAAGTTCAGGTCCATTGTACCCTGAAGTTGGCTGCACAGGTGGATAGTGTGGTCAAGAAGGCATATGGTATGCTTGCCTTCATTGGACGGGGTATTGAGTATAAGAGCTGGCAGGTCATGTTAAAATTGTACAAGATTTTGGTTCAGCCACATTTAGAATACTATGTACAGTTCTGTTTATTACATTACCAAAAGGATGTGGACTCTTTGGACAAAGTGCAGAGAAGGTTTACGAGGATGTTGCCTGGTATGGAAGGTGCTAGCTATGAAGAAAGGTTGAGTAGGTTAGGATTGTTTTCATTCGAAAAAAAGGAGATTGAGGGGGGACCTGATTGAGGTTTACAAAATCATGAAGAATATAGACAGGGTAGATAGAGATAAGCGTTTTTCCCAGGGTGAGGGATTCAAGAACGAGAGGTCATGCTTTCAAGGTGAGAGGTGAAAAGTTTAAGAGGGATACACGTGGAAAGTACTTTATACAGAGGGTGGTAGGTGTCTGGAACGTGTTGCCAGCAAAGGTGGTAGAGGTCGGCACAGTAGATTCATTTAAGGTGCGCCTGGACAGATGCATGAGTAGGTGGGGAGCAGGGGAATACAGATCCTTAAGAACGTGGATTTGGATCAGCACAGGCTTGGAGGACTGAAGGGCCTGTTTCAAGGCTGTAAATTTTCTAAGTTCTTTGTTCGAGTCTAAAGATGTTCAAGTGAGATGGATTGGCCATGGGAAATACAGGGTTACAGGGATAAAGTAGGGGTGGTGAGTCTGGGTGGGATACTTGTTGATGTGGACTTGTTTGGCTGAATGACCTGTTTCTGCACTGTGGAGATTCGATGGATCCCTAAGTGTACCTGACATCTCCGAAAAGGCACTTGATATCCACTAATTATGTCCAAGGGTCAAATCCAAATCCAAATCCACCTTTTTCCAGAAAAGTGTCCTGCCTTTTTAAAGGACTTGACAACATATTTGACCAGCTCCTTCCTGATTTAATCTGTAGACATTATCTTCCCCCACTCCTAGCTAACAAAAATGCAATAAAACTTTAGGCAGTTGTTATTTCACATCAGGCAACTGTATCAATAGACCATGGACATGCAATGTAAATCCTGACCCCTTTTCCCTCGTTCCCTCTTATTATCAACTGGAGAGATGTTAGCACTTGGCTTTTCTCTGTTTGTAAATGTGTCTAAGGCGTAGACAGAGGTGTTGCTGCATACACATTAGTCTGAATAAATAGTGGTCTTCGTGTACCTTCTCAACAACCCGGACGCTTGAAGTGCATATAAACAGGATTCAAGAAGGCCATGAGTAATACTTACACCTCTGCATAAAAATCCAGACAAATTTACATGAGGAAAGGGAATGGTAATGCCTAATTAGATTGGGCTGTGAAACAAATATTGTCAGGCTGTTTGGCACACAACCAGCAATTCTCCAGATTATTGACCTTATATTCAACCTCTCGTAGCCCCCATTAAGTCATTGCCAATACTCTCTGTGGAAGAAGTGGCATTCGCATTAATACTTTTCCTGGTAACCATCTTTCACCTCTCTTACACATTGTGAGCATCTAAGATACCAACCTGCAGGTCCTTCCAAAGATCAGGAACCACCATTTCTGTGATAGCATCGAAATCAGCAAAGCAGTTTCTCTGTTTTGATCAGCATTGTATTTGAATGTTATACACAGTTATTGGCATAATGCAGGATGCTTTTTACTGCTGTACTTATTACCTAGTTATTGACTTTCAGTTTCACCACCTGGGTTCAACTTTAACAGCGTGTGGCATATTCAGTTAAGTATGACACTCCTCAAAAATAAATCCTACAGATCCATCGATCTTGAAGACAATCTCATGATGTGAGCCTTCATTCAAGTCAGTTGCAACGCAATGCTTTGTCTTCTGTGCTTTACCTGAACCGTGTAAAATGTAACGGGGCACTGAGATTCTGTTTGCACTTCACTGAGATTGAATGGAATGTCAATAGAACTACCAGAAAGGGTCCATTTCTTCCAGAGGTTACAGCAATTTCCAGGCAGCGTGAGAGCAGGAGAAGAATCTGCAGAAACTCACAGCCTGGCTGCATTCAGAACAAAACTTGCTCTGCATATTAAGCATACACTGCTCCTCAGGAAAAAGATATATAATAATCTGTTGGGGCCAGTTGCATCTGGTCTGGAATGATGCTGCTGCTCATTCTGACTGAAGCAATTTGGATGATTTATAAAATGAACTTCCGCTAGAATCTCAAACAGGTGGAACCTGCCTGCAACAGCCCCCTGATGTTTCCCTTACAGAAAATAACATCTTCAAGTGCACTGTGGAAAGCTAAGGATTCCAGAAATGATTCTGCATAAAAATCTATTACTTAAGCTTAAAAAACCACAGCAGGGGACGGAACTGAAAAGCCAAGAATGGACAAAGATTGCTTCAAAATGTAGAAATCAGTGGATGCTTGTGTAAGGAATTTATGCCAAGTGTAGAGGAATTGGTTATTGGTGTGTCCCAGGGATTGGTGTGTAAACTGTTCCTGGTTCTAAATTCAATAAATGATGTAGCTTTGGATGTTCACAACAAGCTGAAGAAAAGCTGAGAAGTAGCTGAGGTGGGGATGTGGTTGGGAAGAGGATTCATGAATCAAGACACAACTCTTGAACTGCACAATGAATTCAATCAAACATTTAAGTTCAGCAACAAGATGGTGAAATTCGGAATGGATAGGTTTAAAGTACAGTACGCCAATTAATGTATTAAACATTTTATGCTGTTAGCCTTGAAAATGTAAGCTCATCCAAACGTCTGCTACCTGTTTTCTATCTCTCGCTGCATTCTGTTTACCTTTATCAGTTTTATAAGCCTTCAGTTAGGCCACTCAGAGTATTGTGTTCAATTCTGTTCATGATGTTACAGGAAGGATGTGGAAGCTTTGCAGAGAGTACAAAACAGGTTTACTAAGATGCTACCTTGATTAGAGAGTATGAGCTATAAGGAGGGGCTACAAAAGCTCAAGTTGTTTTCTCTTGAGTGGTGGAGGCTGAGAGGAGACTTGATCGAAGTCTATAAAGTTATATTCATGATTTGGAGATGCCGGTGTTGGACTGGCGTGTATAAAGTTAAAAATCACACAACACCAGGTTATAGTCCAACAGGTTTAATTGAAGGAGAGGCGTCCCAAAAGCTAATGTGTTTCCAATTAAACCTGTTGGACTATAACCTAGTGTTGTGTGATTTTTAACTTTATAAAGTTATTTGATGTATGAATAGGGTTGATGGTCAGAACCTTTTTCTCCCTAGAATTGAATAGTCCAGTGTGGGAGCATGCATTTAATGTGAAAGGGTGAAAGTTCTAAGGAGATGTGAGGGGTATGTTTTTATAGAGAGTGGGAGGAGTCTGGAATGTGCTGCCAAGGCTGGTGGAGGAGGTGTTTAAGGGACTTTTAGATAAGCACACTGAATGTGCAAGGAATGGAGTGATATGGACAAGGTGTCATGATTTAGTGTCATGCTCAGCACAACATTGTGGAGTGAAGGGAGCTCAGTTGTTTATTAACGGGTTCTCCCAGATGAGTGAGGGCAAGAGACATAATGGATATACTGTAGTAGACGGGATAGAGGGAAGCGTTATCGAGACTGAAAGACTGCCTAATGGCTGGCCAGCCCAAACATGTGAACTCTATGTCCTAGAAAGAGCTCTCAGAGCCTTAGAAGACAAGGAAGGAACGGTGTACACAGACTTCAAGTGTGCATTTGGAGTGGTGCACACCTTCAGAAAAATTTGGCAAGAAAAAGGACTAATAGATAGTCGAGGAAAAGAACTAGCACATGGGGAATTGATAGAACGAGTATTAGAATCCCTGTTACTCCTGAGGGAAATAGCGATAGTTCATATAAATGGACATCAAAAGGGGAATGATCAGGAAGTAAGAGGAAATAGATTGGCCGATGAGGTAGCTAAAGAAGCGGCCCTGAATCCACAAGGAGCAGCGATATACTTCCTAATACCTGTAATTCCAGATCCTCAGGTTACCCCATTGTTTACTGTAAAGGAGGAGGAAGAACTAAAAGACTTAGGGGCCGCAAAGACAGCAGGTGGGCTCTGTGTGTTACCCGATGGGAGGGAGATGTTGAATAAAATGATGATGCGAGAGATTATGGCTGTCCTACACCAGGGGAGTCACTGGGGAGTGCAAGCAATGTATGATTTAGTCATAAAGAAATATGGATGCAAAAGGATATATACGATAGCCAAACAGATATGTGAGCGATGTATAACTTGCAGGAAGATAAACAAGAAGGTGCTAAGGAAACAAGTCGCAGGAGGGAGAGAACCTTGGCTAAGACCATTCCAGGGCAACCAGGTAGATTATAGCGAATTACCCAGAGTGGGAAGGCTGAGTTATATGTTGGTAATAATTGATCATTTATCTGGATGGGTGGAGGCTTATCCTCTGGCCACTGCCACCGCAAGTGGGGTGTCCAAGGTAATACTTGAACACATAGTTCCCAGATACGGGATAGTGGCATGTATAGATTCGGATCAGGGAACTCACTTTACTTCTAGGGTACTTCAGGGAATGATGAAGAGGTTGGGGATCTCCTGGGAGTTCCACACCCCTTGGCACCCACCCTCATCAGGAAAGGTTGAGAGAATGAACCAGATACTCAAGAAGCAGTTATCTAAAATAATAAAAGAAACCAGACTCCCTTGGACTCAGTGTTCACCTATAGCCCTCTTGCGAGTGTGGACGGCCCCAAGGAAGGATTTGGGGCTGTCCCCTTATGAGATATTGTTTGGCCTGCCCTATTTGGGAACAAAAAGGGAACTGCCAATCCCAGAAACTAAAGATTTGTTCTGAAAGAAGTATATACTGGGCTTGTCCTCCTCTTTGTCTTTCCTCAGGAAACAGGGTTTATTGGCACAGACTCCGCCCCTTGAATTCACCGTTCATCCCATCCGGCCAGGAGATTGGGTCCTAATTAAGTCATGGACAGAAACTAAATTGCACCTGGCTTGGGAGGGACCGTACCAGGCTCTTGTGACTATCGAAACGGTGATAAGAACGACGGAGAAAGGCTGGACTCACTACACCAGGATTCAGGAACCAGTGGAATTCCTGGTTGAGAAAGAAGTCTGGACAGCCGAATCAATGCAAGAACCACTGAAACTCAGGCTAAAAAAACTGATTATAGCGTGGCGACATGAACGCTGGAAGGTTTTTGTTTTATAGATGACATGTAAAGTCTCTTGTTGCTTCAATACTATTAGAATGGTGGGAATGCTTATGATTATGATATTAGCTCTCTTAGTATTGGGATTTTGTCAAACACCATCTTCATACTTGTTATTAACTGTCCCTGAGTCTGATAATCCCAAAGTAATAGACGCTGATGCATGCAGCTTAGTAAATTGTGGGGATGGAGATAATCAGAGACAATACAATAGCTCAGAGATACATCTTAAGTCCTATAGGGATGGCCTCGGGGATGGTACTTGGTATATTGGTCTCGTCACAGTACACTGGACCCCCTTCCGACCAACTCTCGATTGTCCCGATAAAAGTGTAACCCAATATACTTAAACGATAAAGAAAACCACATGGCACGAAGCGATTCTAGGGGCGAGCACCTATCAGGTACAATTAAATGAAACATTTCGGATAGAAATGAAAACAAACGGGAATAATTTCTTGGCTGTTGTTTCCGAATTAGCATAGGAAAGGGAAAACGGGCAGAACAGCTGGATGATAAGATGCAACCTTTCACCCCTCCTGATGACCCTATGGTGGTAAAAATTATAGAGGTGAAGGACTTGAAGCAGACCATCGAAATAGAAACTGGATATGGGGATGCAAATGCCTGGGTTGAATGGGTAAAATATACTGTCAAAAGTCTGAATAAGAGCAATTGCTATGCGTGTGCCTCAGGTAGGCCAGTGGCCCAGGTGGTTCCCATTCCGCTCGGGTGGAAGCAAGACAAGAACGGCATGAAATGTATGATAGCCCTGTTTCAGAGTAAGACTGCATGGAATGATAGGAACTGTACGTCCCTATCTCAAATGTTCCCTTCCTTGGAGAAGAAAGACTTAAAAGGCCCCCTACATTTTCAGCCGCAGTCGGAAATCACACGTCGTGTGTGCGTAGACGAGGTACAAATCGGTCCAGAGACTTGGGGGAGCTGAAATTATTTATAGAAATTGAGAATGTCACCGAAACAGACAAGGGAGGGAACTATTCAGCACTAAAGGTTCCCCGAGCAGATCTATGGTGGTACTCTGGAGGCAAAATATTGAGACCCACCCTACCTCTGGATTGGAGAAGGATATGAGCAATTGTACAATTGGCAATTCCATTCACCTTGGCATTTGAAAAGGAGAAGATAGCAACAAAAAGGGGGAGGAGTAAAAAATCATTATTAGACATCTCTTTTGATGATAGGATTTATCTAGACTCTATAGGAGTTCCTAGAGGGGTACCAGATGAGTACAGGTTCGCAACCAGATTGCAGCAGGTTTTGAATTGGCTCTATTCTGGTGGGCAACGGTCAACAGGAATGTGAACTGGATAAACTATATTTCTATAATCAGCAAAGATTCATCAATTACACTAGGGATGCCATCAAAGGCTTAACAGAACAGCTTGATGCAACCAGTAGAATGGCCTGGGTAAACAGACTGGCCTTAGATATTATCCTAGCCGATAAAAAGGGGTGTATGCGTGATGTTAGGAGGGAGCTGTTGTACCTTTATTCCAAATAATACAGTACCTGATGGGTCAATCTCTCGTGCCTTGCGAGGATTGACCACCTTGGTGAAAGAACTGGCTGAGAATTCAGGAGTGGACACAGCACTCACGGGATGGCTGGAATCATGGTTTGGAAAATGGAAGGGAGTGGTAGTCTCCATCCTCACCTCCCTGATAGTGGTAGCAGGGGTACTAGTAGCAATTGGCTGTTGTATCATACCTGTGTACGGGGACTAACCCAATGGCTAACTGAGATGGCCTTGGCAAAACAGATGCCCGTAAAAGGTAATCAGGCAGAGAAATTCTAGCTCTTGAACAACGAGGGGATGGGTGACCTTGAGGCCAAGATGGATGAAGTCTCGGGGATGATGCTTGCAAATTTGGGGGCGATATGAGAGAAAACAACAATTATTTAAAAAAAGGGAGGATTGTGAGAGGCTGTTGTGAAGATTGTTGTTTCTACAAAAATCATAAAGCTGAGACATGGTGGGGGGTTGGGGAGGGGATGTATGCTAAGCTAGATAAGATTGCACACGAGCAGTTACAAATAGCTGTATCTTGCTTCTGCAAAAATCGCAAGGCGCTATCATGAGGGTATATGCCAAGAAATAACTAACTGGAAAGGAAGGTGGTCAACTGGTTGAAACAGATATATTGACATGACAGTTGCAATTGTCACACACATAGGGAGTTAGTATGAACAAGATAACCAAATAAGACCCAGTGTGGCGGGGGTGGGGGGGTGGGGGGTGGTGGTTGGGTGTGGAGGGAGGGGGGTGCATGCCAACAACAGGCCACAGACAGATATGGTATGCCGATTAGATTAGCAGCTGCACAGAGCAATACAACTATCAGATATGAAGTAAAAGGGAATGCCAAGAGATTCAACTGAACTGTGTAAATTGTAATGAAACTGCTTGATCAAGGTGCCTACTTTGTGGTCACCCAGCTTGCAAGACCACATGAATAAAGACTGCTTCAGAATTTGACTGAAATTATTGAACAGTGAGCTTAGTTTTCTCACAGGCCTGTTCCTGTGCTGTATTGTTCTATGTTATATTTATTTCTATCACCCCTCTGTTCAATGACTTTCACTGATTCCTAACTGAGCAATGCCCTGAAATTAAAATTCTGATCTTTGCTTTCAGATCCCTCCCAGCCTTCATCCATTCCCTATTTCTTTAGCCTTCACTGATCTCTCCGGGATCACCTCCAGTGGCATCTCCAGTTCTGACCCAACATGCATCTCCAATTCTAACTGTCCCACAATAGGGAAGATATATATTCACCCAGGTGAGCTTGAAACACTAGAATCTCCTCACGGTCGAATGTCTCTGTCCTCAATCAGCTGCATGTTCCTGTCAAAGTTGGTGTATGACTAGAACAGCAGGTCATCCTTTTAAAATCTGAAAGAACCGCAGATGCTGGAAATCAGAAACAAAAACAGAAATTGCTGGAAAAGCTCAGCGGGTCTAGCAACATACATGGAGAGAAATCAGAGTTAATGTTTCAGGTCCAGGGACCCTTCCTAAGAACTGATGGTAGCCAGGAAAATGTTGGTGTTTATGCTGAAGATAGAGAGAATGCAGAGGATTAAATGACCATTCTTTGGCACTTTACAGCATTCATTTTACATCAAGACCCCAAGTTACATTCATGACCTTATAAAACTTCCAGACAGGATAGCTCAAACTGTTACACTCCCAGCTCAGGGTGAACTGGTTCCCTTTCTTCATTCACACACACCCTCAGTTGTTGCTAAAAGGTTAATTGAAAAAAATCCATTACCATGTGGATAATTTCTTTTATCCCCAGACCTAAATAAATGCATATTTTAAAAGCAACCAATTTAACTGGGCTTTTTTAAGTTAACAAAGCTTGAGTACCTTAATTACTAAACATGAGGAGAATTTGTAATGCAACAGACACACAACTAAAAATAAGAGGAGAATCCAACAGGATAAAATAAAGATAAATGTATTGGTCTCTGAATGGGTCATGAAGAATAGATAGTTGAACTTCTCAATCTTTGTAATGGAGCGTTGATGTTAGCGTGTGAAAGGCGTTAGGTTTTGAAAGTCTCACTTTGTAGCCTGATTGAAATCATTTTGTCCTAATTCCCCCTTTCTGACGGGTCTCCAGCACTTAAAGAGAGAGGTCTTTCTACCTGCTATAAAGAGACAACAAGAATATGGTTCTTCAACTGTGCTATTCAAACCCTGGATGGCACTCATGTGAGTATTCAGTTCCACTAGACCATTCCAGTAAAGTTGAAACTTCTTTTTAAAGTCACTGTCTTTGCATATTCTTTGAAGAGAAGAACATAAAACGTCCCTGCAGTCTGGGATGTAGTTCTCAAAGTCAGGAGAAGGGATAATCAGTTCCTCATTATCTTTGCACTCACAAAAGATCATAGTCCACTCTGCTTGAAGTTTCTTTGAGTTTTACAACACACCACACCCACTAAGCTTTTCTTTACATTCAGTTATCTTGTTTCTGTACAAAACAATACAAAATGGAATTGAGGGCTAACAATATCTAACCAATGGAGCTCTAACCAATGGTAATTTTGTTTCAAATGCATTCAAGGGATGGAAGTGTAGCTGTCTAGGCCCGTTTACTGGCCATTCCATAGTTACCCAGTGGGCAGCTGAGTGTCAACCACATTGTGCCTGGAGTCAAATACAGGTCAGGCTGGTTAAGGATGGCTGAGTTCCTTCCCTAAAACAGACTTTCTGAACCAGGTGGGTTTTCCACAACAATTGACAATGGCCACTTTTAGGTTCTTAATGACAGATTATTATTTAATTCAAATTGCACTGTCTGCCATGGCAGGATTCAATCCCCCCAAAAGATTACCTTGGTCTTTAGATTAGAGTACCCCTCTAAAAAAAATTCAGAAAGCATCCTCTGCTCAATTTTAAATTCTTTGTCTTTGTAGATTTTGATTTTACACTCTTGTTTTACTTTCTCTTTACTTTTCGAGTCCATAACTCTATCATAAATGTCAACTTCTTCACCTGCAGCTGCCTGGCATGCTGTGTACTTTTACTTCAGATCTTTGAGCTAGATAAGGAAAGAACAAGATTTGCCCTATGAATAGCAGCTTCCGCAACATCATAACATTTCAAAGTGCTTCAGATTCTGAGGGACTTATGTATCATTGTTGTAATGTAAGCAACATCATGACCAACATAGGCACAGCAAGCTCTCATGAAAAACACGGTAGAGTGATGTTGACTCAGGAGTAAATATTCGCCAGCACATGGGTGATAAATATATGGCTCTTCTTTGAAATCGTGACACATGATCCTTTAGGTTCACCTTGGAATGTAGAAGCAAACTTCCCAAACAAACTGAAATGACGAAGCTGGCTACTTGCAGAGGACTGTGTGGTTCACACATCAGCAAAGGTTCAAAATCACAGCAAAATGATCTCCTAAAGATCCAAAAACATGTCAGAACCAATGGGATTCAGTTCCAATTATGCCACATTATGTGTATTCCCAACAAAAAAAAATCATCAATAAATAGCGTCAGGACCTTTAATCAAATTCTTCATCAAGTCGTTACTGTGCCTCTGAGTTCACCTTAAAAACAACCTTCAGTGGAAATTCCATATTCTGCAGTTAACACTCAAAAGGAAACTCAGATCTCAGATTTCTGAGCAGCATCTTTGGTATCGCAACAAGACCTCAGAGTTCTCGACTGTCAAATGTTTGATTAGCCAATCCTGGAGTATAAAGGCAAACAGGCATGATGTGGAGGCGCCAGTGTTAGACTGGGGTGGACAAAATCAGAACTCACATGACACCATGTTATAGTCCAACAGGTTCATTTAAAATCACAAGCTTCCAGAGCACTGCTCCTTCATCAAATGAAGTTCAAATAAATCTGTTAGACCAAACCTGATATTGTGTGACTTCTGACATTATATAAATAGGAATTAAGCAATCCTACGATGTGTTGTACAAATCAGTACAGGAGAAACATGCAATCACCTTCCTAATCAAAGATTTGGAATGAAAATCATTGCAGCAAAGTAGAGAGGAAAACCAGTTGACCATGTTCTATAAAATACAGTCTGGAATTACAGGAGCACATACCTTGCACTCTCTGACTTGGAAAAGAAAGTCGGTAGACATCTGCACAAGTTACACATTTCTAAGACAACACACCAGCATTCTTTCTTTCCAGGGACAATCCCATAATGGAACAAGCTTCCAAAGGCAATTGTCACAGGCTACAGCATTCAAAATCTTCAAGAGCCATCTCTAGATTTTATTCATTATATGTTTTTCATCATCAGGGCAATCACTTTTCAGGCCATGTCTGGTTTAGCTGGTACTGCCCGTACAAATGTTTGTGGTTATCCTGATGTTGGTCTGTGACATCAACACAACCACAGCAGAGATGATCTTAGTCAAACCTTCAATCTAAAAGAAACATTATCCAAACTGTCACATTTCTTCAGTGGAGGATCAGCTGACCTTTTTAATGCAAGTGTGAGGGATCCCTGCCTATGCTCATGATGGTTAACTGCTTGTACATCATTGGTGGAGGGTGGAATGGGTGTTTTGGATCCATAACCTTCTGGCTCAAGCTGAGGTCAGTAGCTCTGAAGGCATGACTTGTTTTGCTTAGTTGGCAAGTTTGGATTGAACTCCCTACTCAGGATTCTTTGGAATGAGTTTGGGGCTGGACCTTGACTTCCTGGAATGGCAGAGTTCCCATTGTCATGGGGGAAGGTGGGTGCCAGAAGCTCATTGGGGCAGTTGCATCTCAGAGTGCTCTGGGACCACCACTTTAACACCACATAACAGATAAGGACTTGCTTTCCCGCCAGTTGTTCCCTGACCCCACACTAACTTGATGCCACCCCCATTGACTCCCCAAAGCTAAGACTCCCAGACAGTTTGTGCTGGTTGGCTCCAACAGGCAGCTATTTTGATGAGCCCAGCTGCTGAGATTGTAATCTGTGAGTTTCTCAAGTAAAACACGTGGAAAAGTTACCCTGGGAAAAGGCACAGAAACATCACAAATTTTCTCTCTTTGGCAGGATGAGATTAAGAGAGAAGTCCAGACAAGAAGATCATTGAGCAGACAATACTCAAAGAAACCCATCCCAAACACCAACCAATTAGATGTGTTCAAAGAGAAAGAATCTGCCAACAAACCCAGATGTCCCAGTGGAACAATCCTCTCCATTCCTCTCGGCAGGTTACCCAAACCCAATCACAGGCAGGTTAGTAAAGGCAGAGAAGATTTCTAATGCACAGCTTGCTAAACACTAACACTCAGCTTTTAATGGATATTGTTTCAGTTGTTTTATACATTATGGCATTTTCTTGCTAAAGTTTCCTTGCCATTTACGATGAGCCATTATGTTGAAATTCCATTAAACTCAGTTAATTCGCAAAGCCAACTGCGTAAAAACAAAATCATGCAGGAACACTGCTCAGAATTACAAAGTTGTTCAATGTTCTGCTTTTTTTCTTGATTGGTACTTCGCATTGATTAGATCTGTTGCTATGTTAAATCATTAGTCAGCCTAAATCTTTCAACTTCACCCAAGGCACTTCCAACATTATAAATGGAATACTAAGCGTGTTAAATTATTCTTCCTGATGTTCACGGTCTGTTGTGTTGAGGTTCAAAGCCAAATATTTATTTATTTCCTTTTCTTTCTCCTGGACCTCTCTGTTAGGCCAATGTGCATCTTTCTGTGGAATAAAACTCCTATCGTGGACTAACCTCTCAGCAAAGAGAGGTCCTGGTCCTGGCCTCTGACCATAGATGAGACAAAACATTACCTCATATTTCACATGAAATTCTGAGGATTAACAGGCAGAAAGGCTTTGTGTAGTCCTGTGTACCCTCAAAATATTCCATTAGACTTCTACTGCTAATACGGTCAGAGCCTTGTGCAATTCTTCAGGAAGTTCACACTTGCACAAAAAGGGTCTTTCAATTTCTGTTTGATCTTCAGTGACTTGTGCTTATATTTATAACCGAGTTCTCAGAGAGGTCTAGAATATCCACTCAACAACATATAATGGATAAGGACTTGCTTTCTGGGGACATGCTCCTATCAGCCCAGCAAATTCAATTAAAGTGATGTGCTGTAATGATTGAATCCCAACTCATGTGGGAATCCACAGTTGAATTAACAAACAAATAAATTAAACAGCAATTTTCCTGGCAGTTATTATTGAAATATTTCAATTCAAATTGAAACATAGCGTGGACAAAATTAGGTCAAAGTGAAGGAAATTGAACATATTGAGATTGAATAGTTTAGCATGACTCAAGGAAAACTGTTGAAATGCTGTTGATTACCCCAGCATGAGCAATTTGTTCAGTAGTGGTTAATGAGATGCCAGTGAAATATTCAAGCACTAAAGGGTAGTTGTGATGTGTTTTTTTTCTGACTGGAGATCTGTAACTAGTGGTATTCCACAAGGATCCATGCTGAGACCCCTGTTGTTCATAACAAATGTAAACAAATTGGATGAAAATATAGGTGGTCTGATTAGTTAATTTGCAGATGACACAAAATAGTGTGGATGGTGAGGAAGGTCACCAAAGGATTCAGCAGAATATGGATCAGTTGGGAAGTTGAGTGAAGATTTGGCAGACAAAGTTAATCCAGACAAGTGTGACATGATGCATTTTGAGAGGTGAAATGCAAGACGACAGTATACTGCAATTAACAGGGCCCTTAGGAACATTGATATACAGACTTTGCATGTCCACAGCTCCCTGAAAGTGGCAACACAAGTAGATAAGGTGGTAAAGAAGGCATAAGACATGCTCATCTTTATTGATCTGGACATTGAGTATAACAGTTGGCAAGTCATGTTGCAACTCTATAAAAACTTCAGTTAGGCAGGATTTGGAAATATTTTGTGCCATTCTGGTCACCATACTATATGCTGTGGAGCTTTGGAGAGGGCACAAGTGAGGTTAATGAGGATGTTGCCTAGATTGGAGTGCATTAGCTCTAAGTAGAGATTGGACCAACTTGGATTGTTTTCACAAGAGTGTCAAAGACTGAAGACAACCTGATAGAAGTGGATAGTCAGAGTCTCCTCCCAGGGTGGAAATATCAAATACTCAGGGGCATAGGTTTAAGGTGAAAGGGGAAAAGTTTAAAGCTGCTAGAAACAGATATGATAACAACATTTAAGAAGCATTTAGACAGACACAGGAACAGGCAGGGAATAGAGAGATTTGGACCATCTGCAGACAGATGGGATAAGTTTCAAATGGCATCATGGTCAGCACAGACACGTTGGGCTGAATGGCCTGCTCTGTTGACTATGCCTGGAAGCAATGCTGAGAATAACCATCACTCTGACTTTTAGGATCAAAGGACTGAGGTATTAGGGAACTTAAGTTTTTACATTTTGGAAGTATGTATCAGGAAGTGATATTATTGCTGTACACACAAGGAAATCCCTACCAAGACAATTGGAAAACCAATAAGCAGGATTTCATGTTTGAAACATTTGCCATAACAAATTGAATAAAACCAATGTAATTCAGATATCAGTTGACAGGCAAATGATATTTCAAACAAAGAGGTAAATTTCACTTCAAGTAACAATACAACAAATATGAACCTTAATTGGTTACACATTTACGCAAGCTTGGCATCAGGAGCAGTCTCAGTCTTCCCACTCAGCCTATGCCATGTTGGATTTCTCATGTCCCACTCAGCAGGTGGCATGATAACTCAGTAGTTAGCACTGCCTGTCTCACAGTGCCAGGGACCCAGGTTTAATTTTAGCCTCAGGTGACTGTCTGGAGTTTGCACATCCTCCCTGTGTCTGTGTGGGATTCTTCCGGGTGCTCCATTTTCCTCCCACAGTCCAAAGATGTGCAGATTAGGTGGATTGGCCAGGCTAAATTGACCCATAGTATCCAGGGATGTGCAACCTAGGTGGGTTAGAAATGGGGAAATGCAGTTTATAGGGTTGGTGTGGGAGTGATGCTGTTCAGAGTGTTGCTGTGGGAGTATTGCTGTTCAGAGGGTTGGTGTGGACTTGTTAAGCCAAATGGCTTGCTTCCACATTGTAGGGGTTTGATGATTCAATTGTTTTGACCCTTGAATCACCAGCAGACACACTCCATCTGAAGAAACCAGACATGGTCAAAAACCAACAAAGGTGCACATCAGTGAACCCTCTCTCACGTTAGTCACAACAATCCCGATGGCACATTCTCTGAAATCTTTAAACCGTCCAGTGGGCTGTAAGAAGTGAAACATCAGAAAAACCCAACCAAGAATTCTTTAGCCTTGTTGTTTTTACTTATCCACCATTTCCAACTGACAAAAACACATAGCCACTACAAGAACAGGATCGGTTTGAAAACTGTCAAACAGAAAACTGCTCTATCTTGACAGAACCCACTTTGCTTCAAACATACATGAATTTTCAGCATTTAGTGAACTGCCAACCTGTCTGACCCAATCCACTGCCATTTGTTTTCTATTTCCTCTTTGCTTCTTAGCTCTTCATTCCCATGAAAATCTCCCAGGTTATTGGATTTTCTTGGCACATGAGCTCTGGTCACAAACTGGTAGCTTCCCTTTCTCTGAACAAGAATCTTTGAACTCAAGTCCCAGAGTAGGACTTAGTGACTTTGGATAGTGTTTCTAATATGTCCAAACAGAAGATCTTTCCAATGCAACCTGATGGCAGATGACAAGATTGGAAGAGTTTCCTGGTCAGCCATCCTGCAGAAACCAACAGCAAACCACTCTTAACCATGGACCCATTCAATAAACGTCAATGGTCCAACCCCTCAGAGGTGATGACAGGTGAAGAGAGAAAGTCAAGATATAAATTAGGAACAGGAGTACACTCCTTGGCTCCTTGAGCCTGTTTCAGGTTTCACTAGCATCACAGTTAAACTGATTCCTGCACAATCTCACCTAACTTCAAAAATCTTTCAGAATACCGTCCGAATCAAGAGGAAAACTCAGCTTTCTTCAGAATACTCCCAACGTCACCATCACCTTCAAGGGACATTGCACAGAAGTGAGGACTTTTCCAAAAGTATGTGAGTTACCACTTTACGGTAACGTCCAGTTAACTGGATCCCAAGCATTGGGAATCTGACATCCAAAAGGGGAATTCTGGATGTTTGGGATCCAGATCCCAGAGAGTTTACTGCCATTAGCTATTGGAGGGGAAGAATGGATCAGATGTTTCATTAATGGTAATTGAAGACTTAATTGGTAATGAAAGAATCCTCTATCATGGCCAGCCATCCCAGCATTTATGAGTGATCCTGGCTGCTTACTTTTTAAAACACACATTCATCTTATGGCGGGGATGAGTTAAGTATTTCTCATTAGCATTTCTCATGGAACCATTAGATTCCGATAACTGGAAATCCCCCACCCATTCCCTGTGTTTGTCAGAGACTGAGGCAGATCGCTGTAAAGAAAGAGAACAGAATTTCTGAAGAATACAGGGCAAATCTTTGGGCTGATGTAAAAACATTCTGTCTCACCTGCACACTGGTCAATGTATAGAATGGACTTTAGACCTGGGAGGTGAAAACACTGAACTATTTTAAAGAATTAAATAGATATTCTGAGGGGGCCAATGACTTTTTTTCCCTGAATTAATAAATTAAGATGATAAAATGGATTTGCTAATTGAGTCTTTGTGACCATAATGCTGATTTGCTCTATTCTGAATATGGCATGACATTGATTAAGTAGTCAGTTAGAATCAGGAGTTGTATAATGTAATATAGTTCATAGTGATCAAGTTCTCTTTATCTACAGCTGATCAATTTAATGAATTCAATGTTCAATATGTGGTGTACTAAAAACTCATTCTTTAAAAATACAATTAGTCATGGTACCCTATTCTTTTTCAAAGCGTGGTACATATCCTGCTTCAACTATATACAAAATACTGTTTATAAAGTTTGCATTTGTTCTTGCTATCCTGTTTGATGGTGCACTCTGGGTCTTTACGAATTGCAGTCAAGAGGTGATTTCTCCTGAATACCTGTTTTTTTTCTAAAGCGATCTGGCAGAAGCCTGGGGCAGCATGGTGGCTCAGTGGTTAGCACTACTGCTTCACAGCACCAGGGACCTGGGTTGATATCAGCCTTGGGCAACTGTCTAGAGTTTGCCCATTCTCCCTGTATCTGTGTTTCTTTCTTCTGGGTGCTCCAGTTTCCTCCCACAGTCCAAAGATGTGCTGCTTAGGTGGACTGGCCATGCTAAATTGCCATCGTGTGCAGGCTAGGTGGGTTAGCCATGGGAAACACAAGGATAGGATTGGTGTAAATTGAATGGCCTACTTTCATACTGCATAGATTCTATTCTACGATTCTGACTGTAATTGTTAAAGTTCTTACAGTGAAAGAGGAAATTAAAAGTTAATTTTTACTCAGTTTTACCTTTCTCCACAAAAATGAAGCGTTTCAAATGTGTAGTTCTTGTCTCTAGAGCTGAACCACCAGCGTCAGTAAGTAACCCTTCCGACTCCTTTTCAGCAGAATGCTGTTTAATTAAATGAATTATGAGTCTCTTTAAAGGGATGTTGTAAAATTAAAACTGCAGTTGAAAAGTTAGCAAATTAAATTGTAATATAATGGTGTGCACTGGTCCTGAGAGGCCTCAAGTGTACAGGTGGACATTAATTATTCTCTCTCTCTGGATATGAATAGCTTGGGCATGTGTAGATATGAATGTGAGGCACACAGTTTGATCTAAATGACCCTCTCAACCATTGGCAGGCCAAACCTGGTGTGGAGGTGCCACTGTTGGACTGGGGTGGACAAAGTCAACAGTCACATGACATCAGATTATAGTCCAACAGGTTCATTTTAAATCACAAGCTTTTCGAGCTCTGCTCCATCGTCAGGTGAAGTGACTTCACCCAATGAAGGAGCAGTGCTCCGAAAGCTTGTGATTTCAAATAAACCTGTTGGACTACAACCTGATGCTGTGTAATTTCTGACAGCCCAAACTTATGATCAATTGATGACTGGTGACTGTTTCATTGTCACCTCATCACTAAGGCACACTTATTTAATGAATTTGAACCAGTTGTCCCTGAGCATTAGCCGATAGACTGCTAATACTTGATATTATCATTACTCCACCAATCCCCCTTACTTCAGACCATGATCAGATCCTGGTAGAAATCAAGCAACTCCCATGTAGAGCAACAATGAATATTTAGCTCTGTGAATAGCGCTGCATGTCATAATGTGTTCACCTCAATATCGGTCAATACTTATTCTTAACGTATATGATTAACAATGAGTACAGTGTTGTCTGTGGGATCAGACTGTGTGTAAATTGCATGCTACCTTACAGCAATAACAATACTTCAAAACTACTTCTTTGACTGGGGAACATTCTAGAATGTCCTGAGTTTGGTTAAGTTTGGAAACCTCTGATGACTACTTCATACTAGAGCCAGCTTTTATATCACCACCAAAAGGACTGAAAGACAATGGTGCTGTGATATTGACAACACAACATGTTCACTGAATCAGACTTTTTCCTGTAATTGATTTTCATTCCACATTGAAAATAATGCTGATATCTGAAAGAATATTTCTTTTCAGAATAGAAATGGCAATGAACTACTAGTGAGACACAGTACCAAAGGACATTTCAGATCAATAGTCAGCACAATTAGTGTTATGCATTGGTTCTTCCAAGGTTCGAGATGAAACGAGTACAGCGGACATCAATTTCATGGCCATTTTGGATAAACTTATTTCATTTCACAGAAATGAGTTGACCTCAGTGTTCAAGTGAAATATTCAATTACTCAATACAATTCAAATCCGAGGAACTACAGCACTAACAACAGTTAGCATTAGATCATATTACCAGAAAGTATATGAGCTGAAGTAGGCCATTCAGCCCATCAAGTTTGCTCTACCATCCGATGAAATTCTGGCTGATCTGATAATCCTCAACTCTGCATGCCTGCCTTTTCCCCATAACCATTCATTCCCTTTCTGATTAAAGATCTGTCAATGTCAGCCTTGCATATAATCAATGACATAGCCCTCTGCGGTATAAAAAATTCCATACATTAACCAACTTCAAAACACATTCCTCCTCACCTCTGTTTTAAATGCGCAGTCACATATTCTGAGGTGATGTCCTCTGGACTGAGACCCTCCCACAATGGGAAACAACCGCGCAGCATCTACCCTTTCAAGTCGCCAAAGAATCTTGTATCTTATTCTCCTAAACTCCAGTGAGTACAAGCCCAACCTACCCAACCCTTCCTCATAAGAAAATCTCTCCATACCTGAAAGATTATTTCATTTCAGAATAACTTACATCAACTGGGTGGCACGGTGGCACATTGGTTAGCACTGCTGCCTCACAGCGCCAGAGACCTGGGTTCAATTTCCACTTCAGGCGACTGACTGTGTGGAGTTTGCACATTCTCACTGTGTCTGTGTGGGTTTCCTCCGGGTGCTCTGGTTTCCTCCCACAGTCCAAAAATGTGCAGGTTAGGTGAATTGGCCATGTTAAATTGCCCATAGTGTTAGGTGAAGGGGTAAATGTAGGGGAATGGGTCTGGGGGTGTTGCATGTCGGTGTGGACTTGTTGGGCCGAAGGGCCTGTTTCCACACTGTAAGTAATCTAATTCATTATAACTTAGTGAACCTTCCCTGGATCATTCTGACATTTCTAGAGGAGTTTAAAATTTAACATTAAAATTCAAAGCTTTGCTTTATGGAATATTGAAAAGTTATCATGTCCCCATGTAAACAAAATGTGTATGACTGTCATCAGATCACGCTCATAAAAGTAAATCTGTTTATTTGTTACTGGCTCTGCTGTATGTTTCATTTAAATCCACATTACAATATCTTCAAATCAGTATTCTGAAGTTTTAGCATTGGCAAGATTGATGTGTTGACTTATGAGCAAAGATTAAACAGGTTGGGACTCTACTCTCTGGAGTTTAGAAAAATGGGAGGTGATCTCATTAAACTAGAGATTCTCAAGGGGCTTGACAGGGTAAATACTGAGAGGATGCTTCCTCTCAGGAGACAGTCTAGGACCAGAGGGCATAGTCTCAGAGTAAAGGGACACAAATTTAAGACTGAGATGAAGAGGAATATCTTCTCTCAGCGGGTTTTTGTCTTTGTAACTCCTTGCCACAAGTTTTGAGGGCAAAGTCTTTGTATACACTTGAGGCTTTAGACAGATTCTTGATCAGTCAGGGAATCAACTGTTATGGAGAAAAGGAAGGAACGTGGATTGAAAAATGTTGGCTCAGCCATGATCCGATGAAATGGAGGAGCTGGACTGAGGGACTGAATGGTCGACTCCTGTTCCTCTGTCTTATGGTCTCAATGACTTTCTGCAGGAAGTTCATTTGCAAAATTACTAGGGGGGAATATTCTGAGCATTAAACCTGATAGTGAAATGGAGTTTGTATCATGGGCAGCCAGTCAATAAATAACCATCCCCTCACTCCCCATGTGTTGAAGGTAAACGACCTGGTGTTTGATTCCTAATTTCATATCATATTGCTTTGCTGTCTTGCAGCTCCTCTAACGATGTTCATATTTGTTCATTACCTACATTTAATACCATGAAAAAGAACCTTTAATGAAATGATAGGATTAACAGTTTCATCATCCAGGAGGCTTCAAGCAATAATTCTTATTATTTCTTTTTAATGTGCCCTACATATTAAAATGGAATTATGAATTGTTAATGAGAGATGGTTTCAGTTGGAACAGGGAAAAAAAATAAGCCTAAAGCCATGACTTCTAGATCCCTTTTCAATATAACTCTTAGTTAAGATGCATCACATGCTGACTTAAAACTTATGATTATTCTCATCTAAAATAACTGTAATTCCCATTATTTATCTATTTTATTATTTTTTTCTCTGCTTTCTGAGCTACTTTTCCTCCACATTAGATTCTTGATCTACTACAATATTAGTTTGATTTATGGTACATTTTTTTCCTGAGTTTTCATAGAATTATAGAAATGGACAACATTCGGTCCAACTCGCCCATGCCAACCAGATATCCTGAATTAATCTTGTTCCATTTGCCAGCACTTGACCCATATCCCTCCAAACCCTTCCTATTCATATAGCCATCCAGATGCCTTTTAAATGTTGTAATTGTACCAGCCTCCAACATCTCCTTGGCAGCTCATTTCATAAACGTAACAACCTGTGTGAAAAAGTTGCCCCTTTTCAATCTTTCCCCTCTCACCTTAAACCTATGCCCTCTAGTTTTGGGCTCCCTTATCTTGGGAAAAAGACCTTCACTATTCACCTTATCCACACCCCCTTATAATTTTGTAAATCTCTCTAAGGACACCTCTTAACTTTTGACATTCTGGGAAAAAAGTTTCAGTCAATTCAGCATCTCCTGATACCTCTCAAACCCTTCAAACCTGGTAACATTTTTGTAAATCTTTTCTGAACCTTTCAAGCTTAACAAAATCTTTCCAACAGCAATGAGACCAGAATTGAACACAGTATTCTAAATGTGGTCTCACCGATGTCCTGTAACATGATGTCCCAACTCTTGTACTAGATTCACTGATCAATGAAGGCAAGCATGTCAAACACCCATCTTCACCAACTTGTCTACCTGTGACTTCACTTGAAAGGAAATATGCGTCTGCACCCCTAGGTCTTTTTGTTCCACAACACTCCCCATGGCCATACCATTAACTGCATTAACTGCCCTGGTTTGCCTTACTAAAATGTAACACCTTGCATTTATCTGTCCACTGACCCATCTGACTATCTTATTCACTGCCTACTACACCATTAATTTTGGTATCATCTACAAACTTATTGACAGTTCTTCCTACATTCAAATCAAAATCATTTAGATAAATGACAAAAAGCAATGGACCCAGCACCGACCCTTGTGGCACACCACTGGTCAAGGCCTCCAGTCCTAGAGTCGTAGAGATGTACAGTACAGAAACAGACACTTCGATCCATGCCGATCAGATATCCCAATCAAATCTAGTCCCACCTGTCAGCACCCGCCCCATATCCCTCTAAACCTTTCCTATTCATATACCCATCCAGATGCCTTGTAAATGGTACAATTATACCAGCCTCCACCACTTCCTCTGGCAGCTCATTCCATACACGTACCACCCTCTGTGTGAAAGAGGTCTCTTTTATATATTCACACTCTCACTCTAAACCTATGCCCTGTAGTTCTGGACTCCCCCACCCCAGGGAGAAGACTATCTATTTATCCTATTCGTGCCCCTCATGATTTTATAAACCTTTCTAAGCTCACCCCTCAGCCTCCAACACTCCAGGGAAAACAGCCCTAGCCTATTCAACCTCTCCCTATAGTACAAATCCTCCAACCTTGGCAACATCCTTGTAAATCTTTTCTGAACCCTTTCAAGTTTCATAACATCTTTCCGATAGGAAGTCCAAAAAAACCATCCTATACAACCATTCTCTGTCTCCAACCTTCAAACCAATTTTGTATCCAATTGGCTAACTCTCTCTAGATCTCACATGATTGGACCTTACTAACCAGTCTACCATACTGAACCTTTTTGAATGCCTTGCTGAACTCCACATGGTGTCCTTCTTGAAAGACTGCAATTTTCCCTCCCACGTGGTTGACTATGCCCTCCAGCACATCTTATCCACATCCTGCACCTCTGCCCTCAAACCCCACCCTTCCAACCGCAACAAGGACAGAACCCTCCCACCCCGATCCTCACCATCCAACCCACGAAGCTCTGTATTCATTGCATCATCCTCTGCCATTTCTGCCACCTACAAACAGACGCCACTACCAGAGATATTGTTCCCTCCCCACTCCTATCCACTTTCCATAAAGACTGTTCCCTTCACGACTACCTCATCAGGTCCATGCCCCCCCATCCCCACCCAACAACCCATCCTCCCCTCCCAGCATCTTCCTCTACCACGGCAAGAATTACAAAACCGGCACCCACACCTTCCCCCCGCCTCATCTCACCTTCATTGAAGGCCCCAAAAGAGCCTTCCACATCCATCAAAGTTTCACCTGCACTTCCACATGTCATTTACTGTATACGTTGCTCCCGATATGGTCTCATCTACACTGGGGAGACCAGACACCTAATTGCAGAGTGTTTCAGAGAACATTTACGGGACATCCACATCAATCAGCCCCACTGCCCCCTGGCTGAACACTTCAACACTCCCTCCCACTCTGCCGAGGACATACAGGTCCTGGGCCTCCTCCATCGCCACTCTCTCACCACCCAACGCCTGGAAGAAGAACACCTCATCTTCCATCTCGGGACCCTCCAACCCCATGGCATTAATGTGGATTTCACCAGTTTCCTCATTTCCCCTCCCCCCACCTTATCCCAGTTCCAACCTTCCAGCTCAACACCACCCTGTCCATCTTCCTTCCCACCTATCTGCTCCACCCTCCCCATCGACCTATTTGCTTTACCCCCACCTCCATCCACCTATCACACTCTCAGCTACTTTCCCCTATCCTTCCCCCCCTCCCATTTATCTCTCCACCCCGAGGATCACAGCCTCAATCCTGATGAAGGGCTTTTGTCCAAAACATCAACTTTCCTGCTCCTCGGATGCTGCCTAACCTGCTGTGCTTTTCCAGCACCACATTCTCGACTCTAATTTCCAGCATCTGCAGTCCTCACTTTCGCCTGAACTCCATATGAACAACTTCTAGCACTCTGTCTTCATCGGTCTTCATTGTGACCTCTGAACAAACCTCAATCAAGTTGGTAAGACATGGTTTCCCACATACAATGCCATGTCAACTATCCCTAATCAGTCCTTACCTTTCCAAAAGCAAATAAATCCTGTCCCTCAGAACTCCTTCAACAACTTACCCACTAGCTGGCCCTCATTTATTTTGTTCAACAAATGGTAGTTCGATAAAGAGTAGCAATTGCATGGTTGCTACATAATTGATCATACTCCCAGAGATTTCATTTAACTTACCTCCAAATATTCCTCTCCCGACCCTTCCACCATTCGATGCCCAGTACATTTCTCATTATGCAATCTTTGTTTCGAATGAACACAATAAAAACTAGCAGGAAGACAGAAATTGATGGGAAAATGCAACAGTTGTGGTAGTGTCAGTGGAGAGAGAAACAGGGTTAATGTTTCAAGTCTTGTGACCCTTCTTCAGAATTGAATATATTGGTATAAAATTCCAGGCCAACCCTTATCCTTCTGAAAAGTTCCCAGAATAGATTATTAGTCAAAATAGCTTCTTCAACAATCCCCAACAGAATTTGCAATATTTTTATTTTTCCAATGCTTTCATTTATTTTATCAGTCCAGTCTTGGGTAGATTTATAACAAAGAAAAGATGGGTAGACAAAGGATGAGATAGTGTTTAGTAAGTTGATGGCTGGAAGTCACAGGAAGGCCCATTGCCATGGTAACATACAGGTTTGAGTAGGCCTAAGCCTAACCCCTCAAAAAAGGTACCAGATGACTGAATTATTGAACAAATATTTCTCTCTCTCTCATCAATTGAACTATTTTCAGATCAGTTATTATGTACAAGATATAACTTTAATCATTTCCTGCATTAGTTTCTTTATAGCTAACACTCAAAATCCCATTTGCCAGTGAAGACATTGGTAGCTCTTGTCCAATGTATTGAAACTAATTAGACGACATTGTGAGTGCTACATTGGCTGTACCCGTGTGGGGAAATCACCTCTTGCTCAGTTTCATTGGATCGTCAAAGCTTCGTGCCTCTCCTACAGAATCATCTCAACTGTCTCAGGTGATCACATTAAACCTTTCTGTTTTTATATATGGCAAGCTAAGTCAAGAGGCTGTTAAAAAGCATACAGGATTGTTTACTTTATAATGAAGGATTTGGTGCACATAAGCAAGGGGTTTACACTAACTCTTTGATAATGCTGGTTAGATTCCACCTGGAATTTTGGTTAAATTCTCGGCGACACATTTTAAGCTGGATGTTGAAGGCCTAGGGAGGGGATTGCTACAATCATCCCAAGGATAGGAGACTTTATTGACATAAAAAGATATCTGAGCTCATCTGATTACATGAGCAGCTGGTTGAGAATAGTGATTAGCATCTTCAGCATTGTTTAGTGTTGTGTATGAATTTCAGGGCTTTGCAAATTTCCACCCAAACTTCTTCTCTCAGATGTGATTCTGCGATTAGGGCTACACTTGCTAAACAATCCTGGAGATGCTAATGGATCCATTAACAAACATATTGCAATAGTCAGTTCAGCTAATAATGTGACTCATATACATTTGCATGAAGCAAAAAACATAGGAACACATTCTCTGCAAATAAAGAAATATCTTCAAGTCCTTTGCCTTCTGACATTCTCTCCATCATAAGGCCAGAAAGGGGGTGCTTTATGGTGATTGTACAATTTTCAGCACCACTTGAGACTCTCCAGTCCATGCACAAATGCAGCAAGACTGGGACAATATCCAGATTTGGACTGAGAACTAACAAGTAACATGCATGTCACACAAGTACCAAGAAATGACCATCTCCAACAAGAGAGAATCTAACCATCGCCCCTTGACATTCAATGGCATTACCATCAGTGAAGCCTCCACATTCAACATCTCAGGATTATCATTGACCAGAAACTAGATGAATTAGCCATATAAATACAGTGGCTACAAAAGCAGGCCAGATGCTGGAAATCCTGCAACTTACCTCCTGAATTCCAAAGCTTGTCCACCATCTACAAGACACAGTCAGGAGTGTTATGGAATATTCCCCACATGCCTGCATGGAAACAACTCCAACAAAACTTAAGAAAATTGACATCATCCAGGACAAAGCAGCTCGCTTGATTGGTATCACATCCACAAGCATCCACACCTTCCACCAGTGATACTACGTAGCAGTGTGTAATACCTGCTAGGTGCACTGCAGAAATTCTACCAAGATCCTTGGATGGCACCTTCCAAACCCAAGCCCACCTCTGTCTAAAAGGGGTTGGGAATATCACCACCTGCAGGTCTCCTCCAAGCCACTCACCACCCAGGCTTGAAAATATATTGCTGCTTCTTCAGTGCTGCTGGGTCAAAATCCTGGAATTCTCTCCCCAGTGGCATTGCGGATAAGCTGACAACGCATGGAATTCAGCGATTCAAGAAGACAGCTCACCCCCACCTTCTCAAGGGGCAACTAGGGATGAACAATACCCAGTAAAAAATGAGGTCTGCAGATGCTGGAGATCACAGCTGCAAATGTGTTGCTGGTCAAAGCACAGCAGGCCAGGCAGCATCTCAGGAATAGAGAATGAAGGGCTTATGCTCGAAACGTCGAATTCTCTATTCCTGAGATGCTGCCTGGCCTGCTGTGCTTTGACCAGCAACACATTTGCAGCTATGAACAATACCCAGTCAATGAATAAAACAGAAATATCCCTGGAAATTCAGCGGGTCTGTTGTTCCCTATTGTTTTCTTCTTGGGAATGCTTTACCAGATCAAATTCAATTCGTCTATCAATAAGCATCATCCTCCTTTGTGACATAATTTGATGTGATCATTCAAAATTTGGCATCTTTACACTTGTCCTGAATGCGTGTACGGCATAATGTTTCAGCAACAGGTCTCACTTTTCCATAATACCCCTTTATTCAGACTCAACCAGAGCATCTAAAAGTTTGATCAGCCATTATTCATATTACTATGTTATTGGTCCACTGACAAGTGATATTTAATGAAGGGTTAATCAAAGTATGGAGCTGGTCAAGTAGCATTGTTACAGGGCAAGTGGGAAAGCAGGAATCTGGTCAGGAATCATATCCAAAACATATGACATCCATTTCTCAATTTTGCCAACAACATGTGAGTGTGCAGTACAGTTGAGTTTTAATCAACCTTTTCTTGCCAAAATTAAAGCAATGGGCATTATAATCCACTGAAGACATAAAACGCAAAAAGGCAATCAATATTTTTCCACCGAAAAGGACATTGGGAGAGTATATGGATAAACAACGATGTGTAAGGGTAAAGGGAAAAACAACAGTTTGGCATTCAGGAATGATTTTCGTTTGAAGAACTGGTGATGGCATAATGAGCAGAATGGCTCCTTCTGTACTGTGACACTCCTGGGGATCAGTGCTGCCTAAAATTTCTCACCAATAATTTGATTGAAGTTGCTTCGTGTTTTGTTTTATTCATTCATATAATCTGGCAATACTGGCTGGGCCAGCATTTATTGCCCATCACTAAATGCCTTTTGAGAACCCAGAAGGAAAAATCAGTAAATCGTGCAATGAGCCATTAAGGTCCAACTTGAGTGGTACACATCAGAACAGTGTTCCAGGACATTCACATCCAATTCTGACCTTAGTTTCTTTTATTTATTCATTTTGTGGGATATAGGTGTTATGGGCTTGCCAGCATTCATTGTCCAACCCTAGTTGACCTTTGATTTGAACAACTGAATGGATTGCTGGGCCATTTCAGAGGGCAATTGAGAGTCAACTACATTGCTGAGGGTCAGGAGTCACACGTAGGCCAGGCCAGGTGAGGATGGCAGATCTCCTTCCCTGAAGGACATTAGTGAACTAGATGGGTTTTTCTGACAATTGACAATGGATTCATGATCTTCAGTAGATTCTTAATTCCAGATTTTTAAAAAAAAAATTAAATATCACCACCTGCCATGGCACGATTTAAACCTGGGTTCTTAGCATATTTTCCAGGTTTCTGGATTAATTATCCAGCAATAATATCACTCGGCCATCACCTTAGTTCCCTCTATGACTGCAGTAGTAAGGTGCCATCTTGAATCACTGTACTCCACAGGGTGTAGGAACAGTCATAGTGCTGTTAGGAAGGGAGCTCCAGTACTATGACCAAGTGATAATGAGGAAACGATGTTGCAATTCCATTACAGATACTTCTGATTTGGAGGCAAATTTGCAGGAATTCTCATGCATTTGTATTGGGAGAGCTCATGTCACTCTGTATATAAGTATGTCTTCACTGCACTGATACCAAAATAACCTTACAGGATTATTTAATTCAATCCTTTTCATCAGAAGTTCATAACACAATTATGTCTGATGTGTTTTATAGCATTTAAATAAAATCTGAATGCTCTCTTTCATATCATAACTGACCCATTCAGGTACTGAATTTACTTAGCTATTATTATTTCCATGACTACATTATAAAATTGTTCTCAAATGCAAACAAATTAATTCTTGACTATTTCAAAGTTATACAGTCAGTGTAAGGATGCTTGATACACAAACATCAAGTGTTACACATGATTAGTTCTCAACAGAGGGAAAAAATCGCTTTTTGAGTTGAGACTGCTGAATAAGAGAAGCAGACTGCCCACATCTGTGCTGAAGATGCATAGGCATTAGAAAATTCAGGAGGGAACTGAGTGAATGTTTGGCACTGAGATTGATTGAGGGTAAGAGTTAGGGCATGCATAATAGCATTCAGCCTTTGAGGCAAGCCAGATGGACAATAATTGTCCTTCCTGGGGCTATGTTTTGGAGTTAGCATGAGGAATATGTCAACCTTTGGGACTGGCCAGATGGATTTTAATGAACTCTTCCAGTCTTCTGCTCCTGTTTTCAATGATGTTCCAATGGAAATCTCTTCTATTCTAATGAAAAAAATGACATCGAGCATGGAGAGTTGGATTACTGCCCTGCGTTTCTTTTTTCTCCAGTGGCCAACATTTGATTGGCTGGGGGAGATGGAGGAGGGGTTCTGGTGGGGGTGAATGTGCTTGCAATGTCTGAAACTCTTCTTCTGACTGTCCCTCAAAATGAGGTAGATGTTCACCACCAAAGAGAGTCTGCAGGACTCTGCACATGGACCCACTAAAATCTTGGGCAGGCTGTTGCATTGCAGTGACCACACACTAGAAGACTCCCTCCTGCTCTTGGTACCTGTCAGCAGTTTGTCAGAGGGACGTGCAGGACAATAATCATCCTGTTTGGCCACAAGATGGCAGCTCCTGCCAAGGTCAACAAGTCCTGAAGTGGGATTTGAACCTAGCATTTTGGACTCCGTGGCAGACACAGTGCCCACTGTGTCATAAACCCGCACAGTTTAAAATTAGCTCAGAGCGCGAATTAAGCTGAACAACACCAAGACATTTTGGGTAGCATCTTTAGTGCAATTAAACCTTCTAAGTTTCTCCACATGAAAGTTACAATCAGATTTTGACATCATGGAGATACTCAGGTGGGCAATCAAATGTCGGTTGATGAGAAAAGTTTTACAGAATGGTTTTAACCAAGGAAGAAACTGGAGGAGAATTCAAGATGGTGAATTCCAGAGAGTTGGGTATCCTCATATTGAATACATGGCCACTAGAATTAAAATTGGAAATGCTGCAGAGGTGAGAATTAGAAAGGCACAAATATCTGGAGGCTATCAAACTGAAGAAGATAACAGAGACTTGGAAGGGTGGGGGATAGATCACGCAATAAATTCACATGAGGATGAGAATTGTTAAATCAGTATGTTGCTTCACCAGGGGCGATATATATCAACAAGCTCAGGACTGAGAATACAGATGAATGTACCTTGCTCTGAGTATGGACATAGATAGTGGAATTTGGATGAATTTAATTTTACATCTGAAAAGCATCATATAAACCTGCCAGTAATTTCAGATGATGGCAATACACTCACACCTGAAGCAATTACAAGAATGAAGACCCTGGTTACAGATAACAGATAAAAACTTACCCTGGGATGCTCAAACTGTGACACAACAGCATTCAACACAAGTATGGATTGGGGAATTAGACATAGTGGTTGGTAAATTCAATCCACTGCATCAACTTCAGGAACCTGGGGCAATTTTGCAACAATGTCATGAAGCTGCACATCACTGAACACAGACAGCACAGTGTGAGTGGGAGTGAGAATACACTTTCTGAAAACGTATGTGATCAGATAGAAATCAACAAACAAAGAAGGTAGTTTAGTCTCTCCCTAATGCGACTATGATGATCAGAGCCTAGTATATCTATGATTAATGTTAAATACAACTATCTATGTTCATATACAATACATAGTGCTACATTAAAGTTCAAGCCTGAAGATTGTCTTAACTTTGTCTTTGCTTTGAACAGTCTGTAAAGAATTCAAAGTCATCATGTGACATTGAATCACAAAACAGAAAATGGTAACAGCCACGAGATTTGCTAACCAGAAAATCATGGTAACAGTGAGATCAAGAAACAGACCTGAGCAGAAAATATAAAATAACTTTTTTAAGGAAATTGTCAGTACAGCTTTAAGACTGAACAGAAACCAGAACATTCACAGCAATGAACAAGTGGTGTGAAGGAAACCTCTCTCACAGTAAACTCCTTCAGAGAAACAACCATAACATTAACTTTCAAAAAGCCTTTCACGAAAACAATAATAGGGGAAACAATTTTCTTTTTAAATAAAACATTGAGACCTGTAAACTCCCACTAGCAGCTAAAGCGTTAAATCTGAATTGAGTGCTTCTGAAAAGATGGCTGTTACAAAGCCATTTTATTTGCACCTAAAAAGGAATTAGGCTGAGGAGCAGTGTGAAACCATCTAGCACGGAGTTAACACATTTCTGAACTATGTGCTCAACAACAAAGTTTACAACAATAAAATAATATTTAACGTTTAAAATACATTAGGTGTGTGGAATGATATAAACTAGAGGGAGAAATGCGGTAGAATTGAAAGAGAAGTGTGGCTTATGTTTGTAAGATGTGGCAGATGGAGTTCAACTCTGGTGGTGTGAGATAATGCTTTTAAGGAGGTGAAACAGTAAAAGAGAATACGCAGTAAACAGCATTATACTGAGAGGGCAGATGAACTGAGATCTTGGCATACAAGTACACAGGTCCCTAAAGGTAGCAGTACAAGGAGATAAAGTTGGAGAAAGTGAGGACTGCAGATGCTGGAGAACAGAGTCAAGAATGTGGGGCTGGAAAAGCACAGCAGGTCAGGCAGCATCCGAGGAGCAGGAGAATTGATGGTGGGCATAAGCCTGTCATCAGGAATGAGGCTAGTGGGCCAAGGCTGAGAGATAAATGGAAGGGGGGTGGGGAGGGTAGCTGAGAAAGTGGATGAAGGTGATAGATCAGAGGGGGGAGTGATGTTCAGGTCTAGAGGGCAATTCCGAGTTGGAGGCTTGGAACTGGGATATAAAGTAGATAAAGTTGTAAAGAACACATACAGAATGCTCTCCTTCATTGGCAGAGGTATGGAATGCTAAGGTTGCGATGTAACAATGAAACTGTACAACACACTGGTGAGGCCACAACTGGAATATTGTGTGCAGTTCAGGTCACCACAGTATGGCAAGGACATCACTGGTTGAGAGACAGTGCAGAGAAAATGTATTAGTATGTTGCCAGGGCTGGAGAATGTAACTACATGGAGAGATTGGGTTGTTTTCCTTGGAACAGAGAAGGCTGAGGGGTGAATAGAGTCAGAGAGATGTACAGCATGGAAACTCATCCATGCTGACTAGGTATCCTAAATTAATTTAGTCCCATTTGCCAGTATTTGCCCATATCCCTCTAAACCCTTCTTATTCATGTACCCATCCAGATGCCTTTTAAATGTTGTGTTTGTACTAGCCTCCACCATTCCCTCTGGCAGCTTATTCCATACATGCAACACCCTCTGCATGAAAATGTCCCTTATGGCCCTTTTAAATCTTTCCCCTCTCACCCTAAACCTATGCCCTCTAATTCTGGACTCCCCAACCCCAGGGAAAGGATCTTGTCTACTATCCATGACCCTTATGATTTTATAAACCTCTATAAAGTCACTCCCCCTTCCCTTCCCAGCCTCTGGCATTCCAGGGAAAACAGGTCCAGACTATGCAGCTTCTCCCTTTGGCTCAAATCCTCCAAACCTGACAACATCATTGTAAATCTTTACTGAAACCTTTCAAGTTTTACAACATCTTTCCAATAGAAAGGAGACCAGATTTGCACACAATGTTTTACAAGTAAAAACCGTGCACTTATCTGCTCCTGTGCTGTGAGCTCTCTCACACAGGGTCATCAAAGGTCAGCTGTGAATTTTACTCTTTGTTAATTTTTCTTAGAGGCACTCTGAGGTCCAGAGATACTTGAATTCAAACAGCAAAAGCAGTAGCTGTGCAGATTCACTGTTGGGTCAGACGGTCGTGTAGGTTTTTCTCTCTCTCTCTCTCTCTCTCTCTCTCTCTCCCTCTCTCTCTCCCACTGACCATGTGGCCTTTGCCTTTGTCTAAAGTGCCATTGTTTTGATCTTTTCCTTCCAAATTTCCAAAACAATGCAACATCTTATAAAACAGTAATTGCTGCTCTTGGAATTCAAGGAAATCACCTCCAACACCTAAAATACCTCAAAAAATACCTTTGTGGGTGGCACGGTGGCACAGTGGTTAGCACTGCTGCCTCACAGCGCCAGAGACCTGGGTTCAATTCCCGCTTCACTGTGTGGAGTTTGCACATTCTCCCCGTGTCTGCGTGGGTTTCCTCCGGGTGCTCCGGTTTCCTCCCACAGTCCAAAAATGTGCGGGCCAGGTGAATTGGCCATGCTAAATTGCCCGTAGTGTTCGGTGAAGGGGTAAGTGTAGGGGTATGGGTGGGTTGCGCTTCGGCGGGTCGGTGTGGACTTGTTGGGCTGGAGGGCCTGTTTCCACACTGTAGGTAATCTAATCTAATCTAAAAAAGGAGCAGCTCTTACAACCACAACTATTTCCCATCCTCCATCTTGGATTACCCAGAATCCTTTTGATTGATGTATACAAAATTGTGAGGGATAGAGCTGGAGCAGACACAAGGAATATGTTTCCCTTGGCAGTGAGTTCAAAAACCAGAGGTCAGAGGTTCAAGCTAAGTGGCTGAAAGATTAGAGGGGACATGAAGTTTTTTTTAATGCAGAGGGTAGTGAGGGTGGAATTCACTGCCTGGGTAGAGGCAAAGACATTAAACTCTTTTAAGAAGTGTCTGGATCTGTGCCTTCAGTGTTCCAAGCTGCAGGGCTATGGGCCATGTGCAGGGAGATGGGGTTAGAAAGGATGCCTGGGTGTCTCTGGGCACTGCAGTATGTCAGAAGGTTTGGTACAGTCACAGACTCTGTCTGTGTACAGTTCAGGGATTGGTCATGGCCAGTCACAGTCATGGGGAATATCTAACCACAGTCCAGGGACTGCAAAGGGACATCACAAGCAGTGAGAGGAATCCTGCATGTCAGCAGGTAGGGCTCTGCCCACTCATATCTGGGGGATGTATGAGGACTGGTGTAAGAGCAGTCCTGGGGATCCATGCATTGATCAGTGAGAAAGGTCCAAGATGAAGTTTATGGGGACACGGGAAGGCTCATTTCTGAAAGAAGTGGGGTCATCAAGGCTGGGGCAAAATTGTTACGCAACACCTCTCCCAAAGCCTTTCTCCCTGTATCATAAACATTGACTAATAACTATATACAATCTCAGATTAGTTACATATCAAAATATTACTGAATGAAGCCATTTTTAGAAATTTTCTACCATTAGGCCATTTGAAAATCCTTTGGAAAGGAATATCTTCATTCATCGCTATGAAGACACATTGTTTGTGTGCACTTGATCTCTTTCAACTTGAGTGTTGGTCCAATATCTTCATCATGTAGTGCTCTCTTGTAACTGTATGCATCACCCCCATCACCCCACCATTCTGGGAAGGAAAACTGAACTTCACACTGAAAACAGCATTTAGAAAAGGAAACAAACTTCAACAGCTTTTAGTCTTAGTACACTAACAATCTTTACAACAAAAATTCAATGACAATTTTCTTTAACTAAAATGAGTTTAGTGCAAACAGAACAAAATCAACATTTTCATGGACCTGTCATCAAAGATTCAACAAAATTCTCCAATACAAGCCTTTCCACCTGAAACAAGTTAAGTTTTCAAGTCCATTGAGTTGGAGTGATTTGGAGATGCTGGTGTTGGACTGGGGTGTACACAGTTAAAAATCACACAACACCAGGTTATAGTCCAACAGGTTTAATTGGAAGCACACTAGCATTCGGAGAGACACTCCTTCATCAGGTGATTGACAATCACCTGATGAAGGAGCGTCGCTCCGAAAGCTAGTGTGCTTCCAATTAAACCTGTGAGTCCATTGAGGTAAGCAAAACGTTCAACTTAATGGAAAACATTCTGCAGAGAAGGATATCGACTACTTAACACACACAAAGAACTATCTGACCAGAGGGAGCAGACCTCGGAATCCTTAACAATCTCATACAGACAGTCCCTGGGTTACAAAAGAGATCCATTGTTGAGTACATTCATTAAGTTGGTTCGTATACAAGTTGGAAAACAATGTTATACAATATCAAAAAGCTGTTCATAAGTAAGAACATGTGTTTGCATGTCAAATTGTTAACATTAATACTTATGTTGATATTATATTTAATATTAATATTAATGGGATCTCATAGGTATGACCATCTGTAAGTTGAATGTTCGTAAATCAGGGACTGCTGCTAATCGAGTTTTTTGTAACTAGTCACAAAGTGTGTTGTTTGGAAAAGCACAGCTGGTCAGGTGGCATCCAAGGAGCAGGAGAGTCGATGTTTCAGGCATAAGCTTTCATCAGGAACGGCTTCATTCTGATGAAGGGCTTATACCCGAAACCATGATTGTCCTGCTCTTCAGATGCTACCTGACCAGCTGCACTTTTCCAGAGACACATTTCTTGACTCCGATCTCCAGCATCTGCAGTTCTCACTTTCACTTTTCTTGCAACTAGTGAGAAACTGTAGTATAAACTGTCTACTCTTCTAGCAGCAATGGGTTAATTGTAGCAAAAGAGATTAATTCATAGGAAAGGGCTCCAATTTGAAGAACATACGAAGCAGCAAATCAAATTATTTCTCACCCAACATGTGCACTCACTCCTCGGAACAGAATCTTCCAGCTATTGCTACTGGAAGGGAACAAGCATCTTTACCCTAAACAACAAACTCATAAATGGCCTGTTTTGTATCCTCCTTGGGGGATGAACAATGGTATGAACACTATAATGGAGCTAAAGATGTCTGACCACCTTGTAGTTCTCAATTACTGCTGCAGCTATATCACTGCAGGTATCTTCAGACATCTGAGTCTTTGATGTAGAAGGAGCCAGGAGAGGAAAAAGAAGCAAACTCACAAACTTTAGATTAGATCCCCTACAGTGTGAAAACAGGCCCTTCAGCCCAACAAATCCACACCAACCTTCCGAAATACAACCCACCCAGACCCATTCCTCTACATTTACCCCTTCACCGAACACTATGGGCAATTTAGCATGGCCGATTCACCTAACCTGCACATTTTTGGATTGAGGAGGAAACCAGAGCACCCAGAGGAAACCCACGCAGACACGGGGAAAATGTACAAATTCCACACAGACAGTTGCCTGAGGCGGGAATTAAACCCTGGTCTCTGGTGCTATGAGGCAGCAGTGCTAATCACTGTGCCACCACGCTGTCCTGTAAATGTTCAGAGACTTTCCTGATCTACACATTGAAACAAATGAATCAAGTCAAAGACTTGGGCAGTACAGTTTTTTGAGAGTATGCCCTCTGGCCCAGGACTCCATACGCTCTACAGCTCATTTACTGTTTGAGGCAAACTCTGCTGCAAATCAGGAACCTTACAAGGGTAAGCAATGACACATGGAACAAATTTTCTGTCTATAATGGCTTAGTGTAACACGTTGTATCAACGTCACCCACTGGGCTCACCCATCTCTGGACTCATAGCGGAAGCTCTAATGCAAAGATTAGAACAAACAGTCTTACCGCAAATTCAACCCAAACTCTGGGTCAGATATGTGGATGATACTTTTGTAATTATTAAAAACACAGAAGTAGAGAACACACACCGGATCATCAACGCCACACTCACAGGAATCCGATTCACTAGAAAGGAAGAAAAGGACAACCAACTCCCATTCCTAGACGTGATGGTACAGAGAACACCGAATGGAGAATTCACCACAAAGGTATACCAGGGAAGCCACACACACAGACCAAGTCCTGAACGACAAAAGCAACCACCCCAATACACACAAAAGAAGTTACATCAAGATACTGTTCAAAAGGGCCACAACACACTGCAGTACACCAGAACTGCAAAAAGAGGAAGAAGAACACCTCTACAATGTACTCGCCAAATACGGATACCCCCACAACGTCATCAACAGATGCCTAAGGGAAAGACAACAGAACGAGGACATGCCACAACCCAAAGGACTAGCCACGTTACCATACATCAAGAACATTTCTGAACTGACAGCCAGACTACTGCGACCACTAGGACTCATAACAGCACACAAACCAACAGCCACTCTCAGACAACTCACCAGGACAAAGGACCTGATACCCAGCATGAACAAAACCAGCGTAGTGTACAAAATCCCATGCAAGGACTGCACAAAACACTACATAGGACAAACAGGAAGACAGCTAACGATCCGTATCCATGTACACCAACTAATCACAAAACGACACGACCAGCTGTCCTTAGTAGCCACACACGCAGATGACAAGCAACATGAGTTCGACTGGGCAACACAATTATAGGGCAAGCCAAACAGAGAACAGCCAGGAAGTTCCTAGAGGCATGGCACTCATCCACAGATTCTATCAAGAAACACATCGACCTGGACCCAATATACCGGCCACTGCAGCGGACAGCTGGAACTGACAACTGGAAGCGGCAGATACAAATCACTATAAACGCCGGAGGAAACAACACAGAAGCACTTCACAGGAGGCTCCCAAGCACTGAGGATGTCACCTAGACAGGGGACGATACGTCTGCAACACAAATTCCCAGCTCGGCGAACAGAACCACAACAACGAGCACCTGAGCTACAAATCTTCTCACAAACTTTGAATGGATATGCCTTCTTGTGAAATTATCCCTGCCCAATTTCTCTTCAATTTTCACCCAGACAAACTTTCACATATATGGAATGCCAGCCTTGCATGTGAATCATGGTGTAAACCAGGGGAGCTGTCTTTATTCAATTATAACAGAGAAACTATTTTTGGGGGAGTTCACCCAATATCTTGCTAACCCTCTTTCACCAGAATCTCTACGTTTATCCCACTGAGTCCACACAAGGTGATAAGAATGACCTCCTACAGAAACTCTATCACTTGAGTTTCAAGGACATGATTGAGACAATGGAATGGAAATTGGAATCTAAGTCTGGCCATGACCTCTTTGGAAGGAGACTTGAACAATTACTCAAGGTGACCAAGTTGGCTACTACCTTGACACACAAAAGAAAACACAACCTGTGGTTGTCACTGCCTCCGACTCAGTTTTGTGGTCTTTCATCCTTGTGTATCATGTGATTTGTCACTTGCCTTGCCCTCTGCTTAACCTGGTCTTTAGCACATCTCCTGATTGTGTCACTTCTGGGCAAAGCAGACCATTAGTAAGTCTCCCGAGTGACAAAGCAATTGCGTAAACCAGGCCATTAGTGAGCATATTGAATAACAGCACGAACAGTTCTGTCTCATAAAAGTGTTGTTGTTCATCTCTTCCTTCCACACACTGTATTGTCCAGATGGAGTATCACTCAAGAGGCTCTCTAATTGCATGGCTGGGACAGCACATTAATTAACTGTATTTCCTTGGCTATCCTGCACATTATTTCAATAACTTAGAGATAAGAAATACATGAGGTGGCTGGCAAGTGTGAACAATTATAAATACATACCTATTATATATATGTGTATAGATAAAGTCAAATTTACTGCAGTAAAGCTGTGAAAAGAAACTAGCAAGAAGGAAAACGGGCAGAAAGAGAAACAAGTAATAGCTAAAGGCACAAAGATGAAAGGAGTGAAAATAAAGCAATAAAACGAATTATAAGAGAAAAGCAATGAATATGGAAGCAATATTTACAACTTTTTAGATATTCATTACTGTCTTTCTCTTTTTGAAATGCTTTGTTTTTATTATCTAACATTACCACATTGCTTTTATATCTTCAGATAGTGCCTCATTTCTCATTGAGTTTTATTTTTCTTACACATCTGTTTTCTGCAATTCTAACAGGATAACTCTGAACTTTGACAATAAAAAAAGGCATTTAGTGTAAGAAAACAAATACTACAGCTGGTCTGAACTCCAGAGAGGAAGCTCATGAATGGTGTGCCCACTGCTTGTTTGTCGTTGTTTGGTTGATATCCGCAGTCATTTGGATTTGTTACTGTCAAATATATTCAGATAAACCTCCCTGATCCCACTCCATTTACCCATCCCAATATATTGGTGATACTTAGTCCATACCTCCACAGACCTAGCAGAAACTACATCAACTTGTATTTATGTTATTTTTTTACTGGGGTTATTAACTAAGCAAGCTTCATAATGACTTTTTAAAATAAGGAACCAAAAACATAACTGGTCAAAGAGTTTTATTGAGTGTATTTGAAGTGGAGAGAGTTGTGGGAGGCTTAATGAGGGAATTAATGAGAATTCCAAAGTTAAGGGTATAGATAGCTGAAGACAATCATGGAACAATTTAAATCTGGGAGATTAAGTAAACAGAATTGGAGGAACATGGAGACCACAGGGGATTCGGGGGCAAGAGGAGGTTACAAGGATAGAGAGGGATGATGCCATGGAAGAAATCAAAAATAAGGATGAGAATTTTACAATTGAGGTATTGGAGAGCAAGAGTATTTATGTCTTAAGGAGTATCAGAAAATAGAGAGCAAATGTGATTCATTGCATTTGGAAAATGGGTACTAGAATGAGAGCCAATACTTTCACGTGTTGATAATTTCACCAATTGAAATAGATCAGAATGGCATCAATGTTTGAGTGTTGTTCAAATAGTTAACTTCAGATAAGGAAAATATGTGGATTGTCTAAGCACAGGGAGGACTGGGTGTAGGATGAGAGAGGAAGAACTGAACAACTCAATAAACTCAGGCCACAAAAGGAAAGCCATGTGTCTTGAATTCAATCTCTCCAAGTTTCCAAAGATCCTGATTTTGCAAGGAAAGTGTATTTTGCAGAGTTATTTCCAATGGTGCCTTTGAAGATTACCAGATGATCTTTCTTCAAGAAAAGGGATTTGCATGTACGCTGAATATTCCATCCATTTCTCCTTGGGTCCTGCAGCCAGTAACTTTTACTTATGCGGTGTTTACATTTGCTAGCAGCTTTTCAATTGCTGGTTACATACGTTTCAGGGAAGAGGAAAGACAGAAATGCAGTTGGTTTTAAGAAAATGGAGGTGGGGGCTGCATGCCAATAAGATGAAGGCACAGATTTAAAACAATTGAGAAGAGAAGCAAAAATAATGAGGACAACATTTTCACATAGTGCGTGGTTAACTTCTAGAATGTATTGCCTGAGAGAGTGTGATGGAAATGTTAAACACCAGAAGTTAGTCTATTCATAAGAAATACTACAGGGTTTTATTTTGGCTTCTATAGTTTCAAAGCTATCACATTACTTGATCACCATCTCAAGATAGACCCAATTCTCACCCAATTCTCCTTTAATTAGCATATAGCCAGCCCCTGGTCCGTGCCACAGGGAGAGGCTAAATAGGCTGGGCTTTTTTCCCTGGAGGGTCAGAGGCTGAGGGGTGACCTTGTGAAGGTTTGTCAAAGCATGAGGGGCATGGATAGGGTAAATAGATAAGAACTTTTCTACAGGGTGGGAGAGTCTAAAACCGGAGAGCATAGGTATCAGGTGAGAGGGGAAAGATTTATAAATGACCTCAGAGGCAACGTTTTCACACAGAGGGTGGTGCATGTATAAAATGAGCTGCCAGAGGAAGTGGTGGAGGCTGGTACAATTACAACATTTAAAAGGCATCATGAATAGGATGGGTTTAGACAGATATGAGCCACGTGTTGGCAAATGGGACTAAACTAATTTAGGATGTCTGGTCAGCATGGACAGGTTGGACTGAAGAGTCTGTTTGCGTGCTGTACAACAATTCTATGACTCTAGTTCTATCTGGTCATTATCCACAGAGGACCAGAAATAGTTTCAATCAAGGCATTCAAGATGCAAAGAGATGGATGTTTGAAAAGGAAAAATATGCAAGGTTATTGGGAGAAAGTGGGAAAGGTGAAGTAAGTGAGATGCTTGTTTGGAAAGTGATTGCAGTTATGATGGAGGCACAACTACCCAGATTGCCTACATTTCAATGGCCAGAACATCCTGTCAATAGTAATAGAACAATTCCTCCACCTTTTTCTAGCTTCCTGTCCTTTCTAAATATCATGTCGCCTTTAATATTCATGCTTAACGTGTGTCCATGTTCTTTCTGACTAGAAGGAACAAGGTGCTATATATTAACATAAGTAACTTCCAGTATCTGCAAGTGTGTACCACATCATGATCCTGACTCACAATCCTAACGAAATGAATGACAGCCATTCTCTGGTTTATTTCTCAGGACACTGCCTTAACCAACCAGCCCCGTCTGAATTTAACTGAACAATTGTTCTATTATGAGTCAAATGCTGGAAAATGTCAAATGGTCTCTTTCAGAAGCAGTTGAAAGAAGGCTTCTCAGACTAATACCTGGAGTGAGTAGATTGCCTTATAAGGAAAGGCTACACAGACTAGACCCATATTCCCTGGGATTTTAAGTCAGAGGTGACTTAATTAAAACATAATATCCTGAGGGCACTTGGCTAGAAGGATGTGGAAAGGATGTTCCCTCTTGTGGGTTATTTTAGAACTAAAGGTTAGAGTTTAAGAGGTTGCCCATTTATGACAGTGATGAGGAAAGTTTTTTTCAAAGGGTTGTGAGTCTTTGGAATTCCCTTCCCCAAAAAGACAGCGGATACAGAATCTTTAAATATTTTTAAGACAGATGGACTCTTGTTTCCCAACCGGATGAAAGAGGATTGGGAGATAAGCAGGAATGAAAGGTTGAACTTACAACTAGATCGGCCATGATCTTGTGGTATAGTAGAATAGGTTCGACAGGCTGAGTGGCCTCATATTCTTCCTTGTTCTGTGTTTATAAACCTTTCTATGATGGGTCCTCCTGTGCTTACACAATTCTGTGACCCTGATGCCAGCAATGAAAATGTTTGAACTCTTTGCACCCTTCTCTCTGAAAATTAACTAGACTCCTAAGCGCAAGCAGCTTAAAATCAAAGCAAATCATTCTCAAGCCAAGTGGAGCAGAAATAGCAAAAACAATTAGCAATGCAGGTAGCAACAATTCAAATTGCCACAATTACAGTTGGCTGGAAAATCATCTTATCCACAGAAATATCGAGGGACATTCCCAGTACTTTAATAATTTGCTAAAGGACATATTTAAATGATTAGCTCTTTGATGCAGTGGTGTTCTTCTATAATGTCAAAATTATCTGAAAGTGATCTCCCGTCCCATAACAGGCAAGTTCCTCACTTCAACTCTACACTGAATTCCTTGCAGCAATAACTCGAGCACTGACTGTTATTTATGTTTATAATTTTCAGCACTTTCAGTGAATCAAGCAATTGAAAGTTTAAAGCTATTCTACAAAAACCTATAGACGTTTTGATCTTAAAACAGCAACAGTTCCCATCTCAGATGAAACAAGGATTCAGGTCAGCAAAGTAACCTTCTTCCTTAACTCAGTCTGTGTTATGTTCTTGAGGCTCACCAAGCTTCAGTTAAATTCAGGCGGGGCTGGTTGGTTAAGGCAGTGTCCTGAGAAATAAACCAGAGAATGGCTGTCATTCATTTCATGAGGATTGTGAGTCAGGATCATGATGTGGTACACACTCGCAGATACTGGAAGTTACTTATGTTAATATACAGCACCTTGTTCCTTGTAGTCAGAAAGAACATGGACCCACATTAAGCATGAATGTTAAAGGCGACATGATATTTAGGAAGGACAGGAAGCTAGAAAAAGGTGGAGGAATTGTTCTATTACTAAAACATTGTATAAGACCAATTGAAATGGGCCACAGAAATCCAAAAGAATGAGAAGTGGTTTGGTCAAGATTAGATTAGATTAGATTAGATTACTTACAGTGTGGAAACAGGCACTTTGGCCCAACAAGTCCATACCGACACACCGAAGTACAAATCACCCAGACCCCTTCCCCTACATTTACCTCTTTACCTAACACAACGGGCAATTTAGCATGGCCAATTCACCTAACCTGCACTTTTTTGGACTGTGGGAGGAAACTGGAGCACTCGGTTGGGAAAACTAAAGGAACAAAGTCACTTGTTGGAGTGATGCAGAGGCCTCCAACAGTAATCATAAGATAGGACAGAGTATAAAGGGACAAATAATAGGACTTTTCCAAAAAGGTCCAGCAATAATTATGGAGGATATTGATCAGCCCATGGACTGGGCAAGTCACATGGGTAAAGGGAGCCAGAATAAGGAATTCATAAGGAGTATCCAGAATGGGTTTTTTTGAATGATACATTCTGGAGCCAAAGAACATGCTATACTACAACTGCTGTAATGTGTAATGAAATAGCATTAAAGTATTAAATAGATTAATGACATCATAGTGAAGGCACCCCCAAGTAGCAGCAATCATAATATGACTGAGTTTCATTTTCAGTTTGAGGAAGAAGAATAAGTCCTAGATTAATATGTTAAACTTAAATAAAGGCAATTATGAGTCCATAAAAGCAGAGATAGCTGAAGTAAATTTGCAAATAAATAGGTGAATATGTTCACCTACAATCCATGTCTGACTAAAAATTTTAAAAAGGATAGTATTAGACTAAAAGAGAAAGTATATAATAGTGCAAAATTGGTGGCAGTTCATAACATTTGAAAGAATTAAAAAAGCAGGAAATAATAACTAACAGAATAAAATTAGTGTGAGAGAAAGCTAGCCAGAAATATAAACAAATAGTAAGAGTTTTGATAGGTCTTTAAGAAAGAAGAATATCAAAATAAGTAATTTAGAAAGTCAGACTTGGGAAATAATAATGGAAAATAAAGACATGGAAGGTTAATTTAAACAAGAATTGTGCATCAGCCGTACCATATATGCTCCAAACGATATCGCAGAAATAGCTGTAGATCAGGAAACTGAAAGGACTGAGAATCTCAAGGGAATTGCATTAACCAAGGAAATGACACTGAGGTAATGGTTGGTGCTGTAGCTGGTAAGTGCCAAGGTGTTGATTGACCTCATTCAAAAAACATTTAAAAGATATGGTTAGTGAAATAGCGAAAGAATTGGTGTTAATTTTCTAGCTGCTTAGGTTTGTGTAAGTTTTCAGTACATTAGAAATTATTCAACTACAGGTCAGTTAACTCAAGACCTGTAAGAGGAAGATGTGAGAAGGTATTATTGATGACACTGTAGGATGGCACACAGAAAAGTTAAAGTAAGTCAAGCAGAGTCAACTTGGTTTTGAGAAAGTGAAACATTTGACCCATTTATTGGGGTTTATTCAGAAAATAACATGCTCCAGATAAAAGGGCAGCCAGTGGATGCATAGATTTATTATTTCATAAAAAGCCACATTAAAGTTAACTGCAGAAAACAAAAGCTCACAGTGTAACTGCAAGTTTTGAGAAGAGTTGTAGCTCAGGTTGAGGTCCTGGATGTAGGTTTGCTCACTGAGCTGGGAGGTTCATTTCCAGATATTTTGTCACCCTACTAGGTAACATCTTCAGTGGGCCTCAAGCGAAGCAGTGTATTTGATTCCTGCTCTCTATTTATATGTTTGGGGTTCTTTGGGTTGGTGATGTTATTTAATGTGGTGATGTCATTTCCTGTGGTGATATCATTTCTGGTTCTTCTTCTCAAGGGGTGGTAGATGGAGTCTAAATCAACATGTTTGTTGATAGACTTCTGGTGGGAATGCCATGCTTCTAGAAATCCTCATGTGTGTCTCTGTTTGGCTTGTCATAGAATGGATGTGTTGTCCCAGTCGAAGTGGTGTCCTTCCTTACCTGTATGTAAGGATACCAGTGAGAGAGGGTCATGTTGATTTGTGGCTTGTTGGTGTTCATGTATCTTGATGGCTAGTTTTCTGCCTGTTTCTCCAATGTAGTGTTTGTTATAGTTCTTGCATGGTATCTTGTAAATGACATTTGTTTTGCGTGTTGTTTGTATAAGGTCCTTCAAGTTCATGAGCTGCTGTTTTATGTATTGTATAAAAACTTTGAATAAATTGGCGAACAGGAAACAGTAGTTAAAAACAGGTCATTTTCTGGTTGGAATGAACATACAACAGTGTGGCACAACATTGTAAGTTTTATATAAAACTTATTTGTATGAAAGAACCAAAAGGCATGGTTGCTAAATTTTCTGATGGCACCAAGATCAATAGAAAATAAGTTATGAAGGGAATATAAGGTCACAACAGAGGATATCGATGGTGAAGATCTGGCAAATAACGAACAGTATTGGAAAATGTTAAATTATCTATTTTGGTCAGAAGCGTAATAAATAACCATGATATCGAAATGGTGAGGGTTGTCAAAGCTTTGTGTGCAGATGGGTTTGGATATCCTATTATAGAGTCATAGAGATGTACAGCACTGAAATAGACCCTTCGGTTCAACCCGTCTATGCCGACCAGATATCCCAACACAATCCAGTGTCACCTGCCAGACCTGGCCCATATCCCTCCAAACCCTTCCTATTCATATACCCATCCAACTGTCTCTTAAATGTTGCAATTGTATCAGCCTCCACCACTTCCTCTGGCAGTTCATTCCATACACGTACCGCCCTCTGTGCAAAAAAGTTGCCCCTTAGGTCTCTTTTATATCTTTCCCCTCTCACTCTAAACCAATGCCCTCTAGTTCTGGACTCCACCACCCCAGGGAAAAGACTTTGCCTCTTTACCCTATCCATGCCACTCATAATTTTGTAAACCTCTATAAGGTCACCCCTCAGCCTCCGATGCTCCAGGAAAAACAGCCCCAGCCTGTTCAGCCTCTCCCTATAGCTCAAATCTTCCAACGCTGGCAACATCCTTGTAAATCTTTTCTGAACCCTTTGAAGTTTCACAACAGCTTTCTGATAGGAAGGAGACCAGAATTGCACGCAATATTCCAACAGTAGCCTAACCAGTGTCCTGTACAGCCGCAACATGACCTCCCAACTCCTGTACTCAATACTCTGACCAATAAAGCAAAGCATACCAAACGCCTTCTTCATTATCCTATCTACCTGCGACTCCACTTTCAAGGAGCTATGAACCTGCACTCCAAGGTCTCTTTGTTCAGCAACACTCCCTAGAACCTTACCATTAAGTGTATAAGTCCTGCTAAGATTTGCTTTCCCAAAATGCAGCACCTCACATTTATCTGAATTAAACTCCATCTGCTCCTTCTTAGCATATTGACCCATCTGGTCATTATCCTGTTGTAATCTGAGGTAACAGATTCACTGTCCACTACACTTCCAATTTTGGTTTCATCTGCAAGCTTGCTAACTATACCTCTTATGCTCACATCTAAATCATTTATATAAATGATGAAAAGTAGAGGACCCAGCACCGATCCTTATGGCACTCCACTGGTCACAGGCCTCCAGTCTGAAGAACAATCCTCCACCACCACCCTCTGTCGTCTACCTTTGAGCCAGTTCTGTATCCAAATGGCTAGTTCTCCCTGTATTCCCTGAGATCTAACCTTGCTAATCAATCTCCCAAGGGGAACCTTGTCGAACACCTTACTGAAGTCCATATAAATCACAACTACCACTCTGCTCTCATTAATCCTTTGTTACTTCCTCAAAAAACTCAATCAAGTTTGTGAGACATGATTTCCCACGCACAAAGCCATATTGACTATCCCTGATCAGTCCTTACCTTTCCAAATACATGTACATCCTGTCCCTCAGGATTCCCTCCAACAACTTGCCACTTCCAACATCAGGCTCATTGGTCTATAGTTCCCTGGCTTGTCCTTACCACCCTTCTTAAACAGTGGCACCACATTAGCCAATCTCCAGTCTTCCGGCACTTCACTTGTGACTATCGATGATACAAATATCTCAGCAAGAGGCCCAGCAATCATTTCTCTAGCTTCCCACAGAGTTCTAGGCTACATTTAATCAGGTCCTGGGGATTTATCTACCTTTACCCATTTCAAGACATCCAGCACTTCCTCCTCTGTAATCTGGACGTGTGCAAGATTTCACCATCTATTTCCGTACAGTCTACATCTTTCATGTTGTTTTCCACAGTAAACACTGATGCAAAATTCTCATTTAGTATCTCCCCTATTTCCTGTGGCTCCACACAAAGGCCACCTTGATGATCTTTGAGGGGCCCTATTCTCTCCAGAGTTACCCTTTTGTACTTAATGCATTTGTAAAAAAAACTTTGGATTCTCCTTAATTCTATTTGCCAAAGCTATCTCATGTCCCCTTTTTGCCATCCTGATTTCCCTCTTAAGTATACTCCTACTACCTTTATAATCTTCTTAGGACTCACTCGATCTATCCTGTCTACACCTTACATATGCTTCCTTCTTATTCTTAACCAAACCCTCAATTTCTTTAGTCATCCAGCATTCCCTATACCTACCAGCCTTCCCTTTCACCCTGACAGGAATATACTTTCTCTGGATTCTCGTTATCTCATTTCTGAAGTCTTCCCATTTTCCAGCCGTCCCTTTACCTGCGAACATCTGCCCCCAATCAGCTTTTGAAAGTTCTTGCCTAATACCTTAAAATTGGCCTTTCTGCAATTTAGAACTTCAACTTTTAGATCTGGTCTATCCTTTTCCATCATTATTTTAAATTTAATAGAATTATGGTCGCTGGCCCAAAAGTGCTCTCCAACTGACACTCCCCTGCCTTATTTCCCACGAGTAGATCAAGTTTTGTACCTTCTCTAGTAGGTACATCCATATACTGAATCAGAAAATTGTCTTGTACACATTTAACTAATTCTTCTCCATCTAAACCCTTAACAGTCTGTGTTTGGAAAGTTAAAAGGACCTCCTTTTCAAATTTCTGCCTAACTCCCTGTAATCTCCTTTCAGAATCTCAATCTTTTCCCTTCCTATGTCGTTGGTTCCAATGTGGACAATGACCTCTTGCTGGCCCCCCCCGTGAGAACATTCTGCACCCTCTCTGAGACATCCTTGATCCTGGCACCAGGAGGCAACACACCATTCTGTGTTTTTGCTGCTGGCCACAGAAACATCTGTCTGTACCTCAGACTGGAGAGTCCCCTAACACAATTGACTTCTTGGAACCCAACGTACCCTCATTGCATTAGAGCCAGTCTCAATACCAGAAACCTGGCTATTCATGCTACGTTCCCCTTAGAATCCATCACCCCCTACATTTTCCAAAACAGCACACCTGTTTGAAATGGGTATATCCACAAAAGACTCCTGCACTACCTTTCCTGGAGTTAACCCATCTATGCGACTGTATCTGAGACTTTCCCCCCTTCCTTTCACTGCCATCCACCACATACTGTTGCTGTTACAAATTTCTCATCGCTTCTAACTGTTTCTCCAACCGATCCATTCGATCTGATAAGATTTGCAGCCAACAGCATTTATGGCAGATATAATCTGTAGTTACCCCTAAACTCTCGTTAAACTCCCGCATCTGACAAGAAGTACATCTCACTCTATTAAAGGTCATTTTTGCTCCTTCACAATCTATAGACCCAGAAAATAACATGATCTTATTCCTCTACAAACACTGCCCAAGGTTAAATTAATAGTTATGGCTTATATTTCAAGTTTAATCATGAGACATATCTCCAAAAACATATAATCAAGAAAGAAGCCACTCTAATCACTATTGCAGATTCTCTGTAGGCCTCACTTAAAACAAAGATTAACTTATCTGGTTCAGTGCTGTGAACTTCACCAACAGTTCCTCCAAAATCAGTTGTTGGTGAATTTCATTGTTTGTTAATGTTCCCAGATGCACTCTGATGAACAAAATCCATGAATTCAAAGAGCAAAGGCAGTAACAATGCAGGATCTCTCTCCCTCTCTCTCCCCCTCTCTCTCTCTCTCTCTCCTGCATAAATGAATAACTTGAGGTACAGTAGGTAATAGGAAAGCTAACGAAATTTTTGCTGTCTGGGTAGGAGAAGATAAATCAACCTAAGGAAGTTAAGCTTGATTTAGGCAAGGCATCGATGAGAGGGTATTTGGGGTATTGTGTTTAGCATCAATCTCCTACTTCGAGGAAGGGTGGAAAAAATCTGAAAAAGTTCAAAAAGAGTTGATTTGAATAATGCCCGGAATTGGGGTGGTGGGGTTTGTGTTAAGAGGAAAGGTTGGACAGACTCCTCCACTGGAGCTTATATTAGTAAGATGAGGCCTGATCTAAAAACACAAAATCCTGAGGAGTCTGGACAGGGTGGTTATGGAGAGAATATTCCCTCTTCAGGGAGAAGCTGAAATAAGTGGTCACTGTCCCAAGATTAAAGGTCAGCCAATCAGGATTGAGCTGAGGAGAAATTGATTATTGGATGTTTGTAAATGTTTTGGAACTCTCAAAAACTTTGGAAACAATGTCTTTGAATACTTTCTAAGTAGAGGTCAATGGATTCTTTGAAAGCAAGGAGGTGCGAGTTTATTGAGGATGGGCAGGAATTTGGTGTATTCAGATCAGATGTGATCTTATTGGATGATATAGCTCACTCCAAGAGCTGAGTGGATTTTTCCTGTTCCTAATTCAAATGAAAAAATCTCTGGGATGACTACTCAAAGGGCAAGTTCCAAAGTAGATGCAAAGAGATCTACTTATGTTTAGAGATTCATGATGCTTTCTTGTAGAGTATTTATTTTATCCTGATTCTGAGGGGAATCGAAAACTAGATGACTACACTACAGAGTTGATAAATGCCATTTTGCTCTGAATGTAAATGGCACTAACTCTAACATTCCTGGAACAGGAAAACTGCATAACTACTGCTGTTCTGCTGGGATTAAAGCAGCAAAGGCTGCTCTCTTCTTAGAGGGAGATGGCTGGTGATGGTTTAACCTGAAGGTCATCACACCTCAGGCAAGGGGAGAGGTTGAGAGGGAGAGTCCTTCATGGTAATTTTAGTTGGTGCAGGAATTGAACCCATGCTGTTAACATTACTCTGCATCGCAAATCAGCTATCCAAACAACTGAGCTGGCATTTATTGAAAAAAATCTAGTATTTCTGCTGCACTTTTTTTGTTATTTGAGATGTAATGTAAAATATCATAGAACATAGAAAAATACAGCGCAGTACAGGCCATTCGGCCCTCGATGTTGTGCCGATCCAAGCCCACCTAACCTACACTAGCCCACTTTCCTCCATATGCCTATCCAATGCCTGTTTAAATGCCCATAAAGAGGGAGAGTCCACCACTGTTACTGGCAGGGCATTCCATGAACTCACGACTCGCTGAGTAAAGAATCTACCCCTAACATCAGTCCTATACCAACCTCCCCTTAATTTAAAGCTATGCCCCCTCGTAATATCTGACTCCATATGTGGAAAAATGTGCATTCTTTATTATCTAGTATTTAAAAAGGACAGCAAAACCCCAAATATCAATATATATATACTCCTTGGGTCAGCGAAACCTGCTTTGGTTCCACAGACACATACGCACACGCAGTCTCACTCATCAAATAACCACCTTTCGACAGACATACACACTGGCAAATCCATCCAGAGGTGTAGACGACATCAAACAAAGTCAGACAAAGGCTGGGAATGTTGCACTGTCATCACACTGAATTTCTCAGCCCACCCTCCCTCTCCTCCCCAACTTCATCACCTCCCTCCCCCACAAACCACTATTATACCTTTACTCCAAGAATAGCTATGGAGTATGTGGGAAACGAATTAAGCCATGGTGATATTTGATCACTTGGAGATGGAGCCTGAGTCCATAAGGTTTGAGCAGTAAGTCTCCTGTTACCATACCCTTGTAGATAGTTATGTTTAACAAAGATTGGTCATGCTCAGTCAGCTAAGTGTAGACTTCATCCTACAATGAGATGTGGGCATGATCGACAAAGTCAGCATGTGCTGCTCATCCCTAACTAATCTTGAAATGAATGTTTCACAAATTCATCTCAGTGGAAAGAGTGAATCACGTTGCTGTCAGACTTGAGTCCCATGTTGGTCAGAACAACTAAGGACAGCAGATTTCCTTCTGCAAACAAACAGCAAAAAAAAATCAATGAGTTTTATGATCATGAGACTAGCTTTCAATTCCATATTGTTACAGATTGATTTAACTTACTCATTGAATTCAAATTCCATTTGCTGCCATTGGAAGATTTGAACCCGCATCCCCAGAGTATTAGAATAACCGACTGGTAATGACACTACCACTTTTGCAATTTATCCTCACAACTGAAGAGCTTTACAACCAATCGGACTTTTTGACATGTCGTCAATATTGTAATCTTGGAACACATTGCAAGTGGAGCAATAGACTAACCACAGTATAATCTTCCCATGTTACAGACAGGGAATTTGCAGAGAATGAATTTATGAGAAAAGTGTTTATTAAGTGTGTTGAATGAGGTTGCAGTAAAATGAACTGTGCTAACACTTGGATGATTTGATTACAAGTGCAAAAATGAAAGCAGATACCTTTCAGACTCGAGCTCCCGACCATGTGACACACAGGCAGCAATCACAAACAGCCCTGAGTATCATTTTAAGTCGGTATTGACATGACCAGCATACCAAAAAGATATATCAGGTACTGGTGCAGCTGCCTTTGCCAGTGAGCAAAGACTTCATCATCAGTTGATTAATTGCCATATTCAAGCTTGGTCTTTCTACATAATATGCTTTTATTTCCTTCATTCTCTCCCTCCCACTCCTTTCACCATCTTCTCACTAATGCTGCCATCACGGAGGTTGTCTGACCTAACTGAGTCATTGACGGTGATCAGGGAATTGGGAAAGGCATTATCTCTGAAGATGATGTAAGTTGATGACAGAACCTCATCAAAATGGTTTGTTCATCCTAACGTAATTACTCAGCACTACAGACCGCATAAAAAAAATCAAGACCATCATGTCAGTTACACCTTGTAACCTTGCACCAATTTTCAATTTTGTCAGTGTGTGCCATGAATCATATTCTTGCATTGCACCAATTACAGTTTCTTATAATGGATTGTGGTCACAAGTTACTCTCTGGTTAATAAATAAAATGACTTTCCTTTATCACACATTTTCTTCATATCAATCCCTCTCCTTCCCCTTTGCAAAAAGCAGGCTATTATTAAATAAGCAGATCGGGCAACTGGAATTGATTTGGTGGAAGGCGAGGGCGGGCGTCAGGATTTTCCTTTGAAGCACAAGCCTGATTTAGTCTATTCAGCACTTTCTCTTTTTGGACTAAGTCACAATCATGCACAAAACAAGGTGGAGTACAGTGTTCAAGATGCCAGAGTACCTGTACTAACTACTGCTTCAGACAATGTGGGAATCATCCATGGAAGTTTCAGACTACATTGTGACATTTGCAGCTTGTTACTTTGTGTTGTAAGGGATTTCACATGTTATAAATGCAAAATTTTAACAGCACCTAAAACATTTTAAGAATGTCAGAGAAGAGAGAGTGGTTCAGTGGTCAGCACTGCTAACCCACAGCAGCAAGGGAACTCGGTTCAATTCCAGCCCTGGGTGACTGTCTGCTGTTTGTGTGGGTTCCCTCCAGGTGCTCTGCCTTCCTCCCACAGTCACAAAAATGTGCAGGTTAGGGTGGATTGGTCATGCTAAATTGCCCAACATGTGTAGGCTAGATGGATTAGCCATGGAAAATGCAGGAATGGGGTCGGGCTGGGTGGAATGCTCTTGAGACAGTCAGTATGGACTTGATGGACGAAATGACCTGCTTCCACACTGTAGAGATTCCATGAATAATTCACCCCAGATCTGTTTAACATGAGTACATTTATAAATGTCTCTTTTATCTTTATATACATACAATTTGACAGGAAAGTGTCAAATAATTTGTCTGCTAGACAATAAACATTGATGTTAAAATAACCCCGAGTCATTGATCTAAACAGATGAAAAAGCAAAGCTCTTAATTGTTTAACCAATCAATGGTAGTAGATAGTTGTTGCTCCCTCTTAGTGAATTAACTGGTTCAGGAGTCTGTAAACAGAATCCTGAAGAGATACAAAAGTCTTGCAAAAGGCAATTATTTGTTTACTAAGATGTCTAAGATAAGCTCAAATGATTAACTCATTTTAAACTCTGCTTAAAGTTTGATATTGGTTCAAGAGTATGAGTGTTGCGATTTTTTTCATTGAGTGTAAGTTGTGATGAGGGATTTGAAGAGTTACTTGCCCTGAGGCCTATCCAGAATTCGGATCCAATCTTGATAAATTTGCTGAATTAATTACATGCCTTGTGCCCTGTAATCCCATGCATCCTAGCCCCATCTTACCACAAGCCATTCCTAGAAGAGTTCACCACTCAATGGATATCTGTTGAAAGACCAACGTCCCCTTGTGACCACCGCATCTTTAAAAGGCCGCTATTCGCTTGGACAAGCGTTGGCAATCTAGTGTTAAACTTTCATGGGAACAAAGCCTTGAATTTATGCTGCAGGTTACAGAGCCCAAAACACTTGTTCTGCTTTCTGTCTACAGACACCGCCAGACCTGCTGAGTTTCTCCAGCTGGTACTGTTTTGGATTCAGGTTTTCAGCACTCTCTGCTTTTTGGGTATTTCTCCCTCACCCTACTCCCTGTTTAGTTACCTGGCCTTACAGTTTACCTGTTCTTAGTTGCATCCTGTCGAAATACTGTCTGTCGATCCCCTTTGCTCTGATCCTAATACTCACTGCAAATATGCATCCTGTTATTGCTCAGGAGGGGAACATCACTATATGTTTCATTTGCTCATGGAACATGGTCACTGGCTGAGCCAACATTTATTGCCAATCCCTAATTACCCTTGAGAGGGTAGAGTTGAGCTTTCTTTTTAAACCGCTGCAGTCCATGTGCTGTAAGGTTGATGCATAATGCCATGGTGGAGGGATTTTAACCTTCTGACAGTGAAGGCATAACAATGTATTTCCAAGTTATGATAGTGCGTGGCTTGGAGGGAAAATGTAGGGAGTGGTATTCCCATGTATCTGCTGTAATTGTTCTTCTAGATGGAAGTAGCCATAGGTTTGGAACATGCTGGGAAATATTCTTTGCTGAATGTCTACAGTGCATCTTGTATGATAGTTAATAATGCTGCTATTGAGTGCCAATGATGGAGAGATTGGATATTTGTGGCACCAATCAACTTGTCCTGGATGGTGTCAAGCTTCTTGAGTTTTATTGGAGCTGCACCCATCCAGGCAAGTGGGGAACTTCCATCACACTCCTGACTTGTGCTTGTAGTTGGCTTTGGGCAGTCAGGAGATGAGTTACTGCAAGATTCCTAGGCTCTAACCTGCTGTTGTAGCCATTGTGTTTATATGTTGAGTCCAGTTGAGGTTTTGCTCAATGGAAACCCTCCAGGATGTTGATGTTGGGGGAGTCAATGATGGTAATGCCATTGAAGGGGCAGTGGATTAATTGTCTCTTATTAGAAATGTGTGGTGTGATAATTACAGGTGATAATGATGACCATGGATCCACTGAGTATTACTGGACCATAACCATGTGACGTAGATGAATTCTATAGCGCTGAGATATTGCCCTTTCAGTGTTGTGTGTGCAGCTGATGGATAATGAGATATAAAAGGCAAATCTTGCTACAACAGTTTATAATGTCAGAAGTCACAATTGATGAAGGAGCAGTGCTCTGAGAGCTTGTGATTTCAAATAAACCTGTTGGACTATTACCTGGTGTTATGTGACTACTGATCTTGTCCAGTCTGGTCCAATACTGACACCTCCACATTGAACAACTGCTTACACCACTGGGGAGACCACATTTAGAGTAGGGCATACAGTTTTGGTCTCTTTACTTAAGGAGAGGTACACTCAGATTGGGTCAGTCTGGAATGAAGGGGCTGTCTAATGAGGAAAGATTGAGCAAGTTAGGCTGATTCTCTCAATTTAGAAGAAGACAAAATGATCTTAGTGAAAAATATATAGGCAATCCCTGTGCTGTGAATGGTCCCCATCTGGAGTCAGTTTGCAAGTCAATTTGTACGCAGGTTGGAACACAATGCTTCATAAAGTAAAGCAGCTATTTGCAACTCGAGGAAATGTTCATACATTAGGTCTTCAAAATTATACTCCTGTGTGGGGTCACATTTATAAATATGTGCGTAGGTCAGAAATTTGTAAGTTGGCCATCTGTTGTAAGAATCCTGAGGGGTTTCGGCAGAGTAGATACTGAGAGAATGTTTTCACTTGTAGGGGAATCTGGAACGAGGGGGACACAGTTTTGAGATAAAGGTTTCCATTTAAGACAGAGATAAGAACAAAATTATTTTCACAGAAAGCTGGAATGAGAATTGTCTCTCACAGTGAGCAGTGGATGCTGGGTCAATGAATAAATACAGGGCTGAGTCAGACAGATTTTTAAAAAGAGTCGAGGGTTATGAGGGATAGGTATTAAGGTCACCATCAGATCTGCCATGATCTGACTGAATGGTGGTGTAGGCTTGAAGGGCTGATTGGCCTACTCCAGCTTCTATTTCTTGTTATGGCCTGTCCAGTTGTGACCACAAAATCAGTAAAAGAAAGAAGAACACAAGGCATGGAAAAATCCTGTCCCAGTGGAGGCTGAGAGGGCAGCACATAATTTCTGCACTGTCTCTCCTGCTAGTTATAATCTGGAGTTTAATCCATACTTCATTCTGCAACTAGACTATAAATGGGACAAACATATTGATCAATTTGTCGTAGCAAATGGGTTTATATTCCCAACTATAAATGTTGTTTTTCACTGGAGCGTACAAGATTGAGGGGTGATCTTATTGAGATTTATAAAATCCTGAGGGGCATAGGTAAGGTGAATGACGAGGTCTTTTTTTTCCCAAGAGTGGGGGAGTTCAAAACTAGGAGGCATATTTTTATGGTGAGAGGAGAAAGATTTAAAGCACTTGAGGGGCAAATTTTATTCACAGAGAGTGGTTAGTGTGTGGAATGAACTGCCAGAGGAAGTGATGGATGCAGCTATAGTTACAATGTTTAAAAGACATTTTGGATAAGTTCATAGATAGGAAATGTTTGGAGGGATACAGTACAAGCACAGGAAGGTGGGACTAGTTTAGTTCAAGAACATGGTTAGCATAGACTGGTTGGAACGAAGGGTCTGTTTTCGACTCTTAACTCTGAGAAGAAAATTTCTTTTCCCTTTCTCTGGTAGATGATAAACAGTGGCAGGTGCTGATTGAGTTAGTCGTTCAAGAATGCTATTGGTTAACAGGTCGGATAATCTGCTTTGCTAACCGGGGGAGGAAGGTGTTGAATGACTGTCATTCAGTTTAAGTCGGTAAACATTCCAGAAGTTGTCGGAGTATTCTCACAAGCATGGGAACTGAGCTCAGCAGTCAGTGAGTGCTGTGGGTTGATTTACAAATGACAGCTATGGGACGAAGGTTAATTCTGATGTTGTTTGTTTCTTTACATTAGAAACAAGGGGGGGTTACCAGGGAAATGGAAATAATCTGTTCAGGCTGGAAAGCTTCTATGAATGGATAATCTGTACATCCTGCCCTGTTACCATTCAATGTCACCCTTTAGTTGTGCATTGATTTTTTTTAAGACATACCTTGTCAGACAGACTTTGGTTATATATAAAAGGATACTAATTGTCACATTGAAATAACAATATTGTCTTCTAAATGCATCCTGAAATTGCTCTTGGATTATGATGATTGTATTCTATTCTTTCTGTCACTCTTCCTTTCCTGTGAATTTTACATAAATCACCATCCCAGCCAAGCCATCAGGTTGGAATTCTGCTTCTATTCCATTGCAGTGTTTTACTCAGTTCGTTCAAGATGTCTTGAGTTGACTGTGCCAACAGGAACTTCTAGATGCCTATTACTCAGTTGTCTGGATGGCTGGTCTGTGATGCACAGTGATGCCAACAGCGCAAGTTCAATCCCCTCACCAGCTGAGGTAACTATGAAAACCTTGTCACCTCAACCTCATCCCCTCACCTGAGGCGTAGTGACCTTCAGGTTAAACTCACCATAAGCTGTTCCTCTCTAATGTTAAAGACAGACTATGATGACTTTGCCTTAAGTCAGGAGCTTTGGTCAGCAATAATAGAGGATCTAACTTTGCATCTTTAGTATAAATGAATATTGCTGAAAATGTGTTGCTGGAAAAGCGCAGCAGGTCAGGCAGCATCCAAGGAACAGGAGAATTGACATTTCGGGCATAAACCCTTCTTTAGGAATTCCTGAAGAAGGGCTTACGCCCGAAACGTCCACTCTCCTGCTCCTCGGATGCTGCCTGACCTGCTGCACTTTTCCAGCAACACATTTTCAGCTCTGATCTCCCGCATCTGCAGTCCTCACTTCCTCCCCTATAATTGAATATTGCAGATAACATCCTGGATTTCTTTTCCCAATTTTCTTTATAAGTGAATGTTGCCTTTCAAAAATACAGCAATGAGTTCTAGCTTTTCTTGAAATGGCCACTGGCCTCTTACCCTGTTCTCTCTTTCCTGTTGGACTCAGATCAACTCCTCAATGATTCAGTGAACAAGCTGGACATTGACTACATCAGTCACCATTCGTCAGATCCAAAAAAAGTGAGTGAACATTTTATAAATGCATGGGTTGAGCAAGGTCAAGGACAAGATAAATTAGAGACATTTAAATGAAGAGTTTTGAATAAGTGATAAGTCAGAAGACTTTCAGAAAGAGTGCGATATCACTGGATAAAAGAAAGCTGAGGGTAAGCAGGGGAATGTAGGAACATGGATAAAAATGTTTGGTTGACAGTAAAACAACGAGAAGACTTGTAAGGAGCAATAGCATGGATCGGGGAAGAGTGAGACTTGTTACAACTCATGTGCTACTATCTCAGAATCGATCTATTATAGTCTGAGATATTTTGTTTACTTGTCAGAATTTCCTTTTGTCTCCCCTTTGGCCTATCCTTCTTTTAAAAAAGCAGCTTTGAATCATGTATGTTAAAGATGCTATTCAAATGCAAGTTCTGGTTATTGTTTTACTCCAGCATTCTAACATATAACGTGGCCCTACATTTAATATCATGCCATAGCATTACAGTTGCTACCCATTACTCATGAATAAGCTGATCATTAAAACTAATCCAGAACCCTGGCGGGGAGGAGGGGGGGGGGGGGGGGGGGAGGTGCGGGGAGGGGGGTGGGTGGGGAGGGGAGGGGGGTGGGGTAGGGGGGTGGGTGGGGAGGGGAGGTTGTAGATCTGAATCTCACTGTGGCAGAATGTTGAAGCTTGAATTAAATGTAGAAGTAAGCTTAATCATGACCATGTAACCACTAGCAAAAGAAAACCGTCTGGTTCACAAACTACCTTGAGGGTAGGATACCCGCTGATCTTACTTGGAGTGGGTGACATGTGACTCCAGACCCACAGCAATGTGAGTGAACATAGAAGATAGAACATTCCAGCACAGTACAGGACCTGTGGCCCTCAATGTTGCCCCGACCTGTGAAACCAATCTGAAGCCCATCTGACCTACACTATTCCATTCTCATCCATATCCATTGTCCATTTAAATGCCCCTAAAGTTGGCAAGTCTACTACTGTTGCAGACAGTGCGTTTCACACCCCTACTACTCTCTGAGTAAAGAAACTACCTCTGACACCTGTCCTATATCCATCACCTGCAATTTAAAGCTATGTCCCGTTGTGCTAGCTATCTCCATCCAAGGAAAATGGCTTTCATTGTCCAACCTATCTAATCTTCTGATTATCTTACATGTCTCAATTAAGTCACCTCTCAACCTTCTTCTCTCGAATGAAAACAGCCTCAAGTCCCTCAGCCTTTCCTCGTATGATCTTCCCTCCATACCAGGCAACATCCTAGTAAATCTCCTCTGAACCCTTTCCAAATCTTCCACATCCTTTCTATAATGCAGTGGTCAGAACTGTGTGCAATACTTCAAATGTGGCTGTGCCTGAGTATTGTACAGCTGCAGCGTGACCTCATGGTTCCAAAACTCAATCCCTCTATCAATAAAAGCTAACACATTATATGCCTTCTTAACAACCCGATCAACCTGGATGTCAGCTCTCGAGGATCTACGTGCCTGGATACCGTGATCTCTCTGCTCACCTACACTACCAAGAATCTTACCATTAGCCCAGTACTCTGCACTCCTGTTACTCCTTCTAAAGTGAAACACCTCACACTTTTCCACATTAAACTCCATTTACCACCTCTCAGCCCAGCTCTGTGGTTTATCTATGTTTCTCTGTAACCTACAACATCCTTCATCACTATCCATAACTCCTGTGTCACCTGCAAGTTTACTAACCCATCCTTCTATACCCTCATCGAGGTCATTTATAAAAATGACGATCAACAGTGGACCCAAGACAGATCCTTGCCATACCCCAAAAGTAACTGAACTCCAGGATGAACATTTCCCATCAATCACCACACTCTGTCTTCTTTCAGCTAGTCAATGTCTGATCCAAACCATTAAATCACCCTCAATTCCATGCCTTTGTATTTTGTGCAATAGCCTACTGTGTGGAACCTTAGCAAATACCTTACTGAAATCCATGTACATCACATCAACCACTTTACCCTCATCCACCTGGTTGGTCACCTTCTGAAAGAACTCAAGAAGGTTTGTGAGGCACGACCTACCCTTCACAAAACCATGTTGACTATCCCTCATCAACTTATTCTTTTCTAGATGATTATAAATCCGATCTCTTTTAACCTTTTCCAACATTTTACCCACAACCAAAGTAAGGCTCACTGGTCTATAATTTCCAGGGTTGTCTCTACTTTCCTTCTGGAACAAAGGAACAACATTTGCTATCCTCCAGGCTTCTGGCACTATTCCTGTAGACAATGATGACATAACGATCAAAGCCAAAGGCTTGGAAATCTCCTCTCTGGCTTCCCAGAGAATCCTAGGATAAATTCCATCCAGCCCAGGGGCCTCATCTGTTTTTACACTTTCTGGAATTGCTAACACCTCCACCTCAATCCCATCTAGTCCAGTAGCCTGTATCTCAGCATTGTCCTTGACCATGTTGTCTTTTTCTGGTATGAGTACTGATGAAAAGCATTCATTTAGCACTTCCCCTATCTCATCTGACTCCACGCACAACTTCCCACCACTATCCACATCTTACTCTAGTCATTCTTTTATTCCTGATGTACCTATAGAAAGTTTTAGGGTTTTCCTTGATCCTACCCACTGACAACTTCTCATGTCCCTTCCTAGTTCTTCGTAGCTCTCTCTTTTGGTCTTTCCTGGCTAACTTGTAACTCTCAAGCGCCTTAACTGAGCCATCTACTTGTCGTTCTAACATAAGCCCACATATGTTGGCCCACATCCCATGCGTGAACAAATAAATAAAGAGATTACCCTCTCCACTGTTGTTAGTAACAGAACTGTATAAGTTTGCATTACAACAAAAAGTCATTACTGGCTCTTTGCTACAAGATAATGACACACAACCTCCCTCTCCCTTCATACACGGGGACTGAAATGTTTATCTAGTTTTGTGCGATGCTGCAAGGCATTCCATGCTCGACCTTCTAGGGAAAAAAACACATTTCACTTCGCTTTCCTTCATCATGTTTTCCACTGCAGCGTTGACCTCATGGTCTTTCATCACTGACTCCAAAACCAATGGAAACAACTTGTTTTCTATATAACATTGAACATATTAAAATGTCCTGAAATATTTCAGACAGATGTAAACAAAACAAAAAGAATGGAAACTCAACCAAGGGGATGTGATTGTTTGTGAAAAAACTTCCCTAAAGTAAGAAAATGCCTTTGATTAATTTATCAACAAATGGATATCTTGCAAGTGCAATTACAGTCAAGTGTATAACATGATTGTTGCATTCTTGAGAAACCTTGCATGATAGAAAAATTGCACTTTAGAAACAGTGCTGAAAGTGTTGGGTGATGTAATTGTATTACAGCCTACACACATTTTAAAAGTTTGCATTGCAGAAACAGTGCCCCAAATCATCAATGTTAACGAAATGTGTGTTGTAGCAGAATGACTGTATAGGTATATTTACATAGGTTTATGTTGTAATTGATATAGGAACAAATCTTTTCAAAACTCGCTATTAATATAGCTGTATCATTTGTACAGAAACCATGTGCCATTTATGTGGATGCTGCATTTAGACAAATGAAATTCAGGTTCCTCTTATATCAGCTTATCGTGTTCTCACGTCTTCAACAATGTTCCCTTAAAATTGTATTGTTCCTCTCAGGATCCACAAACAATGTAAACCTCTGATTCTGGAAATCACTGCATTGCTCGGACCTTGGAGGTCTGCATAGCGGCAGAAAAATATTAGTCGGAACACAGATCTTCGGCAGTTCATAAGACGTAGAAACAGAACTAAGTCACTCAGCCCACTGAGTCTGATCTGCTTTACAAAGAAATCCTGGCTGATCTGGTCATTCTCAACTGTGCTTTTCTGCCTTTGCTCTATAACCCTTGATTCCCTTGATGCTTTAAAAAAAACCTGTCTACCTCAACCTTGAATATGTCATTAGACTCATATGACCCATCATATAATTTAATGACACAGTCTTGACATCCCACTGCAGTAAAGAATTTCACAAACACCGGTACCTGAGAGAAGAAATTCCTCCTCATTTTTGTCTTAATATCACAGACATTCTTAAGTATTCACAGAAAGCTTCTGCAGGATTTTTAAAAAATCATAAAGGTGATGGAGTAACCGATGCGAATGAATTGGCACCCTGTATTCACACATATTAAATTCCTCATCTCACTTTGCTGTCAGAAATACATTTGCTTTATCAATAAGGCTTAATAAAATAGATTTGGAAAGTGAACACAGAAAAAGTTTCATTGAGATTGAATCTTTTCTACAAACAAAACTGGTAATAATATTTTATGATATTAATGCAATGTGAACAAGGATTGGAGATTAAAATAAATTCAACCTAGTCCATATAACAATACATTTACCATAATATAAACATCAGCAAGTCCTTATTGATTTTGTCATGTATACTTTGTGTAAATGTCACAATGTCTGGCAAAACTACCAAGGTTTACTTGTCTATTTCTCTCACATTGCTGGAATAATATTGTAACATTAAAAGAAAGAAACCTCCCTTTACTTTGTATTAACTTTAAATTGTATCTGAAATTAATCATCTTTTTAAAAGTGTAACTCAAGTAAAACATTTGAAATATTTGAAATGTATTCAGTCACTATTTTAAAAACTAATTTGAATTTCTCAGTCATTACTTTCGCATGTACACAGTTGACTCCACGTCAATCTTTCAATGCATGCTGCTACAAAGAACATAAGGGGAGTAGGCCATTCAGCCCCTCGAGCCTGATCCATCATTTGATACGATCATGGCTGATGTCATCTCAGCCTCTACTTCACTTTCTTGCCTGTTCCTCTTAACCTTTCAATCCATTATTAATCAAAAATCTGTCTATCCCCTCCTCAAATTTACTCAACCTCCCGGCATCCACCATATCTGGGTTGTTGAATTCCATAGTTTGCTAACCCTTGGAAAGAAACAATTTCTCCTCATTTCTGTTTTAAATCTGCCACCCATAATGTAAAACTACAACATCGTTCTAGATTGTCCTAAATCAGGAAACATCCTCTAATTATTTGTAAAACAGCATTATTCAGGAAATCTATCCGGTAACTTGCATCTCTGTCCCTGCATTGATTAGATTCGAATGTTTCCTCATTGAAGATTTGCAGTTTGAGTTGTGAGAGCACATGTTTGCTTTGCAATATTTTTCTTCTGAGTTAACACGCCCAAAGAAATATAATCTTGCTCTTTCTTATTTCTGCTATTTCTGCTTCACTTTGTATTACAAACCCTGTCGCAGTGGATTGTTATTTTTGCAGTGACAAGGAGCCCAATGCAAAGTGGCACATAGGGGCATCAAATTAGGAAAGTCCTTGACATCAGTTGGCTGGTTCAATAGCTTCCAAAGCTAGAGTCTATCTGGAAGAAGATGAATTGAGTGCATGCAAGGAAGAGACAGAAGGGTCAGAGAACCTGAAGAAACTTACACTTGGTCTGTTTATGTGAGCGTGTGACATAATAATGCCCTGAGACTCTCTTTTTAAAAAAGCGTTGGAGTAATCACTTTTCCCTTTCCCTTCTTGTCAAGAGGAAACTCATTCTTTCCCTGGGCTAAGTAGGTAGATACTGAAGGGGCCACATCCTAAATTTCTGAACCGTAGGCACTCACATCCTGGGAACGTCAGAGTGGGGGAAAAAGAGAGAGAGAGAGACAGGTGGAGAGAGAGAGAGAGAGCGAGAAGCAGGTTGGTGTCTGTAACTGTTCACAGAAAGTCATACACTCTTTTGTGTGAGTGAGGCTCCAGCTATAGGTTTTCAAAGTATGCAAATTTGGATCAATTCCCCCACCCCCCGACCCCCTCCCAATTATGGCCATCACAGCAGAAAGTGATATATTAGCACTTTAGTAGGAAGCTTCTTCCTGTACAAGCAGATTTTGCAGAAGGTGAAAACTGCCACAATATATTTATGTCATAAAATAACTGCTAAATTGCAAAGATTATCCTTATTTCAGCAACCTTTATAGCTTAACACAATCTGTCAACGTGATAACAGAAGGGACTAATCAATGAATTCATGCTCCAGATTTCTCAGGCTTTGTATTTATAACATCGGCAGACGGCAGTCACTCTGATGGTGTCTCGAATTATGATATATATTGACCATATGTGGAAAGAGTCATTCTAATGTTACATTTTTCTGTGTTAAGTAGATAGACAGCAATTATCCCAGATGGATATGTCATTGTAAACTACTTGAGCTGGTAGCCTTTTATCAGATTTCCTTGCGAGGGTCACTGCATGTTTAAAAGCAATTCTGTGCAAAATGCCCAGGATTGGGTTTCCATGTACTCTAATGGTCGGTGGTGGGAGGGGCTGGAGGGGGAGAAGCAACACAATTACAGCCTCTCCAATTCCACTCTCACAGCCGGTCAGAACATTACAAGCTGTTTCCTTTCCTTACAGCTTCTGTTTTCTCCTGCCACCAAAGCAGGTATTGCTTTACAATTTGATGCAGTACCTGGGGAGCTCTGCAAAGTGCGATGGGGCATGCTTATAGGGTAAAAAGTGAGGTCTGCAGATGCTGGAGGTCAGAGCTGAAAATGTGTTGCTGGTTAAAGCGCAGCAGGTCAGGCAGCATCCAAGGAACAGGAAATTCGACGTTTCGGGCAAAAGCCCTTCATCAGGAATGCTTATAGGGTACCTGTCTCAGGTGCCCCGAGACTCCATTCATTTCACTGAACTGGCAGAGTCTTCATAATGCCCATTCTTCCCTTTCATGATAAAAACACCCACAATGGTGGAGGAATTCATGTCAAACAGGAAAAGAAACGCAGACTTCTTCCAACACCATAAATAACGACATTTAAAACCCTGACCTGATTCAAACCTTGAATGGGTCTCTGGCCTTTCCCAAAATCACGTGTTTCTGATCAACTGGAGAATGCCAGGTTCGATTCCAGCTCCCAGGTTCGATTCCAGCTCCCAGGTTTGATTCCAGCTCCCAGGTTCGATTCCAGCCTTGGGTGACTGTCTGTGTGGAGTTTGCACATTCTCCCCGTGTCTGCGTGGGTTTCGTCTGGGTGCTCCAGTTTCCTCCCACAGTCCAAAGATGGTGCCGGTCAGGTGAATTGGCCTTGCTAAATTGTCCATAGTACTAGGTGCATTAGTTGGAGGGAAATGGGTCTGGGTGGGTTACTCTTCGGAGGGTCGGTGTGGACTGGTTGGGTTGAAGGGCCTGTTTCTACACTGTAGGGAATCTAATGGCTGTAGGTACCTATTTTATGTGGAAGTTGAATGTTAATTCATCGACAGACTGTACAAAGCTAATATTTTTTTTGAAAATTAAAGTCTTGGCCCGATTTAAAGTTCAGCTGCATTAAATTATTTTATTGTGACAGAAAACAGGTCAGAGTTTCAGGTAGAAGGCCTGGATTCAGATCCCATTTGCCCCTGAAGTATCTAATAAAATCTCTGAACAAGTCGTTTAGAAAAATATCTAAAGTAGGTTTGACCAGGAGCTATTATGGTGCATTGGTCGTGTCCTTTCCTCTCATCCTTAAAGACCTGAATTCAACCCCTGCATGCCCCCAATGTTTGTTATAATGCATTTGATCAGTTGGATTTTTGTTTTTAAAAATGATATAACATCGATCCAATAAGCTGAAGAGATTCTTGCAAAATACAAGCTTGTGGAATATAACTCTCAATTTAAAACCCAGCAGTTCCTTTCCTTTTCATTTTGTTCATTGAAGAATTACTTTCAAGACGTCTCCAGAAAGGATAATGCTTACCTTTGTAAAAAACAACTGTTTGGGAATAAGTATGTGGATGCATAGAGAGCCATTTTATCTTCACATGAGTTTTGCTCCAGTGAAATTAGACAGGAGGCACTATTTTAGTGATAATTTCATCTAATCCAGTCAGAAGGAATCCCTAAGTTCAACTATAGCTGCATTCTGTTACAATGAAATAGAGAAATCCATCTTCAAATACAGACTCTCTAATGCCAGGGATAACTCACTTCTGTTTCATGAGGCAGTAATAAAGGTTCTTCCAGTTCATAACGATCTATCTCTGGTTTCGACCAGACACAACATCACCGGTCAATCCATGAAGCTCTGGATCAATGTCAGCATTTAGCAATCCAACTAGATCTTTATGTAAAAAAAAGGAAGAATAAATTTGGGAATGGAGAAAGAATTTACTGGATGCAAAATCACATGTGGAGATTTTGTCCAAAAGGTGTTGATGATTCTCCCAGTGTCCAGGACTATTGTAGAAGTTCAATCAGACATATAATTGTGCCTGTTTCTGTTATTCTGTGTTTATGTTTTAGATAATGTGTGAGGGATGGTTCAATCTTTCCTCACACTTCCTGTTTCTTGAACATAATGCAACAAGATGTACCTGACTCAGATTATGGCTGAACCATGCAGGCAAGCCCACATTCATGAGAGCAATGAGCATCAACATCCAGAGGCATTTAGTCCTTTGTAAATGTAAACAAGGGCCCTCATGAAGCTTCAACATAATTCCCCTGTTAATTTGCCAAAATGTGAATTAAAGATTGAATATTGGATGGCTGAGAGAAGATATTTTTCTCCAATATTTTCATGGTAAGTTTGCATTTTTGATAATGTCTTGCCGCCCATCCCTCATTGGCTTTGAATTGCATGTTTGACATTTTAGCATCTAATTAATGATGGCACCTTTACAGGGACAGAATCAGAAATGGTTGGAAGAGCTCAGCAGGTCTGGCAGAATCTGTAGAGAGAAATCAGAATTAATGTTTCTGACATTAAGTGACATCTTTACATCTCTGGAGTCGCATTGGGGTCTAACTGGATAAGAATGGAAGATTTCCTTGTCTAAAGGGCATTTGTGAACCCAAATTAGATTTTATGGCAATCATCGATGGCTGTCATAGTCATCATTGAGGCCAACTTTATTTTCAAACATTTAAACATACAAATAAGGAACAAAAGTAGGCCACTTGGCCCTTCAAACCTGTTTCACACTGAATAACACCATGGCTGGTCAGATTTTAACCTCAAATCTACATTCCTGCATATCCCCTAATCTTTCATCCCTCGGTAAAGAAGAATCTCCTTCCGTCTTAAAAATATTTAAAGATTCTAATTCAATGCCTTGTGAGGGAGGGAATTCTAAAGACTGAGAACTCAATTTAATTTTCTTCATCTCTGCCTTAAAATAGTAACACCTAATTTTTAATCAATGACCCCTGGTTCTAGATTTACCCACACGAGGAAGCATCCTTTCAACATCCACCTGGTCAGTCTCCTCAAGATCTTCTATGTTTCAATTAAGTCACCCTGACTTTTTTAAACTCCAGAGGACACAGGCCTGGCCTGTCTCATCTTTCCTTGTAAGGGAACCCGTTTATTCCAGTTATTGATCTATGAACCTTCCCTAAACTGCTTCCAACACATTAACATCCTTCTGTTGGTACAGTGAGCAGTGTTATACACAGTAGTCCAACAACTTTCTATACAACTGATGTACCAACTTCTTACTCTCACATTCCGTTCCCCAGGCAATAAACCACAACATTCTATTAGCTCTTTTGATAACTTGCTGTACCTGCATACTAACTTCCTGTGATTCGTGCAGTAGGATACCCAGATTCCTCTGCACCTCAGAGCTCTGCAATCGCTCGCTATTTAGCTAATATGTTTCTTTTATGACTTTTTGCACCAAAATTTCACACATGATATTTCATTATCCAAATGTTTGTCCACTCACGTGACCTTTTTGCATCATTTTACAGGCTCCTTGTATTCTTCCTTGTCTATTCCAAGTTTATTGACTGAATTCAGTTTCCACCAGCCGCTGTAATGGAACTTGACACTTCATCCCCAGAGTGTTAGGCCTTGGCGTTACAAGCTTAGTGACAATACAATTTTGCCATCACCAGATTATTAAGTGGTAATCACCGTCAAAATGGGCATAAAAAAATCTGGATTATTTTGATTAGCTTTAATATGTCATGATCCTAATACTTGATTAATGTAACCTGAACTTGCCTGGAAATGCTAAACCTGAAATAACTGCAGGCATACCAATCAAGTGCGGATTCGAAGTAATTTTCATGGAGCTGTGTATGTGGGTGCTTGCACTATGTTTCACTGAAGTTACCACGAGTGCAGGCTAACACACACAGAACGTTTCAGGGCGGCTCAGAGTCTTTGAGAGGGTCAACAAGGTCTTAACCAGGGGTCATATTTTCCTTCCTTGCTTCTTGCAGAACAGGGACTCCCTTGCTCCTGGTGACTCCCATAAGGTTTCCAATAAGAGATGGAGTAACACAGCACTTACTCTGTTTACATGACATTCTGAGAGAATTTCCTGCAAAATGTCCTAAAATGTCTTGCTCCACACTCCTGTAGCAAGTGATCGGTTTTGGGTGATAAACTTTTAAGTGGCCTTCTCATTCATCTCCACTTTTGAGTTTATAAGAGGCACAGTGGTTAGCACTGCTGCCTCACAGCAGCAGGGACTCTGGTTTGATTCCACCCTTAGGCGAGTGTCTGTGTAGAGTTTGCACATTCTCCCCCTGTCTGAGTGGGTTTCCTTCCACTGTCCAAAGATGTGCAAGCTAGGTGGATTAGCCATGGGAAATGCAGGGTTATAGGATCAGGGGATAGTGTGCTTTTTGGAGGGGCAGTGTCGATGGGCCAAATGGCCTGCTCCCACACTGTAAGGATTCTATGATTCCATATTACTAATCATCAAGAAAGAGAGGACATTAGGTCAAGTGTGATCCATTAAAATGTTGTGTCAGCCCATTTGTGGCAATTAATGTGGCAGTCTCTCAATGATCTTCCTGTTCCAAAACGGGATTTCAATCCCTTTCACAAAGTGGTAACTTGAACTGAATACAGGTTAACAATCATAAGACATAGGAGCAGAATTAGGCCATTCAGCCCATCAAGTCTGCTTCACCATTTGATCATGGCTGATATGATACTCATCCTGGATTAGTGGTGCTGGAAGAGCACAGCAGTTCAGGCAGCATCCAAGGAGCAGTGAAATCGACGTTTCGGGCAAAAGCCTTTCCTGGCTTGACCCCATATCCCTTCAAACCATTACATTTTGAAAATCTGTTTAACTCCTCCTTAAAATTAGTCACTGTCCCAGCATCCACTGCACTTTGGGTAGCAAATTCCACAGACTCACAATCTTTTGGGAGAAGTAGTTTCTCCTCAACTCTGTTTTAAATGTGCTACCCGTTATCCTAATACTATGACTTCTCGTCCCAGAATGCCCCACAAGACGATGCACTCACTCCATGTCTGTTTTATCCACACCCTTTATCATCTTGAATACCTCAAATTTGATCTCCCCTCATCCGTCCACATTCCAGAGAGTATCAACTGTTCAATCTCTCTCCATATAACAAACCCCAGATCTCTAGGAACAACCTAATGAACCTCCTCTGAACTGTCCCCAATGCCACAGCATCTTTTCTCAAATGAGGGAACCAAAACTGCACACAACACTCCAGGGGCATTCTCACCAATACCTTGTATAGTTGCAACAATGCTTCCTTACTTTAATATTCTATTCCTTTCTCTTTCGCTATAAAAGCCAACATTCCATTTGCTTTCTTTATTATCTGCTGTGCCTGCATGCTAGTTTTCTGTGACTCATGAATGAGTACACCTAGATCCCTCTGTGCTGGAGCACCTCGAAATCTCTCCCCATTTAGATAATACATCGCCTTCCCATTTTTCTGATTAAAATGCATGACCTCGAATTGATCCACGTTAAACTCCAGCTGCCACATTTTGAACGACTCTCCTAACCTATCTATATCCATATATAAAGTTCTGATTTCCTCACTGCAGTTTACCATCCCACTTATTTTTATGTCATCTGCAAATTTGGCCATACAGCCCTCTATCCCTGTATCCAAGTCATTAATGTAGATTGTAAATAGCTGGGGTTCAAGGACCGAAACCTGCAGCACCCCACTAGTTACATCTTGCCATGCAAAAAAAAATTATGCGAACTCTGTCTTCTGTCCATTTGCCAGTCACCTATCTAAACTGATAAAATACCCTAAATCTCATATGATCCAACCTTGTGAATTAACTTTCCGTGAGATACCTTATCAAACCCCTTCTAAACCCAAGTCCCTATCTTATTTGCCTCTATGGCTCTAAACTATACAAAGTATTTTTGTTTCTTCACACCTTGAAATGTCTTTGGACTGTTTAAATCCAATGGTGCTGTGAAATTATTTTCTATGCAAAAGTTAATAAATAACATCCATGCAGAGTTACTAATGTTGGTGTAAATAAAATGGAATTTTTGATAAGCAGAAGCGGGTCAAAGCAATAAATCTTTTTATCAACTGGTTCACAGAAGATAAATACATTGGCAGGTGGGACTTTAATTCCAACCTTCTGGTTGAGAATTAGAGACACTATCACTGCATCAAAAGTGCTCATTATCAGGGGATGATACTCTGAACTAAATTTGTGAGAGATTGGTGCTCTTTATGAAGGTGTTGACAGAATATTGTGGCTAATGCCTATTTCCAAAAACAGTTCTAATAAATTGCATCAGTTAGTCACACAAAATAAATTTGGGAGCATTCACCAGAGCAAACTTCTGGATGGCTGGCATGTTATTGGAGAAGATTGTCCTTCTCAAATCTCCTTCACTTTTTAATATGATGGTTATGCAAAACTCATGGATTTACATTGACAAGTAAGAACGATGTGACAAAGTTCTGCATAAAAGGCTATGATTTACATTTAAAGTTTTGGGTTAGATATCTGCCCTGGATGACTGGGATGACAATTTCTGGAGTTGAATATTTAAACATGTGATTTTTTTTCCTCTAAGTTTGTTGCTGTCCACTGATGGAGTTTTTCTGTCAAAGGTATGGAGGTTTGGGAGAGATATTATTCAATTAGAATATGAAAGGTTATAAAATCATTTCCAATTTAGACTCGGACAAAGGCAACGTGAACATGTTGCTTTTTAAGCTCAAGAACAAAGATGAGAGTTATGCATGGACTCAGAAGCCCTGGAATATTTGTACTTCAATTGTGGACTAATCCTCCTCCCCAAACACAGCAATCCGTGTATTAAAAACATTTTGGATATTTGAATGATACATATTTAATTCCTATGAATTGACAAGATAAGATCTAGAGAAAACTGCTTCACCTTCGTCACAACCAATTTGTCGTACATATGTGTGCAATTTAAGGGTATAGACAGAATGGATAGAAAGCAGCTGTTCCCCTTAATCGAAGGATCAATAACAAAGGGCCATAATTTAATAGTGGAAGTCTAAAGGAGATTTAAGGAAATCATTTTTCACACAGAATGTGGTGGGTGTCTGGGATTCTTGGGAGGATAGTTGAGGTAGGCAATCTCTCAACATTTTAAAAAGTACTTGGATGAGCACTTGAAATGACAAAACATTCACGGTTAGGGTTAATGTAGGTTTTGTATATGTGGCATGGGCTTGAAGGTTTCTTCTGTACGGTTCATGTCAGGATTGTGAATGGTCTATACAAGGAAAATGTGGAATATTATTTCAGATTAACTTGTTAGAGAAGAAAAATACTCTGACTTGCAATTTTACAGCATTTGTAATGTAGAAACAATGGAGTCAATGTGAAAGAATAGGAAGATAGAAAGAGCTTGCAAGAGATGATCAGAGACAGCACTTGCAATAGTTTCTCCTGCAATCAGAGGCATTTGGTGGGAGGAGGGTAAACTAATTTTAATAAAGGTTTTAAAGGAGGATTACGATAATGGGGACAGAAAGGCTTGCAGTGGAATATTAGCTTCTTGGGGTGGGGGAGGATGTGGGAGAGCATTGTCAGCGGTATTTTTAAAATCAGGACTCTATAGTATCTCCACAACGGTGCTTTGGCAACATTACATGTTACTTTTTTCTTTTCACTTTGCATTCCTTTTAGTACCAGTTTAACGACAGAAGACTTTTATTCCATTTATAATTAACTGAACTGCCGAGTTTCTCCAAACTGCTTTTATGCTCCCCAAACAATACTGAACTCCATAATTACTGACTTCCACCTGTACAAACTTGCAATTATCCATCTTTCACTCTCCGGCAACTGTAATTTCCAAAGCTTTTGCTGACATTGTATCTGTTTATAAAGATCTAATACCATAGATAAAGCTTTACAGATATTCCAATTAAAATCTTCATTTAGATTCTGAGTTCTAGAATCCATTTTACAAATTCCACAATTAGTTGTGTTTTTTAATGTAGGAAAGCATACCACCCAAAGTACAAATCTCTGTGTAGTATATTTATTATCATAACTTTAAAATTATCTATGATATCAACAAAGAATAATCTTTCATATATGGTAACATCTTTTGTGATGTTCAGTTGTCCCACGATATTTTCCCACCAATACATTACTTCTGAAGTGAAGTAACACTCTAAAGTAGGAAGTGCAGCTACCAATCTATGAATAGTTAGATCCCATAAACAGTGATGTATGAATGATTAGATTGTCTGTGGTTGATTGAGAGATAAATTGTAGCTTCCATGCTCTTCTTCAGTCAGCAACATGGGATCATTTATATTGAGCAGAGACAGGGGCTTACTCAACAGTGGATTATAATGCAGCTGACTGGATATTTGCATAGAGTGTTGCAAAACAAGCAGTGGTTGTGCTTATGTTACTGGAGTAACAATCTTTCCTATGAATGAAATTGAGATCAACGAGGGCCGAAGGGCCTGTACTGCGCTGTAATGTTCTATGTTCTATTAAGTTTAAATCCGACCCTGATATTTGGGTAATTTAATTTCAGTTAATTCAGTAAATCTGCAACTAAAGTCTATTGTTATCAATGGTTAAAAATCATGCAACACCAGGTTATGTCCAACAGGTTTATTTGGAAGCACTAGCTTTTAAAGCACTGCTCCTTCATCAGGTGGTTGTGGAGTATAAGATCATAAGACACAGAATTTATAGCAAAAGGGTTACAGTGTTATGGAGGAATAATGAAATGTTAAACAAATTTAGATTGAATCTTTCATCTTTTAGAATGGGATATGCTAGTTCCAGTTCTTTAATATGTAAATCCCAGGTCTCCTTTTCAGTTACATTCTCTAAATAGCTTTAGCTTTTCTAACAATAGATGCCATCTCAGCTCAGACAATGCCTTAAACGTGTGAGGTTAAAGTCTGTCTGTGTCCCAATGTTGAGGGAGACTGGTTCTATTTCTAAACTGGGACTTACAGAATCTTGCACGGACTGATTCAGTTTTTGACCAAAACAAAATGAAATTCTACAAACACAAATTTACCCCATAAATATATATATGTGTGCAGGAGAGATAGACTGAGTGTGTGCGTGTGGGTGTGAGTACACGTGAAAGAGTGCGTGTATGTGTCTGTGTAAGCTTGGTCAAGTATGTGCATGAGTCTGATGGGATATAAGCCTGTGTGAGGGTGTGTGCATGGGTATGAGTGTGGGGGATGCATTTGTATGCCTGTGAAAGAGAGCTTGTGTATGAGAGATAGTCTACTTGAGTGTATGAGTATGTACGTGTGTGTGTGTGTGTGTGTGTGTGTGTGTGTGTAGTGGGGTCACCTGTTGTGTGACAAGGTCCCGGTTGAGGCCATTCCCATGGGTACCAAACTTGGCTGTCGGCCTCTCATCTGCCACTTTGCATTGTTGCTTGTCCCAAAGTCCGCCTTGGAGGATGGTCACCCAAAGGTCCAAGGCTGAATGTCCCAGACTGCTGAAGTGTTCCCTGACTTGGAGGGATCACCCCTGCCTGTTGATTGTTGTGCAGTGTCCATTTATCTGTTATCGTAGGGTCTGCTCGGTTTCGCCAATGTACCATGCCCCAGGATATCCTTGTCTGCAGCATGTGAGATAGACGACATTGGCTGAGTCACATGAGTACTTGCTGCATACATGGTGGGAGGTGTCCCCACGTGTCATGGCGGTATCCGTGTCAACATTCAGATCAGTGGTGATCATGAAGCTACCAAGATTCGTGTAAGCTGCTTGGGTTATTAACGTCCATTTAGGGACTCCGATCATTTGGCATTTTGGAGTCTGAGCCACATGTGATTTGCAGAACCACAGCAAATTGAATGACTCTTAATGTCTATTAGAAATGGCTGAATAACTCTGACAGTTTCCCAGAAGGTGGCTCGCCCTTTCCCCAACCTTAGCAAATGCAATTAAAGGTGAGCAATGCACTCTGACTTTTCCAAAGACATCCATGTCCTTGGAATGTATGAAAAAAAAATTTGATTTTTCAAATTTGTCCCACAGGGTTGTCTGGACAAGGTTAATGATTGATTTCTCATTGATCTTATGCACTCAGCCGAGTAATTTGTGTATAATTTATGTAAATATTATTACCATTGTTCAAATTTGGACTTTGAAATAGAGGCAGTTGGTTGCTTCTGGGAACAGTTTTATTTTAAAAAATACAAAGGTCAGAAAGCCCTTCTGAAACAGTGACTAAATCTAACATTTGTTCAAGTCAAAGACTCCGATACTTTTAATAGAAAGATTAGATTACTTTACAGTGTGGAAACAGGCCCTTCGGCCCAACAAGTCCACACACCGACCCGCAACCCACCCATACCCCTAACCTAACACTACGGGCAATTTAGCATGGCCAATTCACCTGACCTGCACATCTTTTTGACTGTGGGAGGAAACCGGAGCACCCAGAGAAAACCCACACAGACACGGGGAGAACATGCAAACTCCACACAGTCAGTCGCCTGAGGCAGGAATCGAACCCAGGTCTCTGGTACTGTGAGGCAGCAGTGCTAACCACTGTGCCACCGTGCCACCCACAACGATGTTTATACTGCTGTCTTTTTGACAGGTTGGGTAAATATTAAGGTCATTTTCTTTGTTTTCAGTTCAGAAGAATCTAAGATTGAGCAAGACTTTTAAAAATTCAATTCAGGAGACATCGGAGTAGGCGTAGAAATAGATTTAGTTTCTCATCTTGGGAGAGTTTTAATAAGTCAAGGGACACATTTCATCCATAAAATGGATAGTTTCTGAAATTTATAGACCAACAGACTTTGGTTAGAAATCCGTAGGTTAGTAAAACTGAAAAAGCATTCTTTCTTAGATGCATGAAAAAAAATTTGTGTTGTCAAATTGGAAAAGGATATATGATTTGTGTCTACAGTCCATGAGAAAGAAACTGTAAGGAATTAGTAAAATAGTAAAGGAGCAGCACTCCAAAAGCTTGTATGTCCAAATAAATCTGTTGGACCATAACCTGTTGTTGTGTGATTTTTAACTTTGTCCAGCCCAGTCCAACACCAACATCTCCACATCATAAATAAGAAATATAAGAATTAAGGTAGGGGTATAATTTCTCTGGACTTGAGTTTCTGTAAAGTGTTGTGTCAGAAAAAAAGTTGAAAGTTTATTTTTTTTTGTGTTTTGAGATCTTTCTAACAGACCTTTATGTTTAGATTGCTTGCACTTATTTTATTTACTTGTTTTGTGTGATAGACTTTTGTTCCGTTATTAAATATTATATGCAGCCTTCTGTTCAAGTATCTTAATAATTAACCACCACATTAATTAACCGAGCAATTAAAACAGATCTATCAAGGCAAGTTTAATTGCAGGGTCTCACTTATCCAGGATCATAATCAGTTGAGGTCATACTAAATTGAATTGAGAAGCCAATTGATTCTTACATGAAATTGGAAGAAGAAACAAGAAAAGCATCTTGCATTCCTTTAGCAGGAAATCACACAGTAACTTTCACAGAGACACAAAACAGATCACCTTATGTATCACCTTAGTGAATATGCAATGCATGTAACAGAGCAAGCTGAAGATTGGGAACCGAGCTAAAGACAAGTGACAAGTATTCATGATATTTGCACAGCTAGGAACTTAAATTCTGTTTCTTGACTGAATAAGCATTTGATCAAAGCTATAATAAGCTTGCACAGTAAACATTGAACTAACTATTCTCACCTCTTGGCTTCACCAGGATTTCATTTTATCGTATGTTTATTGAAATTATTCAAATAAATGGTAAAGTCACCATGACCTTACCAGACCATAGGGCTGTTCCCTGATTAGAGAGAGATAACTGATGGTGGTTTAACCTGAGGGTCATGACATCTCAGGTGAGGGGAGAGGCTGAAAGCGAAGATTTTTCATGATAAGCTCAGCTGGTGCTGTTAGCTGTCCAGCCAACTGAGTGAATTAATTATTCACTTGATGGCCCTAAATTGTGAGCAGTAGTAGGACAGATTAGCTGTAAAGAATCACTACTTTATACTAAAGCAGAAATCTTAAGGCCAGAAGAAATAGTAACAGAAGTAGGCAATTCATCCCATCCAATCCACTCAGTCATTCAATGAGATCATGGTTAAAAGTAAATTAGGGCAATTCAAAATTAAAATAGAAAATATTGAAGATTCACAACAGGTTCAACAAGAAATTAAAAATCTAACAAGTAATGGGTTATCAAAATGGATTTCAAAAAGGAAATGTTTGTTTGCCTTGAATAGCATTAAAGGAAACCAGAGAGATTAGACAAGGATAATGTTACAGATATGTATTATCTCAATTTTCAAAAAGCCTGAGATGAAAGAATTAGATCAGGTTAGGGTAAGGAAACAAGGAATAAATAGATAACTCTTTGGCTTAAAGACAGAAAGCAGAGAGTGAGGAATACAGGATACTTATTCGGTCACTCAAATACAGTAAGTGCTGGAGAAGGTCTGGCAGCATCTGTACAGACAAAATGAGTTAATGGGTTATTTTCCCTGGAGCGTGGGAGGCTGAGGAATGACCTTATAGGAACATGAAGGGCGTGCGTAGGGTGAATAGCCAAGGTCTTCTTCCCAGGTTAGAAGGGTCCAAAACTGGTGGTTTTAAGATGAGAAGGGAAAGATTTAAGAAGGAGGCAAGGGGCAACTTTTTCACACAGAGGGTGGTGCACGTATGGAATGGCTGCCAGGAGAAGTGGTGGAGGCTGGTACAATTACAACATTTAAAAGACATCTGAATGGGTGTATTAATAGGAAGAGTTCAGAAGGATATGGGCCAAGTGCTGGCAAATGGGACTAGATTAGGTTAGCATATCTGGTCGGCATGGGAGAGTTGGACCCAAGGGTCTGTTTCTAAGCTGTACCTCTCTATGCCTCCATGACTTTTTTGAGTTGTGTGACCCTTTTCCACAGATCCTGCTGGACCTGTTGGGTTTCTCCTGCACTTTGTGCATTTGTATGTTTCAGATCTCCAGCATCCACAGTTCTTTATTTTATTTTATTATTCAGAGTGATGTTCACAGCTGGATAGGGCTATTCACAACTTATATTAATCAATTGTACTTTGGAATCAAAAATATAATTTTTAAATTTACAGATGACACCTAGTCGGGGCTGAGTTGGGGATACTCAGCACTGAGAAAGGCTGTAAAAACATATGGAAAATTGCAATATGAACATGTTAATTTCAACAGGAATGCATGTGAGGTATTACATTTTAGCAAGAACATAAGGAAGTTGCATTTTGCTTGGAAAATAAAAATCTAAAACATGTAGAGGAACACAGGGATTTTAGATTGCAAATATGCACAAACAACAATTTATCTTCATATTAAATTTTTAATGTGGTGAAATGTCCCAAAGTGCTTGAGGAATGTTAGCAAATACACAATGACACTGAGCCACATAAGGAAATATTATTAGGTGAGCAAAATATTGTCAGAGATAGGTTTTAAGGAGTGTCTGAAAGACATATAATAAGAGAAATGGTTTAGGGAAAGGAATCCATGTTCAGATCCAAACAACTGATGCTGTAACTGCCAATGACAGAGCAATAAAAACTGGATTTGCTCAAGAGACCAACAAAAATATTCACCAACCCATTCCGAGATATTATTACATATCACTGGTGCAGATGAGACTTGAATCAAGATCTCCTGGCTCAGTGGAAGGGACACTACCATCATGCCACAAGACCCCCTTGCTCAAAGGGCACAAATTAATGAGGACAGGTTTTTTTGGATGCTGTGGAGCTAAAGGAGGTTTCGGGGACAGAAAGAAGCAGGACTCATACAGGGATGAAGGAAGAGAATATTAATATTTAGACAATTGCCAATATGGAAGGTGCTGGAAACAGCAGGGATGAAACCAATCAATTTCAACAGGACAAGATAGGCAAGCTAGTTTAAGGCAAAGAAGTGTGAGGTGATGTATACTGACAGAAAGGTTAAGGAAATGCTTAATAGACTTAATGGCACATTTCTAATGAACACTTATGGTCAGAGACATCTTGATGTTCATGTGCATGCATTGATAAAAATCGAAGGAAACACTGAGAGTAGCTGATCCAACCTATGGGATATTAAACTGAATAAATAGAGAATTCAGTACAAAGCAAGAAAGTAATAAAGTTCAGTTATCCAACAACCAAAGTATTATCAGTTTCTTTAGGAAGGATGTGACCGTCATTGAGATGTCAAAAAGGTGATTTGCAAGAATGCTTCAAGAGGGACAGAGTTACATTGTACTTTGCTCAAAAACTGTATGAATTCATGTGAGACTGTTATCTCACTTTTTAGATTAGAATCAGCCTAAGCATTATAGCACAGACAGAGAACACAGGGGACTAACACCTTCAACATATTGTCTAGCTAACACCAATTGTTAACCTGAGAATACAATTTTTATTAAAAAAGTTTCGTGATTTGCTGATGAAAGAAGTGAAACTATCATGGTATTCGAACAGATGGAAGACTCAACAAACAATCAAGGTATTTTTCAATGTATAATTTCAGTTACATCACACTGTAAATGTTTGCTATAAATTCTGTATCTTACAATTGTGTCCTCCACAATCACTTGATGAAGGAGCGATGCTCTGAAAGCTAGTGCTTCCAATTAAACCTGTTGGACTATAACCTGATGTTGTGTGATTTTTAATCAAGGGAGAGAGATTTTAGTCTCATAATCAAATGGAACAATCTGGGAGGGTTCTCCTTAGAGAAAAGATTAATATTTATTTCTGATTGATAGAGCTGAAGATAAAGAAGCCATGCCAAACCCTTTATTAAGCTTTGTTTCATTAGCAGAGAGTTGAGTGCAATTCACCAGACTCTAAAAAAGTTACAGAGGCATGGGAGAGTGCAAACAACACTTATAGAGATGCCACAAAAATTGAAGACTGTTATGATCCCGGCTGATGGTAATACTTGACAAGTCAGATCTTCATAAATCATTTGTATAATTTTGTTATTAGTTACCGTTATGGCTAGTCACTGTAAAATATTCATGTGAGGATGCAGATGCACTTTACATCAGTCCATAGGTTTATAGAAGAAAAAACATCACGTAATATAGATACAGAAGACAGTTTGGAAAAAAACATGACACAAGCTCAATGCATTTCCTAACCGTATCCATTACAGAGACTCAAGTGCACAGAAAATGCACGTATCTTGACTCTTAAGGTTTCTATTTGATCGACTCTTTCCAGTCTCTTTCCCATACACTGCGAAGACAATCCATGTCCAACTACAGCAAGACCTGGATAATATCCAGGTTTGGGCCGAGATGTGACAAGGAATATTCATGTCACATAAGTGTCAGTCAATGATCATCTTCATTAAGAGACAATTTAATCTTTGTCCCTTGACATTAAGTAGCATTAGCATCACTGAATACCCCATTGTCAATGTCCTGGAGGTTGCCAATGATTAAAAACTGAACTGGACTAACCATTGCAAATACTGTGGCTATAAGATCTAGTCAGAGGCCAGGAATACTGTGGCAAGTGATTCACCTTCTGAGTGCCCACAGCCTTCCCACCATCTACAAGGCACAAGTCAGGAGTGTGATGGAATACTCCTGACTTGCCTGGATAAGTGCAGCTCAAACAAGAAGTTTGATACCATCCAGGACAAAGCAGTCTGCTTAATTAACACCACCTCCATAAATATCCACTTCCTTCATTACCAACAGCAGTGTGTAACACCTAAAAGACGTATTGCAGAAATTCATCAACAAATCTAAGACAGCACCTTCCAAATCTAAGACTGTTATCATCTAGAAGGACAAGGGCAGCAAATACTTGCACCATCTGCAAGTTTCCCTCAAAACTGCTCAGAAATATATCACATTAATTCAATCTTGTTGGGCTGAAATCCTGGAATTTCCTCCCCAATGTTACTGTGGTATTCTTACAACACATGGACTGCTGCAGTTCAAAAGACAGCTCACCACCACTTTCTCAAGGGCCGCGAGGGATAGGCAATAATTGCTGGTCCAACCAGGAATGCCTATGTTGCATGAATTAACATAATTAAAATTTAGGATTATTTTTCAAATCTGCTGAAACTTTTACAGTTTACAGGAAAGGAATCTAAAAGATGATCCTTTGGGCATCTTAAAATTATGAAAGATTTTGGTACAGTGATATACATTGAGTATTTTATTTGTGGGGAGATGAGTTATAGAATCATAGAATCCCCACAATGTGGAAACAGGCCCTTCGGCCCAACAAGTTCACACTGATCTTCCAAAGAATAACACATCCAGACCCATTCCCTTACCCTATTATCCTATATTTACTCCCGACTAAGAGGAAAACCTTAATGCTATCAATATAATCTTCGAGGAGAAATTGAGGACTGCAGATGCTGGAGATCAGAGCTGAAAATGTGTTGCTGAAAAAGCGCAGCAGGTCAGGCAGCATCCAAGGAGCAGGAGAATCGACGTTTTGGGCATGAGCTCTTCTTCAGGAATGAGGGAGGAAAAGAGCTTCTTCAAGGAAAGCATCCTTGCAAGATGGTTCGCAGTAGGTTAAAATCTTCGAGAAGAAAGTGAGGACTGCAGATGCTGGAGATCAGAGCTGAAAATGTGTTGTTGGAAAAGCGCAGCAGGTCAGGCAGCATCCAAAGAGCAGGAGAATCAACGTTTCGGGCATGAGCCCTTCTCATTCCTGAAGAAGGGCTCATGCCCGAAACGTCGATTCTCCTGCTCTTTGGATGCTGTCTGACCTGCTGCGCTTTTCCAGCAATACATTTTCAGCTGCTGTCAATATAACCCAGACACTAAAAAATGAAAAATAAAATGGATTTACTCAATGGTGAGAATGTGGCACTTGTTACCATGTGGAGTGCCTGAAGTGATGATATAGTTTTGCTTAAGGAAATGTAAAATAAGAATATGAGGGATAAGCGAATAACTGATTATCCTGTAGGGTTAGAAACAGGAAGACAAGAGGAATTGAGTATAAGTATCTCAATGTCTGCATCATCCTACACCATCAGCCTTTGGAAAAGGGTGAAGTTGGGTAAATATAAACATCTAATCTCCTTATCACCTTTGGCCTGTCATCCCAAGCACTAAGGATGTTGTCATTTGAGGTGTATAACCTTATGATGGCTATGGACCAGGTGAATAGAGAGCAACTGGGTGACTTTGATTGAGGGGTCAGTCACAATAGAGCATAGTTTTAGGGAGATTCAGAGGGGATTTGGGGAAAAACTTCACTCAGCAAGTGATGGGAATTTGGAATGCACCATCTGGGTAGGTAGTAGAGGCTGAAAACCTTTAAAAAGAGCATTTAGATGAACACTTGATACATTATAATGTGGAGGAGCCAGTGTTGGACTGGGTTGGACAAAGTTAAAAATTGCACAGCTCCAGGTTAGAGGCCAACAGGTTTATTTGGAAGTACAAACTTTCGGAGTGCTGCTCCTTCGCCAGGTAGATAATGGAACAGGATCACAGGACACAGAATTTTTAGCAAAAGTTCACAATGTCATCTATATATAAATTGCGATATATTGAACAAAACTAGATTGCTGTCTTTCATCTATTAGAATGGGTTACAGGTATTAATTCATTAATATGCAAATCCCAGAATGTCTTTCAAGTCACATTTTTGAGATAATTTAAGGTTTTATTTTTAAAAAGTGACATCTCAGCTCAGACAATGCATGAAAGTTATAAGGTTAGAGTCTGTATATATTCCAATCTTGAGTCAGACTGGTTCTATTTCCAAAGTAGGAATTTATAAAATGCTATATGGATTGACTGCCTCTAGATTATGTGCTTTTTGAACAAAATAGAATGTGTCTCTGAACATAATTCACCCCATAAACTTAAATGTGTGTGTGCATGCATGTGAGGGAAAGAGAGTGTGGGAGAGTATATGAGTGGGAGTGTGTGTGAGTGGGAGAGTGTGATGGAGTACATGCCTGTGAGAGGGTGTGCGTGAGAGTGTAATTGTGGGGTGTATGTGTGTGTGTGTGTGCGTATATACTATAGTGGAGTCACCTGTAGTGTGCTATGGTCCCAGTTGAGGCCATCCTCATGGACACTGAATTTAGCTATCAGCCTCTGCTCGGCCACTTTGCATTATTGTGTATCCTAAAGTCCACCTTGGTGGATGGTCATCCGGAGATCCAAGGACAAATACCCCTGACCCTGAAAGACTTAACTTGGAGTGTAGGCTCATAGTTCCTTGAAAGTGGAGTCGCAGGTAGATAGTATAGTGAAGAAGATGTTTGGTATGCTTTCCTTTATTGGTCAGAGCTTTGAGTATTGGAGTTGGGATGTTATGTTGCAGCTGTACAGGACATTGGTTAGGCCATTTTTGGAATATTGCATGCAATTCTGGCCTCCTTCCTATCAGAAAGATGTTGGGAAACTTGAAAGGGTTCACAAAAGATTTACAAGCATGTTGCTAGAGTTTGGAGGATTTGCACTAGAGGGAGAGGTTGAGTAGGCTGGGGCTGTTTTCCCTGGAGCATTGGAGGCTGAGGGGTGACCTTAAAGAGGTTTATAAAATCATTAGGGTCATGGATAGGATAAAGAGACAAGGTTTTTTTCCCCTGGGTGGGGGAGTCCAGAAGTAGAGGACATAGGTTTAGAGTGGGAGGGGAAAGATTTAAATAAGACCTAAGGGGCAACTTTTTCACCCAGAGGGTGGTGCGTGTATGGAATGAGCTGCCTGAGGAAGTGGTGGAGGTTGGTACAATTGCAGCATTTAAAAGACATCTGGATAGGTATATGAATAGGAAGAATTTAGGGGGACATGGGCCAAGTGCTGGTAAATGGGACTAGATTGGTTTAGAATATCTGGGCAGCATGGACAAGTTGGACCAAAGGGTCTGTTTCTGTGCTGTACGTCTCTATGATTTTGTGACTCAGTCCAGGTTTGTTCAATACATCACATCGGTTGACTGACACAATGGTCTTTTGCTGTAAATTCTGTGACCTATGATCCTGTTCCACTCGCTACCTGACGAAGGAGCAGCGTTCTGAAAGCTTGTACGTCCAAATGAACCTGTTAGATTATAACCTGGTGCTGTGTTTTTAACTTTGAAATATTATAACATTCAAACTTATGGGACAAGTACAAGAAATTGGGATTAGTGCACATTAAGTGATAGAAGTGATAGTTATGTCTTTGTAATCTCAATGGGCTGAGGGACCTTTTCTGTGCTGTACAAATCTATGAATGTGAGTATTTGGAGTGAGTGCTTTCATCATTGACTGTGCATCAAAGTGATTTTGTATCAAACAGAAAAGAGGACAATAATCAATGCCTGCATTGAACCAAGAAAATTGCCCAGACCTTCCTAAATGTTCAATTCAGATTCCTAACTGCCAGTATAGGAATTATAGAATCATAGAATTGTATAGCATGGTAGCAGACCAACCAGTCCATGCTGAACATAATCCCAAAATAAACCAGTTCCACCTGCCTGCTCCTGACCCATATCCCTCCAAACCCTCCTATTCATGTATTTAGCCAGATGTCTTTTAAGCATTTTTATTGTATCTACATGCACCATTTCCTCAGGAAGTTCATTCCACACACGAACCACATTCTATGTAAAAACAAATGCCTTTTTAAATCTCTCTCCTCTCATCCTAAAAATGTGCTCTTTAGTCTTAAAACCCTGTATCCGAGGAAAAAGCCAACTATCATTAACTTTATCTGTATCCTTTATTGTTTTATAAACTTTTAGAAGGTTGAATCTTAACCTGAGGAAAATCTTTTGGTGACTTAAAAGAAAAAAGTGTTTTCGACAAAATGGGGCTATGTTCTTCAAAATACCTATTTTCTCCCTTGGGGTCTATCTCAGCTCCATTCCAATTACAAACACCCTCCAAATCTCACACCCCCTTAACCCCAAAATGACTGCCCACTCCCAGACATCTGCCAGAACAGGACCAAACCAGAACTTTTCTGTATTTCATTAAGAAATGGATCCGGGTCAATGCCCAGTAGTTCATCTTTTCTTGTTTTAGATACTGACAGAATCACTCTGTGCTTCCAGCACTTTCTGTTTTTAATAAAGAAAAAAACAACACATTCTTTAGAACTGGAACAACCATATCAACAACAAAGAACAATTGAGAGACATTGGCCATTTAAAAAACATCAAAAGCCTCAATATTATTGTTTGTGACATTAGGATATGAGCACTGATGGCAGTCATATGACATTACTCTGTTCATCATTTTAAAATAAATGGGTCAATGCCCATGTTAAAATAATGGGCGTTCGAATGATAAGTTAGTCAATTGTGCACTAAAATCAAAAACAGCAATTTCCAGACTAAAAAGCTCATAAATATTCAGAACTGCCAAGCACTTCAGAATGCTCCATTTCATTTCAATTCTTGGTCTGAAAATATTTTTAAAACTGAAAGAGAAAACATGATCAGGAACCTGATTATCTCACACACCTTGAAACAATCCTTGTTCTCAATTAACAGGGACAAAGTAATGTCATTCCAATGGCAATGGTCTAATAATAAATGACTTGTAAAAGGTTGATTATTTCTGTTGGTTAAATTATTTGAACTGAAATACATTGTGGTGTGGAAGGTACTGTCTGTGAGGGTGGTTGAGGTGGGTGAACTCACAATTTTTAAAAAGTACTTGGATGTGCACTTGAACTGAACTTTAAAGGCTGTGGGCCTGGTGGGGGGAAATGGGACAAGCGCAGATTTAGTATTGCTTCGATAGCATAGATACAATAGGCTGAACTGACTCTTTTATATTGTCCAATTCTATGATTCTGCTTTATTAGTCAGCTATCCAGATATCCACAGCAAACCACCTGATTTCTGCATGTACAGTACAAACACAAAGCAGACTGACTGGCAGGCAGAGTCATAGAATTGTATACACAAACTACATCAAGTCCAAAAAGGCAAAATTAATTAAAGGCAAGTTACACATACAACACAAAGTTAACAACTGAATCTGCTCAGGAATAATAAAGAAGCCATTATTTTTATTAGGCTAAAGGAATTGATATCATTAATTAGGAATATGTATGATAACATTGCTAACAAAGACTTTTAAAGTTTCAGTTAAAATGTCCTTAGGACTGTTAGCTAATGTAAATTAATAAACAATGTTTTTGTCTGTTTCCTCCCAGTGTCCCGACACAAAGATACACAGGATTCAAACTCCTGAGGATCCCCAATTTATCAATGTTCAACTGATGGACACTAATATTTCTGAAAGTGATCACAAAGAAGGGTGTAATTTTAAAGATATGACATGCAAGCACTTCCTTGTACATACAAATGTCGATTTTATACTGTTCTGCAATGCATTCTGACTCATGTACAAATTAACTTGCAAACAATTTTAGAAACGGAACCTGTTCACAACCCAGGTATAGCGATTAGAATGAGGTCAGCTAGGTAGACTTTATAGAATATGAGTTCTCTAACTAGGGTTGCTAATCTGGTCAAATCAGGGACCCCTGCCTGACAGATATAAACAAGAGTGTAAGGGATTCTGCTCAGCCTAGGAGCCAGCCCTCAGCTAGTTGGATCACTGTCATGTACTGTGCATGTGTAAATAAAGGGTGACTTGGTGATGGGGTATCAGCTTTCATGGAGTTATTTCGCTAGGTACTGCCTGAATCTTTATTCCTGATTCCTGGGTGTTCATAGGGATATAATTGCATCATTACAACTCGATCATGTTTTGTGCATGTACATTTTCTGAGGGAAAGCAAACAGGAAAATCTTGCCCAATAAAATCAGAGGCTTATAAACTAAAGCAGAATTCTTCAATTACAGGAGATGTGAAATATAATTGAGGATGGAATAAAATCCTTGCAGAGAGTTGGTTGGAAATACAGTTGAGCTAGTGTAAAACGTATATGTAATTGATGTAACGGTGAGTGCACAATGCCTCTAAATGGGAGCTCTGAGGGCAGAACTTGCTAGAAGACCATCTATAAAGACTGAATGATACAGGCTGTATACCATCAGGGGATCTATAAAGAGTAGCAGTGAATTCCATTTACTTTTGATTGGTGTTGTACTTATGTGTTTTCTAGACATTCAAATTACTACTCGCACAGAGGGCCAGTAAAGAAAATTGAAATAACTTCACAGAGGCTGCTATCCTGTCACCAAGTCACCCTTTATTTACATGTGGAACATCTTTGACACTGATCCAATTCCTTCAGAGTGAACAGAACACTAACATGCTGACCACCCATAATATATAATCCACAATTCTTGATCCCACCCTGGCTGATGTGTTTGTGCTGACTGAACGTAGCAATCATTGTGGAAATTCAGAGTCAAAAAGTGTGGCGCTGGAAAAACAGCCGGTCAGACAGCAACCAAGAGGAGAGTCAACGGTTCAACTCTAAAGAGATTATGCTCGAAACTTCAACCCTCCTGCTCCTTGGATGCTGTCTGACTGGTTATGCTTTTCTAGTGCTACATTTTTCCACTCTGATCTCCAGCATCTGCAGTCCTCACTTTCCTGTAATGGAAATTCAGGCAGTTGCAAAATAACTGCACTGCCTCCAACTCACTAAATGCACAAGGTTTGATTATATACTTTGGTCGCAAATATTGTTTTTTGGAGATTTCTCAATTATCGCCATAATCCCCTACTATACCCTGAAGCTTTTATTACAATCAGCTCTCTATATATGTTTGTCTTCTGAAATATGGCAACGTAAGTATTTGCTCGGTCTGCCTTCTAAGAGTTTGTGAATGTTTTTGTGAATACAGTTCAGGTCCTAAGGGGATTCTATTGATATCAATCAGTGTGAGTCAACCAGCAAAGAACAAAATTGCTCAGACACTTACAGAAGTGACTAACGTTACTGAACATGAGAAAGAGTTTACATCAGACTTGAATCACTAATGAGTTTGAAGTTTAGAATGCTTTAACAAATTAATTCTTAGTTTCCCATCCCATTGATTTTACAGCAATTTGCTGTCTGCTGGACAAATTTGTACACTCCCACAATTTGGCGTTTGCTAACTCTTGCATTTCTCAAAAGCCCAGTTTAGTATCTATAAGCCAAAGATACTACTCTCCTTCAAAGAATCAATCATTTTTATAGCACCAAGAACCAATTAAAAGGCATTAGATTAGATTACTTACAGTGTGGAAACAGGCCCTTCAGCCCAACCATAATCTAACACTACAGGCAATTTAGCATGGCCAATTCACCTGACCCACACATCTTTGGACTGTAGGAGGAAACCGGATCACACCCACAGGGAGAACGTGCAAACTTCACACAGTCGGTTGTCTAAGGCAGGAATTGAAGCCAAGTCTCTGGTGCTGTGAGGCAGCAGTGCTAACCACTGTGCCACCATGCCACCCATCTGGATGGGTACATGAATAGGAAGGGTTTAGAGTGGTGTTGGAAAAGCACAGCAGGTCAGGCAGCATCCAAGGAACAGGAAAAGTGATGTTTTGGGCAAAAGCCCTTCATCAGGAATAGAGACAGAGTGCCTGCAGGGTGGAGAAATAAATGAGAGGAGGGTGGGGGGTTGGGAGAAAGTAGCATAGAGTACAATAGGTGAGTGGGGGTGGGGATGAAGGTGATAGGTCAGAGGGGAGGGTGGAGCGGATAGACGGGAAGGGAGATTGGCAGGTAGGACAGGTCATGGGGACAGTGCTGAGCTGGAAGGTTGGAACTGGGGTAAGGTAGGGGGAGGGGAAATGAGGAAACTGGTAAAGTTCACATTGATGCCCTGGGGTTGAAGAGTTCTGAGGCGGAAGATGACGCGTTCTTCCTCCAAGCTTCTGGTGGTGAGGGAGCGGCGGTGAAGAAGGCCCAGGACCTGCATGTCCTCAACAGAGTGGGAGGGGGAGTTAAAATGTTGGGCCACAGGGCAGTGGGGTTGCTTGGTGCGGGTGTCCCGGAGATGTTCTCTAAAGCGCTCTGTGAACAGGCGTCCAGTCTCCCCAATGTAAAGGAGACCACATCGGGAGCAATGGATACAATAAATGATATTGGCGGATCTGCAGGTAAAACTTTGATGGATGTGGAAGGCTCCTTTTGGACCTTACCCCACCTCACCCCAGTTCCAACCTTCTAGCTCAGCACCGACCCCATGACCTGTCCTACCTGCCTATCTTCCTTTCCACCTATCCACTCTACTCTCCTCTCTGACCTATCACTTCCTTCCCCACCCCCATTCACCTATTGTACTCTATGTTACTTTCTCCCCACCCCCACCATCCTCTCATTTATCTCTTCAACCTGCCTCTTTTCCTGATGAAGGGTTTTTGCCTGAAATGTTGATTTTCCTGCTCTTTGGATGCTGCCTGACCTGCTGTGATTTTCCAGCACCACTCCGATCCAGACTCGGGTTTCCAGCATCTGGAGTCCTTGTTTTTAACCTGGTAAGCGTTTAGAGACATATGGGCCAAATGGTGGTAAATGGGACTAGATTAATTTAGGATACCTGGTTGGCATGGATGAGTTGGAACAAGGGTCTGTTTCTGTGCTGTACAAATCTATAACTGTATGACTAACCAGCTATTTTAAGATTAGCTCTTCGTAAGGCCGGCATTTTTTGATTCCTCCCTAACTGCCCTTGAAATGTTGGTGATGAGCTGTTTCTCATCCCTGGGAGAGGTTCCATACATTAATATTCCCCAAATGGGAATAACCCCAAATTGTCAATTTCCCTGACTTAGAGTCATACAGAATAACAGCATGGAAACAGACCCTTCGGTCCAATTCATCCATGCCGACCAGATATCCCAACCCAATCTAGTCCCACCTGTCAGCATCTGGCCCATATCTCTCCAAGCCCTTCCTACTCATATACCCATCCAGATGTCTTTTAAATGTTGCAATTGTACCAGCCTCCACCACTTCCCCCGGTAGCTCATTCCATACACGTACCACTCTCTGAATGAAAAAGTTGCCTCTTTGGTCTCTTTTATATCTTTCCCCTCTCACCCTAAACCTATGGCCCCTAGTTCTGGATTCCCCCATCTAGGGAAAAGACTTTGTCTATTTATCATATTCATGTCCCTCATAATTTTATAAACCTCTATAAGGTCACCACTCAGTCTCCAACGCTCCAGGGAAAACAGCCCTAGCCTGTTCAGTCTTTCCCTATAGCTCAAATCCTCCAACCCTGGCAACATCCTTGTAAGTCTTTTCTGAACCCTTTCAAGTTTCATAACATCTTTCTGATTGGAAGGAAACCAGAATTGCACGCAATATTCCAACAGTGGCCTAACCAATGTCCTGTACAGCCACAACATGACCTCCCATACTCTGAACAATAAAGGAAAGCATACCAAACACCTTCCTCACTATCCTATCTACCTGCAACTCCACTTTCAAGGAGCTATGACTTGCTGTGACCAATTTACTATCCCTTTTGTTAATCACATGTCTCCACATAAGGTTAATTTATAAAACAAATCTCTCCATTGTAGATACTTTTCTCACAGAACAAATGAATTTATATTTTACAAGGAGCCAATTTAGATTAGATTAGATTCCCTACAGTGTGGAAACAGGCCCTTCAGCCCAACAAGTCCACACCCACCCTCTGAAGAGCAACAAGTTCACACCCATTCCCCGACACCTCACACTATGGGCAATTTAGCATGACCAATTCACCTGACCTGCACGTCTTTGGACTGTCGGAGGAAACCAGAGCACTCAGAGGAAACCCACGCAGACACTGGGAGAACGTGCAAACTCCACACAGACAGTTGCCCAAGGCGAAAATTGAACCTGGGACCCTGGCGCTGTGAGGCAGCAGTGCCAACTACTGAGCCACCGTGCCACCCTTTGAACAGGTTTCCTTGAAAACCAAGCGATACTGTTTACCAGTTACTGAATGTGAGGCTGCATGCAAAGGTTAGAGATGAGAAGTCAATTAAAAATAAGACAACTTAAGATATAGGGGCAGCATGAGGCCATTCAGCCCATTCAGTCTACTCTACCATTCGTTCATGCGGGCATGGTTCTCAATCCCATTCTCCTGCCTTTCCCTCTCTAGCCGTTGATCCTTTTATCAATTCGGAACTGATCTATCTTAAAAACACTCAGTGATTTGGCCTTCAAACGTCTCTGTGGAAATGCAATAAAAGTTAAAACATATAAGGGCTAGTCCTTGGGTCACTGGTGAAGACTAAATAGTAGACAGTTTGTGGTAAAGCTGTCACTTTAGAGATTCTAGGCTCCCTCAGGATATTTACATAGAACATAGAACATAGAAGGATACAGCGCAGTACAGGCCCTTCGGCCCCCGATGTTGCGCCGACCGAATCCTACCTAACCTATACTAGCCCAATAACTTCCAAATGCCTATCCAATGCCCGCTTAAATGACCATAAAGAAGGAGAGTTCACCACTGATACGGGCAGGGCATTCCATGAACTCACAACCCGCTGTGTGAAGAATCTACCCCTAACATCTGTCCTATACCTACCACCCCTTAATTTAAAGCTATGTCCCCTAGTAACACCTGACTCCATTAGCGGTAAAAGGTTCTTAGTATCTACCCTATCTAAACCCCTAAAGATAGGGTAGATACTAAGAACCTTTTGAAAAACTGTACATGCTGGCGCCAACAATTAAGTCTTTAAACCATTTTGGGTAAATAGACCGGGAGATGGGGAGGGCAAGTTTGGGAATAGGGGCAGGGTAATGGTGGGCAATGGGGGGATGGGACAGACAAGAGGGTGAGGAGCCTGGGTGAGGGTGAGATGAGGGGAACATAGCTTGCAAAAGGGGACAGCAGGAAAACACAATCCAGGAGACCCCCATGTCTCACACTTTGCAGTAACCAATTCCCACATTTTCCCTGTCCTGCATCCTCACTAACCTTACCCTCCCACTGAAACCCCATCCAATATCTCCCCCCTCCTCTGTACAGTTCAGCCTTTACATATGGCATCACCGAAATTTCAAGAAGCGTATCACGTCTTCAATATGCACAGCGGCGGCTGTCAGCTGACCTGGCCGATTTAAAATCTTTTTAACTTCTTTCCTTTTGACACTATGGTTGCTGGAGCAAGGAAAGCTCTCCTTCTGTCCTGTTTCCTTTTGATTGGCTTGCAGTTTCCCTGAATTTGAGTAATCACCGTCAGAGAGAATTTTCCCTTCAATGCTGGGGTGACTAGTGAGGGGTTCTTTGACTGACCTCAACAGAAAGAGAAAAAAGGAAGTAGTAGCAGGAGTAGACTCATCAGCCCTGAAAGCCAGCTCCAAACTTCAATATGACCAAGGCTGATCATGCACCTCTTTATTCTTTTCCCCACATCCCTCGATTGCTTTATCCCCAAGAAATATATTTAACTCCTTCTTGAACATGTTTATTGCTTTGGCCTCAATTGCTATCTCTGGCAGAGGATTCCACAGGGTCACCACTCTCTGGGTGAAGAAAGTTATCACCTCAGTCTTAAATGGCCTATCCTGTAACCTTAGGCTGTGGCTGCTGGTTCTTGATCACCCTGTCATAGAGTCATAGAGATGTACGGCATGAAAACAGACCCTTCGGTCCAACTCGTCCATGCCAACCAGATATCGCAATCCAATCTTGTCCCACCTGCCAGCACTTGGCCCATATCCCTCCAAACCCTTCTTATTCATATACCCATTCAGATGTCATTTAAATGCTGTAATTGTACCAGCTTCCACCACATCCTCTGGCAACTCATTCCATACACACACCACCCTCTTTGTGAAAACGTTGCCTGTCAGGCCTCCTTTATATCTTTCTTCTGTCACCCTAAAGCTATGCCCTCTGGTTCTGGACTCTCCATCCCAGGGAAAAGACCTTGTCTATTTACCAATTCATGCCCCTCATGATTTTATAAACCTCTATAAATTTAGCCCTCAGCCTCTGACGCTCCAGGGAAAACAGCCACCAGGAACATCCTTTGTGTATCCATCTTTTCTGACTCTGTTAGAATTTTAGAGGATTCTAGGAGATTCCACCTCAGTCTTCTAAACTCCAGTGAGAAACACCCAACTGATCTGGCCTGTCTTTGTGTATCAGCCCTGCCAGGAATCAGGCTGGTAAATCTTCGTTGTACACCTTCCGTTGCTAGAACAACCTTCCTCAGATAGAAAAACCAAAACTGTACTCAATACTCCAGTTGTGCTTTCATCAAGGTCATGTACAATTGCAGCAAAACGTTCCTGCTCCTGTACATGAATCCTCTCATTATGAGGGCCAACATAACATTTACCTTCTTCAGCATCTGCTGTAATTGCATATTTATGTTCAGCGACTGGTGTACAAAGACATCTAGGTCTTGTTTTGCCCCCACCATCCCCCCACCTTTCCTAATCCATCTCTATTCAGATAAGAATCCGCCTTCCTACTCTTGCTACTGAAATGAATATTCTCACTTTTATCCACATTATACTACATCAGCTGTGCATTTGCCCACTCGCTGAACTTGTCCAAATCATATTGTAGCATTTCTGCATCCACCCTCCCACCTAGCTTTGCATTGTCTGCAAACTTGGAGATATTGCATTTTGTTCTCCCCTTAAGATATTGTGAATAGCTAGGGTTCAAACAGGGTACACCAGGCTCTGTCTGTCACCCTGAAAAAGACACAGCACATTAGCACTCAAACCTAGGCCAATACTCAGCCCATTAACCCACCAATGATGGCTAACCCACCAGAGACCAGGATTAAACTTTCTTTAGTCTGCTCAAAAAGAGTAAAATACAAAACATACCCTTGTCCAGACTGTTCTCTTTTCCCACATTGTGTTGCAGTTTCAGATAACTCTCAGTGATGGGCAAAGTCAAGCGTGACTTTCATGGACTTTCTCTCTCTCTCTCTCTCTCTCTCTTTTCAGACAATCATTAAATATACTTTCACTGTTCCTTTTTGGCTGTATCTCTCTTTATTTTGTTTTTAAAACCCATTTTGTAATTAAAACTTCAGTGTATCCAAAAATATATTTGGATTCTTCCATCATCATGACCCTTCATGTGTGAGTGAAACAGTGTGGGATTAGTAAGGGAATTTACGAAATTGAACACCAACATTGTAACGAACAGCAATTCAGTTCCCATCCAATATTCTCAAGCTCATCCTTACTAATACCAACTTATTTTATCAAGTTAATTTAATCAACTGAATTAATAATACCCCAGGTGCAATTTGAATTTGCATCTCCGGGCTATCAGCCCAGGATGTCGACCATTCATCCAGCAACATTGCCACTATCTTCATCTATCAGGGAGAACAACCAGGGGAGGTATTATGATGTAATAATGATGTGGAGATGCTGGCGTTGGACTTGGCTGGACAAAGTTAAAAATCACACAACACCAAATTATAGTCCAACAGATTTGTTTGGAAATACAAGTTTTCGAAGGAGCAGCACTACCTGATGAAGGAGCAGCGCTCAGAAAGCTAGTGCTTCCAAATAAACCTGTTGGATTATAACCTGGTATTGTGTGACTTTTAACTATGGAATAATGATGATAGGTTCTGAAGCCAAATGTACAAGATGAAGATTATCTGTAAAGGCTTGTCATTAACTGTCATGATTTAAAGATATTTAACCCCCTGATTGTAATACACTTACTCTCACATTCGACACTATTATGTTGTTAGAATGAACTATTTCATATGAAGCACATGAACAAGGAACAAAAGTAGGCCATCCAATTCTTTGAGCGTTCTGCACCATTTCACCAGACCATTGCTGGTCTGATATTAATCTCAGCTCGACATATTTGGAAGGGCAAGAGTTGGATGCATTGATGGAGGATGTTAAGTGATTTACTGGTGTTGACAAGGGGTGCTGTAGTTTTCTGCACTAGCAGCGCATACTTATAAACGCTCTGCTGAGGTTACCATGAAAGGTCTTCTCTGTCTCAACCTCTCCTCCTTGCCTGAGGTGTGCTGACCCACAGGTTAAACCACCTCCAGTCATTTCTCTAATAAGGGAGCAGCCTAATGGTCTGGTGACTTTACCTTTTACTTCAAAGCATTGTCCCACTGGGAATAAGGTAGAAGGAGGGAAAAATAAGGGGCCATGCTCAACATTCCACAATGGAATGTAGGCATCCCTATCCATTAGGGAGAGACATTTGGTTATATACAGCTTGAGGGCAACTCCACGCCAAGTATAGAGTGAGACGCGAAGGTCGGTCGAATGAATGACCACCGTGGGTATGGGGATGAAGACAACATTCTCTCTAAGCTGCATTGTGCTCCAGTTGAGCTGGCCTTTAAGTCCAGTTCTTGCTTATTATGGAAAGGGGGAAAATACAAAATATGCCCCCTTGTCCAGACTGCTTGCTTTTCTCCCATCTTTTCCACAGTTTCAGATGAGTTCCCGGTGATGGGAAAATTCAAACGGGACAATACAAGGTCTCTCACTCTCTCCGGACTGCACTGGATTCACATTAAAAACTGAAAGAACTGGGGATGCTGTAAATCAGAAACAAGAACAGAAGTTTCTAGAAAACCTCAGCAGGTTCTGGGCAGCATCAGTGAAGGGAAATCAGGGTTAACATTTCGGGTCCAGTGACCCTTCCTCAAAACTGAATTCATATTCACAGTCTCTTTTCTCTTCGTTTGTATCTCCTTTAATTAAAAAAAAGCACAGACAGATAACTTTTGGGGATCGTTGTGTGAACCCGGATCTCGGTATTGATGGCGTCAGTTCCAGCAGTCATGGGCATGTATGGACCCTGAAAATCTGCACAGAAGGAAGAAAAAGATTGGAGTGAACATTAGACAGAAATGGTGCTGTTGGCTTAATTCTGCAGCATTCTCTGGCATCTGGCCAATGGAGCTAAGCGACCTACAGGAGGGTCGGTGGGGTACAGTGGCAGTATATGAAAGAAACATCAAATACCCTGATGCCTGGTATTTCAGACAATGCATGTCCCCTGGAATCCAACAGGCTCAACAAGTGTACAGAGATCTGATAAAGAAATGCTAGTCGGTCTCTCAGAAACAGCTAAGGCACGGTTCAAATGCAACATCGCATTTGGAATAACTTCACCAAGAATCGAGGCCCACGCTCTACCTTTATAATCGATTTCAGTTGACCTATGGTTGCCACGAGTAGAAGCTTCTCCTGTCAGTAAAGCCGTGATAGAAACAAGCCACAGATGCTTACCATGCGTGGCCATGCTGCAACAGCAGAGACGTGGAATGAACAATTGTATGACTGAAGTTGTGGGCACTAAAAATCTTTAAAAAGTGTCACGCAAATAAATATTGTCAGCAGCTGCTGATGCGTGGTCTTTGAGTTTCAGAGATGATGGATTGGTAGGACTGCATGTTCCTATGTGTACCTCTCACGCTTGCTAAACAGTAAAGCAAATTAACTGTTTGTACAGGATAGAAAATAACGTAACTGTAGGAGGCAACAGGCATTGCAAATCCTTTGAGAAAACCATCGCAGTCATTGTAGAACATAAGAGCTATAAAAAGAGAGGCAGGAGGTGAAGCTGGAGAGCTTCCCTTAAGCTCAGGGTTAGTACCATTTTGTTGTTTTATCTCTTGTTCTTCCCTCTCAATCAATAGCTTACAGAGAAAGGGTGAGATTATGAAATCATGCACCAAGTTCCCAAATAGCACTCAGAATCCAAAGTGCAATTTCATGAAATTGCCTCTAAACACAGCTTTGGTGACATAATCAATGTATCGTGCTAACTCTGAGATGTTGCTTTTAGCATCATCGTTGGCATGGATGTTTTTGTGCATCTGAGTAGAATACTCTCCAGATAGAGTGGAGCATTCCAATACTCCTTGGTAGGCCCAGCCTTTAGCAACCACCAGAAGAGCTTCACACACTCTGCATGATGTAGGAGTGGGATTCACAGGATAACAGCAGGAATGTCACAGTACATCAGTGAGAAACAGTGAGATGCTGCAGCACATAAAGGGGAGGGAAATGTTTTTTCTCAAGTAGATAGTGAAATCCGGTGCTTTGTGTACGTGATTAACTACTAATCTAGAGCCCCAGGTAATGCTCTGAGGACTGGGGTTCAAACCCTATCACGGCTGATGGTTGAATTTGATACGATTAAAAATTTTTAATTAAGGTTTATCTTAATTCAGATTTATCCAAGGCTGCTCCAGGAAGCAAGAAAGGAGATTGCCAAGCCACTGTTGAGAATCTTTGCATCCTCACTCTCCACAGGAGTCATTCTGGAGGATTGAAGGGAGGCGAATGTTATTCCTCTTTGCAAGAAGGGGAATGGGGAAATCTCTGGCAAGTACAGACCAGTCAGTCTTACATCTGTGGTCAGCAAAGTTTTGGAAAGAATTCTGAGGGATAGGATTTATGACTATTTGGCAAAACATACTGCAATTAAAGGCAGTCAGCATAGTTTTGTGAGGGGCTGGTTATGCCTCACAAATCTTATTGAGTTCTTTGAGCAGGTGACAAGACAGGTTGATGAAGGTCGAGAGTAGATGTGGTGTATATGGACTTCAGCAAGGCATTTGACAAGGTTCCCCATGGTAGGCTCATTCATGAAGTCAGGAGGTATGGGATACAGGGAGATTTGGCTATCTGGATTCAGAATTGGCTGGCTGACAGAAGGCAGAGAGTGGTTGTAGATGGAAAGTATTCTGCCTGAAAGTCAGTATTGAGTGGAGTCCTACAGAGCTCTGTTTTTGGGCCTCTGCTCTTTGTAGTTTTTATAAATAATTTGGATGAGGAGGTTGAGGGGTGGGTTAGTAAATTTGCAGATGACACAGAGGCTGGAGGTGCCATCGATAGTATCGAGGGCTATTGCAGGCTACAGCGCGACATAGACAGGATGCAGAGCTGGGCTGAGAAATGGCAAATGGAATTCAACCTGGATAAATGCGAAGTGATGCATTTTGGAAGATCGAACTCGAATGTGGAGGGATCTAGATGTGCAAGTACATAGATCCCTCAAAGTTGCCACACAAGTGGGTAGGTTTGTTAGAAAGCATTTGATGTTTTGGCTTTCATTAACAGAGGGATCGAGTTTAAGAGCCAGGAGGTTTTGCTGCAGCTCTACAAGTCCCTGGTGAGACCACACTTGGAATATTGTGTCCAGTTCTGGTTCCCTACTATAGGAAAGATACAAAGGGTCTGGAGAGGGTGCAATGATGGTTTACCAGGATGCTGCCTGGACTGGAGGGCTTGTCTTATGAAGAAAGGTTGAATAGGCTCAGACCTTTCTCAAGAAAGAGAATGAGGAAGAGAGGAGACCTGATCGAGGTATACAAGATAATGAGAGGAATAGATAGGGTCAATAGCCAGAGACTTTTCCCCAGGGCAGGATTGACTGGTACAAGGGGTCATAGTTTTAAGATATTAGGAGAAAGGTATAGAGGGGACGTCAGAGGTAGGGTCTTTACGCAGAGAGTTGTGAATGCATGGAATGCATTACCAGTGGTGGTGGTGGAAGCAGAGTCATTGGGGACATTTAAGCAACTGCTGGACGTGCACATGGATAGCAGTGAGATGAGGGGTGCGTAGGTTAAGTTATTATATTTTACATTAGGATTAAACCTCTGCACAACATCGTGGGCCAAAGGGCCTGTTCTGTGCTGTACTTTTCTATGTTCTATGTTCTAAGGGTCCAACAATGTCAGTTGCTGGGGGGAAAACCCACTCCTCTTCTTTAGGGGATGAAGACAGCCATCCACATTTACTCTAACCTCCATGTGACTCTAGACCCACAGCAATGTTTTTGACCCTTATCAGCCTCATGGTCACTACATGTTTCATGTTGTAAATCATTTTATTTCACAACTCTGGAATTTGTTATATTTGGAAGCATCCATTTGTCTAACTGGAGAGATTCAGCAGCTGGACAGAGAAACAGAGTTAATGTTACAAGTTTGATCGGAATCTTCTTCATTTCCAAACCATTCCAAAGAAGAGAAATTGGACTCAAAACATTAACTCAGTTTCTCTCTCTTCACAGGTGCCACCAGACGTGCTGAGTTTCTCCAGCATTTTCTGTGTTTGTTTCAGATTTCCAGCATCCGCAGTATTTTGTTTTAATTTGAGCTCTTTGTCTCCTTGCTCCATGTTCCAACCATTCTCCCAGTAAATAAATTCCTCTACGTTTCCCTATTGAATGTATCGGTTACTACCTTATCTTACAGCCCCAAGTTTTGGAGGATCATTTTATTGATTGTTCTGAATTAAGCACCCATCATCTCAATGATAATTTCGTGAATATTCCTTTCCTTAATCTGAAAGGAACAGAAAACACAATGTTTAAGGGCAATGGTTATGTTTATTGTCAATTTGGATTCTCCATGTTTGATTGATTGGAGTTTGGTTTTAATTCCCGGGTGGGAATTCTGGCTAGAGGAATGGGAGCAGTGAGACTTGGGACTGTTTTAATGACTGCATTCTTATTATCACGTTGCTTATTAAACTCCCAACCTACAGGATCTGAAAATCAACCAGAAATCCCTGCAAGGAGGACACTGTGTGAACCCAGCAGAGATGGTCACAATGAGCTCTTGGGAAAAGGAATCAAAGTTTGGGGAGGGCCAGGTGAAACTTGTATGAGAAAACAGTAATTGCTGGAGAATTTCAGCAGGTCTGGCAGCATCCGTGGAGGGAAAGCAGAGCTAACAGCCAATATACAGGTGGCCAGAGTCAGGTTGCTGCCTTCATAAGAAGTGGAGAGCTGAATGAGGGGCAAAAACAGGGTAAAAACAATGACTGCAGATGTTGGAAACCAGATTCTGGATTAGTGGTGCTGGAAGAGCACAGCAGTTCAGGCAGCATCCAAAGTGCAGTGAAATCAACGTTTCGGGCAAAAGCCCTTCATCAGGAATAAAGGCAGTGAGCCTGAAGCGTGGAGAGATAAGCTAGAGGAGGGTGGGGTGGGGAGAAAGTAGCATAGAGGAGCAGTTCACCATCAGTCTGGACTCTTCCTGTCCCACTTAGGGCTGTTTCCCTCCCGGAATGAGAGAGAGTTGGGTATTCATGGACATGAAAGCGAGTGGCTCAGCTGTTACTGTAGGAGCGGTGGGGGGAGGGGTGGGGGGGAAGGAGGTGGTGGGGTTGGAGTCCTGAAGGGGTGAGTGGGCAGCACTGAGGATATGTAAGGTTAGTGGTGTTGGAGATTGGAGTGGGGATGAGAGTGAGGGAAGGGGAGGGATGGTGGACGTAATAGTGAGAGTGGGAGCGCATGATCCTGGTGGGAAGTGGGTGCAGTATCAGAGTGAGAGGGAGGGGGAGGTATCAGAGAGAAGCTGCTGACATCCTGGGGGAAGAGGATGTCTCATGTCTCCACCAACTCTGTTCTTCAAAGAACAGTCCTATCAGACTCAAAACTCTCACTTTGTTTCTCTCTCCATAGACATTCCCAGACATACTGTGTTTCTCCAGCACTTGCTGTTTTCATTTCAGGTTTCCAAAATCCACAGTTTTTTGCTTACATCAGGTGGTTCTTCTACAATGGGATGGTTGCTTCTTGTGCAACCCTGAACTATATGAAAAATGCTTAAAGTGTTGGCGATGTACTCGCATTACATCCTACACTCATTTTAAAAGTTCACGCTTTAGAACCAGCGTCCCCAGTTCATCAATCACGTTACGGCGAATTCACATTAATGAAACGTGCATTTTAGCAGAATGACCCGTATCAGGTGAAGTCCAGGACAGGTGAGTCCTGAGGCTTCCTCATGAGACCGGAAGAATGATCCACTGCTCCTCAATGAACCAAGTGACAACGACAAAAATGAAACATTGAGACATTTATTTAGTGAGTTTGTTTTGGATCTGAAAGCATCTTTTGATGGTCACTGAGAACTCCCATTCTTCATGAACTCCCCGAGTTCCCTTTGGGGCTGATCAGTTCAAATTGCTGTCAATCAGATTGCAGTGAGACAGGTGTGAGTTAGTTACATACACAGTTTTAATTCCTCATTGCATCTTTTATTACTGCTGTGCAGAAATGGAATCAACTGTGGGCAGCACAGTGGCTCAGTGGTCAGCACTACGGCCTCACAGCACCAGGGACCTTGGTTTGGTTCCAACTTCAACTGACTGTCTGTGTGGAATGTGCACATTCTCCCCATGTCCGCATTTCCTTTAGATGCTCTGATTTCCTCCCACAGTCAAATGGTGTGCAGGCTAGGTGGATTAGTAGGCTAAAGAGGGCAAAGAAGTGACATAACTTTATAATGGTGTCTGAGCAACAAGCTAAGCCTCCTGAAGTAAAGTTCTTCATTAGCTGTCAGTATCTGGACCCAAGCTTACAAATCCAATACTTGACATGGCTATAGAATTTGATGTAACTTCATATTTCCTGACAGCTGTGGCATTTAATCTCAAGCTTTGTTCAACCCCAGCTAAGTCAAGTGCTGAGAGCGCATTAGAAACACTCAGCTCAGTAGCAACTCAGTGACGGCAATATTTTTTTTAGATTCCCTACAGTGTGGAGACAGGCCACTTGGCCCAACACGACCAATTTCTTTCTGGAGTTCAAACAGGTGATGTCCATCCACTTGTCTGCATTGCCCAATTGATCGAGATGGTCAGATCTGTACAGAACTCGAATATGATGCATGAGCCACATCGTGACCCACTGCAGAGAAAGTAGTGAGGATTCGGATTTCCTCATTGGTGATCTCAGCCCCCTCAAAGCCCCCTTACAGCCAATGAGCCATCACAGACTGACAGAGTTGTCCCACTGCAGAAGGAGGCCATGCAGCTCCTGGTGCCTATACCGGTTGTCTGAATGAGCATTACAACTGAGTGCCAAGAAATATTTGAGGTTCAGTGATGTGGTAAAGCAAAAACAGCGATTCATCAGTGTGCCTCCAACTCCCATACACCAGGGGTCGCATACTTCACGGGTAAACGGAATCCATTTCACCCCCAACCCTCAGATTGATAAAACGATTCTGAACAACTCTGTTGCACTTTAAAAAACTTTGGTCTACTCACGTGCTCAAAATAATAATGGGCAATTAATTTTTAATATGAAGCAAAACAGAAATTGCTGGAGAAACTCAACAGATCAGGCAGAATCTTTGGAAAGAGAAAGCAGAGTCAACATTTTGAGGTCGGTGACCCTTCTTCAGAATGAGCCTTGAATTTGGCAGTTTTTCTTCCTTTTGGGACCTTGGGTTAATGTCACACTACAGCTGACCCCATTACACTATACACACACACACACACACACACACACACACACACACACACACACACGCACACACACACAGACACACACAGACACACACACAAACATACACACACTCTTACATACTCACACATTCATGCAGAATCTCTCTCATGCACATGCTCTCTCTCAGATGCTCACAGAAAGGATATGGGCCGGGTGCTGGCAGGTGGGACTAGATTGGGTTGGGATATCTGGTCAGCATGGACGGGTTGGACCGAAGGGTCTGTTTCTGGATTGTATATCTCTATGACTCTATGACATACAACCCCCACACTCACACCCATGCACACACCCTCTACATGGTCTCAGCTATGATGTCACCTTTTGTTTAAATAAAACCTTAAGTTATCTCAAGAATGTGACTTAAAAGAAGTTCTGAGACTTAAATATTAATGAACAGAAGCCTGTAACCTATCCTAAAAGATGAAAGACTGAACAGCAATCTTTGTTTGTTCAATGTATTGGATCAATTGTATGACACAGTGATCTTTTGAGATAAGTTCTGTGTCTTATGATCCTGCCCTACTAGTTACTTGATGAAGGAGCAATGCTTTGAAAGCTTCCAAGTAAACCTGTTGGACAGTAACCTGGTGTCATGTGATTTTTAACTTTGTCCACTCCAGTCCAAAACCGGCACCTGCACATCATTTCTTCCTTTTGTTTGACTCTAGTCTCCCACCTCAAACTCCACGTTCTGCAGGATAACTGCTGATACAAGGTCACTGGAACCAAGTCAATGTATCAAGGTGATAAATATTTTATCATTCCTGATTTTATGTTGCAGATCTCAAACAGCCTGGAATCCATTTTCTGTTCATGTGATGTTCAGCACCATGGACAAGAGCACAAGTAGAAACCTAACCCAACACGAATTCATGATTTGGAGATGCTGGTGTTGGACTGGGGTGGACAAAATTAAAAATCACACAACACCAGATTATAGTCCAACAGATTTAATTGGAAGCACTAGCTTTCCGAGCGACGCTCCTTCACCAGGTGGCAGTGGAGGGCTCAATCCCAACCCGCAGAATTTATAGCAAAATTTTACAGTGTGATGTAACTGAAAATTGATTGTCTGTTAAGCCTTTCATCTGTTAGAATACCATGATAGTTTCACTTCTTTCATGTGTAAATCACAAAACCTTTTTTTAAAAAGTTGCATTCTCGGGTTAGCTGTTAACAATGGTGATAGCGAGACAATATGTTGAAGGTGTTGGCCCCCTGTGTTCTCTGAATATGCCATGATGCTTAGATTGATTCTAATCTAAAAAGTGAGATAACTGTGTTTTACATAAATTCATGCAGTTTTTGAGCTCAGAGTTCTACATGAATGCATGCAGTTTTTGAGCAAAGTACAATGTAACCCTGGAAGTACAAATTCACCCCACAAAGTATATGTGGGTGTGAGAAAGTGTATGTGTGTGTGTAGTGAGTGCAGGGTGTCTTACGTCTGTGATGGGGTGCATGTGTGAGTGTGGGAGTGTGTGTGTCTATAAGGGTGTATGTGCGTGTCTGTGTGTGCATCTGTGTACATGTGTGTCCGTGTATATGTGTGTATAGGAGTGCCTGTGTATGTGAGAGTGTGTGGGTGTAGGAATATCTGTGTGTGCAGTGCAGTGCAATGGTGATCACCTGTAATGTGACATGAACCCAAGGTCCCGGTTGAGGCCCTCCCTGTGGGTACCGAACTTAGCTATCAGCCTCTGCTCGGCCACTTTCCTCTGCTGCCTGTCCCGAAGTCCACCTTGGAGGATGGTCACCCGAACGTCTGAGGTCGAATGTCCTGGACTGCTGAAGTGTTCCCCAACTGGGAGGGAACATTCCTGTCTGTTGATTGTTGTGCGTTGCCCATTCATCCATTGTCGTAGCCTTTGCTCGGTTTCCCCAATGTACCATGCCTCAGGGCATCCTTGCCTGCAACGTATAAGATAGACAAGGTTGGCTGAGTCACATGAGTACCTGCCATGTACAAGGTGTGAGGTGTCCCCACGCATAATAGTGGAATCTATGTTCACACTCTGAAACGTCTTGCAGCACCTACCGTGACAGGGTGGTATGGAGACTTAAGACACTCTGCACGCACTACACACACACACACACACACACACACACACACATTCTCATGCTCACAACCCCCAACCCAGGCAGACACACACACTCTCACACACACAGAGGCACTCCTATACATACATACATACATACGGACACACATATACACAGACATGCACACCGACAGCCACACACACCCTTATAGATACACACACTCCCACACTCCCACATGCACCCCCTCACAGACGTAAGACACCCTGCACTCACTACACACACACATACACTTTCTCACACCCACAACCCCCAACCCAGACAGATACACACACACCCTTACAGGCACACACTCCCACATGCACCCCCTCACAGACTTAAGACACTCTGCACTCACTACACACATCTACACACACATACAATTTATCACACTCATAACCCCCAACCCAGACAGACAGACACACACAGACAGACAAAGACCCACATGCGCACATATATTTTGTGGGGTGAATTTGTACTTGCAGGGTTACATTGTACTTTGCTCAAAAACTGCATGCATTCATGTAGAACTCTGAGCTCAAAAACTGCATGAATTTATGTAAAAGTCCGTAATCTCACTTTCTAGATTAGAATCAATCTAAACATCAGGTCATAGACAGAGAACACAGGGGGCTGACACCTTCAACATATTGTCTCGCTATCACCATTGTTAGCAGCCAACCCGAGAATGCAACTTTTTAAAAAAAAAGATTTTGTGATTTACACATGAAAAAGTGAAACTATCATGGTATTCTAACAGATGAAAGGCTTAACAGACAATCAATTTTTCAATATATAATTTCAGTTACATCACACTGTAAATTTTTGCTATAAATCCTGTGTGTTAGGATTGAGCCTCCACTATCCCCTGATGAAGGAGCGTCGCTCCAAAAGCTAGTGTGCTTCCAATTAAACCTGTTGGACTATAACCTGGTGTTGTGTGATTTTTAACACAAATTCATTCATTCTTTACCCTCAGAGGAAACCAGTGAGGCACTATTATGAGCCTGATTTCTCCATAGTACTGTTGCGGCTCAGGGGCTAATCTGAGGAAGATGCAACAGCCCGTGATTAAAGTAATTGTCATCTCCGTGAAGAATCATGCCTGTACTCTTATGTCTGTGTCTGCGATGAGGTTGGATGCCAGGCAATTAATCAAGTGGGAGACTGGTAGATGGGGATTCCATCATCACCACCACCTCCGCCCTGATTAATTCTGTTGCGGGAAGACCACTGGGCAGACTTCCCATCCACTGCTAACTGAGGCACTTCACTTGTCAATTGCCGCTCAGTTAAGGACCTCATCCTGCTGCCCATGGCATAGACCCAACAATGGAGGTAGTCACTCAATAACTTTGTCATTAGAATGGTAATCTAGAGCCCCAAATAAGGTACTGGGTTCAAATCCAGACAGGGAGGATGGTGGATTGTTAATTCAATAAAATTCTGGAATTAAATACTAACTATTACCATGAGATCATTGACAATTGTCATATAAACTTCTCTGGTTCATTAATAGTGATGTAGAGAGCAGGAGTAAGTCATTCAGCCCCTCAAGCCTGGTTCAGCATTCAATATGGCCTTAGCTGATCACCCAACTCAGTATCTTATTCTCACTTTCTCCACATATCTTTTGGTCCCTTTAGCTCTAAGAACTAAATCTAAATCCTTTTCAGAAATATTTAATGATTTGACTTCAACCACTTTCTAAGGCAGAGAACTTTGTAAGCATTTGTCATTTGACTCTTAACTGTCCTCTGAAATAGCTCAGCAAGTCAATCAGTTGTACCAAGTACTAAAATATCCTCCTTACTAACATATTGTAGTACTGCCAAGACTGGGAAGCTGTCTCATAGATTAGTTAAACCACAGCCTGACCCAGTGATACATAAAAAATAACTCACAGACAATATCCCTGACACTATCATCATCATGGTCAGGCAGCATCCAAGGAGCAGGAGAATCGACATTTTTGGCATAAACCTTTTTTCAGGAATCCTGAAGAAGGGCTTATGCCCAAAACGTCGATTTTCCTGCTTCTTGGATGCTGCCTGACCTGCTGCACTTTTCCAGCAACACATTTTTCAACTCTGATCTCCAGCATCTGCAGTCCTCACTTTCTCCTAATATCATCATCATCCCTGGATATGCGCTGTCCCACTGGTAGGACAGAGCCAACAGTCATGGTGAGACAGCAATCTACTGCCAGGAGTGAATTACACTGGGAGCCCTCAGAATTGACTCTGGATCCCATGCAGTCCCATGGCATCAGGTCAACCACGGGTAAAGAAACCTCTCTCTGATTACCATGTACCATCCTCTATGTTAAACAATACCTGGAGGAAGCATCGAGTATGGCAAGGGCACTGAATATACTCTGGATGGGGTATTTCAACATCCACTATCAAGATTGGCTTGGTGGCAGCACTACTGATCGAGCTGGTTGGGTCCTAAAGGGCACAATGGCTAGACTGGGCCTGTGTCAGGTGGTGAAGGAACCAACACAAAGGCTAAAGCATACTTGACCCCATCCTTGAGGAGAAAGTGAGGGCTGCAGATGCTGGATATCAGAGCTGAAAATGTGTTGCTGGAAAAACGCAGCAGGTCAGGCAGTATCCAAGGAGCAGGAGCAGGAATCCTGAAGAAGGGCTCATGCCCGAAACGTCGATTCTCCTGTTCCTTGGATGCTGCCTGACCTGCTGCGCTTTTCCAGCAACACATTTTGACCCCATCCTAACCAATCTGCCAGCTGCAGATGCCTCTATCCATGACAGTATCAGTAAGAGTGACCACCGCACAGTCCTTGTGGAGATGACGTTCCACCATCACTTTGCAAAATACCCTCCAAGGTATTGTGTGGCACTGTCACTGTGCAAAATGGGACAGACTTCAAACAAATCTAGCAACTCAAGACTGGGATTCAGGAGATACTGTGAGCCTTCAACAGCAGCAGAATTGTACTCGAGCACAACCTGTAACCTCACAGTCTGGCATATCCCCCACTCAGCCATTGCCATTAGGCAAGACGTTCAATCATGGTTCAATGGAGAGAGCAGGAGGGCATGCCAGGGGCAGCACCAGTTATACCAAAATATGGGATATTAACCTGGTGAAGCTACCTGTGTACTAAACAGCTTAAGCTGCAAATGATAGACAGAGCCAAGTTATTCCATAAGCAATGGATCAGATTGAAACTGTGCAGACCTTCTACGTCCAGTTGTAAATTGACCATTAAACCGATCATTGGAGAGAAAGCTCCACAAATGTTGAAGGTTTCCTGGCTCTTGAAGGTATGGTTGAAATCCATGTTCCCTCCACAACGTTCTGCTTAAATGAAACAGGAAACACCATGAATTGCTCATATCTTCATAACACAGAACAGAAATACTATCCCTGCTGGAACTGTAATCTCCTTCGACAGCATCTTTGGTAGTTAGCTTTGTGTAATTCCATAAGCACCTTCTTACCTCCCTGCCCACCCATTCCTGCTGATCTTCTCATTGGACCAAGTGAAATTCTGATGTTGGTTGGATTGGCTAGAATCTGGGCTTCCTCTCAGGATCAGGGTCGGCCATTTTGGACTGAGGTAAGGTGAAAAGTCTCCACTCAGAACGTTGTCCATCTTTGAAATTCTCTTCAATAGAGAGCTGTGGAAGTTCAGTCACTGAGATTGTTGGATTCTTGGAGGAAAAGGAAATCAGTGGATATGGGAATTGGGTAACAAAGTGAAGTTCAGATAGGAGATCAGCCGTGATCTTTTTGAACAACAGTGTAGGCACAAGGGACTAAGTGCAGGGAAATCAACATTTCCGGCCAGAGCCCTTAATCAGGAATGAGGCTGGGAGCCTCCGGGGTGGAGACCACCCCCTCCCATTTGTCTCTTCATCCCCAAGTCTCCCACCCTCATTCCTGATGAAGGGCTCCAGCCTGAAATGTTGATTTTCCTGCTCCTCGGATGCCACCTGACCAGCTGTCCTTTTCCAGAAACACACTCTCAACTCTTATCTCCAGCACCTGCAGACCTCACTGTCTACAGGGTACTAAGTGACCTACTCCTGCCCCCTAATTCGATTACTCATGCCTTCTGATGATTTATAAGCCAAGCTAAATGCTGGAGACACACTGAGTATAGACTGAGTTCTGATGGAGAGTCACACCAGACTTGAAAAGTTAACTCTCTCCACACACACTGCCAGACCTGCTGAGCTTCTCCAGCATTCCCCGGGTTTGTTTTTTTTTGTGGATGCAAGGAAGATGTTTCATGTCTCATTCAGGATTGACAATTTTCTCCATGGTACCACACTGATCTTGTGATTTTTAGTCCCGCGTTGTACTTAATTGCTGCCTGTGTTTCCCTTTACATGGACTGGCAGTCCCAGGCTGAAGCATTGTGTAAATTCCCACTGCAAAGCTACGGGTCCTGGTTGAGTTGTTTCTCAGGCAGAATGGCTTATTGGGCAGATTAGATGGGTTGTGATACTCTGGGCTGCTTCAAATCTACTTTTATTCTCTTGGTGCAGCCTGAAGGTGTTTAAGGAGACTTAAGAGTTTAAGCTCTGGTTGACATAGGTCCCCCATTAAGAAGCAATGTTATCATCAAAAGATTAACAGGATTGAAGATCTTTCTTACCCTTTCTTGGGCAAAGAAGGTTATATATTTGATGTCATAAAGTATTTAATATCTGATAATAAGGAAATCACCAATAAAGGATCAGAGACAGATACTTTCACTCTGCGATGGAAGTACAAAGAATACATTTTAAAATAAACTTTTGATCCTGTTACACAAAATATACAAAGAAATGACACCTGCACTCCCCATACATCTCACTGTAAGCTGCTCACCTTAAACCAGCTTACTGTTTGTCTCCATTTCTCAGTTCCAGCTGTAACTGTGCTCCTGCCTCTGTCTCAGTGAGACAAAGACCCATTTCAGCAACTTGAGCTTAGACTCCAGGCTGATAATCCAATGCAGCACAGGGTGAGCACTTCAGAGATGTGGACCATCAGTGGCAGTGTTAAAAGGGAGCATCCTATTTACCTCCTTGGTTGGAGACAAGACTCTAAAACATAGGGGCAGAAGTAGGCCAATGAGCCTGCTACACTATTCAATGAGACCATGGCTGATCTGGCACTCCTCAATTTCACTTTGCTGCTTTTGCTCCGTGATTCCCTTCACAGCCTTCTGAAAGTGTCTTTAATGACTGACCTCAGACACTGAGATAAATCCCTCTTTTATAAGGGGAAACATCTTCTCCACATCCAGCCTGCCAACGAATCTTCTTTGATTCAATAAGGCCTCCACTTGTTCTTCCAGACTCCAATGATTCCAGTGTAATAGTTCCACATATTACTGCTGACCTGGGACACAGAACACATTTGTGAAATTGGTATGTTGAAATGTGAAATCTATCTGGTTGAAAACTCTTCTTCCTCCAAAGAATAGGGAATGCCTCTTGTACCCCAGCTGGCAAGGGGTTTGTCAGAAGTGTGGCAGATCTTGACCAGGGTATATGGTATCTTACACCACAGTTCTGACAAAATGGAAGTGAGAGAGGAGCATGGAACAGACCCAAAGATCTTTCTAACCAAGTTGACTGTAGGTCAGATTTAACAATATAGCCATCAGCGTGAGGACTATTTAGGGGAAGAACACAGTAGCATGATAATAAAAATCAGGTTAGCAATCCTGAAGCGAGGGTTATTGCTCCACAACCATGAGTTCAAATCCCATAGTGGGAGCTGGGGAATTTAAATTCAGTTGGTTAAGTAAATCCCAAGTAAAGATCTAGTGACAGTATTGGTGGCCATAAATCACTCAGATTGTCATAGAATCTCATCGGGCTCACATATGTTCTTTACAGAAGGGAATCTGCCATTGTTAGCAGATCAGACATGTATGTAATTCCAGCCCCACAGCATTGCGGTTGTCTCTGAACATCCCTCTGAATCAGCCCAGCAAGTCATTCAGATGTACTTGAGATTGTAAATTTGTGAATGAGCACAGTGACAACATTTTAAAGACACTTAGATAAGTATATAAACAGGAAAGGTTTTGTTGGATATGGCAGATGGGCTGAGTTTAGTTATGATTATATTTGGCATGGACTGGTTGGATCAAAGGGTCTATTTTTGCGCTGTATGAGTCTGTGCCTAATGCTGATCACCTCCACCATCTTAAGGGCAGTTAGGACCGAGCAACAAATGCTCATTTTAGTAGTGACACCTGGGGATTCATAAAAATAACACTGGAACAGAACAACATATAATTCCTTCTCACTCAACAAAACATGACTTAAGAGAAATAGGAAATAGGTAGATAGAAATTAGAACAAGTAGGTGAAGATAAAGTCAAATAGGACAGTGTTGTGATTGACTTTCAAAGCTTGGGAGAAACAGCTGTTAGAGAAGAAACTTCCAGAAGGTTGAAGGCTCTAACACCAAAGGTCGGAATGGAGGAATGCTGGCTGGTGGAGAGATGAAGACCCAATGAATGAATAAAGATAAAATGCTGCACATGCTGGGAATCAGAAACAAGTGCTGAAAATGCCAGCAAAACTCAGCAGGTCTGGCAGCATCTGTAGACAGAGAAACAGAGGGAACATTTCGGGTCTGTTCAGTCTTCTTCAGAACCTGATGACTGCAGGTTTACGCTGAGATATGAGGCTGTAACGAAGAAGTGAATTTCTTCTCATTTTCATATGAATCCTAACACTAACTGGAACAGCATTGTTTTCCTGGTGAAGGTGATTCATGAAAAATCCTTAAAACCAGACAACAGTTATTTGTTGAGAAAGTGAGGTCTGCAGATGCTGGAGTATCGGAGCTGAAAATGTGTTGCTGGAAAAGCGCAGCAGGTCAGGCAGCATCCAAGGAAAAGGAAATTCGACGTTTCGGGATGCTGCCTGACCTGTTGCGCTTTTCCAGCAACACATTTTCAGCTCAACAGTTATTTGTTGTTTTGAAGTTTGAACTGAGAAAAGTCCAGACAACTGAAGATCAAAATGACATAATGCACATAATGTAGCTGTCAATCAAGAGAGGTCTCAACACCACCCAGATTTCTTAGCAAGTTCTTTTTTCCCCCAATATAATATTTATGCTTGCGAATTTAAGCCTCTAACACAGTGACAGCCTTTCCCTGCTGAGATGACCACAGCTGCTATTGTGAGCCATTGGTAATATTTGTTACCTAGTACTCTATCAGCCAAGGTCCTTTTGATGTGACATTAACATTTTAACAGAGATGTACCAATTTCTCAGAAAACAAAAGCAATATTTAAAATTTGTTGCAGTACTGTCACTCTCTGAATTTACTTTAAAAAATAAGTCCAGCTGATATGCAGGCAGAAATATTCATTTCATTCTAGCCTGTAGTAAGGTGTGAGATATTGTGTTATGAGATATTATGTTATGTTATCTTTATTAACTCACTCACCAGCTCACTGTATTTTTACATCTGATCAGCCCTTGCTACAAGCAGTGATTACCTCTGAATAAGTGTAGAATGCGGAACAATACCCTCCCCATCGAGTCTCTACGAAACATTATAATATTAATCAGCCCTTACCAACCTTCTCCTGGACCTGAATAGATTAAGTACCTGTTAAATACCTTTTAACTGGGCCATTATCCCTTTAAGAAACTAACTGACAAAACAACATTTCCATGAAATTGCACGAATGAAAGAAACACCAGCAAACAATAAACTAACCTCAGAGGCCAGCTTGGGAATCAGTTTCATATCCTGTATTCTTTTATTAAGTATATTAACAATTTTTAACTTGTTTAGAACATATAGGCCTAATATTTTTACTAATATTTACTAACTTAAAAGTCAAAAGGACTAACACCTCTTAATTATGCATGATTTGAAGGTGTCGGTGTTGGACTGGGGTGTACAAAGATAAAAATCATACAACATCAGGTTATAGTCCAACAGGTTTAATTGGAAGCACATTAGCTTTCAGAGCGCTGCTTCTCACAACCACCTGATGAAGGAGGGGTGCTCCGAAAGCTAGTGTGTTTCTAATTAAACCTGTTGGACTATAACCTGGTGTTGTGCGATTTTTAACTTAATTATGCATGCAGACTAGACTGACACTCTTAATCCCATCAGAAATATCAGCCAGCATTTATCACGGTTTAACCCATCTCCTGTCTCCCTGGAAATAAGCCCTTCAAACCTTAGTATGCTATCGATAAAACTACATAACACCATTGTAATGGAATTTTAATATATATAAATACTGTGTATAAAGGGGTGCTTGTAAGAACTGTATTACGGGATTGTATTGCCACCTCAAACTTGTGCTGTGATTACTAAATAAAAGCGGCTATTTGTGACTCTCAATGATTTTGGTCATTATTTGATCACGACCCCAGAAAGGAAATCGGAATAAATTGTCCAAAATGTGTGTTTGAATGAAGAGAACTTCACCCAAACTCTGCATAGTACTGAACAAAACAAGGGAGGGCTATCCAGACCCTTGTGCAAAGTAGAACTTTAACAATTCATGTGTGAGTTTGGTTTTTTTATATGAGGTATGGCTGGGGAAACAAATTATCCAAATGGAAACAATCTTTTGAGATTTCAAGTGAAGACAAATTCAGTTCTAGCTACTGAGTTATTGCTGAATTACTTCTCATAACACATGACATAACAAACAAATCAATGTTGAAAAAATCAGATCTAACTTTGCTTTCCCTCCACAGATGTTACTTGACCTGCTGAGTTTCTCCAGCAATTTTTCTGATTTCCAGCATCACCGTTCTTTGTTTTAAATTAGCAAAGATGATCGCAAAGAAGTGATGCTCAGTAAAAGGCTTGATTTATATTTTAAATAGTGGGCCTGAAGAATGTGAGAACGAGAAATAGTGGAAATATTTCACCTGTAGAGTATAGTTCAAGGCTGTCTCCTCAGAGATTTAAGAATTGCTGTTCCACCAGTGTTGAGAGAGTGGTTGCTAGAGAAATGTTACCATGAGCATACAGAATAATCCATATGAAAGATGTAGAATAAACTATTTTTGGTTCTGAAAGGTAGAGATGGAATTAAAGAATTAAGTGCTTCACCAAATCAAAACTGATTCAACCAACATTCCTTTCATTCCATGGATAAGCAGAATGTGGGATATGGTAAATTAATGTTACTTCTGCAATTCTCAATTATAATTTCTGATGCAAGGTGAATGAACTCACATCTGTGTGGAGGAAATGCAGAATTCTTTTTTTTGTATTAGCTAAAAATGTATGCAAGAAAGAAATGGGACTGTAAGACAATGGTAGAAATACAGGCTTAGTGGTAAGATGCTGTGAAGACAGACAGTTAAACTCAATATGCCTGTATAAACAATAGGTATAAACATCTGTTTCCCACTTTTACAGAAACACAGGAACAAACCCCAATTAAACGAGTCTTAATGATAAGATGCTGAGAGGGGTGGCGCAGATGGAAGGAGTAGATAATGGTGAGGCAAGGATGTGCCCACAGCAGGATGAGAGCAAATGGCCTTGAGAACAGGAATGAGCATTTATTTCACAGACAAGACCGGATAAGACACGAGATAAACAGGAGTAATGGGTACCGGTCTTAGGGAAGTGGAGGGTGTAAACAGGGGGGAAACAATGAAATAAGGAAAAATATGTAGGAACCAAATTATATAAATATCGAGTATTTGACGAATTCAGTGTGTTTTGTCTCTGCCTTGTGGACATCACACCCACTTGCAGATTCAGATCTTGTATCGGACTGAAATTATTGCAGTGAGTGAGCTTTGTTTCTCACACAGAAGAAAACAATGGAATGATGCATGTCGGTCCCTTTGAAACGGAAGGGTTAGAGCACCTTTTTCATTCAATATCTGAAACAATGGGTAAATGTTGTATCTATGTCTAATACCACAAGCACCAAAATGGTTAACATTTTGAGATGTTGGTTTGTAATTTGCCAGTTGCCAGATGGTGATGTCAAATATTTGTCCATAGATTACATCAAAAGAATTTGAAATACTTTTCAACAGGTTTATTTGAAATCACAAGCTTTCGGAGTGCTGATCCTTTGTCAGGTGAAGTGAAGGAGCACCATTTCAAAAGCTTGTGATTTCAAACAAACCTTTCAAATTCTTCTGATGTAATCTGTGGACAAATATTTGACACTGTCATTTGATTTAACTTTATAACCTGATGTCATGTGACTTCTGACTTTGTCTACCCCGGTCCAATACCGGCACTTCCACATCATGAAATGTTTTTGATTAGGAATGCAGTAATACACACTTTAATGCCACCACATCATCCAACATTGACGCTGGAGAAAAATGTGTACAGAATGCGAAGTTGGCTTTGTAGAGTATTTGCACAATCTGGGCAGCAATTCCTATGTTTCCCTTTGGCACAGTCTTTATAATAATCCATTCTTGACAGAGTAACTTCACAACCAACAGACAATGCTTACCTATGAGTTGGTGTTTACATGCACTCCAAGTTTACTGTGCCTAATGTTATTAACAAGTGAAGGAGAAAGCAAGACAAAATGACGATGAATCAGAATAAATGAGACATCACAGACTCACCGAAATACTACAGTTTAGAAGGAGTTTATTTGCATGCAATGGCATTTAACGTGAGCATCATTTCCCAGTGCCAATCTCCTGTTTCTTCCTGCAACACTCAAGAAGCTTGACACCAACCAGGCTAAAGTAACTCCTTTGCTAGGCACCACGTTTACCTATCCTCACCCCTCCACCAGTGATGTTCAGTCGCAGCACCTTGTACCAACTGCAAGATGCACTGCACAAACTCACCAAGGTTCATTAGACAGCACCTTCCACACCCACGATGACTACCATCAAGAAGGCTAAGGACAGAAGATACATGGAAACAACGCCACCTCCAAGTTACCCTCTGAGCCACTTATCATTTTGTCTTGGAATATACTTTGCCACTTGTTCCTGGGTCAAAACCCAGAAGTCCCTCCTGAACAGCACTGTGGGTCTACCGACAACACGTGGACTGCAGCGGTTCAAGAAGGCAGCAATAAATACTGGGCCAGTCAGCAACACCTACATCCCATGAATGAATAACAACAATATAGTTCCCATCAGTTAGGAATGGACAGTAATTGACACTCACTACTCATGCATGAGTAAAAGAAACATTTTACTTTTCCTTGCTGTTGTCAGGCAATCAACATTTTTTACCCATGTTGGCAAGTGAGTTGAACATCTCTTGGTCTCCTTATGGAATGCCCTCAAGTTTGAAGTGGGAGTAATACAAAACCTGGCACCACTCTGTGGGGATACTCACTATTAACTAAGGTAAAGGAACCTAACATGTGGGCAATGACATGTGACAACAGCATACATTGTGATAAAGCTGGCAATTACTAATAGTTACAACTCAACATGAATTACAAGGCAGAAGTTAAATCAAATGTGCTGGTGATGATAAAAGTTACAAGACCTGAGTGCTTATGAATTAATATCCCCTGATGACACTGTTAAGATCAGAAGGTCGAATTCTGAAATAGATATTTCCATGAGGTCAATTAGAGGCTAATTGTTGGAGTCTCTTGAGGTCAGTGAGAGGCTAATTGCTAATAGATGTCTCTTGAGGTTATTTGGAGGCTCATTTTGGAGACATTTCTCTAGATTTAGAGCTTTTCCTCAAAGTGAACTGGAAGGAGAGAGAAATTGCTGGAATATGAAATGTAGGAAGTTCGGTTAGTGACAGGGTTCATGTATTTTCATTTGGAATGAAAGAGGAAAAAAGACTGGATTAACATTGAAATGCTGGCAACCCTGATTATAATTGTAACACTGTTCAATCTCATATTGTACGCACTTTGAATAACAATGCTCTTCTCAATGCATTGCCTCCCACATCAATTTGAATTGCAGTCAGTTTTAATTGGAATTCTAATTAATTATTTATTTAATTACTGTGCCACTGACAATGTAGAATTTGTGTGATATATTGACACTAGCGAAATCCATTGTATGCATAAACAGGCAGATATGGTTTTTATTTATTCACGGGATGTGGCACTGCTGGATAAATTGACATTTATTGCCTATTGCCCATCAGTATTGCCCAGGAGAAAATGGTGGCGAGTTACCTTCTTGAACCATGGCAGTCCTTACATTGTAGATGCCCACAATGCTATTAGGAAGAGAGTTTCAGGATTTTAACTTTCCAAGTCAGCATGGTGAGTAGCTTGGAGGGGAACTTGCAAGTAGAGGTTTCCTCTGTATGTGACACCCCTGTCCTTCCAGATGGATGTGATCATGGGTTTGAAAAACGCTATGAGAGGAATCCTGATGAGTTAATGCACCTTATAGGTGGTACATACTATTGCTACAGAGCATTGGCAGTGGAAGGAATGAATGTCAAATGTGGTATATGTGGTTCCAATCAAACAAGCTGTTTTGTCCTGGATGATATCAAGCTTTTTGAATGTAGTTGGAGATGCATTCATGTAAACAAGTGTTCCAACACATTTATAAATTGTAGATCGTGGACAGTCACTGAGGAGTCAGGTGGTGAGTTATTTGCTGCTGAATTTGTTGTTTCTGACCTGCTGTTGTAACCTTACATGATGATACAGGTCCTATCCAAAGGACAGGCAGATGGCCAGAGGTGTGGGGTTTTCTGGTTAGTAACAAGTGAAAAAAAGTTGGTAGTGAGAAGTGATGAGGAGTTAGGAGGCATAGAATCTGTTTGGGTAGAGTTGAGGAACTGCAATGGAAAAATAAAGATACTGATGGCAGTTGTGAACAGGTCTCCTCACAGCTGTCGGGCTGTGGGGAAATAAATCAAGAGACAGAAAAGGGCATGCAAGAACAACATTACTACAATTGTCATGGGGGTCTTCATTATACAGGTAGACTGGCAAAATCAGTTTGATAATATATCTCAAGAAAATAAATCTGTGGAATGTCTATGAGATGGATTCCTTTGGGAGCAGCTTGTGGTCCAGCCCACACAGGATTAGACAATTCTGGTATTGGTGATGTGAAATGAGGCAGGCTTGATTAGTGAGCTGAAGGTGAAGGAAACCCAAGTTGGCTATGACTACAATATGATAAAATTCACCCTGCAGTTTAAGAAGCTGGAATCAGACATTACTGTATTACAAGTGAGGAAAGGTAACTGTAAAGGCACAAGGGAGGAGCTGGCCAGAGTTAAATGGGAAAGGGAGACTAACAGGGAAGATGGTGGAGTTTCTGGCAGTAATTCAGAGACACTATAGAAATTCATCCCAAGGGAGAATAGATATACTTCAGGAGGATGAGGCAACTGTGGCTGACGAGTGAACTCATAGTGTAAAAGCAAAAGAAAAAGCATGCAATGTTGTGAAGATTAGTGAGAAACCAGAGGATTGGAAGCCTTTAAAAACCAGCAGAAGATAACCAAAACAAAAGCTATAAAGGGGCAGAAACTGCAATTTGAGAGTAAGCTAGCTATTAATAAAAAAGAGGATTGCAAGAGCTTTTTTAAATTTCAAAAGGTAAGAAAGAAGAAAAAGTGGACATTGGACCACAAGAAAATGAGACTGGAAATGTAGTAATGGGGAACAAAGAAAAGGCAGAGGAACTGAATAAGTACTTTGCATCAGTTTTCACAGTGGAGTACACCAGTAGCATGCCAGCACTTCGAGAAAAGCAAAGGGCAGAGATGAGTGCAGTGGCCATCACTAAGGAGAAGATGCTGAGGAAGCTAAAGTTCTGAAGGTGGATAATTCACCCAATGGATGGACTACACCCCAGACATCTGGAGGAGATGGCTGCCATGATTGTAGAGGCATTGTTAGTGATCTTTAATACTTTCTCACCCACCTGGTCCTTCCAAATATCTATCCTGTCTGCTTTCTGTCATTGGGGTCACCTCACCACCTTTCCTGCTCCTAACTAAATGGTTCTCAAATCCACTTCTACAACATTCTATCCCTATCTTTATCTCATTGTAGGCATTCTTGATTTTATTCAATCATTCATGGGATATCATTTATTCCCCATCTCTAATCACCAAGTGGGCAATTAACCACATTGCCGTGTGGCTGGAATCACATCTGGGTCAGACCGGAAAAGGACAGCAGATTTCCTTCCCTAGAGGAAATTAGTGAACCAGCTGGGTTAATGAGACATTTGGCAGACTTCAACTGAGTGCAAAAATATGTGAGTGCTTGAGTGGAGCTAAGAGCCATAAGATGGTATTCTTTCTGGTGGAATGAGATGTGTGTATTTTGACCTGTCAGAACCATGCAACTCATAGGTAGCTCTGAGTGAAGTCCTGGAAAATTGGAGTGGGGTGTGAGTTGGAGAGCGGGCTGCTGGTTGATGTGGTGAAGCTGCTGGTTTGTTAACTTGGAGGGGTTGGAGGTGGAGGTGGGGGGGGGAATGAAATGAAGAACAGGACGGTGTCCAGGGAGCATGGAAGGATGTTGTGGGGTGAAGGTGGATGTTAGCCTAGACAAGCTGCTGCTGCCAGGCTACCATTCGGACTTTCATGTTGGGAATTATCACTGTCCAGTTTCTCAGTGAAGGGAGGGGAGAATTGGAAGTGGCATGGAACTGTTTCCATTCTGACTAATAATGAGATGAAACTAAATATAAAGTTGTAATAACCTCTTGGCAACCAAACTTCTGGTATCACCATTTAATCCTTAAGGGAAATATTAAGAAACCTTTCTTTCTTGAAATTGTATTCTGACATCTCTTTTCATTCTCATATTTTTCATTGCTCAATTCCCCCTTATGTTTAAGCCTGAGATATTATCAAAGTGTAAACAATCAGTACTGTTATTAAACTTCAAGAAAGATGTCGTAACAAAAGTCCAATCTTCACAGTGTATGTTACATGGTTTAGTGTACAGGGAATATCAGATCATATCATACTAACAGCAATGTTTGACCCAAGAAACTATGTAATCTACTGACACTTTATTCTGCATCTAGTAATGCCTCATCTGTCCTGTGATTGTTGAATACTTTGTGGAAGAGGTGGTTAACTTATATTTGCAACAGTGGGATAATATGCATCAGTCTTTGTATTAGATTAGATTACAGTGTGGAAACAGGCCCTTCGGCCCAACAAGACCACACTGACCCGCCAAAGCGCAACCCACCCATACCCCTACCTTTACCCCTTCACCTAACACTATGGGCAATTGAGCCTGGCCAATTCACTTAACCTGCACATTTTTGGACTGTGGGAGGAAACCGGAGCACCCGGAGGAAACCCACGCAGACACGGGGAGAATGTGCAAACTCCACACAGTCAGTCACCTGAGTCAGGAATTGAACCCGGGTCTCTGGCACTGTGAGGCAGCAGTGCTAACCACTGTGCCACCGTGCCGCCCCATTTTAGAGAATGATTAAATAGAGCTGGAGAGTTGGATAGACATCATTTATAAGTCTCACAGCACACAATGAAACAGGAAATGGATAAGAAATCACAAATTTGTAACGGCGTTGACTTTGCAATAGTCCACACACAACCATTGGGTACAATCTGGCTTTGGCACCATGGCTATGGGTGAGCTCTAGTCACTTTAACTCACTTCGATTATGCCATCATGGAGCATGTGCTCTATCTCCTTCTGAACCTGTGCCAACGTTAGAGGGTTATGCTTATAAGGATGTTGCTAAATCAAAACAACATCTCCTATCTCTACATCATGCACAATTAGGTTCCTAGTTTATTTCCACATATTGCTCTATGTGATAGTAATCGCACTTGCACAGCATTTCAGTTTTCTTTTGGAAGGTAACTCAATAATTTTTCCCAATTTTTGACAACTTCCTCATTGTCCAATTTGATTTGAGGAATGTCCGATTCAGAATCCTCTGAGCTTGGTTCTTCCTTCTGGGCTGTAATCACTAACACCTTCTCCTCTTGCTTTCCTTCCCGAGCAAAAAAACCTTCTGAGCATATTCACATGATACACTCTGTGAGATTTCTTCCTGTCTGGAATCCTTATCAAGTAGCTCACCTCACTCAATTTCCTCTCATAATTACAAAATTGCAAATTTGTGATTTCTTATCCATTTCCTTGTGTGCTGTGAGTCTTATAAATGATGTCTATCCAACTCTCCAGCTCTATTTAATCATTCTCTAAAATGTGACACATGGTCCAAATAGATGGTCTCTAAATTCTGACTTGTTAATTTCTCCTTAATCAATTTTAAACAATCTCTTCATGCCCAAAAATGAATTCAAATCGACTGAATGTGGTCGATTCATTTGGTGTATCTCTGACCGCAACAAGTGGGCGGCACTGTGGCACAGTGGTTAGCACTGCTGCCTCACAGCGCCTGAGACCTGGGTTCAATTCCTGACTCAGGCGACTGACTGTGTGGAGTTTGCACGTTCTCCACGTGTCTGCGTGGGTTTCCTCTGGGTGCTCCGGTTTCCTCCCACAGTCCAAAGGTGTGCGGGTCAGGTGAATTGGCCATGCTAAATTGCCCGAATTGTTAGGTAAGGGGTAAATGTAGGGGTATGGGTGGGTTGCGCTTCGGCGGGTCGGTGTGGACTTGTTGGGCCGAAGGGCCTGTTTCCACACTGTAAGTAATCTAATCTAATCTAATCTAAAGTGCAAGTGGAACTCCCTTATCCCAATCATTCAGATAATCCTGACCATAAGCCCTCGACATGGTCTTTAATGTTTGATGCCATCTCTCTAGCACTCCCAGTGATCCAAATAGTAAAAAGTAGATTTGAATTGCTTTATTCTCAAGTTATCCATAACCACCTTGAATAGTTTGGATATGAAGTCTGATCCTTGATCTGACTGGATTTCTATTGGCAGTCCATATCTCGTAAAAAAATTAAGTCATTCTTCTGCAACCCTTTTGACTGTAACGTTGCATAATAGGATTGCCTTTGGAAATCTAGTCGACACATCCATTATTGTAAATAAATACTTATTCCCACTTTTTCTTTGAAGTAGGGCATCTACACAATCAACCAAGACTCTTGTGAAAAGTTCCTCAAATGCCAGAATAGGTATTAAAGGTGCAGATTTTATTACTGCCTGTGGTTTTCTGATTAGCTGACATGTGTGACACATCTGGCAAAACTCAACTACAACTTTGTGTAGTCCAGGCCAGTAAAAATGTCTTTGTAATTTGGCCCGCGTCTTCCTTAACCCAAAATGACTTCTAAGTGGTATCTCACATGAAACTCTGCTCTGGATTCTCTAGCCTAACTTTACATAATTGAGCACTTTTTGTCTCACCATGAATTCTTGTTACCAGCACCTTTTCTGGCAATAGTCCCTCAGGGGTACATATCTCCTCATCCTTCAGCATTACAGACTGAGAGGATCCTGTGTCCTGTAATATTGTAACCTCCTGGCCTACATGCATTCTATCCTTGCATGTATATTTTTTTCAGCAGATCTGGCACCTCCTCCTTAACCAACCTCTGAACATCTTGTACACTCTGAGGCAGTTGTCTAACTTCGTTTGTGCTTTTTGTAACTAGTCCAACAAAACTCCCAAACTTGCCCAGTTTTCCTACATCTGGCTTTCTCCTAGCCCACCAACACTGTGATTTTGTGTGGCCCACTTTATGACAATGAAAACACTGGAGTTTTTTAACTTCTTTGTCCCCCTCAATGGTTTCTTTTTTACCCTATGGTAAGTTATCCTTACAATCTTCACTGAGATCCACCTTTCCCTTTCCACGTGAGGATTTCTCTTTGCCCCAGTTTCTATCCCTCATGGACTGAAATGGATTCTGGAAGCCAAACCGTTTTTCATGGACCAGCTCATAACCACCAGCCACTTCAGATGTTAGCTTTGCTGTTTTAACTCTCTGCTCTTCCACATGAGTTTGCACTACTTTCTCACTGAGCCTACCCTCAGCCTTTATCTCCAGCTTTTTAAGATGACTTTCCTTTTTAAGTGTCAGTTTCTGAAGTTCAAAAGCTCCCTTTTTCTTTCTCTGCTCTCTCTCTTTCCCTCTCTTCTGCTTTTATTGGTAACTCAAACTGTTTCATTTCTGCTGCCCTTTCCTTATCTGTTGCCTCTAACTCAAGTTGCTTCATTTGCAGTTGAACTCTTGCCATCTCTATAGATTCTGATGGTTTCTCCAGCAAGTTTAAATGCTGAGCTACTGCTGTGATAATCCCTCCTTTCCTCACAGAAGCAGGCAGTTCCAATTCCAGCTTCTCCTGCAACCTTTTTGCAAAACTTCCAAAGTCACTGCATCCACTTCTAGAAAAGTTTTGGTGACTGAAAGAGCCATTATTATCCCAAGCTTTGTCTCCCCAACCAAACCAACACCCAAAATAAAGACACTCGCACCTACGACTCGCTGTTTAAAATCCTGCAAAGAGCCCCCAATCTGTTATGGAATAGGCCAGAACACTCAACACGTTCTTGAGCGGGCAACCCAAACCATAACTTTGCAATCTGTTTCAATAAGTGTACAGTGAACATTACTTGGAGTAAGTTAACAAGGTCGACAACCAGATTTTAAAACAGACGAAAAAATGTATTCACAAAATTACACAATGAAACACAAGAAACAGAATAAAGAACCCCTACACAACTCAATCTATCAAAACTAAACTTAATTATGCTGTTTCTGAATACATCCAACAGTCCCTATAAGGAAACCCCCTTAAAACACAGAAAAATCAATGCAACATATGCTTACAGATTGAAGTTAGAAGGGCAGGGGGAGAGAGAGAGTTTCTACACAGCTCACTGTTGAACTCCCAACTAGTTATCGGGTTAACTGCTCAACTAGAGAGCTGACCACCCCTCTTCCATTATATAGGTCATTTCTAAAACATGACCACTTTTGCCTGAAGTCTCATCTGTATACATATAAACAAAAGGCCTTTTGACCTCTGCATCAAACCAGACTGATCGGAGCCCAGCCTGTTTACGATCCCTCTGAAAAAAACCAAGGACACAGTATACTCGAGAAAAGGAACAGCTTTTAGAAAAAAAAGGACCAGCTGTGTTTACCAAAATATCAAAAAAAACATTTTTTTAAACAAATGCTTGAACCATTATGCTAACAAAGGAACCAAATCCCTCCACCCCACCTATATTCCCACAATTTTTCTTCAATTCAGGTCTGTCACCATCAATGTAGAATTGTCACCTTTGTGTTCTAATCCATTTGAAACTTCACTTGCAGTCGTATCAATCATATTTCCCAATCCCACTCCGTTCTAATTCTGGCCTCATACATGTTTCGCTGTCCCTTTGTGTCTTATCTCAAACTGCATTGTTAGACACAATTGTCTCAGCTCTAAGTGCTGGACTTGCCTCCCTGTAGCCACTTCTTAACTCTGCTTTCTTGAAGGCATTTTCTGTCAGCATAGCTCCTCCATTATGCTTCTGGTCCTGCCCCTTTAATGTCCCCGCCTTTGCCTCAGTATTAAACAATTCTATACTCCACTGGGGTATTTTAATGTGAAAAGAAATGCAGTGGTCATGTTAACATGGTTAAACAGAAATTGATGATAGATGGCTTGTCCAGTGAAAGGTTCATGCAAAATCACATGAAATGCTGTGCTACAGAAGGGGTACTTTGGCCCATTATGTCTGCTCAAGCTTTTTGAATGAGCATTATAACTCAATATCATTCTCCTGTCTCTTCACAATGACCTTGAATTTTGTTCCTATTTAAATAATCATTCAACGTCCTGTTGAGTGCTTCGGTTGAGCCAACCTTCACCAGGTAGTGGGTAAGAGCTTCAAAAAATAAGAATGACCAAAATGGTTACTGATTCCAACAATGCAACCTAAGATTCTGAATGCATAGAGCAAAGATTGATATTGAAGTTTGGTCAGAGTTTATGTGGATGTTCCATAAAGTGAAGCATACATCTGCCTGAATTCCACTTGTCTCCTGGTGGAATTTGTTCACTCTCGATAATGATGACAATTTGGACTGGTTTCTTGCTTAATTCAAGCTTTTGCACTGATTTCTGATCAACAGCCAGCAGGCCAACATTTGTTAGCTGTCTGGTGTATACAAAACTCGGAATCATATCACTTGCCCCACAGCTATTGTTTCATTTCTATGACTTTAGGGAGTTATCTAGTATTCTGTCTGTATCTGAGACATCTGTTGTCTAATCCATGCAGCTGTGCTACTTGCTTAAGCCCATCTCCCTCCACATGTCATACATTACAACGCTGACGTGTTTTACAGTTTAATACTTAAAGCTGCATTGTGCCAAGTCTCCCTGCATATTTACTTTGATACCATCACTCTGCTGAAGTCTTTTTGCCAAGTGCAAATGAAAGGAAAGCAATGGATCTGAAAACACAAAAGGGAAAATACAGCACTAACCTTAACAGACTTGGAAGGGCAAGCAAGGTTCAGATAACACAGGAAACCACCATGACATAATTTATTGGCAGGCAGTGGTATTGCGCATTATGTTTCGATCCAGCTTGGTTTTGGGTGTCATTGAGTTGAATCTTGTAAACACAACAAAAAAAAAATCCAATCGATGATGATGTATTCACCTTGTTCAACAATCATTGAGATGCCTTTTCCCAAGATACTGAGCTCATTTAAAGCTCAAATGTCAGAAAACAAAGATTTTGATACTGGGAGGATGTGCACAGTACATGAAGCAGTCCCATGTGACTCAGTGATGAATGAATATTCCCTGGATCTTGAGCATCTCTAATATTATTCATTCTACTATTGGTGGCAGTGCCTTCAGTCTCCTGGGTCCGAGCCTTTCAAATGCCCTCCCTATTCCTCTTACTCATCCTTTCAGACATTCATTAGAATATATCTCTTCCACATTTGACTCTAATATTGGCTTGTGATGGCATGCTTTCTGGTTTTGTCTATTTGTAATGGTTATCAAAGGAGTTGTGAACATGGCCCTAGGGTAGAGGTGCTTCGTATACGTTGTTATCAAAAATGTCCACCATGTGTCTCCCAAATGTGCATTGGGATAATTCACCTCACTCCAGGGTAGTGATAGATGCTACGGTTCACTTCAACAAAGTTGGATTTGGGAGGCGATTAAAATTAACCATCATCTTTAGTGGCTTCTGCAGGAAAGTCCATGTTGGTTCACATCAGATAAAGGCAGAACTGCACAAAGCTTTTCCTGTCTCCAGTTAAAATGTTTTAACGAGAAACAAGCAGTAAACCATTCTAAGGTTTTCTTGAGTGGAAGAAAGAGACATTTTCTTAGCTGCTACACACACACACACACACACACACACACACACACAGAGTAAAGCTTTTACTGGAATCTTGAATTATCAACAATAGCAAATGTGTGTGTGTGTGTCTCTGTGTTTATGGGTCTATGTCTAGGTGTCTGTGTGTTTGCGTGTCTGTGTTTGTGTGTGTGAGAGTTGTGTGTGTGTGTGTGTGTGTGTGTGTGTGTGTGTGTGTGTGTGTGTGTGTGTGTGTGTGTGTGTGTGTGTGTGTGTGTGTCTGTGTATAGGTATGTATTTCAGTTCTTGGTCTCCCGATGTTTCTTTCTAATCAGTGCTATCACCAGGTTTTTCTTTCTTCATCTCATAGAATATTAAAGATGTACAACACGGAAACAGACCCATCGGTTCAACTCTCCCATGCCGAACAGATATCCTAAATTAATCTAGTCCCGTTTGCCATTACTTGGCCCATATTCCCCAAAAGCCTTCCTATTCCTATACCCATCATGATGCCTTTTAAATGTTGTAATTGTACCAGCTTCCTCTGGCAGCACATTCCATACATGTACCATCCTCTGTGTGAAAAAGTTGCCCCTGCGGTCCCTTTTCAATCTTTCTTCTCTTACCTTAAACCTATGCCCTCTAGCTCTGGACTCTCCCAACCCAGGGAAAATACCTTGTCGATTTACCCTATGCACACCTCTCATGATTTTATAAACCTCTATAAGGTCACCTGTCTTCTTGAGAGAAGAGAAGTCTTCAGCTTGTGTTCAGTAATTCCTCCTTCATTTCATTTTCACTGTTGTACAAAATGCAGCTGCTTAAATTTGCAGCTTGCTTGTGAAAGTTATATTTTCAGGGTTCACAGTTTAAGTGAGGTTCCATCTCCAACACTGAGGGACTTTCATAATGGTGCAATCAAAGAATGGGATGAGGGCTACTTCTTCATTTATTAAGCTCAGGTTGTCGTTTGTCTAATCTGCAGTGAGACTTGGCCAGTCTATGTGGTCAGATGATCATGTGGCCAATTTAAGTGAATGTTTGGTCCCTTTCTAAAACTATTTTAGTCCAAGAAAGTCATCCATTTAAGTCAGGCGATAGGATTCAGAGATCAGCACTCCATATCTGATCAGATTTTGATGACATAGAATGCATTGATGGAGTGGGGTGAAGGAAAAGTAAAGTTCGAATCCCAGTTCAGCATGAGAATATTAACTTGTGACACAGTCGTGTACAGCCTGAGTGACAGCTTGTGGAAAAAAAGGGTTAGCCACTAAATTCACTTCTTTACAATCCTCCAAAATATCTGCATTCCTCTCATTCTAGCCTCTCAAATATCCATCATTTTAATCACTCAACCCAGGGCATGGTAGTAAAGTTTTGAACTCTGGAATTTCCTTCCTGAATCCCTCTAACTCTCCACTTCTCTTTTACCCTTTAAGGTGCTCTGTAAAGTTTTGAAGGTCTGTTTGGGAGCTTTTCCTCAGGCCCCATGGCTTGACTCAGTGTTAAACTTTGTTTGGTGATGCTCCTGGAAAACGGATCGGACATTGTACTTTCTGAAACGTGCTGTATAATTAGGAGCTGTTCAGTGTTCTGGTGGGTCTTGGAATACTAGGAGAAGGAATACATCTTGCTTTACTCAAGATGTGTAAAACAGTGAGGAATATTTCACCATACGCTCTGTATAATGTTCTCACTGGCTTTGCTTTTGCTGCAGCACTGCAGTCTGTTCAAGATTTGTGCATGTGTAACATAAAACTGAATGAGAATTCCTACTTCCAAAACAATGTTACTATATTCTTACATCTCCAACCCATTGATGTGGAGGAAAAAGATCTCTCAGGATAGAACACAATCCTGAGAGATGGTGACACTGGTTGTAAGAATTAGAATTAGAATGAGATTTATTGTCACATGTACTCAAGTGCAGGGATACAGGAGTACAGTGAAAATTGGACAGTCACACTTCCCTTCATCAGCTGGGGCATGGGGTACAGAAAGTCCCTGGGATATGAACATCTGACTTATGAATGTCCCAAACTTAGAAACCAAACTCTGGCTTCTCATTTTTAAAAATTATTTTTTAAAATCTGAGTTACGCATAATGTTTCATCTGAACGAACGGACAGATTAATTCGCCCATATCTGTTCTGAGTTACATATTAATTCAGCTTACGAACAACGGGGAAAAATGGAGCTCATTTGTAACTTGGGGACTTCCTGTACAAGAGTTGGCATACATGTTGCAGCAACATAAAACCCTTGTTAAGATGTGTTTGGAGGATTGTGTGCAATTTTAGTCACCACACTGCCAGAAGGACCTGGAAGCTTTGGAGAGAGTGCAGAGAAGGTTCACCAGGATGTTGCTTGGTCTTGAGTGCATTGACTGTGTGGAAAGGTGAAAAAGACTAGAATTGTCTTCATTGAAAAGATGCAGCTGAGAGGAGACCTGATAGTGGTCTACATAATTATGAGCTGCTTAGACAGGATGGATAGTCAAAGGCTTTTTTCCCAGGGTTGATGTGTCAATTACAAAATGGCATAGGTTCAAGGTGAGAGGGGGAAAGTTTAAGGGAGCTGTGTGAGGGAGGTTTTTCATGCAGAGAGTGGTAGGAGCCTGGAATACCTGGTGGTGGAAGCAGGCTCTTTGACAACATTTAAGAGATTACATGAATAGAGAGGGAATAGAGGGATTTGGACCAAATAGGGTAGAAGGGTTTTTTTTTAGTTTACTGAGGGCATGATGATCAGCACAAGCTTGGAGGGCCAAGGGGCCTGTTCCTGTGCTGTATTTCTCTTTTATTCTTTTTGTTCACTATTCTGTAGCACCATCTTAGGTACAAAGGTACCTAGGTGCAAAATTGTAAGTATGAAATAGAAAAAGAACCCAATGAAGTTAAAAGCTCGACATTGCAGTCCTTCTTAGCCATGGGCCTGGACTTGGGCTATTCCAGCCCAACACTGAGAGCATTCAACCTTCCTTGAGTCCCTTCACCATGCCGCCGCTGCTGATCATTGTGTAGTACCATTTTGTCTCCACCGACGCCACCATTATGACAGGTCCACACTGGGCCATGCTTGGAAATGCAGCCATCACTGAAGACGCCGGACCCCACACCGGGCACTGGGCTCACTCTTGCCCCCTCCCTCGGCCACCGTCACCACCATCAACAAACCTCACTCCAACCCGTTGGACACCTCGATGTCGTCTGAGCTGTCCCCAGAAGGTAAATAAGGTTAAAAGTTATTGAAAAAGGCCAGAAAGAAGAAAGAAAAGTGGATGGAGCAGATGAGTTTGGGGCTCACTGGGAAGGTACTCATCATCTTTTCACAGGCCATCCAACTAAATATCGGGTGACAAGATCCACTGGGGACTTTCTCATCTTGCCAACAATTATAACACTATTTAAAGGTCAAGGAGCACTCGCTTAAGGGCCTTAACTCACTGCCTCTCCAATTGCCTGCCTTCCTGCAAGGGAACTAATTGGCTAGTCCAGTGGCCTGTCTGCTGGCAAGTGGAGGGGAGCAACAAATTGTCCAATTCTTGGGAGGAAGGGGGTATGGCTTTGGAGTCATGGATATTAGGCAAGGATGCGTCCTTGAAAAGCCAGCTTCCTGCCCTTCCTTCTGCTCTGCTGAACACCACTGTTGGAATACTGTGTTCAATTCTGGTCTCCCTACCATAGGAAGGATATCGTGAAATTTGAAAGGTTCAGAAAAGATTTACCCAGGATGTTGCCAGGGTTGGAGGTTTCGAGCTACAGGGACAGGCTGAATGGGCCTATTCCCTGGAGTGTCTGAGGCTGAGAGGTGACCTTATAGAGGTTTATAAAATCATGAGGGGCATGATAGGGTAAATAGTCAAGGTCTTTTCCCTGGGGTGGGGGAGTCCAGAACTAGACAGCATAGGTTTAGGGTGAGAGGGGAAAGAGTTAAAAAGGACCTAAGGGGCAACATTTCTACACAGAGGGTGGTGCATGTATGGAATGAGCTGCCAGTCAAGGCTGGTACAATTACAACATTTAAAAGGCATCTGGTAGGGTACAAAAATGGGAAGAGTTTAGAGGGATATGGGCCAAATCTAGCAAATGGGACTAGAGTAATTTCGGATAACTGGTCGCCTTGGATGAATTGGACTAAAAGGTGTGTTTCCGTGCTTTACAATCTACGACCCAATGACTCCTCCATGACTACTTTCCACAACCACCACCCCATGAGAAGCAAAAGGAAGACCCATATTCCCTCTGTTGAATCTCGTGATGAGTAGGCCTCAACTGTGTAAGAGACAACATCTTGTATTTCCCATTATGTCTAAGTACTGGAAAATGGAAGTTGATCACTGCTATATTACAAAAAGAATGCTCTGATTTAAAGATCAATTCAGACTGAGTGCTCTATATTTTAGTTACATGTTATCCTTTGGAAGAGTGAGCTGGATACTTTGCAATAGAGTAGCACCAGGCCTCTTTGAGTTATGTGTAAACTACCTAATAACAAGCTTCAGATTGATCCATTTGCAGTTTGTTGCAGGTCTGTGTGCAGTTATCCAAAACCCTGCAAACAAGGAGCAACTCTGTCTGTGAGTAAAGTGACAAAGAAAACAAGAGACTCTAAAGAAGGATTTTTTAAAATTTACTCCTGGGAATAGTCCAGGATTTACTGGGATTTTCTCCACTGGGATGTGGGTGTCACTGGCTGAGCCAACATTTATTTCCTGCCCCTAGTTGCCTTTGGAAAGGTGGCGATCAGCTGTCTTCTTGAACCACTGCCATCCTGTGCTATAGGTAGATCCACAATGCTGTTAGGAAGGGAATTCCAGGATTTTGACTCAGCAACACTGAATAAATGCCGATACATTTCCAATAAGTACCTGCTGCCCTTGGCCTTCTGGAAGGCAGTGGTTGTGAGTTTGGAAGGTGCTGTCTAAGAAGCCTTAGTGAATTTCTGCAGTTCATCTTCTAGCTGGTATATACTACTGCTGCATTAACACTGGAATGAGTGGGTGTTTAAGGATGTGGTGCGAAGGAATTGCTTTATCCAGGATGGTGTCAAACTTCTTGACAGTTCTTGGAGTTGCACTCATCCATACACCTGGGGAGTATTCCATGATATGTTTGATCTCTGCCTTGTAGATGGTGGATAGGCCTGGGGGAGTCAGGAGGTGAGTCACTCACTGCAGTACTATTAGCCTTTGACTTGCTCTTATAGCTATAGTATTTATATGGCTGGTTTAGTTCAGATTCTGATAAACCCCAGGATGTTGATAGTCAGGGATTCAGTGATGGAAACATCACTGAATGTCAAGGGAGAATGTTTAGATTCTCTCTCACAGGACATTGTCATTGCCTGGCATTCATGTGGCAGTTATCATCCCAAGCCTGGATTTTCTCCTGGTCTTGCTGAATTTGCTCATGAACTACTTCAGTGTCTGAGGAGCTGTGAATGGTGCTGAACATTGTACAAACATCAGCAAACATCCCTACGTCTGACTTTCTGATGGAGGAAAGGTCACTGATGTAAGAGCTGAAGGTGGACTACCTGAGGAACTCCTGCAGAGAACTCCTGAAGCCAACATAGCTGACATCCATCAAACACAGCCATCTTTCTTTGTGCCATATATGACTCCAACCAGCGGACATATTTCTCCATGTTTCCATTGACTCCAGTTTTGCCAGGGTTCTTTGATGATGCACTTGGTCAAATGCATCCCTGATGTTATGTCTAACCTCTTGAAGTCAGGTCTTTTGCCCATGCTTGAACCAAAGTTGTAATGATGTCTGAATCCAAACCGAACTTCACAGCAACAGGGTTCCAGGTTCGATTCTAGCCTCTGGCGACTATCTGTGTGAAGTTTGCACATTCTCCCCGTGTTTGCGTGGGTTTCTTTCGAGTGCTCCAGTTTCCTCCCACAGTCCAAAGATATGCAGAGCAGGTGAATTGGCCATGCTAAATGCCCATAGTGCTAGATGCATTAGTCAGAGAGAAATGGGTCTGGGTGGGTTACTATTTGGAGAGTTGTGGACTGGTTGGACTGTAGGGATTGTTTCTACATGATAAGGAATCTATTTGAATCTAATCTAATCCGTGAGTGGGCTATTGCTTAGCAAATCTTGTTTCCTCGCAGTCATGATAACATCTTCCATCATATTACTCAAGACTGAGAATAGACCGGTAGGTTAGTAATTGACCAGGTTGGATTTGGTCTGTATTTTGTGCAAAGATGTTGCTTGGGGCAATTTTTCACATTGCTTGGTAGGTGCCAGTGTTGTAGCTGAACTGGAAGAGTTTGGCAAGAGGAACGGCAAGTTCTGGAGCACGTGTCTTCAGTAGCATTGCCTAATGTTGACAGGTACATTAGCCTTTGCAGTATTCAATGATATCATATGGAGTGATTTGAATTGGCTGAAGACTGATATCTCTGATGCTGGAGACCTCTGGAGGAGGCTGAGATAAATCATTCACTTGTCATTTCTGGCTAAACATTGTTGCAAATATTTTAGCCTTATCTTTTGAGCTGATGTGCTCAGCCCTTCCATCATTGAAGATGGAGGTCTTCATGAAGCTACTTCCTCCTCCTCCAATGAGTTGTTTAATTGTCCACTGCCATTCCTGACTAGATGTGGAAATGTGGCAGGACTACAGAGCTTAGATCTGATCTGTTGGTTGTGGGATCACTTAACTCAGTCAATCACTTGCTGTTTATGCTGTTTTAACACACACGTCCTCCCTGTTGGTAGCTTCACCAGGCTGACACCTTATCTTCAGGTGTACCTGGTACTGCTCCTGGTATGTCCTCCTGCATACTCTTAATTGAACTAGGGTTGATCTCTTGGCTTGTTGGTAATTGTGTGTTGGGGGTGGATGTGCCAGGCCATTGGAATTACAGATTGCATTGGAATATGATCCTGCTGCTGTTGATGGCCCACAGTGCCTCTGGCATGACCAATCTTGGATAACTAGATCTGTTTGAAGTCTCTCCCATTTCTTGGAGTGAAAGCACCCCACAACACAATGGAGAGTTTTCTGAATGTGAGCTTTGTCTTCACAGGGTCCCAAGAATTAGAGAAGCACATTGGGGAGGCATGGTGGCTCAGTGGTTAGCACTACTGCCTCACAGCACCAGAGACCCGGGTTCGATTCCCACCTCGGGTGACTGTCTGTGTGGGGTGTGCACTTCCTCCTTGTGTCTGTGTGGGTTTCCTCCAGTTTCCTCCCACAATCCAAAGATGTGCAGGTCAGGTGAATTGGCCATACTAAATTGCCAAATGAAGGGTAAATATAGGGTAGGGGAATGGGTCTGGGTGGGTTACTCTGCAGAGTGCAGGTATGGACCTGTTGGGCCGAAGGGCCTGTTTCCATAATGTAGGGAATCTAACCTAATCACATGGACAAATCTGGCCATATGTTGTGCTCCAACTGCATTAAAACAAGGCAACTAACTCTGTACATGCTCCCGTGTACCTGTGGAGCTTTTGCCCATTAAATGCAGTTAATGTGCATTCAGGTGGTGATTCTATTCAATTTACCTGTTCATCCGAGGAAAATCTGTCAGAATCTCTCTTTTTGGGTCCAGGGATCAGCTGGTGTGTGCTGGCTAATACTGTGGAACCCAGATGTACTCCAGCTGTGTTCACGCCTCCCAATACATTCAAGTTAATTCTACAGCTGATTGTTGTAGTGCCCAAAAAGCTGAGCCTAAAAACTGTTCTGACAGATGATCCATGTATGAAAGTGTAGCTCTAAATGAAATTTCAGTGCTGAGTTCCATAATAGTTTAATTGTTCATAATGAATAAATGATTTGCTATTATTGTCATTAGGAATGATAGCTTTGCTGCCAAATAATATTGTCAAGGTTCATTTTCTGAGCTCAGGAGCAAACTGATTAACTCTTGAAAGTGGATAATTTCTGTGTCAGGGTAGCTAGGATATTAAATAAATTATCTGAATCTCCGGCTTTATTAAGGGTCACAGGGTTAAAAAAAATACTAAATGCTTTGTATTCCTGAATTGTTCAGAAATGTTTGTTTATTTTTTAAACCAGTCCCAGGACAATTATGTCACATTAAGCTGTGGTATGTACAGGCAGAATGGATTAATGGACTAGCTGTTGTTTCTCTCGCCCTTTCTAATCCATCTGTACGTATGTTTCAGAAGAGACATAGCATGGAGACTGCCCTCTATGTTGTTATGTGCTTAATAAACCTCTGCATGTGCTCAACAGTGTGTCTCCACTCATGAAGATTTATTTTCTTACTCTGTGACAACATTCAAATGCTCATGTCCCTCCTCACTGGAGATGCAAAATGTTTGAGTTTATAATGTTGGCTTTGTAACTTTAACTTGTACCCATGTACAAGATTTCAAAACCCCCCTTTTCTTCACTGACTGTAAGATTTAGGAGCAAGATTCGGCCATTTGCTTCTTTGACACTGTTCTGCCATCTGCTCACGGTTGATGTATTTCTCAACCCCAATCTCCTACCTTCTCTCTGTAACCCTTGATCCCCTTACTAATCAAGAACCTATCTATCTCTGTCTTAAATACACTCAGTGACTTGACTCCTAAAGTTTTCTGCAGCAATGAATTCCACAGAGTTACCATCGTCTGGCTGAAGAAATTCCTCAATATCTCAGTTCTCAAGGGCTATCCTTTCATTCCGAGACTGTACCTTCAGGTCCTAGACTCTCCTACTAATATCTTTATCATTTCCATATCCACTCTATCCAGGCCTATCAGTATTCAGTAAATTTCAATCAGATTCCCCTCTCATCCTTCTAAACTTCATGGAGTACAGACCCAACCTTCTCAATCACTCTTCACATGACAAATGCTTCATACCTGTGATCATTCTAATGAATCCCCTCTGGACCCCCTCCAACACCAGCACATCCTTCATTAGATACAGGACCCAAAATTACTTATAATATTCCCAATGTGGTCTGACCAGAGCCTTACATAATGTCAGCCATACGTCTCTGTTCTTGAATTCGAGCCGTCTCAAAATTAATGCTAACATTACATTTGCCTTCCTAACTGCCAACTGAACCCGCATGTTAACCTGAAGAGAATCCTGGGATTAGGATTGCAAGCCCCTTTGTGATTTAGGTTTCTGAAGTCTTTCCCCATTTAGAAAATAGTCTACGCCTCTACTCTTCCTACCAAATTGCATAACCTTACACTTCCCCACATTGCATTCTATCTGCCCATTCTTTGTCCACTCTCCTAAACTGTCCAAATCTTTCTGTAGACTCCCCATTTCCTCAACTCTACCTACCCTCCTCCCCCTTTCTTTGCATCATCTGGATACCCAGAACATTTCTAATCATTTCACTTTTTCTTGGGGTTCTGGATAAAGTACAAAGAAGATGAAGAGAAAGATACATTTACAATCAAAATAAATGCAATACAAATAATAGAAGAGTTTCCTCAGTGTAGCAGTCCTACTCCACACAATTGAGAGCTGCTGACTACTAAGTACTTCATCCCCGAAATTGCTCTTAAAAGAAAATGGAGGCTGATGTCACAAACTGGTATATGTACATGAAAACTCCACAAACTTTAGGCAAGGGGCAGGTGAGAAAGTAGATGTGGAAATTGAGAACTTATTCATGATATAGAAACACTATGCCTCACAGCACCAGGGACCCAGGTTCGATTCCAGCCTCAGGCAACTGTCTGTGTGGAGTTTGCATGTTCTCCTCGCGTCTGTGTGAGTTTCCTCCGGGTGGTCTGGTTTCCTCCCATAGTCCAAAGGTGTGCAGGTCAGGTGGATTGGCCATGTTAAATTACCCCATGATGTCCAGAGATGTGCAAGTCTGGTGGATTAGCTGTGGAAAATGCAGGATTACCAGGATAGGGTAGTGTTTGGGTCTGGGTGGGATGCTCTTCAGAGAGTTGGTGTGGACTCGATGGGCCAAATGGCCTGCTCCCACATTGTATGCATTCTATAATATTTTATGCCATTCTGCTCTTAGCTACAAAAAAAATGGCAACTTGCTTCCTACCTTATCAGGTGAAATGCATTGGATGACATTAAATTAGTGCATTGGCTGATCTCTTGTGGTGCAGTGCTAGTACCCTCTGTCTTTGAGTCAGGAGACCCAGTTCCAAGCCCCACCTGCTCCATTATTGCATCTCTGAGTAAGTTGATTAGAAAATATCTTGCTGCATTTGCTGAGTAAAAGGGGATTAGATTTACCACAAAATATTAAATCCTCCAGTACCCCTTTGAACAATGTTTTGCCAGTTAACCTCTCTGTCAATGCAGCTTAGCTATTGCAAGGAAGAAATCCTATTCCTTCAGCACTTTACTTAAGGATTTGACATTGAATTCATCCATCTAATTTTGTTTTTGCTTTCATTGGATGTGGGAATCCGTGGCAAATCAAGAATGAGTTGACCCATCCCTAATTACTCTTGAACTCAGTGGTTTGTGACTGTATTTCAGAGAGTAGTGAAGAGTCAATCTCATTGGTGTAGGTCTGGAGTCATACAGAGCCAGACTGAGTGAGGATACCAGATTTCTTTCCCTTAAGAACATTAGTGACCCAGATGGATTGTTGCAACAAACAACTGTAGTTGATATCATTCACTGAGACCAGATTTATGAATTAAATTCAAATTCCATCAGCTGCCACAATTGAATGTGAAGCTATTTCCCCGGAGGATAAAGCAAGTAACATTAGCACTGTACTGTTTAAAATGGGATTAACACAGTTTGGTATTTGTTGGTCAGCATTGACGTGGTAGGCCAAAGAGCCTGTTCTTTGTGCTGCATGACTCTCTGACTCTTTGAACCTATGTCCACTATCTCCCTGCTGATGTATAATGCAAGAACAACACTGTGGCTGTTGGAAATCTGAAATAAAACAAGAGAATGCTGGAAATACTCTACAACTCTGGCAGCATCCATGAAGAAAGAAACAAAGTTAATGATTGACATCAGTGACCTTTCATCAGCGTGAGTGTGCATCTCCCCCTTCCTCTTTGCTTCAGTCACTTCACAGTTCCAAAAGGTGACCAATGAATCATATTTTAAGTTAGTTGCTTTGTTCTTTCAGGCCCCAAGAGTTCTGCAAAGAGAGCAGCATTATCTCCATTATCAAGTTTCAGGGCAAAATCTGATCAACATTAATCACATGGAACCAATTGGACAGTAGATGTTTGTTGCTTGCCATTGTAATTTTGTGGGCAGCCTGATTCTCAACAAACTAGGAGACAATGAGGACTCCAGATGCTGGGGAAAGTTTGAACAAAAGGAAAGATTTGGTTTGGCTGAGTTTTCAACAGGGCTGTGGATAAATGTATTCGCATGTGTTCATATTAGCTCAGGCCAAACTTCGAGCAGAGTCACTATCACATGACTACTGAAGGCATTGTTATATTGGTGTACCTCAGAGGCTTATTTACACATTCATTAACCCATGGGGAGGTGATGGCCTCAGGCAAAAGTGAGGCCTGCAGATGCTGGAAAACTAGAGTGTAGATTAGAGTGGTGCTGGAAAAGCACAGCAGGTCAGGCAGCATCCGAGGAGCAGGAAAATCAACGTTTCGGGCAAAAGCCCTTCATCAGGAATCGAGGCAGGAAGCCTACAGGGTGGAGAGATAAACGAGGTGACGGCCTCATTATCATTAGGCTATTAATCCAGCAACCCCAACTAATGTTCTGGAGACCTAAGTTCAAAGCTTGCATTGGCAGATGAATTGAGTTCATCATAAATGTGGAATTAAGAATCTAATGATAGCCATTAAACTGTCAGTGATTGTCAGGGAAAAGAACATTACAGTTCATCAATGTCTGCTCAGGAAGGAAACATGCCATTGTTACCTGGTCTGACTTATACATAACTCCAGACCCACTGTAATGTGGTTCATGCTTAACTCTCCCCCGGAATAATTAGGGATGGGCAATAAATACTAGCCATCGACATCCCAATTTTTAAAAAAATGAATAAAAACATATAATTACAGCAGTAACAGAAACAAATGTTAAGAGCAGAAGTTAGACCAGTTAGCCTCTGAAATCTGTTCCACTGTTCAATCAATTCATGGCTGATTATCCATGAATATACATCACTTCACCATCCTATCCTTTTGGTGCCTTTCATGATTTGGAGATTATATTTTAAAGTGAGATGGTTTTCTCTGAATCAATTACTATCTATAAATTCCAAAGTTAAGGGAATAGTGAGTTGCTTTCCCTGTTCCCCCATTCATAGATATTCCCTTGAGGATATTGTGTGATTGCCATCTCTTACTGATGGTGAGGTGCAATGCAGGATACGAGAGGAACATTGGATCAGTGTAGGCCATTCAGTCGCTCGCGTTTATTCCTTCATGCAATGAGATCATGGCTGATCTGTGGCCTAACTCCATGTACCCGTTTTTGGCCGACATCCCTTAATATCTTTGTTTCATAGAAAATTATCTACCTCAGAATTAAAATTAGCAACTAATCCGGCATCCAGTGTCATTTGTGGAAGAGAGTTTCAAACATCTCCCACCCTTTGTGTGTAGAAGTGCTCCCTAACATCTCTCCTAAATAATCTGGCCCTAATTCTCAGACAATGTCCCCTGGCTGTCGAATCCCCAACTAATGGGTATAGTTTATCTTTATCTACCTTGTCTTTTCCTGTTAATATATTGAAGACTGCAATCAGCTCACCCCTTAACCTTCTAAAGTCTCGAGAAAACTGGCCTAGTTTGTGTAATCTGTCCTCATAACTTCAACCCTGAAGACTAGGTATCATTCTTGTAAACCTACATTGTACTCCCCCAAGGCCAATGTATCCTTCTTAAGTAAAAACTAAAAGAACTGTGGATGCTACAATTCAGAAACAAAGACAGAAGTTGCTGGATTAGCTCAGCAGGTCAGGCAACAACTTTGAAGGAAAATCAAAGTTAATCTTTCAGTTCTGGTGAACTTCCTCAGTTCTGAAAGGATGGGTCAGGGGGAAGATATGATGTCCAAAACCTTCCTGAACCATGATAAATAGATCTGGTCTACCTGATAGAGCAAGGAAGCTAATAAAAATTGGACTGCTGACCATTGCATCTTCTACTGCTTTCGACTGATGTGATGGTGAAGTTGCAACTTCCTGGAGTTAAAATAACCATAAGATACCATTGTGTCATCTGACCTGATGCCTCTATTGAAGAAGGATCCAATTGACTTACAGATCAACCAAAATCTCATTGAACTATTACAAACATTCAACAGACTGAATGGCTTCCTTCTGATCTCATGTTCCTTCTCATTCATGGCAAAATGGGATCTTAAACTTGAAAGAGGGCCAGTTTCTGTAATCTGGATTTTTAAAAAAATTACAATTGTGACTATTTTATCAAACAGCTGTGTTCAATCTATTTTTCCAACCAATTTTAAATTAAAATCATATTTGTTTTCTTCTTCTTAGTTACTGTGACTCAATTAATTATCACTTGATTATTCCCATTCTCTTCTATTAATGCCGTAGCCATGACTTGCACTTCAAGTGCTTCAACATCTTCTGTGGTCTTTTTACATGCTCAAGAGAACGAAAAATCAGGTGCACAAGTTGACAATAAATATTAGGGAATTTGAAAATAGAGACAAATACTTTTGCACTTCGTAGAATCCCTACAGCATGGAAGTAGGCCATTTGGCCCATCAAGTCCTCGCCAACCCTCCAAAAAACATTGCACCCAAACTCACCCCATCTTTGCATTTCCCATGCTAATATGCCAAGCCTGCACATCCCTGGACTAAATGGGCAATATTCCATGGCCAATCCACATGAACCTGCAAACCTTTGGTTTCTTTGGAAGAAACCAGAGAACCTGAAGAAAACCCACACAGACACGGGGAGAAGGTGCAACCTCCACACAGACAGTCACCCGAGGCTGGAATCGAACATAGTTCCCTCGTGCTGAGGCAGCAGTGCTAACTATTGAGCCATCATGCCACCCTAAGTCTTCAAAGGACACTGTCTTCAGTGAAAACATTTACAGGAAAGGAATTTGTAGAATTGAAGGTCAAACCGCAAAGGATAGGAGCATAATAATTGAATGATACAAAAACCAGTGAGCAAGAAGCAAGATATCAGCTGGTGCTGGGAGAAGGCACAGGGGAGCATTGAGGGGTGGGACATTCTATCACAAAATGTGTTAAAAAATAGGTCACATTCTAACACAAAATTCTGGAAATACTCAGCAGGTCAGGCATTGTCTGTGAAGGGTGAAAGAGAGTTAACGTTGTGTCAGGTCACAATTGAAGTGTTAATATGAGTTCTGTAATGTTTGAATAATCACACTTAGAATTTGAAGTAATCAAAGCTTTCCTATTTAATTCTTGCAGGTTGCCTGTCTGTGGAAGAGATCCTGGAAAAGCGCAGCAGGTCAGGCAGCATCCAAGGAACAGGAAATTCGACGTTTCGGGCATAAGCCCTTCATCATGAATGATGAAGGGCTTATGCCCGAAACGTCGAATTTCCTGTTCCTTGGATGCTGCCTGACCTGCTGCGCTTTTCCAGCAACACATTTTCAGCTCTGATCTCCAGCATCTGCAGACCTCACTCTGTCCTGTGGAAGAGATCCTGTTTTGGAATGCCCCACCTGCTTCTGACTGGTTCTGTTACACATTACCTGCTTCTCAAGGGGTAAGGAGTTCTCGACAAAAACACGCATACATGCTGTGTTTGTTCCTTGATTTAAGATATCATGATATTAAATGTTAAATCATCATTTGATTTAAATACCTGAGGTTTTCATGATTCAGAAATGGTTATAAAAATAAAGAAGTAATGATCTGCACAGTTCCAATGATTGTCTAACCACACATTGAGAGAAGTTAAGGAAAACAATGTGGAATTAATACTATCATCAAAAAACAAATAATCATTTGATCTAAATGCATTTAAAATAAGCAACTGAAGCTGGCAGTAAGACTCTGTCACCTTTGTCACAGTGAGATTTTCTGTGGTCTGTCAGCCAATTAGATCCTTCTTCAATAAAGACATCAGGCAAGAGCACACAACTGGTATTTTTTGGTTATTTTAACTCCATGAAATCATGGCTTCAACTTCTCATCAGTGGAAAAGAGAGACCAGGTGAAGTGCCAAAGGTTTGCAGTCCAATGTTTTAGGTAAAAAACAATGACTGCAGATGCTGGAAACCAGATTCTAGATTAGAGTGGTGCTGGAAAAACACAGGAGTTCAGGCAGCATCCGAGGAGCAGGAAAATCGATGTTTCGGGCAAAAGCCCTTCATCAGGAATAGAGGCAGAGAGCCTGAGGGTGGAGAGATAAGTGAGAGGAGGGTGGGGGTGGGGAGAAAGTAGCATAGAGTACAATAGGTGAGTGGGGGTGGGGATGAAGGTGATAGGTCAGGGAGGAGGGTGGAGTGGATTTGTGGAAAAGAAGATAGGCAGGTCGGACAAGTCATGGGGACAGTGCCGAGCTGGAAGTTTGGAACTGGGGTGAGCTGGGGAAAGGGGAAATGAGGAAACTGGTGAAGTCCACATTGATGCCCTGGGGTTAAAGTGTTCCGAGGCGGAAGATGAGGTGTTTTTCCTCCAGGCGTCTGGTGGTGAGGGGGAGGAGGAGGCCCAGGACCTCCATGTCCTCGGCAGAGTGGGAGGGGGAGTTGAAATGTTGGGCCACAGGGTGGTGTGGTTGATTGGTGCGGGTGTCCCAGAGATGTTCCCTAAAGCGCTCTGCTAGGAAGTGTCAATGTTTTGTAGCTTCCTTGGGCTATCAGGTAGATTGGGTCTATTTATGGACTCCCCCTTGAGGAAGGGTTCAAACAACTTCCCATCCCACGCCCCATCCATACAGAGTCAGCAGAGTAATTGTGACTGATTGATGTATTTGATACTCAAGGAAGGTGCAATCAGAGGGAATAGAGGGGAACAGATGGATGCATTGTATTGAGGTGATTCATAACATACCTTGCAAGAGGTTAAATCATCCGGTGAGACCTTGTGGTGTGAGCATGCACAGAGATTTGGCTCATGGGCAGGAAACAGCGAGTGGAGATAATGGGTTCTTTTTGAGATTGGCAACCTGTGACCTGTAAGATTTCACAGGGATCGGTACTGGGATTGCAATTGTTTACAATGTATTAATGACTTGGCGGAAGGAAATTCCTGTCACATCTCCAAATTTATTACATGCTTGTATGGGAAATTGCACAGGGAGGACAAAGTGAGGACTGCAGATGTTGGAGATCAGAGTCAAAACGTGTGGTGCTAGAAAAGCACAGTCAGGCAGCATCTGAGGAGGAGGGTCAAAGTTTCAAGCATAAACTCTTCATCAGCACCACATGTTTTGACTCTGGGAAATTGCACATTCTGCATATGAAAGGGTCCTTGCAAATATCCAGCTCTAAAAGATGAAAAAGCTGGACTTGTGTACACACAACTAAAACGTATTTATGAAGCTGCATGGCAGGGAAACAGACAATTATAAAGAAATTGGATTGGTAGCAGTAAGAAGAGTGTGAGGACTGCAGATGCTGGAGATCCGAGCTGAAAAATGTGTTGATGGAAAAGCACAGCAGGTCAGGCAGCATCCAAGGAGCAGGAGAATCGACGTTTCGGGATGAGCCCTTCTTCCTGAAGAAGGGTTCATGCCCGAAACATTGATTCTCCTGCTCCTTGGATGCTGCCTGACCTGCTGCGCTTTTCCAGCAACACATTTTCAGCTTTGGTAGCAGTAAGGATAGGACGACTTTCTCTTCTATTTATTGTCAATATGTAAAAACAAAAACAAATAGACAAAAATTCATCCATTGTATTCAAGGAGTCTACCATTGTTTTTTACTACTGAGAATATAAGACCTCAAAAAAAGTCATGGTGTCAGGTTCAATTATAACAATTCAAGAATATTTTAACTTGCGTATTCTTTATTTTCCTATGATACAGGATACCCTCCCCTTTTTAAACATTATTTGTGTTGGTTCATTAATGTGTATGTATGGGCGTTTATTAACTTTGTATAATATTGCACTTCCTCAGGGTTAATAAGTAATAAATTTCCCCTTTGTTTTACTTAAGAAAACATGGTGATTAGTCCCTTCATTGTGACTAGCATTTTAGTTGAAGTTGGGTATCGCTGCAGGCCAAAATATTGAATGCTTTCAAGAAGGGGTTTGATGCAGTTCATGGGGCGAAAGGGATTAAAGGATATGAGGAGAAAGTAGGAACAAGGTACAGAGTTGATTGATCAGCCATGAGTATATTGAACAGCAGAGCAATTCAAAGGGTTGAATGGCCTATGCCTGCTTCTATTTTCCATATTTTTTATGTAGTGCACAGTGATACTGAATTTCTTTGTTTGATTCAACTCTGTTTACTCTTATCAGAGACCAAAGCCTCTTTTAGATAATACTGGTATGTGGTTGGTTTATTCCATTCCTTTTAACACTTGCCTTTTCTGATAGTCTTTCATGATTCATCTTTTCCTTAATGTCTAACAGCAGCCTTCGACCTCCCCTCACATCTGAATGGTCACAGTTTGGTTTCTCCATCATCAATTATCACCACTTTCTACTTTGCTACATTCTCACATTTATGGGCTTTTTTTTCGCAGTTCAGTTCAATCAGCCAGAAGTCTGGCATATCTTTGCAATCGGCATCGCTTTGAAAATTTTCTTGCTGCTCGAAACCTTTATTATCACCAGGCAACACTCTGTGCAATGTGCAAAATTGAATAAGAGGAAGATTATCAAAGACAGGTTAATTTCCTGTAACATTTTCATTCAATGAAATACTTTCAAAGTGAAATAATCACCTGACAGCGTTTTTAAAACCTATCCCACTTGGTTTTTCATTCTATAGTTCTTGAGAAACTGGTTGCATTGTTAGCAAAATTGTCACACCAATATTTGAAAATAGAATTGCTTCTTCCTTCCACTTATCAGCCTTCAAAATGCTGCACAGATAATCACAATTCAGTCTGGCTGGAACCTGTTATTCATTTGCAGTTGTTTTAGATTATTACATGAGGTGTGTTCCTCATGACACTCCACAGCAGAGTTTGCAGTCTGATATTTGAACACAGAGTAATGACTTGCTCCTAAGGCAAGGAATTATTACTGGGTCAGACACTTGCTTCACAGAACCTCAAAATGTTGACTGTGAATAATGCTCAGATCTGTGCTTGAATCATATTTGGTGGTGAAATAGGTTACACCTCCATTGGTAACATTAATAATTGAAATAATTTTGTTTAAACATTTATTGTTATGCTCATCCTTCCCTGGAGATTGTCTAAAGTTGTAGACAATTTGAAATCTCAAGCAGGAGAATTTTGATCAAGGATTGATCCTTCATGGTGTATCAGAACAGAATTTGATTTATTTATCCTACAGAAAGGTTATGGTCCTTAGCACTGGGTAAACAATCAGTGACTTAATTATGTCCGTTCCTAAACATGTAACAGTTCCGTATGGATATTGACAGGGACAATTTTCAAAGTACAAGTGGAAAACAGATTTTTGAAAAGCAGGGAAAGGTTTCATTTGAAATTGTAAATATGTATTACTGGGTTTTAGAAGCAGCACACTGGCTTAGAGCTCCCAGTCTTGGGATAATCTGAGACTGAAAGGTCTGAGTCTTTTTCTTTCAATTGCAGTAATTGGACTGGAGTCACTTGGACTCTGAAGAGCCTTGAAGGTATCAGATACTTCCAGAAGTTCCCTCTCTCATTTATCTCTACACTTTGCCAGGAAATGTTTAAGAGTTAAAACCCATTCTGCGAAAAACTGAGGCACCCTCCTTCGCTGTTCAACTGTGTCCCTTCCCCAATAGCCACCCTACTGCCCTCAACACCTGATACAGCTTACCCTCTCCCCTACTTACCTGGCACAATGCCCCCACACCCACATGGCACCCTAGTCCCATACCACCACCTGTGCTGAATCTCATAATGTGAAACTTAAGTAAATTATTTCCGTATTTGATAAAAGCAATATCCATGGACACTTTGTCCATATGATTGCAATGAGATCCACTAAAACTTCAGTTACATCAGTTATATTGCATTCACACTTCCAGAAGTGTGCACATTTCAACATTCTCTTTGGTAAAGAATATCAGGTCAAGTGGCCATTCAATCCACCTCTGACTGATTCCACAAATATTGAAGGGGTTTTCAGTATAAGAGGTCTTATTGCAACTGTGCAAATGGCTAGTATGATCTCACCTAGAGTAGTATGAGCAGGTTTGGTTCCCTTATTAAAGGAGAGATATCATTTTATTGGAGGCTGTTCAGAGAAGGTTTACTAGCATGATCCCTGCTATGGAAGGATTTTCTTATGAGCAAAGGTTGGGACTAAACATGTTGGGACTCTACTCACTGGGGTTTAGAAGGATGAGAGGTGATCTCATTAAAACATACAGGATCCTTAAGATGCTTGACAGGGTAAATGCTGAGAGGATGCTTCCTCTCGTGGGAGAGTTGAGGAACAGAGGGCACAGTTTCAGAATAAAGGGGCACCAACTTAAGACGGAGATGAGGAGGCACTGCTTCTTTCAAGGAGTTATCAGTCTTTGGAACTCCTTGCCACAGACAGCTGTGGGGGCAGAATCCTTGTGTATATTTAAGGCTGACATAGAAAGATTCTTGATCAATTGGAAAACCAAAGGCTATGGGGCAAGGTCAGGAAAGTAGAAAGGAGGAATATTGGATCAGTCATAATCTTATCAACTGTTGGAGCAGGCTTGGGGAGCCAAGTGACTTATTCCTGTTATCATTTCTTATAGTCTTAATGACAAGCTAATGGGGGATCTATTGGCAGGGTAGAATTGAATACAATAGAATAAAATATTCAAGAATAGAATAGTAATTTACTATGGCTGCACCAAAAATCCACTTCAAAACTCACTATCAAATATCAATTAGTAATTCTGAAATTAAGACAGGCTAAAATCAGAAATAGCAATCATGAAGATACCAGTTAACATAGAGTCACAGTCATACAATCATACAGCACGGAAACAGATCCTTTGTTCTAACCAGTCTATGTCAACCATAATCCTTAACTAAACTAGTCCCATCTATGTGTGCATATCTCGTATCCCTCCAAACATTTCTAACTCATGTACTTATTTAAATGTGTTCTAAATGCTGTAACTGTACCACATCCACCATTTCCTGTGTAAGTTTATTCCGCACAACAACCACTCTGTGTAAAGTAAATTGTCCCCATGTATTTTTTTTAAATCTTTCTCCTGTCACCTTAAAATAAGCCACATAGTCCTGAAATGCCCCACCCTAGGAAAAAGACACCTGCTATTCATCTTATCTATACCCCTCATAATTTTACTGATAACATTTAAAGGAAAAAGATTTCCATCCTTAGTGACTCCATACCTGCAGCAATGGCAATTACTCTTAGTTACCTTTTGAAATGATCTTGCAGGTTACTCAATTATATTAAAGATAGCAGTTCAGTATCACCTCCTCATTGGCATTTGTGGATAGGTATTAAATATTGACCTTTTCTCTAATGTCCACAATCCATAAATCAATAAAATAAAACCCAATGGATCTAGAGACTTCATTTTCCCTCCTTAATGTCTTCAATAATTTAACGACATTTGCAATTTGCCAGTTAAAGATTTGAATTCCTAAATCTCAAGAGCTTGGAAAATTATGAGTAATGACCTACAGTTTCCTAATCAAAGTCATTGAATGCATGGGGTGAAAATGATTAATTGTCAAGATTCAGTCCCATTTTTTACCACCAACATGTTTCCTGCAGAACCTATACATTCTTCTGCCTCATCCATTTGTAAAGTTTGATGTACTGTTAATGTGTTGTCTTTATCCTTCACTATGAAATTGAGAACTCAATTAACACCTCAGCCATTTCTCTCAAATATTTTGTTATATTCTGATCTGTTCTGACTTTAGTGAACTGATATTTCTGTTTGCCAATATATTTATTAAAGTGTTTACTGTTAACTTTGATATATAATAGAACAGCATGCTTCTAACAGAGTGAAATAACTGCACAGAGGCCGGTATCCCTTCACCATGTCACCCTTTATTTACCTGTGTGCAGTATATTTGCTGTGGCCAGGCAGCTCAGAGTCAGTCCCCAGAAGTGAAGAGATTCTGAAAATCATGTTTATATCTGTCAGCCAGGGCTCCCTGACTGGTCCAGGTTATTGACCTCAATGATGGTCAATAAGGTCCACTTGGCTTAAATCACTGTGGAGAGGATCATGCTTCAATAGATTCAAGGTAAGATGGAGAATGAGCTCTTTATACACTTAGATCACATTGCCATGATGCACTCACATTAGCATGCAAATAAAGGTTCTTGTGGTGTCGTGGAAGTGTCCCCATCTCTGAACCAGAGACTCCATGTTCAAGTTGCACCTGCTTCCGAGATTGATTAATAATATCTATCAAGACCATGTTTCTTAAAGGAGAAAGTGAAGACTGCAGATGCTGGAGATCAGAGCTGAAAATGTGTTGCTGGAAAAGCGCAGCAGGTCAGGCAGCATCCAAGAAGCAGGAGAATCGACGTTTCAGGCATGAGCCCTTCTTCAGGAAGGGCTTAAAGGGCTCATGTTTCTTAAAGGCAGAATATCTGTGAGACATAACAGGAGACTTTCAAAAACATAGGATCAACTTGATTTATCAGTTTGTTCCTTTATTAATGTGTTTGTCTTTATTTTATATATCAAAGTTAGACCAATCAGCACAAACAGCCCAAATAATAACTGTACAATCCCCTGTTTCTGCATTTGCAGAAAACAAAATCTAAATATTTTGTGGAGTTGAGATCAGGATAAGATCAACCATGATCACATTAAATCACGGAGCACGTTTTAAGGGCTGATTTGCCCATTCCTGCTCCTAATTCCTAAATTCTGACATTCTAATGTTCCAGATTTGTGTTTAAAAACATTTATTTCCCTTTTGTGTGTAATATCATTGAGACAGTTTAAGTTAAGAATATTGAGTGATAACTGAATGCAACACAAAATGCATTATTCAGTTCTGAATAAGTATTGTGCTCAAAACTTAAAATGTTAACTCTGTTTCTCTCTCCACAGATGCTGCAAGACCTCCTGAGTTTCTCCAGCATTCTCTGTTTATTTCAGATTTCCAGCATCTATAGTATTTTCATTTTATATTTATCTAGTTGCTATTGGATGTGTTTTGTTGACTCACAAGCTATTCAATGCAGAATTTTAGGAGTTGCTCAGTATGTAGAGAGTAGCTAATACTTTATTGAAATTAGCTGCCATGAAACCAGATCCAGATGTCAGATCTGAGCGAGGAACTGAATGGCAAAACCTGAAATTGATCCCTTCCAGTGGAAGTTCCCAAACTTTTTTTTCCAAAATGTTCAGTACGTTCTCCCCGTGTCTGCGTGGGTTTCCTCCGGGTGCTCTGGTTTCCTCCCACAGTCCAAAGATGTGCGGGTCAGGTGAATTGGCCATGCTAAATTGTCCGTAGTGTTAGGTAAGGGGTAAATGTAGGTGTGTATGGGTGGGTTGCGCTTCGGCGGGTCGGTGTGGACTTGTTGGACCGAAGGGCCTGTTTCCACACTGTAAGTAATCTAATCTAATCTAATCTAATCTTGGAAGACGACAGCCATCCCCATCTATTTTTTCCATAATGCATTGATGTAGACAGTGCCCCAGACATGGAACTTAATAATGGTTAGTTATGTGGGTTAAGATAGTTGCAGGATGTTGCTGGGAGTGAAGTGGCATTTCAGAAGTCAGAATTGGACATTTCCCCACATGCCATAAAGTTTTAATTCCAGTTGGGAAGTGAGCATTCCAAAACAAGTGAGGGACTTGTCTGACCAACTTGATCCCCAAATCCAAGGCAAGTGTCCATTGCTGGGTTGAGTGGATAATGTTATTAGGTGGGGTTTGCAGGAGCCTGGGTGGCAAAGGAAGGGAAACATGATGTCCATTCCTTGTGGAACAGGAGTGTTGAGGAAGTAACGCCCATCTTACTGGTCCAAAGGCTGTCCTCTGAAGCTACTTGCACCTTGTCCCAGAAAGTAGCCTCACCTCACTGGGCACAGCTACCAGTGGCAAAGTGGTTAACACTGGGAATGTGCAAGAAGCTAGAAAATAGAGGAGAGTAGAGATCTGAGAAGTCTGTAGGCCTGGAAAAGATTAAAAGATGGGGAAAAGGCAAGACAGTATTATGCTTAGAAGGCAAGAGTAAAGATGGAAAAGTTGGGCTATTGCTTAACTTGAAGCCATTTTAGATTGGCAACTATAGGCTTTCTGGCTGAATTAAATTTGTTGAGAATTAGAACAGGGTTATCTGAGTTTTGGATGACCATATGTTTACTGCATTGAGAAAGAGTGAAAACTTCAGCACCTAGAAGTAGCTACTCTACAATGGCACTCACTAGATACTGAAAACATGACAGGTTCCCTTCTGATGTAAGGCAACAATCAATGTCTCAAGTGTTGGTGAGAAAGCACTCAGGTCCTTTCCGTTTGCAAATGTATTTCCTGGAACTCAGCATGATTGAGATGAGCTGGAGGCATGAGATGAAAGCTGATCAAAGCTTTACCTCCTTGTTGAACATAAAACTAGGTCTCAGGTTCAGCTGTGTCTTTGTAGCCCGGAGAAAGCTTTGGTCACAGAGATCAGCTCATTATTATAATGCTGCAGTTCTCCTTTGTTACTGAGCCGAGGTGAGTTGCCTGAAGAGGTTGCACTGCATGCATAAACAATGTATTCAAACATTCAAAATAAAAGCCTTGTTTTGGATTCAGGATATTTAGATGCTGTACACTGTACAGATCCAAGTTGCAAACTGATTGCTTTGTAATACCCAGATATTTTATAACCCGTAGCAACCTGTTCATTGGTGCTATTTACTCATACTGCAATGGCTTAGTTTTATTGAGCTGAGAGGCTGTGCCTGCCAGAAAGGCTGAAAAGGCTGGGGTTCCTGAGAACACAAAAAGTGCTGGAGATCACAGCAGGTCAGGCAGCATCCATGGAGAGAAAGCAAGCTAACGCTCCAAATCTAGATGAATCTGAAGAGTCATTTAGCGTGCTGTCTCTCCATGGATGCTGCCTGACCTGCTGTCCTCTCCAGCATTGTTTGTTTTCAGTTCAGATTCCGGAATCTGCAGTGATTTGCTGCTAGGCTGGAGTTCTTAATTGTATAAAAAGGAGAAGACTAGAAGAGTGACCTGATAAAAATCTTTCACTATCATGAACGAGCCTGATAGGGAAAACTCAGAGAAGATGTTTTTACTTGCATCAGGTTATGAAGCATAATGTGCATTAACAAATACAACAGGGGATTCAGGGCAAACAACCTAACACAGAAAGTGATTCGATATATAACTTTCTATCACCTGGATGAGATGAAGTGAATATTGTCAGGATCTTGGATCACAACTGGAATCACCCAAGGGTATGTTGAATTGCAAACTCAAATGTTTGTTTTTTTTTAGAAAGGCTGACACATGACTGTTAATACAAATCTCAATCAGTATCTGGAGAGGTACCCCACCTCACACCTGTAGATGTGAAAGAAACTTTACAGAAAGAAAGTTCATCACAAACTGAACTGCAATCACCTGGAATTTGCATCAGACTGTGAACATGCTGGATAAAAAGACAATAATCTGGCCAAGAGAGAGGTTTTGAATTTTCACCTTTCCAAAATACACAAAAGCAAAAATCCACCCTAGTCTGTGTGTGTTACTGGTCTGATTTCACAGTGCATAGGTTTATGTGCTGCGAATAGCCATCGTGAACAACTCTGCACTGCAGGCAAAGAAAGGAAACAGTACCTTCCTAATTCTGAGCACCACCAGCTAGCCACTGTCAAAAGGAATTTCAATCAACCTGCAATTGGCAGGTCCATTATCAATGCCAATGCAACAAGTTATATCAACGACAACAGCCACACGTTTCAACAAACAACCATTCACAATCGACTCTGAGCTTTTGAAATTTTCATATTACTTTTATTTCTTTTTGTATTCTCTCCTCATCTCTAATCTGTACTATCATTTGTTTTCCCCTTTAGAACCAACTGATAAATTCTTGAGAACTCAAGAAAGCCTGGTTAAACTGGCTCCTCTTAAAACACAGATTCATTTGGTCTGAGTCAAATGTATCCATGAGGGAGGAATTTCATTGTAAATTAATTAATTACAAACAAACAAGGAAGCAGGTGAATAAAATAGGGGTGCTAGTTCATATCTCCTCACCTGGGATATTGATAATTTAGGGCATCCTTATCTGGAACCATACCAATGTGGAGTCATTCAGATGGGTTTTGTTGTTATGATGAGATGATTGCATTGATAGGGAAGTTAGATAAATATATTTGTGGGAAAGGGATAGCAGTATGTGCTCATAAGTTTAGATAAAATTGCATTGCAGCAGGCTTCCAAGGAACAATAAAGACAAGTATGGATCTTCAGGCTGAATGGTCAGTCTGTGTCTTGTGAATACTTTCGCATACAAAATCATAGTATAGATTTTCAAGAAGAGCCAAAAGCAATTTTTGCTTCAATTTCTAAACTTCAGTTCTGCAATTTTGCATTTCCAGCATGGTGCACGTCATATATTGTTCACTGGAAGCGTGGCGATTGTGTAGGAGGAAAGGTAGGTGTGTGTGTGTGTGTGTGTGTGTGTGTGTGTGTGCGCATGTTCACATATGTGCATGTACGTGTGTGTGTGTGCGTGTGTGTATCCATGCACGTGTGTGAAAAAGCGATGTATGAAACATATTTTGAGGGATAAATATTTGTATTTCTATTTTATTGACTGTACATTTTAAGTAATTATTACATCTGCATTGAATAATCTTTGTTTTGATAATAAAGCAATAACTGTGTTTATTACAAAACCTGGTTGATCGATCTTGCTGTTTAAATCCTGATGTAGATGAGGTACTTAATTGGCCACCTCAGTAATTGGGAAAAGTATTTTAATTTAGTGTTGTGACCCATGGGGGCAATGGGACTAGAGTGACAGTACATCCCTCTAAGCCCAATTGTATAAGTGACTTCAGAGGTTCTCTATCATGTACCATGTGGGAAACAACCTCATCAGCAGCTCTATTAGCTCTCACTATAACTGGTTTGTCACACTGGGTAGTCAGAGGCTTTCTGCAGCTAAATAGTTAGGAAGTCCAAAGCGATTGGCAGAAGGCAGTGGTGTAACTCACTTGAATAACAGTTCAGAAGACCAGATGAATGCTCCAGAATCACGGATTCAAACCCCAGCACAGTAGTTGGTAACATTTAAAATTTAATTGATAAATTTGCATTGTAAAAAGAAAAGCTACTCTCAGTAATGCTGAAGCAGGAAAGCATTGTTGATCGTTATAAATACCCAATTGGTTCACTAACATATTTTAGGGGAGGCCATTCTTATCATACCTGGAGTGACACAGTGGCTCAGTGGTCAGCACTGCTGCCCCACAGTGCCATGGACCCAGGTGTAATTCCACACTTGGATGACTGTCTGTGTGAATTTTGCACATTCTCCCCGTGTCTGTGTGGGTTTCCTTCCATAGTCCAAAGATGGATTGATCATGTGAAATGAAGGGTTAGAGGGATAAGGTAGGAAAGTGGGTCTGAATGGGATACTCTTCAGAGGGTCAGTGTGGACTTGATGGGCTCAAAGGCCACAGCAATGCCAGACTCTAAAATGACCCTCTGAAATGGTTCAGAAAACCAACCAGTTTGAGCAATTAGTGATGAGCATCAAATACTGACATGAGATGCCAACATCTCATGGAAGAATATGAAAACTAATGTTTTGAACCCCACTAAAAACTGTTTGCTCAGTGTTAACTCTGTCCATCTCTCTCTCTCTCTCTCTCTCTCTCTCACACACACCTTTGGTTAGTGTCAGAGGGTGAGCCAAACAATTTGGAACTTGGCATCATGTTTGGTACTAAGATGATTTTTCAGTCACGTGTGAATTTTCATGACCAAGACTGTTACTTCCACCTCAGTAACCTCTAGCTTGTTCTGCCCTTGCCTCCATCACCTATTGTAACCTTCCCCTGTGTCTTTGTTACCTCGAGACCTGATTACTGTGTTGTATTTTTGCCTGGCCTCATGCCATCCATCCTTTCATACTCACCAACATATCATTATCCAAATGCAAGTTGTATCAGATTTCATTCAATATCAACCTGCTATGTGTTAACTTGCATAGTCTCCAAGCAGATACCTTGAATCTTTGATAAAAAGTTAAACTGTTAATCCTTTGAAAACATGGAATGATCATGTCATCTCTTCAGGGAACTAAACGTACACCATTGTATTGAATTCTGAAAGGTTTGTTATGTAAGTTAATCTCATTATGAATACTTGACTAAGTGCAAAATTATTTTGTTCAGCAGGATTTGGTTACACAGCTGTGAGCTTAGTTTAACAGTTTTATGAGCATTAATAAGACAAAAATGTTTAAAGAGATTTATCAATAATGACTTATTTACTTGACACTGTTATCAACTCCAAAAAGCAGCAAATTATTTCAATGGAGTGCGATGGATGATAATATGTTTTTTTTTCATTTCTTGACCATTTCAAAGATTTCCCATATTATTGTTCGCAGGTTCTCTCCATCATGGATATTGGTGAGATCTTATGGAGAGAGGCCATGGAATGTTGAGTGGGGTCTAAGGAATCTAAATGTCATTGATAGAACTGGGTCAATGCCCAGTGAATGGAACTGGATCATCAAAGCAGTCAGAGCCTGCTTCCATTCACATCTGTTCCCACCTCAGGCCTGTCTCCCAGAGATAGGAAGAGGGGAGATCTTAAACTGCCAACATGGCCATAATGTGCTTGGATTTACTCAGAGCCTGGGAATATAACATCAGGAAACAATCTCATTCATGAAGTCTTTCATGAAAATTTAAACAATATCATCATTCACAATGCCAGCTATCCATAGAATCATACAAATGATACAGCACAGATAGGGTCATTCAACCCATTTTGTCCATGCTAACACAGAAGTCCTTTCTAATCCTGCACACAGCCTGTAGCCCTGTAGCTTACAGCATTTAAGATGCAGATCCAGATACTTTTTAAAAGAGTTTAATGTCTCTGCCTCCAATACCAACTCAGTCAATGAATTCCAGACACCTACCACCTTCTGCAAAAAATATTATTCCTCACATCCCCTCCAGCCCTTCTGCTACTTAGCTTAAATTGATAAGCCCTGGTTTTTGAACTTTCTGCAAGGGAAACGGGTTCCTCCTGTCTGCTCTCTCTCTATCCCTCACAGTTTTGTATACCTCAATCATGTCACCCCTCAGCCTTCTTTGTTCCAATGAAAACAACCCCAATCTCTTCAATCTCTCCTCATAGTTACATTCTCTAGCCCTGGCAACATTCTAATAAATTTTCTCTGCACTCTCTCTCGACCAATGACATCCTTCCCACACAATACCACAGTTGTGGCTTCACCAGTGTCTTTTCCTGTTTCATCATTATATCCCTACTTTTGTATTCTGTCCTTCTGCCAATGAAGGAAAGCGTTCGGTCTGCCTTCTTGACAAACTTAACTACCTGTACTACTACCTTAAGGGCCTGTGCACTTGCACGTCAAGATCTCTTACTTTGTCTATCCTCTCAGTATATTCCCATTTATTGTAAATTCCCTTTTACCGTTTCGCCTTCCCGAATGCATTACCTCACACCTATCAGGGTTGAACTCCATCTGTCACTTTCCTGCCTACTCCACCAAACCTCTACATCGTTTTGGAGCTGACAACTATTCTCTACACCATTCGCTACACGACCAATTTTTGTGCTGTCTGCAAATTTCCCAAATTTGTTCAAATCCAAATTGTTAATCTATAAAACAAACAGCAGGGGCTCCAACACTGATCCCTGTGGAACACAACCCAAAACAGTTTTCCTTTCACAGGGGTAGCCATTAACCATTCCCCTTTATTTCTTGTTCTTTAGCCAACATTCGATCCAATTTGACACATTATCCCGTATCCTATGGATAGTTATGTTTTCACCAATCTGGCATGTGAGACCTTATCAAATCCATGCAGACAATATCCACTGCACTACCGTCATCAATCTTCCTTGTAACTTCCTCAAATAATTCAATTAAATTTAAAATACATGACCTTTCCAATCTTTCTGCTTTGAATCTAACAATGTCCCCACTAATGAAGTAAGACTAAATGTTGTTTGGCATTTTCTATGTAAGCAATGGAACCACATTAGTGTTCTTCCAGTCCCCCAGTACCTCACCTGTGGCTGGTGAAGATTGGAAAATAATCTCCAGAGATTCTGCTCCTTCTTCCCTGATCTCCTTCAACATCTGGCCCTGGTGACTTATCCACGTACAAGAATTCCAATTCATCTCACACTAACTCTCTTGCTATGGTTATTTTGTCCACTATTTCACATTGCTCCTCTTGGAATGTTATAATCACATCATTCCTGTCCTTTGTTAATATAAAGACTAAAAATTAACTTAAAATTCTTCCCATATACTCTACATCTTCACAAAAATTCCCTTCTTCATGTCTGATTGGTCCCGCTGTTTTCCTTAACTGTCCCCTTGCTCTTTATATGCTAGTAAAACATCTTTGAGTTTTCCTTTATCTTGCTTGTTAATTTTTTTCATAGATTCTCTTTGATTTCCTTTTTTTTGACTTGATCCTGTACTTTCTATACTCTTTGAGACTTTAGGGTGTAGGTTTGCTCGCTGAGCTGTAGGTTTGATATCCAGATGTTCCATTACCTGGCTAGGTAACATCATCAGTGGGGACCTCCAAGTGAAACGAAGCTGTTGTCTCCTGCTTTCTATGTATATGTTTGTCCTGGGTGGGGTTCCTGGGGTTTGCGGTGGTGTCATTTCCTGTGCCTTTTCTGAGGGGTTGATAGATGGGATGTAGATCAATGTGTTTGTTTATGGCATCGTGGTTGGAGTGCCAGGCCTCTAGGAATTCTCTGGCATGTCTTTGTTAGCCTGTCCCAGGATAAATGTGTTGTCCCAGTCGAATTGGTGGGTTTTTTCATCCGTGTGTAGGGCTACGAGGGAGAGAGGGTCGTGTCTTTTTGTGGCTAGCTGGTGTTCGTGTATCCTGGTGGCTAACTTTCTTACTGTTTGACCTACGCAGTGTTTGTGGCAGTCCTTGCATGGAATTTTATAGATGACATTGGTTTTGTCCATGGGTTGTACTGGGACTACCAGCTAGCCACAAAAAGACATGACCCCCTCTTCCTCGTAGCCCTAAACATGGATGAAAGAAACCACCAATTCGACTGGGACAACACATCTATCCTGGGACAGGCTGAGCAAAGACATGCCAGAGAATTCCTAGAGGCCTGGCACTCCAACCACAACGCCACAAACAAACACATAGATCTAGATCCCATCTATCAACCCCACAGAAAACGAACAGGAAATGACATCACCACAAACCCCAGGAACCCCATCCAGGACAAACATATAAATAGAAAACAGGAGACAACAGCTTCGCTTCACTTGGAGGTCACCACTGATGATGTTACCTAGCCAGGTAATGAAACGTCTGGATATCAAACCTATAGCTCAGCGAGCAAACCTACATCCTAAACCTCAACCTGAGCTACAAACCTTCACAAACTTTGCATTCCTTGAGACTATCTGTGGTATTGTGACTGTTGTATGCTTTCTTTTCCTGTTTAATCTTCCCCTGCATTTTTCTCGATACCACAGTCATCTAGATCTGGCAGTACCATTCTTATTTTTGGAGGGGACAGATCTGCTTTGTGCTGTGAAATTCTTACTTTTTATCACTTCCCACTGTTTTACCACCAGTCTGTCCTTTAGCAGTCCTGTCCAGTCCACCTCAGCCAAATCACCTCTCAGTTTTATAAAACCTGCCTTCCCTGAGTTAAAAATTTTCACTTGTGATTTAACTCAGTTCTTTTCCATATTAATACAAAGTCTAGCCAGCTTGTGGTCTCTGTCCCTGATATGGTGACCCTCTGTTACTTCAACCACTTGCCTAACTTCACTTCCCAAAACTAAATCCAGAATTGTGTTTCCTCTCGTTGGGTTTGTCACATATTATTTTTTAAAAACTGGACACAGCACATGAATCTTTCATCCTCAATGACCCTTATACTCTCTGAACTGCAGATGCTGGAAATCAGAAACAAAAATAGAAATTGCTAAGAAATCTCAGCAGATCTGACAGCATCTGTGGAGAGAATTCAGAGTTTTGGGGTCTGGTGACTCTTCATTGACTTTTCTGTTCTTAGACAAAGCAGAGGAAGATAAAATCAACCAGGTGTGTGTGTGTGTGTGCGCGCGTGGGTGTGAGTGAGAGAGAGTTTGCTGGTTGAGCTGGAAGGTTCGTTTTCAGATGTTTTGAAATCGTACTTGGGTAATATCATCAGTGAGCCTCCAGTGAAGCATGAGTGTATGGCCCACTTTTTCTTTATGTGTTTAGGTTTCCTTAGGTTGGTGATGTCATTTCCTATGGTGATGCCATTTCCAGTTCTTTTTCTCAGGGTGTGGTAATTGGGATTCAAGTCAATGTGTTTGTTGATAGATTCCATGCTTCTAGGAATTCTCACGGGTCCTCAGATGGGTGTGTTATTCCAGTCGAAATGGTGTCCTTCCTATGTACAGATACTAGTGAGAGTGGATAAGGTCTTTTTGTGACGAGTTGATTTAAATGTATCATGGTAGCTAGTTTTCTGCCTGTTTGTCCAATGTAGTGTTTGTTACAGTTCTTGCATGGTATTTTGTAAATGACATAAGTTTTGCTTTCTGTCTGTATAGGGTCTTTCAAGTTCATTAGCTGCTGTTTTAGTGTGTTGGTGGGTTTGTGGGTTACCATGATGCCAAGACGTCCGAGTAGTGTGGCAGTTATTTCCAAGATGTCTTTGATGTGGGGAGAGTGCCTAGGGTTTCTGGACATGGTTTGTCTGATTGTTTGGGTTTGTTGCTGAGAAATCATTGGGTATCCGTGCTTTTTGAATATACAATATAGGTGATTTTCCTCTGCTCTGCATAGTTCCTCTGTGCTGCAGTGTGTGGCGACTCATTGCAATAATGTTCTAATGCAACTCCATTTGTGGGTGTTGGAATGATTGCTTCTGTTGTTCAACATTTGGTCAGGATGTGTTGTTTTCCTGTAGACTCTGGTTTGAAGTTCTCCATTGGCTGTTTGCTCTACTACGACATCTAAGAATGACAGTTTGTTGTTGTATTTTTCCTGTTTAGTGAATTTTACGCCAGTAAGGGTGTCATTGATGGCCTTAAAGGTTTCCTCTAACTCGTTTTGATTATTGATGACAAAGGTGTCATCCACATAGTGGATCAAAAGTTTGGGTTGGATGTTTGGCAGAGCTGCCAATTACTGCATTACTGCCTCTACTAAGAACCCTGATATTGTGATCCCATGTGTGTTCCATTGGTTTGTCTGTAGGTTATCTATCACCAAACACATTGACTTGGATCTCATTTACTACCCCCTAAGAAAAGGAATGGGAAATGACATCACCACAGGAAATGACATCACCAACCCAAGGAAACCTAAACACATAAATAAAAAGCGGGCCATATCACCATTGATTCACCCGAGGCCCACTGATGATGTTACCTAGTACGATGACACAATGTCTGAAAATGAACCTTCCAGGTCAGCGAACCAACATATTTTCAGAGACTGTGAGTGTGCGTGTGTGTGTGTGTGTGTGTGTGTGTGTGTGTGTGTGTGTGTGTATGTGTGTGTGCATGTGTGCGTGTGTGGGTCTGATATTGGGGATTTGGGGTGAATAGAATTGTGAAGTAAATGGCTGTGGCATGGCAGAAGTGGACAAATCAAAACGTTTTGCATTTGGTGTAACATCTTGAATTTGGAGAATACAAGTATTCTGTTTCTGACATTTGGGGAAAAGAGTTCCGAATGTCTACCATCCTTTGTAGGAACAGGGGAGCATCAGAACCACCCCTTCAGCCTGTTCCACTATTCAATGAATCATTGCTAATAATCCATGTGCCTACCTTGGACAATTATCCCTTGATGAACTTACTTAATGTAAAAATGTCTATCTCAGAACATAGCACAACATTTCAGCTCCCAGCTTCTTTCAGAACCCACTCCATTTAAATGACTCTTTTTCTCCTGAACTTGCTGAGGTGAAAATCTCTTCCTACTTATAGGGTCATTATATTTGAAGATGTCAATAATTTCTTCTGGTAGCTGGGTCCTTCCTGGTTTGCAGGTGAGATATCAGCCCTCAAGGAGCCAACTCTATAATTCATCTCTTCTCCTTTTGTGTTGTAAGAAATACATTGAGAGGTCCATGCTTACTGTCAATCATTTTTAACAATGTAAAATTATTTGGAAGGATGGAGGACGATTAACCATATCCCAGGTCAACATTCTTTATTGTGTTAATAATTTATGTGGTTAAACACTGGATTCAATTATTCAGTGCTGAGCTTGGAATAAATATTATTTTTGAAAAGATAAGAACACATCCTATTGTAATGATAGTTAAAACATTGGATAAGTTCATTTTTTTAGTTGTTCCTTGCAAAGTTTTTCATTAAAGCTGGTGACCTTGTTCATCATTCTGTTTTTTGAGAAAGTCTAGCTTTTTGTATTCACTCAAGGCACACGGGTGTCACTGGCTGCTCAGTATTTATTGCCTGTCCCTTGAGAAGGTGGGAGTTGAGCTGCTTTCTTGAACCACTAACGTCCATGTGCTGTAGGTAAACCCACAATGCCCTTAGGGAGGGAGTTCCTGGATGTTTGACCCAGCGACAGTGAAGGAACAGTGATATATTTCCAAGTCAGGATGGTGAGTGGATTGCAGGGGAACTTGCCAGGGTTGTGCTTCCATGTATCTGCTGTCCTTGTCCATCAAGGTGGTAGTGCTTGTGGCTTTGGCAGGTGCTGTCTGAGGATCTTTGGTAAATATCTGCAGTACGTTTTGTAGATAACATGCACTGTTTATACTAAGTGTTGGTGATACCGAGAGTATGTAGCTTGATGAACATGTATTTTATTTCCATTTTTCTGCCTTGTTTTGCTGATGAGTTGACTGATGTAATGGTAGCAATTCATATTCTGCCCACGGTAATCCCAACTATCTGATCACCTTTTCAGCATTTATCCTGATGCTTCGTTTTGTGTTTTTGGTATGATAAATAAGGGAAGTGCTTTCATTCCCTTGATCGTCAGGTTTTGTGGGACATTTTCTATGTTAAGTGTGTTACATGAATACAAGGTGTTATTGATGGCATGGTGCATGTTTTAATCAATGCTCACGGGAAACACTGAACAAACAGCAGTTTGAACTTCCCAGGAAATTTGCAGTCAATCAGTTGTTGGAATAGGAAACCTCACCTGGGATGCTGTTCACAAAAAAAAAGACTTGACCGTATTCACGGCTTCGTTGGAGGTGCCAGTGTCCAGGAGAGCCTACATTTCAGAAGTGAAAAGGAGTAATTTTCTTTCTTTATATCCTACTGCCCTTGGCAGAAGCTGTAATTCAAGGCTCTCTTAGCTCCTTCTTTGGAATTTGTTCTCTTCCCCTCAGGCAGTTTCATTCTCAATTTCGGAATCTGAAAGAGAAATGTCTATCGTTTATTTTATTTTCTCTCTCTGTTCTTTACGGGCTGATTCATTCAGTGCTCCCCAAGGCAACAGAGTCTCAGGTGTTCTTCAGGCAAGGAGATAAATAGCTGGGGGCATTTTTGTGCTTGTGTTTGTCTCTACCTGAAAAGACAAGTGCAGCACGACAGTGACTCCAACCCATCCGTAAGTGAAGATTCATTGATTCGGCTGAAAGTGTGCTGTGGGTGAAGAATCCCAAAAGGTTACAAGGAAAACAATTTGCCTCAAGTACAGTTCTTTCCTATTGAATTGTAAATCAGACTGTGAATGTGAGGTAAACAGGGCAGGTTTGTGGAATGTTTAGTCCCTGCTGGAGTGCAGTGTAGAACAAATGCACTTTTAATACTAGCTCTATCTTTTAAAGCTTTTTTATTCATGCAGCTGTCAGATAGTCATTTAGTCATTTATATTTTCACTTGAATTATCTTAGGTTTTATCAAGGCTTTTTGTCCTTCTAATTAACTTGACTTGCAACTATTAGGTTTCTTGGAGGTTGCGGGGAACTGTTCTGGTGTGCTTCCTGGTTTCTGTTGCAGTGTCTACTGCATTCGAGACCAACAATGCAGCAAATAAAGCTGCAAAATGTTGCATGTTCTTAAGTACTGCTTGCAATACGCAATAAGTGAAAGTTACAACTCAAGATCTACGTTTCAACATTAGTTTTTTTGCTGCTAAATGGCAACAGTAAGTTGTGAAAGCATCCAATATTTCAAAAGGTAAACCAAAGAAGGGCTTCAATTTCATCGCAATGTTGGACTGAGGTGGATAAACTCATATGACACCAAGTTATAGTCCAACAAGTTTATCTGAAATCCCAAGCTTTTGAAGCGCTGTTCCTTCATCAGGATTTCACCTGATGAAGGAGCAATACTCCCAAAGTTTGTGATTTTAAATAAACCTGTTGGATTATAACCTGGTGTCATGTAACTTCTGAGTTTGAATTTATTCAGCATCTTTCATAACTTCTCAGAGCACTTTCCCGCCAACAAAACACTTCCAAAGGGGAGTCTAAGGTTGGCACTACAGTAAATGGAGTAGTCAACTTGCACAAAACAAGTTCCCACAAATGGAGATGTGACTGACTACAGCACAAAATCAGAGCCCCTGGTTGTTGAGGATCAGGTATTTGCCCAAAGAGAACTCCCCTTGTCTTCTGTCAAGTGGAGATATTCCCCGTTAATCCACGTTTTGTGTCTGAGTAGATTTTCCTACTGGCTTTCTCACAGCGATAAAGCTGAGCTCTTTGCAGAAAGATCAGTTGACTGTTTTCATGTGAAATGAATCCTGCTTCCTGACACAATCGAGTAACTAACTGCCTAAACCTTACAAGTCTACAGTCAGGATCAGTAATTAATTGGACAGGATGAGGAATTGTGTCATTTCTGGACAGGGCCTGGATCAGCAACTCTGAGATACACGGATACTGGAAATGTCAAGGGCAAGCAGTTGCACCTGTGGCTACAATCTACAGATCACATACTCTAGATAAATACATTGGACTTGATTTGAGACTCTGTGCAATGCAGTGAAGTTTATAATATTTGAGTGTTAGGATTTCTACGTTTAATAAAATAATATTTTTTGGTAACATTTTGATGGAATCAATGAAGACGGTCCATTGCAGGTAGATCTGTGCTGTGAGAATTACAATCACAAGCTGTGTGCTTCATTAAACCAAATGCCAACATGAATTAGCAGGGTACATCATCCTAATAAATCTAAATTAACTTCACATTTGTTCTTTAAAGAAGGGGAAAATATAAACTAATCTTCAAATTCTAACTTGTTTTCCAGAAAGCTTTCCAACAAGCTGTCTTATGCAACTTCTTAACCCATTGGAAGCTTGCCATTGACTGTCAGGAGTAATTGTATTTCTACAATATAGAAGCACTTTCTCAAACAAATGTGCAATGTTAAATTGAAACTGGGATAGATCTAATATGGTTCTCAAAGATTCTATTAATTTTAAATCAGTGAATAGCTGCAGAACAGAGAGATGTTTTTTGGCCCTTCACATCTATCTGCAAGAACCACTCACCTAGTCTCACTCCCCTGCCTTTCTCTGTGACTCTACATATTTTGCTCTTGAGGTAATTATCTGATTTCCTTCTGAAAGTTATTAGTCAACTGGCTTCTATCACATTGATAGAAGCCAACGCTTTCCAGATCTTAACTATTTGCTGTACAAAATTGCTCTGCTATGTGCCACTAATACTTATTTTGGTATTCACCTTACATCAGTGTCCTTGGGTTCTTTACTTTCCCAGCAATAGGAACAGTCTCACTCTCTCTGCTCTGTGATGTTGTGCAAGCCTCAAATCTCCTGTCAAGCCGTCTTTCTTCAGAAAGAACAGCCCATGTCTCCAATGCATTGACTTAATTGAAGTCCTTCTTACAAACTTTTGTAATTTACTTTCATATCTTATTTTCAGCTCATAGCTGGCGAAGTTTTCTTTGTCTAGATGATGAGGCAGTCATTGTCAAGATCATGGTTTGGAGATGCCGGTGTTGGACTGGGGTGTACAAAGTTAAAAATCACACAACATCAGATTTTAGTCCAACAGGTTTAACTGGAAGCACACTAGCTTTCGGAGCAATGCTCCTTCATCACCTAATTGCCTGATCACCTGATGAAGGACCGTCGCTCTGAAAGCTAGTGTGCTTCCAATTAAACCCGTTGGACTATAACCTGGTGTTGTGTGATTTTTAACTTTGTCAAGATCAATATTCATTGAGCATTTCTCAATTGCCCTTGAGAAGGTAGTGGTGAGCTGCCTTCTTGAATCATTGCAGTCCATCCTGCAAAAATGTGATACAGCTGAGAGGCCTGCTAGCCCATTTCAGAGGGCAGGGAAAGGCCAAATGCATTGGGGTGGGGCTGAAGTTATATGTAGGCACACCAGGTCATAGAGTCAGAGACACATTCAGCACGGAAACAGATCCTTTGGTCCAACTTGTCTCGCATGGTGTGTTGCCTGCCCAGTGCCAGGGTGCGGGACATCTCCGACCGGCTTGAAAGGATATTGGAGCGGGAGGGGGCGGATCCAGTTGTTGTGGTCCACGTTGGTACTAACAACATAGGCAAGACTAGGGTGGAGGACCTGTTTGGGGATTACGAAGCACTAAGCAGGAAATTGAAGCACAGGTCCTCAAGGGTCATAATCTCCGGATTACTGCCCGAGCCACGTGCCAATTGGCATAGGGACAAGAAAATTAGGCAAGTAAACATGTGGCTAAGGGATTGGTCTGGGAAAGAGGGATTCCACTTCATGGGGCATTGGCATCAGTTTTGGAACATGGGGGATCTGTACCGTTGGGACGGTCTCCACCTGAATCAATCAGGTACCGATGTTCTAGCGATGAGGATAAATAGGGTGGTCAGTAGGACTTTAAACTTCTGAGTTGGGGGGAAGGGAAAGTGAAAGCGACAGGGAGTATGGTGTTGAATGGAAAGATAAGCAGCAGGATAGCATAATGTGCAGGCGGACTGGGAATGCAGCAAAAAGGAAGGATAACTTAGGACATCTTATGACTTCCAACATCTCTAATGATAAGAATGTTAGCATTAAGATACTTTACCTGAGTGCTTGTAGCATTCATAACAAAGCAGATGAACTAATGGCACAGATAATAGTGAATGATTATGATGTGGTAGGCATCACAGAGACTTGATTACAGGGGGTCAGGACTGGCAGTTAAACCTCCAAGGATTTTCAACTTATCGAAAAGACAGGGAGATCGGCAGAGGGGGTGGGGTTGCCTTGTTAGTTAAGAACAAAATTAAATCTGTGGCATTGAATGACATAGCGTCAGATGGTGTGGAGTCTGTGTGGGTGGAATTGAGGAACCACAAAGGCAAAAAAACCATAATTGGAGTTGTGTACAGACCTCCTAACAGTGGTCAGGACCAGGGACGCAACATGTACCGGGAAATAGAGAAGGCATGTCAGAAAGGCAAGGTCACGGTGATCATGGGAGACTTCAATATGCAGGTGGACTGGGTAAATAATGTTGCCAGTGGATCCAAAGATAGGGAATTCATGGAATGCTTCCGGGATGGCTTTTTGGAACAGCTTGCCATGGATCCCACAAGGGAGCAGGCTATTCTGGACCTTGTGCTTTGCAATGAACCAGACTCTATAAAAGATCTTAAAGTAAGGGAACCCTTAGGAAGTAGCAATCATAATATGGTAGAGTTCAGTCTGGAGTTTGAAAGAGAGAAGGCAAAATCGGATGTAATGGTGTTACAGTTAAATAAAGGTAATTATGAGGGCATGAGAGAGGAACTGACAAAAATAGGCTGGAAGCAGAGCCTAGCGGGGAAGACAGTAGAGCAAAAATGGCAGGAGTTAGTGGATATAATTGAGGACACTGTACAGAGGTTCATCCCCAAGAAAAGAAAGATTATCCGGGGAGGGATTAGACAGCCATGGCTGACAAAGGAAGTCAGGAAATGTATTAAAGAAAAAGAGAAATCCTATAAAGTGGCTAAGAACAGTGGGAAATCGGAAGATTGAGAAGGCTACAAAAACAAACGGAGAATAACAAAGAGAGTAATAAGAAAGGAGAGATCAAATATGAAGGCAGGCTAGCCAGTAATATTAGAAATGATAGTAAAAGTTTCTTTCAATACATAAGAAACAAATGACAGGCAAAAGTAGACATTGGGCCACTTCAAACTGATGCAGGAAGCCTAGTGATGGGAGATAAGGAAATAGCAGGAGAATTTAACAAGTACTTTGCTTCAGTTTTCACAGTGGAAGACATGAGTAATATCTCAACAATTCAAGGAAGTCAGGGGGCTGAGTTGAGTATGGTTGCCATTACAAGAGATAGTGCTAGAAAAGTTAAAAAGTCTTAAAATTGATAAATCTCCTGGCCCCAATGGGATACACCCTAGAGTTCTGAGAGAAGTGGCTGTGGAAATAGCGGAGGTATTGGCTGAGATCTTTCAAGAGTCACTGGAGTCAGGGAAAGTCCCATATGATTGGAAGATCGCTATTTTAACCCCCTTGTTCAAGAAAGGATCAAGACAAAAGATGGAAAATTATAGGCTAATTAGCCTAACCTTGGTTGTTGGTAAAATTCTAGAATCCATCATTAACGATGAGGTTTCTAAATTCTTAGAAGAGCAGAGTCTGATTAGAACAAGTCAACATGGATTGAGTAAGTTTAAGTCATGCCTGACAAACCTGTGGGATTTCTTTGAAGAGGTGACAAATGGGTTAGACCAGGGGAACCCAGTGGATGTGGTCTATCTAGACTTTCAAAAGGCCTTTGATAAGGTGCCACACGGGAGGCTGCTGAGCAAGGTGAGGGCCCATGGTGTTCAAGGTGAGCTGCTGGGATGGATTGAGGATTGGCTGTCTGACAGAAGGCAGAGAGTTAGGATCAAAGGTTCTTTTTCAGAATGGCAGCTGGTGACAAGCGGTGTCCCACAGGGTTCAGTGTTGGGGCCACAGCTGTTCACATTATATATTAATGATTTGGATGAAGGGACTGGGGGCATTCTAGCGAAGTTTGCAGATGATACAAAGTTAGGTGGACAGGCAGGTAGTACTGAGGAAGTGGGGAGGCTGCAGAAGGATCTAGAAAGTTTGGGAGAGGAAATGGCTGATAGAATTCAACGTAAGCAAATGCGAGGTCTTGCACTTTGGCAAAAAGAATAAAAGCATAGACTACTTTCTAAACGGTGAGAAAATTCGTAAAGCTAAAGTACAAAGGGATCTGGGAGTGCGAGTCGAGGATTCTCTGAAGGTAAACATGTAGGTTGAGTCCGTGATTAAGAAAGCGAATGCAATTTTGTCACTTATCTCAAGAGGGTTGGAATATAAAAGCACCGTTGTGCTACTGAGACTTTATAAAGCTCTGGTTAGGCCCCATTTGGAGTACTGTGTCCAGTTTTGGTCCCCACACCTCAGGAAGGACATACTGGCACTGGAACGTGTCCAGCGGAGATTCACACGGATGATCCCTGGAATGGTAGGTCTAACATATGAGGAACGGCTGAGGATCCTGGGATTGTATTCATTGGAGTTTAGAAGATTAAGGGGAGACTTAATAGAAACGTACAAGATAATACATGGCTTGGAAAGGGTGGACGCTAGGAAATTGTTTCCATTAGGCGAGGAGACTGGGACCCGTGGACACAGCCTTAGAATTAGAGGGGGTCAATTCAGAACAGAAATGCAGAGACATTTCTTCAGCCAGAGAGTGGTGGGCCTGTGGAATTCATTGCCGCAGAGTGCAATGGAGGCCGGGACGCTAAATGTCTTCAAGGCAGAGATTGATAGATTCTTGATGTCACAAGGAATTAAGGGCTACAGGGAGAATGCGGGTAAGTGGAGTTGAAATGCCCATCAGCCATGATTGAATGGTGGAGTGGACTCGATGGGCCGAATGGCCTTACTTCCACTCCTATGTCTTATGCTCTTATGGTCTTGTCCATGCCGACCAGCTATTCCAACCTAATCTAGTCCCACATGCCAGCACCCGGCCCATTCCTATTCATATACACATCCATATATATATTCCTCCTATCACCCTAAACCTATGCCCTCCAGTTCTGGACTCCCCCACCCCAGGAAAAAGACTCTGTCTCTTTATCCTATCCTTGTTCCTCATGGTTTTATAATCCTCTATAAGATCACCCCATAACCTTTGATGCTCCAGGGAAAACAGCCCCAGCCTGTTCAGCCTCTCTCAGTAGATCAAATCCTCCAAACCTGGCAACATTTTTGTAAATCCTCACTGAACCCTTTCAAATTTCACAACATCCTTCCAATAGAAAGGAGACCAGAATTGCACACAATATTCCAACAGTGGCCTAATCAATGTCCTGTACAGCCGCATCATGACCTCACAACTCCGAACCTCAATAGTCTGAACAATAAGTGAAAGCATACTAAATGCCTCCTTCACTATCCTATCTTGCTGTAGCTCAATTGTCAAGGAGCTATGAACCTGCACTCCAAGGTCTCTTTGTTCAGCAACACTCCCTAGGACTTTAAAATTAAGTGTATAAGTCCTGCTAAGAGTTGCTTTCCCAAAATGCATCACCTCGCATTTATGTAAATTAAAATTCATCTACCACTCCTCAGCCCATTGGCCCATCTGATCAAGATACTGTTGTAATCTGAGGTAACATTCTTCTCTGTCCACTACACCTCCAATTTTGGTGTTATCTGCAAACTTACTAACTCTACCTCTTATGCTCAAATCCTTTGAAGGTAAGGAAAACAGATTTTCTTCCCTAAACATCATTAGTGAATGAGATGAGTTCTTACTGATAATTGATAGTTTTCACAATCACCATTACTGAGATTTGCTTTCAATTCCAGATAACTTAATTAATTGAATTTATCAGTTAAGTCAATTTAAATTTAAATTCTACCTGCTGTTGTAAGATGATCTGAATCTCCACAACACTAGAGAGGACTCGAGTAAGGCTGAGGATTTACTATAAGATATAAATAGTGACGTACACCACAGAAAAAGTATATTCGTGCCTGACCTCCAGTTCCTGCACCTTCTGCCTATCTTTCCTGATGTTCAGGATCAGATACTGAAACACAGCTGGGAACAAAGGAAAATGCATTTTCATGGGCCATGGCACTGTGCTATGGGGCTCAGTGGTTCGCACTACTGCCTCACAGTGCCAGGGATTCAGGTTCAGGCAACTGTCTGTGTGGGTTTCCTCCGGGTGCTCTGGTTTCCTCCCACAATCCAAAGATATACAGGTTAGGTGAATTGACCATGCTAAATTGCCCATAGTGTTCAGGGCTGTGTTAGTTAGGGGTCAAATGTACAGAGATGTGGGTTTAGGTGGCATACTCTGAGGGTTAGTGTGGACTTGTTGGGCTGAAGGGCCTATTCCCACACTGTAGGGATTCTATTTAGCGAATCACCTCAGGCTTCCATTTGCAGCAAGACATTTTTATCAAATAAGATGCTGATCAACCATGGGCAGATTCCTAGTCAGTCTTAACAACCAGTGATACTTCTTCAAAGGCATTATGGCAAGCTTTTGATCCAATCAAGAAGCCCGGAGTTTTTGCCTCAGCAAACACCATCAAACGTTATTACCGAGTTGCTAATTCACATGAAATTGTGGTGTTGAGAGCCCAGCTCATTCCACTTTTTTATCGGAAAATCCCTGAGTATTTATTTTAAGAGGTAGGGCAGCATGGTGGCTCAGTGGTTAGCATTGTGGCCTCACAACAGCAGGGATTCCACCCTCAGGCATCTGTCTGTGTGGAGCTTGCTCATTCTCCCCCTGTCTACGTGAATTTCCTCAGGGTGCTCCAGCTTCCTCTCATAGTCCAAGGATGTGCAGATTAGGTGGGAGTGGTCATGGGAAATTGTCTATTGTGAACCAGGGATTGCAGACTATGTGAATTAGCCCTGGGAAATGCAGGATTACAGGGATTAGGGTAAGCGCTGGGTGTGGGTGGGATCTCTTTGGTGGGGGGGGGGCAGTACAGACTCAATGGGCTGAATGGCCTCTCTACACTGTAGGGATTCTTCTATGATTCAAAGGACTGACCTTTAAACGGGCAGGCTGGCATATGAATCAGGTTGAATGTGGTGTTGAGATTCTAAGAGGTGGCTCATAGCAAGACTGTGTCTGCCAGGGAATTCATTCCAAAGCTGACATCCTCACCTGATTAGAAGCCCATCCAAAAGGACGGAGCTGCCATTTTGAAATGGTGGCATTTTGCTGCTGACAAGCATCATAGACAACAAAGTTGTCGGTCAGAGAGCATCCAATGCCTCCTTGAACTGTTGCAGTCCTTCTGGCTTGAATTTCCTGTTGTGCTCTGACACACCTGAGTGGCGTGCCCATTTCAGTAGGCAGGTAAGAGTCAACTGCATTGGTGTGAGTCTGGAGCCATATATACGCCCAGGTATGGATGGTAGATTTCCCTCCCTGGACATTATTAGTGACTGAGGTGAGTTCCCTGAGCTAGATCTGACCACCCCCTGGGGGGTGCAGTGAGGGAGAGACTCACTGAGATCCTTGTGGAGAGAGGAGGAGAACTACTTTAAAGTGGACATCCTTGGAAGAGGCTTCACAGTAAGGTTATAATCCACTAGGAAAAAGTGGTAAGGCACTGTCAGAATTGTCAGCCATTGTCAAGCCAGTATTACCTAATTGACCAGTTAGGTTTGTAACTAACATGTACTTGATTTCTTCAAGTTGCTGAGCTTCCACTTATTCTGAACGCGAATTGCGAAATAATAGTTGAATCTATTGAATTGCTGAAGGTGGTTAGATCTAGGAGAAAGGGAGGACTACAAGATGCTGAAGATCAGAGTCAAAAAGTATGGTGCTGGAACAGCACAGCCGGTTAGGCAGTATCCAAGGAGCAGGTGAATTGACGTTTTGGGCATAAGCCCTTCATCAGGAATGTCCTGACCTGCTGTGCTTTTCCAGCACCACGTGTTTTGACTCTGATCTCCAGCATTTGCTGTCCTCAATTTCTCCTACGTATAAGGTATGTAAGGCAAAGGAGTGGAAATTATGCCATTCATCCCATCGAGTCTGCTCTGCCATTCAATGGCTGATAAGTTTCTCAATCCCATTCCCCCACTTTCTCCTCATAACCCTTGATCCTGTTGATACTCAAGAACCTATCTGTCTCAGTCTTAAATATACTCACTGACTTGGCCTCCACAGCCTTCTGTGGCAATGACTTCCATGGATTCACCACTCTCTGGCTGGAGAAGTTCCTCCTTATCTCTGTTCTAAGCGGTCTTCCCCTTTGTATTGTTTTTTTTTCCCTTGCCCTTCATGTAGATGGTTTTGATCTGGGGTCTCTATCTGCTGAGAGTTGCATTATATCTCACAGTCTGTATGCAGAAATCTGTATCAGTATGTTGGTATCATTACCTTGTCCTAGCATGTTGTATAAAGATCTCAGACTTCACCGAAACAGAGGCCGATTGAAGCATAACATGCTGGTCAAGTAAGTTATTGCTTGTAACCCAATGATTTCGTACTAACACAGACACTGATGTGTTCCGTCACTGTAATGTTTGCATGTACCAGAAGCTGTGAGGGCTCTTGTGCTGCAGTGGTAGTGTCTTTACCTCAAAGCCAGGAGGCCCAGGTCCAAGTCCCACTTGCTCCATAAGTATGTCATGACATCACTAAACAGTATGATAAAAACACATCTATATCAGGAGATCTTTCAATCCCATGTTGACCATATCACAGTTTTATAACATCAAGGCTAATATAAATATTATTCCGTCAGTTACCAAATCCCTGCTGGAGGCAAAACCCAGCATGCTAGCAGTGCAGTGAAATAGTCAAGGAGAGGATAAAAGAATCCACTGAGCAGATACAAGATATTCGACAAGGTAGGAAAGGAGATGGGGAAGGAATTGAAAAAAACAAATCACAGGCTCATCGCTTGCAGTGTGATAGATACCTGGTTGCAAGTTTACAGCTTGTTCCTGTGACTGACTAACAACGTATACAGAAGGACCTGGAGGAAAATTTTAAAATGATTTTGATAGTTTCCTTTGCAATAGAGATTTTATTTTATGTCTTATCATAATTATAGGCAGGTGAAGACCTGAAAGAACTCATGAATTTCATTGCAATGAGGTCAAATACAAGTGATGCCATGACATTTGAGAGATATGGTGACATTTCTGGGTTTCAGATAACTTTCTGGTAAAGTCAACCTCTCTTTAAATAGTTGAAGCTGTTAAATCCTTTGAGAGTGCAGCATCAAAGGAGGCCATTCAGCCCCCCCCCCCCTAGCTTTTGTTGATTCTGTAGTAAAGTTGTTCAATTTGTCCCATTCTCCTGAATTTCCCCCAGTCGCTTGCAAATCATTTCCCCTTCATGTGATTTTGAATTCTCTTGTGAAAGTTGTTATTGTACTTACACCCACTGCCCTTTCACACAGTGTGTTCCCAATCACAGCAACCCACAGTTTTCTTTCCTCTCCATGTTACACCTAATGCTTTTACCTTCTTCTGGTTACTGCATCACTGCCAGAAATAACATTTCCTTATCTGTCAGTTCTTTTACATAACCCATTTAGGATCTTGAACTTATCCATCAAATCTCCTTTTAACCTTTTATGGTCTCAAGAGGATATCCTTAGATTCACAATCTCCACTTGCAACTGAAGTTTCTCTGGAATGGTTCTGCACCTTCTCGACTGACTCAGTTGATCCTGGTATAGAGGGGCAATCTTATGAGGAGAGGTTAAGTAGGTTGGGTCTGTGCTCACTGGAGTGTAGAAAAACGAGAGGTGACTTTATTGGAGCATACAAACTTTTTAAGGGTCTCGACAGCGTAGATGGCAGAGAGGTTGTTTCCCCTTGTGGGAGAGTCTTAAGATCAGAAGGGCATCTTCTCAGAACAAAGGGTGACACATTTAAGACAGAGGTGATGAAATTTTGAGGTTTCTACACAATTCTTTATCGCCAAAGGCTGTTGCAGCTATTCCATAAAGTATATTCAAGGTTGAAGTAGACAGACTTTTAATCAGTAAGGGAATCAAGGGTCGTGGGGAAAAGGCTAGAAGGTGGAAGTGAAGACTATAAGATCAGGCATTATCTTATTGAATGTTGGGGGGCAGAACAGATTCGATGGCCCAAATGGCCTATTTCTGCTCCTATATCTTATGGTCTTATGGTCTCTAATAAACTTGACATCTTCCTTTATGTGATGTCCAGAATTGAACACAGTACAGCAACTGAGGTCAAGTGATGTTCTTACCAATATCGAGCATATCTCTGTATCTGAAAAGACGTGTACAAGTATTCATGAACCTATATTCACGGATGTACAGTTTATTGACTCCTTAATCTTCTAAACCTCAAAATGATCTGCTCGTCTTCTTCTAACCTCCAAACAGTATAGGCTTTGACTGCTTAATCTCTCTTCATAAGACAAACTCCTCATTTTGGAATCAATGTAGTAAACCTTCTCTGAACTGTAATGTAATTACATCCATCCTGAAGTAAGAGGACAAAATTGCATGCAATACTCCAGGTGCTGTCTCACTAATGCCTTGTACAGTTGCAGCAACACTTCCCTACTTTTTTACTCTAATCCTTTAGTAATGAAGGTATCATAACATCCTAAACCTTTGATATTGTGATTGTTGTGTAAGTCCAGGTTATTAAAATATTGATGCATTGATGTAGTTCTTAGATTGATCCTGGAGATAATGAATCTGAGATAAAAATCAACAACTATTCGGCCTCATTCTTCACTTTCTGCCCTTCTGCTGTTTTTATTTTTAACAATACTGTCACTATCATTTTCATCCCATTGACTTTGGTTCTTACGGCAAAGAATTTATTTACTTCAGACTTCATCTTCTGAATAATAATGAAATTTTCTTACTGCTGACTTACTCTCCTTTTGTTTTCAGAGTATAACACATCATTTACTAGAATTCATTTGAATTATTATTTTATCAATGGATGCACCTTGCCAATCTCTCACATCCTGAATACTTAGAACTGAAAGGACGTGCAATAAGAGTTAAAATAAATACTTGTGAATGCAACTTTTGTTTATTTGCAGAACTGAAGATTATATTCATGCCATTAAACAAATTATACATGCTAATTAGGCCATTTGGTCCCTTGAGCCTGATCTACTATTCAATAAAATGTAACTAATCTGTTTCTGTTTTAGATTCCACTTTCCCATCTATTCCTGATAACTCTTCATTCCCTGCCTCACAAGAATTGATTTAGCTCTACCTTTAAAAATCTAATGATCCTTCGCCCTCCAACTTCTGAGATAAGGAATCACACAGGTTGCACAACTCAGTGACAGCAAGCATTTCTTCTCATCTCTACCCTGAAAGGGTGAGTGACTCTAAATTTTAAAAAACACTGAGCCCCATTGCTGGATTGGCCCATGAGAGGAAATGTCCCTTCCATGTCACTGTTGTCAACAGCATTCAAGGCTATTTTGATTTGATTTATTATTGTCACGTGTACCATGATACAGTGAAAACTTATCCAGGCAAATCACACCTTACGTGAGAACAACAGGGTAATAGAACAGAATGCAGCATATAATGTTACAGCTACAGAGAAGGTGCAGAGTAATTTTAATAAATCAAAGATCCATTCAAAAGTCTCATAACAGCAGGGTGCTTTACGGAATCTGTTGGCACATGCTTTCAAACTTTTGTATCCTCTGCAATAAAATGTCCCCTTATACTTCTCGACTCCAATACAAACCCAGATTCTCAAATCTTTTTTCATAGGGTTAGCCCCTTGTTCCAGGTATCAATCTCACAAAACATGACCAAACCATTCCCATATACATAGAATCCTTACACTATCAAAGCAGGCTATTAAGCCCAACATGTCCACGCCAACCCTCCAAACAGCATTCCGCTATCTCTGTAACCATGTATTTCCCAGGGCTAATCCATCTAGTCTGCACAATTTCCCATGGCCAATCCACCTAAGCTACACATCTTTGGACTGAGAGGAAACCCACTCAAATACAGGGAAAATGTGCAAACTCCACACACACAGTCGCGCTGGAGTGGAATCAAACTAAGGGCCCTGACACTGTGAGGCAGCAGTGCTAACCACTAAGCCACTACAAATTCCACATTATTCCTCAAATAAAGAAAGCAAAACTGTATACAATATTTGAGGTGTGGTTTTACCAATGTCCTGTGAAACTGAAGCATATCCTCCTTACTTTTATAATAAAAGTGAAACACTGTAGATTCTGGAAATTCAAACAAACACAGAGAATACAGGAGAAACTTAGCAGGTCTGCAGAGGGAGAGAAACAGTTAATGCTTCGAGTCCAGTCTGACTCTTTTCTGAACTTACTTGTACGTTCATTTGCAATAGCCTTCTTCAACATTTGCTGTACCTTTGTACTAACTTTCTGTGACTCCTGCATGAGAATTGACTATATAAAAATATATTTTCTGTTTTTTGTTGCTTACTATGTCAAATACAGGCCAATGTGATGATACACTAGTGGCATAGTGTTTATGTGCTCTGGAATGGGAAGCCAGAGGACTGAACATATTTTCAAATCCTACCTTGACAAACAAGAAATTTAAAAGTTTATTATTTGAAATAATTGGGAATGTGGAAAGATTAGGAAAGGAGTAAAGCACTCAGACCTTTGAGGCTGCTCTGCCTTTCAATATGATCATGGTTGATCACCCAACTCAGTCCCTTGTTCCCACTTCCACCCCACACTCTTTGTTCCCTTTAGTTTTAAGAACTTTGTCTGATGCTTCTTGAAAATATCCAATGTTTTGGCTCAGCCACTTTCTGTGTCAGAGAATTTCACAGCCCACCCCGCCACCACCACCCCCAACTTTCTGGTTGGTTTTTGGAGATTTGGTCTATTCATTACCTTCAGGGAAGAAAATCTGCCACCCTTAAGCAGTCTGGTGAACATGTGATTGCAATTTCACAGTGATTGACGTTTAACTGCACCTGCAATTGTTCAGCAAGTAAATGGCTTAATACCTTCCTTTCATGGGAAATTATGGATGGATCTTAAAAGCTGTTTTTGCCTGCGATGCTTATGTTCCCTTAAAATAGGACATGGAAAAGCTAATTCCACTTCTTGGGGAAAGGATCAGAATTGTTTGTCATTATATTTCTGTCTGTATCCATGAGCATTCTCCACCCTTAGCGAAACTCTGAAAGAGGTAAAGCTGGATCAGTTTGCAGGAAACAAGTTGTCTCTGATACAGTTCTGACTGCGAGACATCTTTAGCAACTGTGTGAGAGATGAAGAAATCAATTATAAGACAGATTATCATGATGAGTTCTTAATTCCAAACCAAATAAAGGAGCAGGTTAGACTGGGATATTGATTCATAGCCAATTTTGGTTCTTGCAGTGAGAAATAATAGTTTCAATTTAAAATAACTTGAATCCTGTACATGTGTTATTGCATCCAACTGAAATGATTTCAGGACATAACCAATAAGCTTAATGGCAAACAGAGCATGCCTGTTGTATGTATCAAGCAGTGATAAAGAGTTTACTTCAGTCCATCGAATTTTGCTCATTTTAATGATCCCATGGGTGATAAATGTGTGTGCCAAGTAATTCTGATGGATGAGCTGTCAAGTTAGATAGGCACAATGCATAGATTCTTAATTTATCAATGTAATTATCCATTTGTTTATTCAGGGCAGAGTTAGTGAGATAGTTGACAGAACAAAGAAAAGGCTGAGGCTGGGGGGAAATAGCTAACTGGGGTCAAAATCACAATCGGATCATCCTTGATCTTCCTAAACGACGCAGCAGTCTCAAAAAGTTCAATGGTCTAATCCTGGCCCTAATTGCTGTTGATCTTTAAATCTTTATTATTGATAATTACCCAAAAAAGACAGGTCATTGCTAGCATGTGGTTAGTGTACTTTGACCTTAGTGATTGATCTAAAGAGTGCTGGGATGTGAGACCTCCAGTAGTCAATTCTTCATCTTGACAGTATCAGCAATGAATGGAAAGGAGAAACATTTTTATAACGGACAGGAAAAATGGGTGGTTGATTCATAGAAATTCATGGCGCACAAGGAGGCCATTCAATAATCCATTGAGTTCCGTGCAGGTTAATAATTCATTCAGACCTTCTCAGCAGATAGGCTAAGTGAAAGACATTTAACCCTTGACATGAGGCAGATCAAAGGACCTATCTGAAATTGAGCATGAAAAATGCTTAAAACTTTTGTGTTATTAAATTACAGCCACAATGAAAAGGACAATTTTTCCTTCCATTAATTAATATTAACCATTTTGTTTATAAGTATTCTTTTAATTGAAAATGATAAGAGACAACAGGAATAATTTTTGAGAAATGTCTCTACATTTAATTCTCCCAATAAAGAAACACATTTTTTGCACTCAATTTGTATGTTAGCACTGCAGGTTTCAGCCACTGTTTTCTTCTTAATTGTCATTGTGCGCGAGCTGACCTTTTGTGTGAATGTGGATGGACTGAATGAAAATGCTTGAACATGAATAACGATTCCAGAATGAATCCAGCTATGATGAACAATCCAATTGAATAATTATATATTTTGAAAATGAGGGAATCAACAAGCAGTAGACTAAATGCCCAGTGAAAACCTTTTTCTGAGTGGGAGGTGGAAACGATGATGATAAAGCTTTCAGCTTGACGTTGGAGCCAAGTTCCTGATCGCTTCCTTGTCTCTAGTAAATGAAAATGACCGGCTTTTGGCCACAGCAATAGGAACAGATGGTTTCAAACTAAAATGAATAAACAGCATCGTTCTAATGAGCATGAGAGAGTGACTGAGCTTTATACCTTGGCTCCCATTGAAAAGACAATTTGTATATCCTTGCTAGCTTTTCAATAATATTCTGCATGTTGTTTCAGCAGGAAGCTAAGCCAAAATAATGAAAGATTCAATTCCTTTCACGCTGCTCCCACTTTGCTGACCTTTGCCATGGCAAATTCCTCCCTGTGTTCAAGGAACACGCCACATGTGGTTGGTGAATGAAGGTTAAAAATAAACTCAGGATAGAAATTAAAATAGAAAATGCTGGGAACGATGGATTAGCAAGCATCTAAAAAGGAATTGACCAGTTAATGTGGGGAGCTAAAAGTCTTCCTCATAGCTCCTATCAAAGGGTTTCACCTGAAAGGTTTCTCTATCAGGCATGGATTAACTTCTATAGTGTCTGACATTAACTTTTCATGACAAACAAAATAAGGCTATTTATAGATTGAAGTCATATTTACTGCAAAACCAAAGATAGTTTACCAATGAAAGGCAATTGATGATGCGACATGTAAATTTTCTATTGATTCCATTTGACCAGTAATTTTTTCAGATAACACATAACCATCTTAAGCAAAGTCATAGAGATCTGCAGCCCAGAAAAAGGCCCTTCGGTCCGTCATGTCTATGACAGTCAAAAACAACCACCTTGCTATTCTCATCCCATTTCCCAGAACTTGGCATCGCAAATGCACATTTAAACATTTTGTCAACATGATGAGGGTTTTTTCCTGTCCCACCCTTACAGGTTGTGAATTCTAAATTCCTGGAGAAAGTGAGGTCTGCAGATGCTGGAGATCAGAGCTGAAAAGGTAGGGAGGAGGGACTTGGGGGAGGGGGCGATACAGTCGATACACCGCATCTCCTCCAATTCCCGCTCCTCTGCCCTTGAGCCCCGCCCCTCCAACCGCCACCAGGACAGAACCCCACTGGTTCTCACCTACCACCCCACCAACCTCCGTATACAGTGTATCATCCGCCATCATTTCCGCCACCTCCAAACGGACCCCACCACCAGGGATATATTTCCCTCCCCTCCCCTATCAGCGTTCCGAAAAGACCACTCCCTCTGTGACTCCCTCATCAGGTCCACACCCCCCACCAACCCAACCTCCACTCCCGGCACCTTCCCCTGCAACCGCAAGAAATGCAAAACTTGCGCCCACACCTCCTCCCTTACTTCTCTCCAAGGCACAAGGGATCCTTCCATATCCGCCACAAATTCACCTGCACTTCCACACACATCATCTATTGCATCCTCTACATTGGGGAGACAGGCCACCTACTTGCAGAACGTTTCAGAGAACACCTCTGGGACACCCGGACCAACCAACCCAACCACCCCGTGGCTCAATACTTTAACTCCCCCTTCCACTCCACCAAGGACATGCAGGTCCTTGGACTCCTCCATCGCCAGACCATAACAACACGACGGTTGGAGGAAGAGCGCCTCATCTTCCGCTTGGGAACCCTCCAACCACAAGGATGAACTCAGATTTCTCCAGTTTCCTCATTTCCCCTCCCCCCACCTTGTCAAATCCCTCGAACTTGGCACCGCCTTCCTAACCTGCAATCTTCTTCCTGACCTCTCCGCCCCCACCCCACTCCGGCCATCACCCTCACCTTGACCTCCCTCCACCTATCGCATCTCTATCGCCCCTCCCCCAAGTCCCTCCTTCCTACCTTTTATCTTAGCCTGCTGGACACACTTTCCTCATTCCTGAAGAAGGGCTTATGCCTGAAACATCGTATCTCCTGCTCCTTGGATGCTGCCTGACCTGCTGCGCTTTTCCAGCAACACATTTTCAATTCCAAATTCCTGCCACCTTCAGGGTGAAAAGGCTTTTAATCATACCCCCTCAAAACATTCTACTCATTGCCTTGAACTTATGCCCTATGGTCATTAATCGTTCCACCAAGGGCAAAGTTATGTGTTACTTTATACTCGCTAAGAGTATAATGAACCACTCACAAACTTTCGAACTAAATATGGTTTTGCTGAGAAAGAAGGTTATTCTTGAGTGTATCATGCATTTTTTATAATTTGTACTGCCTTGGCCTGGCTTCCTTTGATCAGATTTGCTCAGGTCAGAGATCAAGATGTTCCTTCGAACAGTATTAATCAACACAATATGCAATAGGTAACTCTGCCTGGTGCTGCTCAAGTTCCCACCTTCTACCAGAGTCTCTATCACATGACTACCAAAAGCATAGTTGCATCACAATGTACTTTACCGGCAGTTATGTTTATTAAAACCCCTTCTCCACATTGGGACAGGTCCACTCCCACATTCTGCAATCACTATCAAGTATACAGTCCCAAACCGTTCATTTTTAAAACAAGCAGTTCTCCAGGAATGTTTCAGTGCAGCCAGTATTTATTGATTAATCCTCATTGTCTTTGAGAAGTCCCAGTGGTGATGGTGGGCCACCTTCCTGAAGTACAGCAGTCAGTGAATTAATGCTGTTTCCAGTTCACAGAAACGCACATGGAGCCCTGGGATTTTGAGCCAGTTAGAGGTGACAGGATTGCTGGTAGAATGTCTCAGTTGGATTCGATGTGATTCTCGATAATGAAGTTGGAGGTAACAGGAAATAAAAATTGAAAGAACTGTGGATGCTGCAAATCAGAAACAAAACCAGAAATTGCTGGAAAAGCTCAGCAAGTCTGGCAGCATCTATGGAGAGAAATCAGGGTTAACATTTTGGGTCCAGTGACCTTCCTCAGAACTGATGGGAGCCAAGAAAACATTGTCTTTTTTTAGGTAGAAGATGGGGGTATGGGAGATGGAATAAGGAGTAAACGATAGATGGAGATAGAGCCCAAAGAGACAGAAGAACAACTGGACAGATAAAGGAGTGGATAATGGTCAGCCATGAGAATGAATACACTGCAGATGCTCATGGGGCTTGTTCGTGGCTAACAGTGGGTTGTGTATAATAGCAGACTGTGTGATAACAAAGCCTGGTGTGTGGGGTTGGGATAGAGTCATGGGAGAAGGTGTCTAAAATTGTTGAACTTGATATTGAGTCGAGAAAGCTGTAGAGTTCCCAAGTGGAAAATGAGATAGTGTTCTTCCAGCTTGCATTGAGTTTCGTTGGAGCACTCCATCAAGCCTGAGACAGAGATATTGGTCAGGGAACATGTGGTGTGTTGAAATGGCAGGCAACTGGAAGCCCTAGATCTTTTTTTTTTATGGACAGAAGATAGGTTTTCTGAAAAGCGATCACTCAGACTACATTTCATCTCCTCAATGTAAAGATCACATTGCAAGAGCAAAGGCAGTAGACTAGATTGAGTGAAGTGCAGATAAAGTTCTGCTTCACCTGAGAAGTATATTGAGGAGGGAGGAAGTAAATTAGCAAGTGTTACGCCTTCTACAGTTTCGGGCAAGGTGCCGTGGGGCTGTGGGGGTTGGTTGGAAGAAATGGAGACCCTGAGGCCATCCTGATGGGGATAGTTGTATAAAGGGATTGTGTGTTCGTGGTAAAGAGGAAGTGGCTGGAAGTATACGGCACGGTGGCACAGTGGTTAGCACTGCTGCCTCACAGCGCCTGTAGACCCGGGTTCAATTCCCGACTCAGGCGACTGACTGTGTGGAGTTTGCACGTTCTCCCCGTGTCTGCGTGGGTTTCCTCCGGGTGCTCCGGTTTCCTCCCACAGTCACAAAGATGTGCGGGTCAGGTGAATTGGCCATGCTAAATTGCCCATAGTGTTAGGTAAGGGGTAAATGTTGGGGTATGGGTGGGTTGCGCTTCGGCGGGTCGGTGTGGACTTGTTGGGCCGAAGGGCCTGTTTCCACACTGTAAGTCTAATAAAAAAAAAGAGGAAGTGGCTGGAGTCCGCAAATTGGGAATTCTGAAACTGACACGAAGCGTCAGAGGATTCACGGATATAAGTGGGAAGGGACTGGACAAGGGGAGAGACAAACCAAGTTGAGGTGGGAAGAGATGAATTCTGTGGGGCAGGAGCAGGCTGAAACAATGGGTCTGCCAGGCAGTCCTGTTTGTGGGTTTTGGGAAGAAGGCTAAATGTGAGTTGTGCAGGGCTGGGGAATGATGTGCATGGAGGCAGTTAGGGTGGGGGAAGGTCCCTGGTTGGATTGAGGATGGTGATTGTTGTGAACAGAATAACCTGATGGTCCATCATGGGGTCATGGTCCAGAAGAAGATAGGGACTGGTATCTAAGAGCTGGTACTCAGCCTCTGCAATTTTGAGGTCAGTCCGCCAGACTACAACAGCACCATCCAGATCAGCACAAGCTTAATAACAAAGTCAGGGTTGGGTCTGAGAGCACAGGGTGCAGTCAGTTCCCAGTAGGAGGAGAATGGGTGAGGGGGGTGCAGACAAATTGAGGCGACCATTGTCATGACAGTTCTCAATGAACAGGCTGAGTTTAGGTAAATGAGCAAAGGGAGGGGTGGAGCTGGGCAAAGGGGTCTGGGAGACAGTGGGAGGACTCTTATCCAAAGAAATGGGCACAGGGGTGGGGGAAGATGACAGAAGGAGAGTTCAAGGTCATTTGGTGCCTGAAATTCAGCTCTCAGATGCCTGCCCCTATCTCCTGAAATTCACTAAGGTGGGCATGTACAGGCATAAAACAGAGCCTTTTGCTGAGTCACAGAATGCTCAGCATCAGAAAGCGAAAGGTTAGAAGGGATGGTGAATACCCGACAGGAGGTGGGGTTGGGATTGGGGATGAAGTCAGAGGGAGGGGAGCGGAGGAAGGACCTAGGGGGCCATGAGTATCCCTGAGTTGTTGCATCTTGTGGCCTTGATACCTGAAAGGAAAAGAGGAAGTTTCTTGTTAGCACGGCAATGGAACCGGAGGATGAAGTGGAACGGGAGAGTGGTGCAGCTCTGAGCAAGCATGGAGAGAGAGATCGAGAGTCTGCACGTGGTGCCACACAGCACTCAGTGTGGATTTCTGGGTACAGTGAGAGCAGCTGTCTGTGGAACATTGAACATTGCGGAAAATCAATGATCCTAGGTGGATTCAAAACAGGAGGGATTCAATTTCAGTTGGAATCCATGTGGGGCGAATCTGAACCAAAGGCAGTCACTGAGCTGCAGCAGACACAGGGTTAATTATGAAAATAGCTAGATTTAATTTCGCAGCCATCTCAGAATCAGATGTAGCCTCAGTGGACAGCACGGCTACCTCAGCGTCAGAAACCTGTGATTCTGTTGTACAGGATAGTACCTGAAAGGGTTAACTGATATCAGGAGGTAATGTTTGGCCATCAGGTTCTAAAGACTGTTCCTAGGAAGACCCAGCCAGATGCTTGGTTGCCTTGATGTTGTGCACCAGAATGCTTCAGTATAAGTAAGTGTATAATTACTCCCAGCCAGTGATCTTATCACGGATTCTCATACAAAGGGGACATGAGATAGCTTTGGCAAATAGAATTAAGGAGAATCCAAAGGGTTTTTACAAATATATCAAGGACAAATGGGTAACGAGGGAGAGAATAGGGCCCCTCAAAGATCAGCAAGGCGGCCTTTGTGTGGAGCCACAGAAAATGGGGGAGATACTAAATGAATATTTTGCATCAATATTTACTATGGAAAAGGATATGGAATATGTAGACTGCAGGGAAATTGATGGTGACATCTTGCAAAATGTCCATATTACAGAGGAGGAAGTGCTGGATGTCGTGAAGTGGTTAAAGGTGGATAAATCCCCAGGAACTGATTAGGTGTACCTGAGAACTCTGTGGGAAGCTAGAGAAGTGATTGCTGGGCCTCTTGCTGAGATATTTGTATCATTGATAGTCACAGGTGAGGTGCCGGAAGACTGGAGGTTGGCTAACACGGTGCCACTGTTTAAGGAGGGCGATAAAGACAAGCCAGGGAACTATAGACCGGTGAGCCTGACCTCTGTGGTGGGCAAATTGTTGGAGGGAATCCTGAGGGACAGTATGTACATGTATTTGGAAAGGAAAGGACTGATTAGGGATAGTCAACATGGCTTTGTGTGTGGGAAATCATGTCCCACAAACTTGATTGAGTTTTTCAAGAAGTAACAAAGAGGATTGATCAGGGCAGAGCAGGAGATGTGATCTATATGGACTTCAGTAAGGCGTTCGACAAGGTTCCCCATTGAGACTGATTAGCAAGGTTAGATCTCATGGAATGCAGGGAGAACTAGCCATTTGGATACAGAACTGGCTCAAGGTAGAAGACAGAAGGTGATAGTGGAGGGTTTTTTTCAGACTGGAGGCCTGCGACCAGTGGAGTGCCACAAAGGATCGGTGCTGAGTCCTTTACTTTTTGTCATTTACATTAATGATTTGGATGCGAGCATGAGGTACAGTTAGTAAGTTTGCAGATGACACCAAAATTGGAGGTGTAGTGGACAGTGAAGAGGGTTACCTCAGATTACAACAGGATCTTGATCAGATGGGAAAATGGGCTGAGAAGTGGCAGATGAAGTTTAATTCAGATACATGTGAGGTGCTGCACTTTGGGAAAGCAAATCTTAACAGGACTTATACACTTAATGGTAAGGTCCTAGGGAGTGTTGCTGAACAAAGAGACCTTGGAGTGCAGGTTCATAGGTCCTTGAAAGTGGATTCGCAGGTAGATAGGATAGTGAAGAAAGTGTTTGGTATGCTTTCCTTTATTAATCAGAGTATTGAGTACAGGAGTTGGGAGGTCATGTTGTGGCTGTACAGGACATTGGTTAGGCCACTGTTGAAATATTGCGTGAAATTCTGGTCTGCTTCCTATCGGAAAGATGTTGTGAAACTTAAAAGGGTTCAGAAAAGATTTACAAGGATGTTGCCAGGGTTGGAGGATCTGACCTACAGGGAGAGGCTGGACAGGCTGGGGCTGTTTTTCCTGGAGCGTCGGAGGCTGAGGGGTGACCTTATAGAGGTTTACAAAATTATGAGGGGCATGGATAGGGTTAATTGGCAAAGTCTTTTCCCTGGGTTGGTGGTGTCCAGAATTAGAGGGCATAGGTTTATGGTGAGAGGGGAAAGATATAAAAGAGACTTAAAGGGCAACCTTTTCATGCAGAGGGTGGTATGTGTATGGAATGAGCTGCCAGAGGATGTGGTGAAGGCTGGTACAATTATAACATTTAAGAGGCATTTGGATGGGTATATGAATAGGAAGGGTTTGGAGGGATATGGGCCGGGTGCTGGCAGGTGGGCCTAGATTGGGTTGGGATATCTGGTCAGCATGGACGGGTTGGACCGAAGGGTCTGTATCCATGCTGTATATCGCTATGACTCTATGACTCTAAGTCAAGTTTAGTGTCACAAGCTATTAATTACAATGTCATAATATCAGCACAAGACAGGGCTAATCAACGACTGGAAATTTATTGTGGAGATCCAACCCAATTGGTATTGGTTACGAAGACCATGACTGATAGGAATAATTGGTGGCAACCAAACTACCCAAAACCACCCTGAGAGTTCTGATGGACAAGACCACAACAAACAGAAGGCCCAAGGCCCAATCTAGAGATTTAAAACCTAAAACAACAAAGCTGTGAGTAGAATGGTGCACTGTCAAAATGTGATGTCTTTCAGACAAGGTATTGACACAAGGACCCATCTCCGACCATCAAGTAAATGTAAAAGATTCAATGGCATGATTTCAATCAGGGAATTCTGCCTTAGCAACATTTATCCCTCAGCCACCATCAGTAAACCAGATGGTTGTACTGTTATTGGTTTGGGGTTTGTAGGAACTTTTTGTGTGCAAATGTTTTGTTGCGTCTCTTACAATACGAGAGTGGCTATTCTTAAAAGAAGGAGTTCATGTAACGTAATGAGGGACATTGTGAAAGGGGAAAATCTTTCTTTATCAGCAAAAGACTATTCAATGTGTAATGATGTCTTGTTTCAAAAGCGGCATATATCACACACGGTGCCTCATATCTCCATGAGCTTCTGGTGTGACCAACTTTATCAGACATTCAAAAATCACCATGACTGGCATTGTTGAGTCATGGAGATGTACAGCATGGAAAAGGCCCTTCAGTCCAACTCATCCGTGCTGGCCAGAATTAAACTAGTCCCATTTGCTCCCACGTGGCCAATATCACTCTAAAGGAGAAAGCGATGATTGCAAATGCTGGAGATCAGAGTCAAGAGTGTAGTGCTGGAAAAGTATAGCAGGTCAGGCAGCAGCCGAGGAGCAGGAGAATCAATGTTTCACGCAAAAGTCCTTCATCAGGAAAACGTCCCATTTCCTGCTGAAGGACTTTTGCCCGAAACGTCGATTCTCCTGCTTCTCAGATGCTGCCTGACCTGCTGTGCTTTTCCAGCACCACACTCACGACCCATATCCCTCTAAATCTTTTCTATTCATCTGCACATGCAGATGCCTTTTAAATGTTTTTCAAAGATCATTCATCAAAGTTACGAAAGGGTTTCAGGGAGCTACTTCACAAATTGAACCATTTGGTCATTAAAATGCACTGACTTAAATATTTTTAACATCGGTTTATGGAACTGATTTTACACTCACACAAATACTTGCATGGAAACAGCTGTCTCAGAATCAGTATTCAATGTACGCTGTGATGTTCCATTCAGCTTTTAAGCTGACCTAAATACTTTTATTCCATGTCAAAAAGCTTGATTTAAATATGGCAATAGTTTCAGGTGGATTTGAATGGGGCACACAGTGCAGTTGCCCCATCTGTTTAAATTGTGTCGCTGCATCCACTCTGCATCTGGGGAGGATTAAATGGAAGATGTAGCTACAATAAAGCTCTTACAGGGGTTTGAAGAGAATTGGTCGCCTCACCAGTTTGACAGCTGGAAAAAATAAACTTCAAAGCAATTGCAGACATTTCAATGCATTCTAACATTTTCTTTTTAGGTTACAAGTTATTTTTACTCTGCAATTTGCTTTATGACTGCTTTCGGTACTTGCTCTGAATGATAAGGATGTGAATATTGAACCGAAATATTCAAATATAATTTGCAAATTCATCTGAAAGACAATTATAGTTGAAGCAGCTGCAGGGCTTTTTGAGAAGAGAAATGAAAAGCTTAACTGTTGAGGTACCTTCCGCCTTTTTCAGTAAACTCGAGGGACACCAGCACATATTGCAAATGCTATCAATGGTTGCCAGAGTCAACGAGTTAAAATTAATAAGCAGAGTTTTTAATTTGATTCAAGCAGAATAAGTGAGTGAGATGGCCCAACATGAGAGAAGGCAAGGCAAAAAATCCAAGTCAAACTGGCACCACTGCCCTTGGTATAACTAACTGTGTCAATGAACTATGGCACCATTAACCTGGCAATGACAGAAAGGAAATGTCTCTGCAGGATTTGGAACAGTGGATTTTTTTTTCCTCAGCAAAGGAATCACAGTGAGGCATCTTCAAACCCACTGCTGCACTTTATGAAATGAAGTAGCTGAACCGGAAAAATACTGAAAGACTCAAAGTTGCAAGGTCGTGTCTTATTGACGGGAACTGACAGTGTTGGCAATGTGCTGTGCCAAGACTGCAGAGATAGAAAAGGAACAGATATTGGAAAGCTGAACACTACAATAAATGAATCTTCAAACAAAACCTCTTGTTAGATGATACTGGTCATATCCATTAGGAAAGAAGATTATCCAGATTGGGAAAAGGACAGCTTAATGCCGTTTTGCTAGACACATGAAGATAAATCCTTCCCAATGCCATGTTTAAGCCTGTGTGGAAGCTATAATTCCGGGATGGTCCAAGCACTGAGTGCCTGGGACTTGGGGAAGTGGTCAGGTGAGTTTAGTTTCACATTCAATTTGGTTTTCTATCTTCTACCTCACTGACCTCAACTAATGTTGAGGCTGAATACTTCCAAGGCTATCAACATTTTATAACGTCTTTGAACTCCATTACAGTTCAGGCCGTCTGCTGTCAACAATGTTCTGTCATGTCAGACAAGAAGAAATAACCTTAATTTGTGCAGGGAAGGTCCCTGTTCATAATAATAATAATAATAATCACAGGGTCATCTTATGTATGAGTCAGCCAGCCTCCCACATGATTATTTTGGAATAAGTAGGGTGCGAGGATGTGACAATATTAAACACTGTAAGATGCAGCCTGTGTGTGTGTGTCTATTTGAAGGTTGTCTTGTTCATGAGAAGCAGTTCCTGTTCTACTGGAGCTTCTTATGGATTAAACGTGAAACATTGGTGAAATTCTGCACTAGCGAGTAAAGACTGCTATCGTTAAATAAATACATAAAACCCTTGGGAAATGCCGCGAAAATATTTAACCAGCTGTTGAACGAAAATAGGGGCCCAATAGGCACAAACACACTCAGCAGAAGAGGTTAGCCATTTGGGACAAATGTGAGAAACTTTCAATCAAGAGATCCTAAATCCTTAGAATTCTTCCCCAGAGCACTCTGGCTGTTCAATTATTGAGTATATTCAAGACTGAGAGGTAAATGGTCCTAAAGGAATTAAGGGATCTGGGGATAATGTAGAAAACTGAAGTCAGGGTGAAAGTACACCATAATCTTATTGAGTGACAGGGAAGGCAGGAATTACCCCCCAAAAAAATGCCATGGTGCAATACTAATGTCTTTGGATTAGTAACCCAGAGTCCCAGACTAATGTTCTATGGATGAGAGTTTAATCCCATCATAGCAGATAAAATCATTGGTCCATTAGAAACAGCAGTAGGTCATTTGGCCCCTCAGGTCTGCTCCAACATTCATCAGGACCATGGCTGATCCAACACTCCTCATGGTGAGGTGGTGAAATATTGCTTCGATAAAACCTGGAATGAAAAGTTAGCCTCGTGTCAGTCTCGCAACAGTTATCATAACAACCCATTTGGTTCACTAACATCCTTTGGGCAAGGAAATCTGCATTCCTTACATGGCCTGGCCGACATGTGACTCCAGACCCCCAGTAATGTGGTTTACCCTTAACTGCCCTCCGAAATGGGCAAACAAGCCACCCAGTTCAAGGGCAATTGGGGACAGGCAACAAATGCTGACCTTGCTGGTAGCATCCACACCTCATGAAAGGATGAAAACAAAGGTATTTTCATTGGTTATATCTTTATAGGGAAGACGGTCTTTGACAAGTTTATTTTATAAACATCCCTACATTTGTTTCCAGTTACATGGCTCTAATTTTAATGGGAAGGATGGGTGTGTGTGGGGGGGGGGGAGCTTGCGGGAGGGGGTCTGGGTGTTCCTGGTATTGAATGCGGGGTGGGGGCACTGGCCATCAATCAGTATGGAGGGTGAGGGTATTGGTCCAGGAGACAGTCAATGAGACCTGGGGAAATCGGGGCTTCATGGTGGTGACTGAAAGAGTTCACAAAAAATTTTCAAAAGGAAAAATGTGTTCTCTGTGACACTAACCATTTCAAATCACTACAGTGCAGAAAGAGGCCATTCAATCTGCGTCTAATCTCCCAGACACTGTGTTCCCTCCCTATCTCATAACTCCACATTTACGCGACTAACTCCATTAGCCTGCACACGATAGGGCAATTCCATCTGACCTGCACACCTTTGGACTGTGGAAGGAAACATGTACAGACAAGGGAAGAATGTGTAAACTCCACACAGTGACCCAAGGGTGGGTGCCCAGCATGGTGAGAGAGCAGTGCTAACCACTGTGTTACTTTGCCACCCTGCATTGCATCACCTTAAATCTTTGTTGGCACCACACCATATACCTGGAGTTCCACATAATCCCAATAGTAAACAGAGTTAAACATTCATTTCCGAATAACACATCACCAGTTAGAGTAATGCAGGGCTGAAGCAGAAATAGCTCAAAGTCATTTGCATTAAACCAAATAAGTCATCGTTTGCTGTAATTATATCTGCAAATATTTAATTTAGGCTGGCTAACATCACCGGTTGGGAGCTGGTGTGATGTGGGTGAGAACCAGTCTATGCCTTTATGACGTAAAAAGTTGTTGTTGTTTAAAGAGAAAATCATCACAGAAAGCTGGTGGTGAAAAAAGGGAGATTAATGTGTTTTTTTCCAAGACTCCCACATGCTCCACTCAGACTGACAGAGTCACATTGAACAAAACTGCTCAAAGAAACCAACCAGAGAAGGAAAATGAACTTGAAGTTGAGATTCTGAAGAAGCATCATACCAGATCAAAACATTAGTTTCTCCAACATTTTTCATGTCTGTTACCTCTCCTCAGGAACTTTCCAACCCGGTTTCATTTGGAGGATCTCTGAGGGTGAAGCTTTAACTAGCAATAAGTCTTACCATCCATTAGTTCAGAGTTTTCAACACCGTGGACCTGTACTCTTCTTTAGAAAGCCCAGTTCAGAGACACCTGAAGAATTGGAATGGAAGCAAGGTAGGAGGACAATGTGTGTGGCAGTGAGTGTGATAGCAAGTGTGATAGTGAGTGTAACTGTACATGTGATATTCACTGTTGTAGAGAGTGTGACAGTGAATCTGAAAGTGAGTGTGATAGTGATTGCAATAGCAAGTGTGATGGAGATTGTGACAGTGAATATTATCCTGAGTGCGATAGTGAGTGTGACAGTTTGTCATGGAAGATAAGGCAGATGTTGCTGGAAATTGAAAGCAACACAAGAATTAGCCAGAGAACTGATCACATGCAATCTAGATTGTTGATGTATAATACCTCTCTCTCTCTGTGAACAAGGAGTCTGGAGGAGTTGCATCACTGCGTCTATGCCAATGTGGCAAAACCCAGAAGGAGAAAAGTGCAGGTTTAAGAGACATTTGGATAGATACATAAATATGAAAGGTTTGGAGGGTAAGGGCCAGGAGCAGGCAGGTGGGACTAATTTATTTTGGGATTATGTTCGGCTTGGACTGATTGAACTAAAGGATCTGTTTCCATGCTGTATGACTGTATGATAGTTCTTGCTAACTCTACTACCTTGTCATCATGTCAAACAACATGACATGGCATGAGTCCCCACTGCTGTCTGAATGTGCCAGTTACCTGGGTGACTGGATGACACCCTGAGTGTAAGTGTATAAAACCCCTGTGGCTGCCTATGGCATACGAACTGAATGTAATCAGCACTCTCACAGCCACAAGCATGAACTGTCTGCCCAGATGATCTTGGCTGCAGGTCTTTGTATATTAATTGGCCTGGCCCTGCTATTTTCTCTTGTAAAGATGAATTACATTCATACAGTGTCTATCATATTCTCAAAGTGATTTAAGTATAATTTCAATTTATCCAAAGTGTGTAACCACTTGCCTTGTGGATGTACATGGCAAGGTTCAGCGCACAGATGTGCACTTTGCTCCTCTTCATGCGATCTGTGCGCCCTGTGAGTTTTTTGGGGTAGGCTAACATTTTCTTGGATGCAACACTGGCCCATTGTATTCTCCCCCATCCAGGTGTGACTGCTTCTTGTCACTGAAAATGCCAATCGAGGGACTGAACCTGCTTCAAATCTCAAGCTCAAACAGCAACGCTTGCTGTGAGAAGGATCAAAATGATCCCAGTGGTCTCCTGTGTCCTTGCCCTGTCAGAAGCTCATCCAACTCCATCCAGGCAATAAAGACCGCTTTAAATATGCTTCAGCTCCAGCAGCTGTGTCCGGCTGTAGGCTTCCAAACGAGTTATTTATGCCTGACTCTAGTCAGTGCTGGCACAGATTATACCTCCTTTCTTATTAGGCTAACCTCCCCTTGACGTACTGTGAATGGAACTCCTGGCCTTTGGTGCACCAATTGTTTATAAATAGACACTACATTCAAACTACATTTTTAGCCATTTATTTTTGTGATACACTGTGAAGGACACACTTCTTGCCCTTGGCTGATTACCCTGAGAAGGTGATGGTTATCTACAATGTTAAATGCTAATGCATGTTTCATCCCATCACATCACTTGCTCAGCATTTGGCCATCTGTCCTAACAATATTGTTTAGCTCAGTGCCAACTTTCACTTGATAATCTTTCTTTCAGATGGACTCCTTGAGATATCTTTATTCCATTTAGATGCAAGTGTCATTACAGAAATAAGGAGGTGACATATAGATGCTTATAACCCCTGTCCCCACAATACTTATTATGAACAATGTAGATACAACAGAGGCCAAAATGTAAGATAAATGATAAATATTGAAAGTTCCTAGAGTGACCATCACTGACATTTCCATTTGCAGAGCAGGGAACAAACACGAAGTGATTTACACCAGATAGTCATTAATAAAACAAACAAAGCTTCATGAGATATATTTTAACCAGAGCAGCTAGAAGGTGGAACGCCATTTTGTTTTATTCAATCAGGCAATGTGGGCATTGCTAGCCAGGCTCACATTCATCGCCCAGACTCATTTGTCTCAGAGAAAGTGGCAGTGACCTGCCTTTGAAAACCTTGGCTGTCCATTTGGTGGAGATACACTCACGGTTGTGACACATCACTGAGGTGAGGCGAGGAGATTTACACAGATGGGATTAGAGGAAGTTAGATAAACACATGAGGGACTTTGTTGAGGTTTGATGAAGAGATATGAGATGACACTGGATTGAACATTTAGTTCACAGAAGTTTTCAGCAGAATAAAGTTGAATAAAGTTGTTTCCAACCCATCATCACCTCTCGTTTTCTAATTTTGTTCACATATTTGTCAAGCTGTGGGATGATTGGGAAGCATCCGGGAAACAAACCAAAATGTTTTAATCACTGTACTTTAGTTCCTACCAGTAAACTCCCTAGTATCTGATGCATCCCTTTAACCACATCATCAATACCTTCAGAGCTCCACAGAGGACATTTGCATATGCATCACATTTGTTAATGAATTGCCTTAAAATTCAAAATACTTATCCCCAGACTACATTTTCCCTTTAAACACAGTTGATGCTACACTACTGGGTTCATACTCTATGGACGTGTCTTCTATATTTTTGGCAATGTGCCCTAATGTTCTGTTTGTCTTATGAATAGCTATCTTGCAGAGCAGAAATAAATATGAAGACTAGGCTATGAATATTTCCAAAGTTTTTGTTCATGATTTCAGCCTTTTGGCTTGTATTAAAGGTATTATTCACACCTATACAGACTACTAAGCAATTATCCACATTAAACCAGACATCAGCAGACCCTCTGATTTATATCTGCCTCCACAGCCATTTTATCTGTCCCCACAGCTGCTAGATATTTCTCAAAGCCAAATAATTCTCTGTCATGTGAAATTCAGAAATCCAGAGTCCATTATGGTACACTCTAATACTCTGATGTATAACAGAATGTATTCCAGACCATACAGATGTTTGAAACAATTTCATGACACCACAACATCTGATGTTCCAGTACAAAGGTGCACATTCACCTACAGTTCCCCTCCCCCCCCCCACCCCCACCCCCTTCTCTCTCTCTCTCCCTGAGTCATGGAGTCAATGTTATCGGCCGGTTATGTGCATGCAATCCATGCAATGTCAGTTATCAGTTGCCCAAACTGTGCACATATATCTGTGATATTCCAACCTTTGTTGTAAATAAGCTTCATGTTATCTGACTCAACAAAAACCAGGCTCTTTGTGCTATATGTTACATGGGTTAAGTACAGAAAATCACAAACTTCGTGATGCACACAGAAACATTATTCATCCATTTGAGCTAGTCCTGTCTATCAATGAGTTGATGACTGATTTATTTTTCAGCTTCACCCACCCTGTATATACATCTGTATTGATACCTATTATGCCTTTTATAGCAAAAATCTAGCATTTCTGATTTGAAATGATCACTTCCTTGCTTTCTGTAGTTTTGCTAATAGTCATTTTAATTTTGGTTGAAACCACTTGCCTCATTCAACATTCATTTTCTAAGAAATAGGAACAGGAGTAGACTGTTCAGCTCCTTGAGTCTGCTCCACCATTACATGCTAACTGGTTCAACATTCCTCATGGCCACTTTCCTGCTCTTTCCCCATAACTTTTGATTCCCTGACTGATCAAGAATCTCAGCCTCAAGTGTACACAAGAACTCTTCCTCCACAGTTCTCTGTGGCAAGGACTTCCAAAGGCTCCCAGCCCTCTGAGAGACAAAATTCCTCCCCATCTCAGTCTTAAATTGGTGTCTCTTTATTCTAAAACTATGCCCTCTGGTCCTAGACTCTCACATAAAGGGGAGCATCTTCTTGACATTGACCCTGTCAAGTTGCTTGAGAATCCTCTATGTTTCAATGAGGTCACCTCTCATTCTTCTAAACTCCAGTGATCAGAATCCCAACTTTTTAGCCTTTGCTCATAAGACAATCCATTCATACCAGGGATCATCCCTGTGACCCTTCTCTGAACTGCCTCCAATAATATAATAACAATCCTGGGGATATCAGGTTTGTTGATGTCTATTTCAGGGTCTTAAATATTGATGTGAAATGATTACCCAATAAATCCACCCATTCCTTATTTCCAATTCTCTTGTCAGTTTTCAAGAAGGCCACAATGTTCCTGGTTTTCTCTCTTTTTGTTATTATGTTTTTTTAAAAAAATTGTTAATTTTGATTCCACATAAAAGTTCCTTTTCAAACTCCCTTTGTGGCTCTTGCCATCTGAGTTGTTACCTCTTATTTCTTCATGTCACTCCTTGGTTCTGACAATTTATGCTCCTTTTAACATTTTCATTTGCTTTATTTTCTATGTTGTTGAATGTTGTTCCTTACTTCAATAGATAATTCAGCAAGGGACTCTGGAACGATGAAAGATAATGGAATTGGTCTGTGAAGCAGTTTTCCTTGTGGTGTTTATCTCATGAGGTTAGACTCTATTGTGTGTGACTGCATCTTTACTGTTGTTCTGTAGACAACAAAGTAATTACTTGGTGGCACAGAATTTTAACATTTCTGAAAGGAGACACGAAGTTGATCCTTTTTATCTTGTACTCATCAAGAGTTTTCAAACCAATCATGACGAGGGCAGGTCAAAACACTCTGACTTTCTGTCCCTTTTAGCTATGTTCAAGTCTGTAAAGTGATGATGATTTCTGGCAATGCAGACAGAGAGCCAAATAGTCTCCTCCTGTGCTGAAGAAGAAAAAAACAGAAGTGCTGGAGAAACTCAGCAGGTCCAGCAGCACCTCTGGAGAGAGAAAAAGAGTTCAGGTTTTGATTCTGATATACTACTCTGCAGAACTGACAAGGGGGTGGAATTGATGGTCTTCATGTTGTAGACAGAGGAGGCAAGAGAAACAGATGAAACAGAGTGAATTGGTGACTCCTCCTGTGCTTTCTCATTCTGTGATTTGAGGAATGCTCCTATCACACCTCATTCTGGAGTATTTTCCTTCTTTGTGCACTGATCAGGGGTACTGAGCCTTGAGGTTGATACTCTATTACTTTGGAGTGACATGAGGATAGTTTTTCACTCAGGGTGTTGTGAATCTTAGGAACGCTGTCTCTCAGAGGGCTGTGATACTTAGGAAGGTCTGTGCTGATCTTAATAGATTTTTGAAGGTATTTGTTTTGCCTATTTTCTTCAAAGGTGCAGAGTGCCGCAGGAACTTGCTTTTGTACTTGTCACATTTTGTCAGGGAACTTGAGAAGTGGTAAAGGTTACACCAGCTTGCTGATGAGATGAGCTTACACGTCAGTCTCAGTACGAACGATTGACAGGAGAGCACCCTGATCTAGTCTTCTGGCAGGATATTGTCGGATACAAAGCATTGAAATAAAAGGAGCCTGATGCTTTGATGAACCTACATCTGATACTTGTCCACTTCCTCTTCGTCTTCAAATTTAGTCGATAATCACCTTGTCCAAGGAGGTCTGACCTCATGGAGGTAAGGGGCTGAGAAAGCCTCCACTGCAAGCATTCCTGATCCTGTCTCACAGCTGCCTTTTACTGGGTAGGGAATATAAAGATTTAGAATTCCTTTTGAGTAAAATGATGGTCAAAAAAACTCTAACATCTGAAAATATTCCTGATTGAAAACGGTACAATCAGCTGTGTAATTAGTGTCCATGAGCTGTGTTTACATGTCACACATGAAAAGAAAAGAGATCCAGTCTGGATCTAAAGTATGACTTTCTCCTTGCGCATTCATGACAAATAATTCACTCTGTGTTGCTGGAAAAGCACAGCAGGTCAGGCAGCATCCAAGGAGCAGGAGAATCGACATTTCGGGCATAAGCCTTTCTTTGGGGCTCATCATCTGCTCTGGTAGATTCAAGCCTGAGTTTTCAAAACACTCCCTGGGTCTTGGATTAACAATTCAATGATAATATCACAAGTCCATCACCTCCCTTTTACAGTGTTTGCCAGCTGGAAACGTGAGATTTGAACCAATGTTCCTATAGCCTTAGCCTGGCACTTCTGGATCATAATTCCAGCATCATCATTTCCCCCAACCCTAATGCTCCATAATGTTAATGATTCCTTAGTTAGCCTGTTTCGAGAAGATTTATAGCTCAGGTTGTGAGTTTGCTTGCTGAGCTAAAGGTTCATTTTCAGATGTTTTGTCACCATGCTAGGTAACATCTTCAGTGAGCCTCCGAATGAAGCACTGGTGGTGTAGTCCACTTTTTATTTATAAGTTTGACTTTCCTTGAGTTAGTGATATAATTTCCTGTGGTGACATCATTTCCTATGATGAGGTCATTTCCTGTTCTTTTTCTCAGGAGGTGGTAAATGGCATTCAAGTCAATGTGTTTGTTCATAGAGTTCCGGTTGGAATGCCATGTTTTGAGGAATTCTTATGAGTGTCTCTGTTTGGCTTGTCCTAGGATGGATGTGTTGTCCCAGTTGAAGTGATGTCTTTCCTCATCCATATGTAAGGATACTAGTGAGAGTGGGTCATGTCTTTTTGTCGCTAGTTGATGTTCATGTATCCTGATGGCTAATTTTCTGCCTGTTTGTTCAATGTAGTGTTTGTTGCAGTTCTTGCACGGTATTTTGTAAATGACATTAGTTTTGCTTGTTTTCTGTATAGGGTCTTTTAAGTTCATTAGCTGCTGTTTTAGTGTGCTGTGGGGTTTGTGGGCTACCATGATGCCAAGAGGTCTGAGTGGTCTGGCAGTCATTTCCAAGATGTCTTTGATGTAGGGGAGAGTGGCTAGGGTTTCTGGACGTGTTTTATCTGCTTGTTGGGGCATGTTGCTGAGAAATTGGAGGACTTTGTTCATTGGGTACCCATTCTTTTTGAATACGCTGTATGGGTGATTTTCCTCTGCTCTGCATAGTTCCTCTGTGCTGCAGTGTGTAGTGACCATTGAAATAGTGTTCTAATGGAGCTCCATTTGTGGGTGTTGGGATAATTGCTTCTATAGTTCAATATTCATTCCATATGTGTTGTTTGCCTATAGACACTGGTTTGAAGATCCTCATTGGATGTTTGTTCTACTGTGACATCTAAGAATGGCAGTTTGTCATTGTTTTCCTCCTCTTTAGTGACGAAACAAATTAGCGAAACATTCAAGACCATGAATAACACCCTTACTGACATAAAATTCACTGAAGAAAGAAAAAAAACAATAAACTGCCATTCCCAGATGTTGCAGAGCGAACAGCCAATGGGGAAATGATCCATGATTCCTTAGTCGTTTTTTTCCTTTACTCCAGTGAAATGATGTAGTTTGGAAGGGAACAAAATGGTGATACACAGGGAGGGGTTAGAAGTGCAAAAGGCGTCTGAAAATTTAAGTATATTCAAAATGTTTGACAATATCAAAGGTATGTGGGACTTTGTAAATAGAGTGTAGAATTGTTTTTAAAAAAATGCTGTTATGCTCAGCATTTATAGTAAAACAGGAAGTCATCAAATCCATGGAGAGGAGTTTGGAAGGGTGATAGCAGGGATGAGTGATTTCACTTCTGTTGCGTGATTGGAGAAGTTCTGATTGTTTTCCTTTGAGCAGAGGAGGATGGGAGGAGAGTTGTAACAGACAGATCCAATGTTTATGAGGGGTATAGATTGGCCAAGTGAGGAGAAATTTCCTCTTCTGACAAGTGGGTTGATAAACAGAAGTCATAAATTCAATGTAAGCTGCAAATGTTGTAATTTGGGAGAGGTGACAGCCAATAATATTATCACTAGTACTGTTAATCCAGCAACCCAGCTAATATATTCGGAACCTATGTTCGAATCTCAACATGCTAGATGCTAGAATACGAATTTAATGCAAGTCCAGAATTAATGGTGATCATGAAAATTTTGTTGATTGTTGGAGTGCGGACTCATCTGGTTTATTCATATCCTTTACAGAAGGAAACTGCTGTCTTTATCTGGTCTAGCCTATATGTGACTCCAGGCCCTGCAACAATGTGATTGACACGTAAGTGCTCGATGGGCAATAAATGCTGACTTAGCAATTGCCACTTCCTGTGAATGAATAAAATCAGAAGGAAATGAGATTCTTAAGCCAGCCCACTAGGGGGTTTACAACATCTGGAATATATCACATAAAGGGAGTGAGAAGCAAATCCCATCAAAATCTTCAAAAGAAAATTGGACATATGCTTGAATGGATCTAACCTGTCAGGTTATAGGGGGCTGAACATGTAAAAGGTGGAATTTGTAGGCGGCACGGTGGCACAGTGGTTAGCACTGCTGCCTCACAGCGCCAGAGACCTAGGTTCAATTCCCAACTCAGGTGACAGACTGTGTGGAGTTTGCACATTCTCCCCGTGTCTGTGTGGGTTTCCTCCAGGTACTCCGGTTTCCTCCCACAGTGTTAGATAAGAGGTATATGTAGGGGTATGGGTGGGTTGCGGGTCGGTGTGGACTTGTTGGGCTGAATGGCCTGTTTCCACACTGTAAGTAATTAATCTAATCTAAACTGCACATACCTTACTAAGAGTCAGCACGTGTTTTGCAGGCCGAATGACCTTACCTTTTACTCTGAGGTTCTATGAACCAGTGCAGATGTGTCCAACAGCCTCTTTTTTTTTGTATTGTAACTCCTCATCAATCTTTATTCTACATGACAGATATATATATAATTAATGGCAACATGTATAAAGAACAGATTGGATGTTTGATATGCACTCTGCAGGAGCATAAATTTATGCAATTGGCTGTATAGTGTTGACATACGTGAATAGCAACATTCTGGATACAGTAATGATGAGCACTTTCAATGCTGTGATATTCTAAGTTCAGCGCTCGAGACTTGACTTTAATGATACACCTGCCTGATAAATGGAATTGACTAGGTTATTAGTTGTGTACTTGTAGATTGACAATTATTTGCACAGCTTGCTTTAAATTTATGTTAATTCTTTTCCACCACACATTTCTATTGTCTGAAATAATTATTAAGATGTAAGACTTAATTAAGTTTGTTTGAGGAAACCAGTTGTAGAATTCTGTAAGTAAACTGAAGTACAGAAAAATACACAGCGAGATGGGCAGCTTCACTAATGAGAGAAGCATATTTCATAGACCAGGAGTGACAGTTCTGAAAGTCTTATTCATGAATGAAATAAAATTAGCATCTCATTAATCCCCACTCGATAATCCACACACATCGCATGGAGAAACATTGACACAAGGTATTTTTCAATTGAATAAAGTACTTTCTTTATTCAGGACAAACAGAGTTAATGTTGTGAACCCAGTCTGGCTCTTCCTCAGAAATGACCTGAACCCAGGACTTGACAACAGGTGGGAAAGAGGCAACAGGAAATCACAATCAGGGGCTCATATATGTCAGCATGACATTGGGTTTACAAGTTGAAGGTAATGTCACAGAATCCCTACTATGTGGACACAGGCCCTTCAGCCCATCACGTCTGCACTGACCCTCTGAAGAGTATCCCACCCAGACCCATCCTCACAACCTTGTACCCTGCAATCTTGCATTTCTCATGATTAATCAACCGAGCCTACTGGGATGGACCAGGCCAAACCCCCGCGAAATATTTCACGAAAGTAGCCCAGACCCTAGCTTTGCTAGTTGCTTTAAGCAGGAGTAAGGTGGATATTTCAAGAGTGATGCAGCTGGCCCAACAACTTAGTTTTAAACAAAGCAGAATTTATTAGCAAGATAATCAAATGAAACACCAACAAAAGAGAAAAGAATATAGAATACCTTAAACTATCCAAAAACCCAACGGATTATCCCAACTCAATGGTGCTGTTCTAAATACTTGCAACAATCCCCATAAACATCCCCTTGGCACAAAAGGTAAAATTAAACACAGGTTCTTACTGGAAAGATGTCAGAGAGAGAGAGATAACAGAAAGATTTGGCATGGAACACCTTCTTCCTTGTAGCTATTTCTTTGACCAGCAGCCTCAAAATGGACTGACTGCTTGCTCTGAACAGCCAGATGCTAAATCCAAACCAAGCCAAACCAAAGCAGAGCAGAGCTGAGCTGGGAGAATGGCCACTCGGCTTTCATTATTTAAGTGTTTTTTTAAAATTTAAAAGCTTCTTCAAGTAGATCAAGCCAGAAATTTTGGAACCTGAGTCTTGTAAAACACTTGAAAAAAAACCAAGGCCAACACCACTTTGTTAAAGGAGCAGCATCACCACACTGCACGTTGCTGGACTCTATGGGCAATAAGCATAGCCAGTCCACATAACCCACACATCTTTGGGCTGTGGGGGAAACTGGAACACCCAGAGAAAACCCATGTAGCGTCAGGGAAAAACATACCAACTCCACACAGGCAGTCACCCAAGGGTGGAATCAAACCTGGGTCCCTGGAGCTGTGAGGCAGCAGTGCGAACAACTGAGCCACCATGCAGCCCAAATATGCAGATGACTTCTGGAGAAGACTGTGAGAGCAGAGGGAATGGCAAAGGCAGGAACATCTGAGGCAAAAGAAATTCAAAGATCCCTTGTATGACAAGAGTAAATTTTAAAAAGGCACAAATGACGTTTTTTTCTGGATTTTGATTGACCTCAGTCCTATGTGCCAATACAGAGTCAATGGTAAAATTGTGATGGAATCCTAATTGTATCCTTAAGGTCTGTATGGGGCAGACTTCCCCTGAAAACTGGCTATTCAAAATAATGAACCATAATTTTTCTCAATATTGAGAATGGAAATGTATGACTGCTATTTTAATCATGACGTAACTAGTGTTTGTGGTGCAGGCAAGGGATATGTTTGATATCCCTGCACTCCATACTACTTCTCTTCCTAACACAGAGTCAGAGAGTCATATAGCACAGAAACAGCCTGTTGTATTCCTGATGAAGGGCTTTTGCCCGAAACATCGATTTTACTGCTCCTCAGATGCTGCCTGTACTGCTGTGCTCTTCTAGCACCACTAATCCAGAATCTGGTTTCTAGTATCAGCAGTCATTGTTTTTATCTTCAGTCTAACTAGTCCATGTCAACCATAATCTCAAACTAAACTAGTCCCACCTGCTTGTGCTTGGTCTGTATCCTTCAAAGCATTTCTTATTCATGTACTTATCCAAATACCTTTTAACATCATAATTGTGCTCATATCCATCACTTTCTCTGGAAGTTCATTCCACACACAAATCACTCTCTGTGTAAAAAAAATGCCCCTCATGTTTTTTAAAATGTTTCTCCTATCACCTTAAGGATATGATCCCTAGTTTTGAAATACCCCATCCTTATTTTATAAACCTCTCAATCTCTCACGCTCCAGTGTGAAAAAAAGTCCCAGCCTACCCAGCCTCTCCTTATAACTCAAACCTTCCATTCCCAGCAACATCCTGGTAAATCTCTTCGAACCCTCTCCAGCTTGATAATATCCTTCCTAGAGAAAGTATGGGCACAGTATGCAAGCTCTCAATACCATCACTCACCAACGGGTGGGTTTGCTGTCAACATAGTCTTTTCTGGTAGGGAGCAGCAGGTCTTGCTTTAGGGCTCCTGTGACACAGTGGTAATGTCTCAGTCTCTGGACCAGGAGCTGTGGATTTAAATCCCACCTGTCTGAGAGATACATACGACTATTGCTGAACTGGTTGAGTAGAAATATTTCAACAGGCTGTGCTAAATTGATTGAGTAAGACCACCCAGTAGTCTAATGAGAAGAGGTGCTTATATTCAAAAGCAAATTGCTTATTCCATGGTAGTAATTACGTACAAGTTACACCTATATGACAGACAATCTTGCAGAGACTGAGAAAATTCCAGATGGCTGGTCTTAGTCTTTCAATGCTGTTCTTCCCTGAAGTCTTACAATATCAGCATAGTGCGTAGTGCTTATGGCGCTCCCAATCACTAATCCTTTCACACCTTTACATCCAACAAAGTCATCCAGCCCTAGATCCTTTCCCAATGATAGAATGCTTGCAAAGCAGGGACCAACACATGAGTGCAAGTGAATGCCACTCGCAGTGAACAAGACTTTGTATGTGAAATGAGTGCTCCAGATGCCTGAATATTTTCTCAAGAAGTGCTTGAATTGTGTTTGTAGCTCAGAGTAAACGGCAGTTCTTGGTAATCCCAATTGTGTGAACAGCTGCTATTTGCACATGCTAATTATCGTCAGACACTTGTACATGCCAGATTACAGTTCAGAGAACAAAAATATCTGTGACTGACTTTAATATTAAAATACATTTGAGTAGCCAGACTTTGCAAGGAGATCCTGAAGGTGCTCCTTTTGCAGAAAATTCCAATGAAACAGCAGGTAGTGTTCATAGCTTGAGTTTTCCTACAATATTCTTCATTTTTGTTCACCTCCTATGTTGATTATTCACAATATTAGGCAGAAACTAATGTTTGCAACCACTCTACAAAGTAAATGCAGCAATAGCTATTTGTAAAAATCAACCTGTTCATACACATTATGAGACAGTTCTAGAGCAGTTGGAACTTAAGTCATGAGTTGCTGGCTCAGAGGTAGGGACACTACCACTGCACAGTAAGCGCCCTTAAATGGAGCTGTATGATTGTTTCAAGTTACAACCTATCAAAGTAGAATAATTGCCAAGCTCTAATTCAATAAAGTGGTGTGCTGCATTGTTTGAACAAATAACAAAAACATGACATTTGATTGTTTTACTCAGGAGGTATGTAATATCCCACTTTATAAATTTAATGTTTAATGACTAAATGCAGTTGTCTCTCTACATCAATAGATTATTTTAGATATGCCAATGTTAAGTTCGTAGACTTTCTCAAGGGTATAATATGGGCCATGGATGTTAACCCAGCCAGCAGTACCCACATCCAATGAACAATAATAAAGAGAAGTTTGAATTTTAGTTGTACAGACACATAATTGCATTAACACTCCCTCAAAATAGTTTGCCCTCATTGATTATTTAATTTGTTAAAACAATATGGGTGAAAGTATGATGAAGTTGATTGTTTGCTATATCGGGAGTAGAATAGTTAGCTTCACAATGCCACAAAAACTGATATTTTAAAGATATTGATCAACGTTGACAGCTAAGCCTAACTGTTTTGTGGCTACAATTCCCTGTTTCCATCTGGGTGAAGTGCACTGATTAAAATTCAAGGCATCAGCTCCAGGTAAATTGATTTTTCTCAATATGAGATTTCAGTTTAGTTTAGAATCCAGTTTGGACGTGGCTTCGGAGGATTTGAACTTGAGTCTTTAAGAGGTTGTCTCAGTGTGGAATGCTCATCCTCAGGTCCGACTGTTGACCCACTGTCTGATAGGAGCCTGAATGATGTGGAATATGGTGAGAAATGTGGCAGGAGAAGTCTGGTGTGGTCTGTCACAGTGATGGCAACAATTTAGTGCATCTTCTATCCTACCATCCGCTGCGAGTGAGGTCAGTGCTGAGAAATCTTGAAATGGATTTTAGAGGGGATAGCTGATAACTAACAGCCTCCACCCCAAACAGCATCTGAGGGCATGATCCAGGGCACCAACCCCATGCAGCCCTCGCCCATGGACATTGACATCTGATATTTGTCACACTATCACAACCATCAAAGCACGTCTTTACTAGAACCTACAGGCTGGCATCCCTGGGTGCATTGATAACTAACATTGAAAGGCGACAGCAAGGACACTGTGTGCAGGGACTTGCTCCCAGCTCACAGACTGAGCTGTTTGCTCTTTTTTCTCATGCTCAGTCACTTCATATGTATTAACCAAAGTCTAAAGGCTATCAATAGTGCCACATTAACATGTTCTTCTACACAGACACAGAGGTTGGTCAGGGAGTCAGTCAGCAACACAGTCCACATTCAGTTCCAGGGCTTGACCACAGTCAGTTACCTGCTCAGGCCGATATATCCAGCTCCAGTCTAGGACCATAGCTTGGTTCTGTAGGGCTATCACAAGCCATCAGGGGAATCACATATCATCAGTGGTCACCTGTCCGGTCAGTCATGTGTGGTGACTGTTTAATGAAGTCAGTCGGAGGTCTTGGGCAATTAAATCCTTTGGGCATAGGGGTCTGTGTGTTGATTGTTGAGGAGGGTGCAATCATGGGTGAGTTGTGAGGGCAAAGGAGTCTCATTATCAAAAGGGGTGGACCATTCAAGTTTGTGGGGGTGGGTACAAAGCAGTGGCCTGTTTCGAGATGGGGACCAGTATGGTGATATGAATAAGGGGGAGAATGTGGAACAACATTGGGAGGGTATAGAAGGCTATGTTTGGAGTGTCATTGGCAGTGACCACTACCATGGCATCCATAGGAGGGGAGGAGTGTAAAATCCTGCCCAAAATCCACAAACCTGCCTGCCCCGGCCGACCCATTGTCTCAGCCTGCTCCTGCCCCACCGAACTCATCTCCCAATACCTCGACACGGTCCTGTCCCCTTTAGTCCAAGAACTCCCCACCTACGTTCGGGACACCACCCACGCCCTCCACCTCCTCCAGGATTTTCGCTTCCCCGGTCCCCAATGCCTTATTTTCACTATGGACATCCAGTCCCTGTACACCTCCATCCCCCATCACGAAGGACTCAAAGCCCTCTGCTTCTTCCTTTCCCGCCGCACCAACCAGTACCCTTCCACTGACACCCTCCTTCGACTGACTGAACTGGTCCTCACCCTGAATAACTTCTCTTTTCAATCCTCCCACTTCCTCCAAACTAAAGACCTCTTCGTAGGATATGTGGAACAGTCCATCTTCCGCAACTACACTGGCACTACCCCCCACCTTTTCCTCCGCTACATCGATGACTGTATCGGCGCTGCCTCGTGCTCCCACGAGGAGGTTGAACAGTTCATCAACTTTACTAACACCTTCCATCCCGACCTGAAATTCACCTGGACTGTCTCAGACTCCTCTCTCCCCTTCCTAGACCTTTACATTTCTATCTCGGGCGACCGACTCAACACAGACATCTATTATAAACCGACTGACTCCCACAGCTACCTGGACTACACCTCCTCCCACCCTGCCCCCTGTAAAAACGCCATCCCATATTCCCAATTCCTTTGTCTCCGCCGCATCTGCTCCCAGGAGGACCAATTCCAACACCGCACAGCCCAGATGGCCTCCTTCTTCAAGGACCGCAGATTCCCCCCAGACGTGATCGACAATGCCCTCCACCGCATCTCCTCCACTTCCCGCTCCTCCGCCCTTGAGCCCCGCTCCTCCAACCGCCACCAAGACAGAACCCCACTGGTTCTCACCTACCACCCCACCAACCTCCGCATACAACGTATCATCCGCCGCCATTTCCGCCACCTCCAAACGGACCCCACCACCAAGGATATATTTCCCTCCCCTCCCCTATCAGCGTTCCGCAAGGACCACTCCCTTCGTGACTCCCTCGTCAGATCCACACCCCCCACCAACCCAACGTCCACCCCCGGCACCTTCCCCTGCAACCGCAGGAAATGTAAAACTTGCGCCCACACCTCCACACTCACTTCCCTCCAAGGCCCCAAGGGACCTTCCATATCCGCCACAAGTTCACCTGTACCTCCACACACATCATCTATTGCATCCGCTGCACCCGATATGGCCTCCTCTATATTGGTGAGACAGGCTGCTTACTTGCGGAACGCTTCAGAGAACACCTCCGGGCCGCCCGAACCAACCAACCCAATCACCCCGTGGCTCAACACTTTAACTCTCCCTCCCACTCCACCGAGGACATGCAGGTCCTTGGACTCCTCCACCGGCAGAACACAACAACACGGCGGCTGGAGGAGGAGCGCCTCATCTTCCGCCTGGGAACCCTCCAACCACAAGGTATGAATTCAGATTTCTCCAGTTTCCTCATTTCCCCTCCCCCCACCTTGTCTCAGTCGGTTCCCTCAACTCAGCACCGCCCTCCTAACCTGCAATCCTCTTCCTGACCTCTCCGCCCCCACCCCACTCCGGCCTATCACCCTCACCTTGACCTCCTTCCACCTGTCCCACCTCCATCGCCCCTCCCCCTAGTCCCTCCTCCCTACCTTTTATCTCAGCCTGCTTGGCTCTCTCTCTTATTCCTGATGAAGGGCTTATGCTCGAAACGTCGAATTCTCTATTCCTGAGATGCTGCCTGGCCTGCTGTGCTTTGACCAGCAACACATTTGCAGCTGTGATCTCCAGCATCTGCAGACCTCATTTTTTACTACGAGGAGTGTAAAGGACCAGGCTGACATCAAGAAAGTGTGATGTCAAAGCTTGGGGGCAAAGTGGTAAAGATCAGTGTACTGGGTCTCCATGGTGGGGGGTATGGGCAGAAAAGGACTGTCTGGGTTGTGTGAGGTAACTAGATGTCGAGTCACTGAGGAAGTAGCTGGCAACCAGGAAGTGCTCAGTTCTGAAAGTATTCACCCAGAGCTGTATTCTCGTTGTCACTTACTGTTCACCAGATTTGAAAATACCTGGGACAGCACCAATGTAGATATGATGGCTGAAAGTACAGGATCTGCTGAATGAATGATTTAAACTGCTGGATTTCTACATAATTTTAACACTATTCATTTTAATTTTGATTTTTGGATTTTAAATTAATAACATACGGGCTTTATGTGCATCTGAAGTTAATAATTAATTTGCAAGCATTTCTGGAGCCATGGTGATTTCTTTTTCATCAGTTTTTTTTAGATTAGATTAGATTACTTACAGTGTGGAAACAGGCCCTTCGGCCCAACAAGTCCACACCGACCCGCCGAAGCGCAACCCACCCATACCCCTACATATACCCCTTACCTAACACTACGAGCAATTTAGCATGGCCAATTCACCTAACCCGCACATCTTTGGACTGTGGGAGGAAACCGGAGGACCCGGAGGAAACCCACGCAGACACAGGGAGAATGTGCAAACTCCACACAGTCAGTCGCCTGAGGCGGGAATTGAACCCAGGTCCCTGGCGCTGTGAAGCAGCAGTGCTAACCACTGTGCCACCGTGCCGCCCCTAAGAGTTTTTGTAAGAGTTTTTTTGGCATCTTATTTTTTTTTTACATTAGGCTTGTATGGCTTAGCAAGTTGATCAATTGCATTGCAAGGGTTCTTTTAGAAATGCTTAGAGTTAGGTTATTTTTTTCAAGCTTGGGGAAACACCCTGAGAGAGAATGGTTTTATTTCCATTTGACTTTGTTTTTAGCAGGTGTGTCAAATCCTTGTAGGAAGATAAATGTATAAGCAGTGTTCCTGAGAAAGGGAGAATATAGTTAAACTATATTGGAGTAAAGAGTTATTGTTAGATCTAAATTAGAAGTGTTGGGATAACACCCTGAAGAGGCTACTTAAAACTGAATAAGTTTGTGCTCAAATGAATGATAGCTCTCAGAAGAACCTATCAATTTTCCAGTCTGTGTGTTAAAGTCAGTTACCTTGAACCTGATGTTAGAGGAAAAATAAATTAGGTGTGAGTATGGTACAAGGAATATTTTTGTTTTGAAACTTGGAAATGCTTGTTTCTGAATTAATGGGATTATCTGTTTATGATGTGTTTAAAGCTCTTTGAAGTTGAGCTGCAAGTAAATTAACAGATTTATTCTACTTTATATTTACTGATTTGCTTAATAAACTTCTGTTTTATTGTTGAAACAACATCTCAAATATTACATATTTCTGACTCAGTGAGGGACCATCTCATTAAGACCAAGACTGAGACTAGGACCCGTGGACACAGCCTTAGAATTAGAGGGAGTCAATTCAGAACAGAAATGCGGAGACATTTCTTCAGCCAGAGAGTGGTGGGCCTGTGGAATTCATTGCCACGGAGTGCAGTGGAGGCCGGGACGCTAAATGTCTTCAAGGCCGAGATTGATAGATTCCTGTTGTCTCGAGGAATTAAGGGCTACGGGGAGAACGCTGGTAAGTGGAGTTGAAATGCCCATCAGCCATGATTGAATGGCGGAGTGGACTCGATGGGCCGAATGGCCTTACTTCCACTCCTATGTCTTATGGTCTTATGGTCTTATGGTCTTAAAACCAAAAAAGAAGCCAGATTTAAATCTGACCCTGATTTGCCTAGTAACAAGATCCAACTTGACCATCACAACATTAGGACAATGAAGGTGGCTATACAGGAAAGAAAATCTATAAGCTAAAGTTATTGCTAATTTGCAATCATTTAAAGGCCTATGTGCAATGCCTGTAGAGTGAATGTGCTTAGTGCGCAAATGCTGGTTAAGGACAATTTACATCCTTGGAAATTGAACTATTGCCATCTCAGTGATGATATCCACCCCATCTGTCCCTTTCAGTAGTTTCTAGGTTTCAATGAGATCACTGAGATTTCATTGAGATTAGAAACTCTGGAGATTTTAAGGGCCAGTTTGCCGCATCACTGTTCATTGGACAGTCTCACCATTCAAGGAACAAGTCTTGTGAACCTTTGTTACACTCCCTCTACAGCAATATTATTTTTCCTGAGACTAGGAGTCCAAAACTGCAGGCTGTACTCCAGCTGCAGTCTAACCCAGAGAAAACAAGCCTACAGCACCCCCATCCCGTGCTCAATGAAATAAACCACCCCTATAATAGACAAAGCTGGCAGTGTTGAGTGGCCTCTTCCTGTAATTTCTTCAGTTATGTTTGTATCCAATCAACTTCCTTACATATTGATGTATCTTGTATTTCAGACAGCTGCTGATATTTTAGATCCTTATGAAAATGTTTCATTATTTTCTCGTCAATTAAATGCTTATAGTTTAATTGTGATTTGAGTAGAGAGGCACCTTATTAAGCTCTCCCAATCTTCATTCCTAATTGATCCATCCCCTTTAAAAGCAGACAGCTGCTACTTTTCAGCATGATTGCATCAGATTATAAATAGTGTGTGTTTGCATGTATTTTTTTTTAATTGCCTCACATTCTCCCCCTCGCCATGAGCATGGGAAGGGACTTTCTCTGATAGTAACCCCTCTTTGCCTGGCTCTGCTGAAGCTACAATTCCCCTCAGTTTACTCAGGACCCTCTCACCTCACACTTCTTTGTTTGTTCTGTATGAGTGTAGCCTTTTCTTGAAACCTAGAGTGGTAATGAGCAACGTGATGGCTGTTTTTAATTTCATGTTGAAAATTGCAATGCTTTCTTTTTCATTTAAAGTCACTTCGTTATTAATCAAAACTGGCAATGGTATATGATTTCATAAAACACTGAATGAATCTATTTTCCCATTTATAGTTTCAACCGTATTTCTATTTAAACTGTCATAGAATCATATCATACTTCAGCTCATGAGGTTGCATCTCAGGACCACTCGCTTGCTGACCTCACGTTCATTGATGTAGCACCTTCCTGCATGTTCACAGCATCCATGCCTTTTCTTGCCATGTCATTATCTGTTAGCGTGTTGATGATTCAATCAGAGCCTGAAGGCTATCAGTACGTCAGTGCTGCCATTACTAACAAGTTCCTTTTGTGCAGATACGCACAGAAACTGCCTATCATGGTATGTCAGTAAGGATTTGTTCAAGTGGGGTCGAAGTGGGGACATCTTGCTTTACGGGACACCAGAGTGTCTGTCAAACACTGACATATTAAGGGGAGTATTCAGTCTGGAACAATTAGGATAACTGTGTCTAATGATGATTTGGAGATGCCGGTGTTGGACTGGGATGTACAAAGTTAAAAATCACACAACACCAGGTTATGGTCCAACAGGTTTAATTGAAAGCACACTAGCTTTCGGAGCGACGCTCCTTCATCAGGTGATAGTGGAGGGCTCAATCATAACATTGAATTTATAGCAAAAATTTTCAGTGTGATGTAACTGAAGTTATACATTGAAAAATTGATTGTTTGCTAAGCCTTTCATCGGTTAGAATACAGTGATAGTTTCACTTCTTTCATGTGTAAATCACAAAAACTTTTTTTAAAAAGTTGCATTCTCAGGTTAGCTGTTAACAATGGTGATAGCGAGACAATATGTTGAAGGTGTTGGCCCCCTGTGTTCTCTGTCTATGCCATGATGTTTTGATTGATTCTAATCTTAAAAAGTGAGATAACAGAGTTTTACATAAAATCATGCAGTTTTTGAGCTCAGAGTTCTACATGAATGTGTGCAGTTTTTGAGTAAGGAACAATGTAACTCTGCAAGTACAAATTCACCCCACAAAATATATGCGTGCATGTGGGTCTTTGTGTGTGTGTGTGTGTGTGTGTGTCTGTCTGTCTGTCTGGGGTGGGGGTTGTGAGTGTGAGAAAGTGTGTGTGTGTATAGCGAGTGCAGAGTGTCTTAAGTCTGTGAGGGGATGCATGTGTGAGTGTGGGAGTGTGTGTGTCTATAAGGGTGTGTGGGTGTCTGTGTGTCTGTGTGCGTTTCTCTGTGTACCTGTGTCCATGTGTTTGTGCGAGTGTGTGTGTTTAGGAATGTGTGTGTGTGTGTGTGTGTGTGTGTAGTGCAATGGCGATCACCTGTAATGTGACATGAACCCAGGTCCTGGTTGAGCCCCTCCCTGTGGGTACCGAACTTAGCTATCAGCCTCTGCTCGGCCACTTTTCTCTGCTGCCTGTCCCGAAGTCCACCTTAGAGGATGGTCACCCGAAGTTCCGAGGCTGAATGTCCTGAACCACTGAAGTGTTCCCCAACTGGGAGGGAACCCTCCTGTCTGTTGATTGTTGTGCGGTGCCCATTCACCCATTGTTGTAGCCTTTGCTCGGTTTCCCCAATGTTCCATGCCTCCGGGCATCCTTGCTTGCAACGTATAAGATAGACAACGTTGGCTGAGTCACATGAGTACCTGCCATGTACAAGGTGGGAGATGTCCCCACGTGTAATAGTGGTATCTATGTCCACAATCTGGCACGTCTTGCAGCGTCCACCGTGACAGGGTTGTATGGAATTGTCCCGAGAGCCGGGCAGTTTGCTACAAACAATGATCTGTTTGAAGTTTGGCGGTTGTTTAAAGGCAAGTAATGGAGGTGTGGGGAAGGTCTTGGTGAGATGCTCATCCTCATTGATAATGTGTTGCAGATCACGAAGAACATGGTGTAATTTTTCAGCTCCTGGGAAATACTGAACAACGAAGGGTACCCTGTCAGTTACAGCACATGTCTGTCTCCTGAGGAGGTCATTACGGTTCCTTGCTGTGGCACGTCAGAACTGGCGGCCGATGCGTTGAGCATCATACCCCGTTCTTGTGAGGGCATCCTTGAGTACTTCCAGGTGTCTGTCACGTTCCTCCTCATCTGAGCAGATCCGGTGTACTTATAGGGCTTGTCCATTGGGGATAAGTAAAAATCTTCGAGTAAAAAATGAAGGGCTTATGCTCGAAACGTCGAATTCTCTATTCCTGAGATGCTGCCTGGCCTGCTGTGCTTTGACCAGCAACACATTTGCAGTTGTCCATTGGGGATAGCTGTTTTAATATGTTTTGGGTGGAAGCTGGAGAAGTGTAGCATTGTGAGGTTGTCTGTGGGTTTGCGGTAGAGTGTGGTGCTGAGGTGTCTCTCCTTGATGGAGGCGCATGTGTTCAAGAATGAGACAGATAGTCGAGAGTAGTCCATGGTGAGTTTGATGGTGGGATTTTTGCTATAAATTCTGTGTTATGATCGAGCCCTCCACTATCACCTGATGAAGGAGCGTCGCTCCGAAAGCTAGTGTGCTTCCAATTAAACCTATTGGACTATAACCTGGTGTTGTGTGATTTTTAACTGTATCTAATGAGGAATCTTCAATCATCTATCAAGTCATGACGCAGGTTTCCCAGATTCTTCAAATTAAGTAATGATTCTTGAAGATTGTATCTGTGGAATCTCATAAAATTTATTTCATTGAAGGACCTAATAAAAGTCAAAGTTTTGTGCTTCTTTTCATCACACCAGAAGCCAAAGTTTCAAATTCTTACACATTTCCATACTTCAGGAACAAGATGGTAATATGATTTCTGGAGTTGTGATGCATCCTTAGTTAACATTAAAATTGCACTACACTGAATAATTCATGGTCCTCTTCCAATTAAATGAGACAGGTTTTGATCCGATTGATCAGAACAGACAAGTTATACATTTCTAGGAGCCAGAATACTCAGTTTGAACCAAAGGATAACTGAGTAGAGAGAGAAAGAGCAAGGTTCCCCTATAACTAAGGAAAAGATTAGATTACAAAATAGTCTTAGGTCAAAATTGAGCAAATTTCTAAAGCAACACATTAATAATATTTTATGTTCAAATATATATTGAAAGCCTGTATTTTTATGAAAATTAAATCGACTTTGAGCAGTTACTCTGAGTGCAAGTTGTTTACAAACATACAGGAGTAGGCCATTCAGCCCCTTGAACGTGTTTCACTATTCAATATGATCATGGCTGATCTGATAACTTCATTTACCTGTATCCCATCAAACATTTAGAGTCAAACAATTGTCCAGCATGGAAATCGATCCTTCAGTCCAACTTGTACATGTCAATCAGATATCCTAATCTAATCTAGTCCCATTTGCCAGCACTTTTCCATATCCCTCTAAACCCTTCCTATTCATATATCCATCCAGATGCCTTTTAAATGATGTAATTGTACCAGCTTCCACCACTTCATCTGGCAGCTCATTCCATACTCACATCATCCACTGCATGAAAATATTGCCCCCTAGGCACCTTTTAAATCTTTCCCCTCTCACCTTAAATGTAAGCCCTCTAGTTTTGGATTCCCCTACCTTGGAAAAAAGACCTTGGCTATTCACCCTATCCATGCCCCTCATGATTTCATAAACCTCTATGAGGTCACTCCTCAGCCTCTGATGCTCCAGGGAAATTGGCCCCTGCCTATTCAGCATTAACAAAAGTGTATCTATCTCAGATTTGAAATGAGCAACTGATCCAACATTCACTGCCATTTGTAGAAGAGAATTCCAAACATCTACCATCCTTTGCGTGTCAAAGTGCTTTCTAACATCTCTCCCAAATGCTCTAGCCTAATTCTCAGACTATATCCCTCGTTCTGGAATCCCCATCCAGTGGGAATAGCTTATCTTTATCTATCCTGTCGTTTTCTCTGAACCTCTTGGAGACATTGATTAACCTTCTAAATTCTAGAGAAAACAGGCCTTATGTGCATACTGAGCTTGTGATGTATCTGAGGACTTGTACTTTCCTTCTCGATGTGAATCAGTCTGAAAGAGTCGCCAGTGCAATCTTGATGCCAATTCAACTTCTCTTGCCCTCGTCTTGTCAGATTAACCAAATTCAGGCTGAGTCTAATTGTTGTGGGCAAAACTACAGCTCAGGTGTGAGGAGACTGTGGGGAGAAATTTCTACCAAGGAACTGTGCATTGGAGCTCAGAAGCGGGAGGAAATCTCCAACCTAATTTAAAATAACTTTCCCACATTGATACCACTGAAAAATGACACTGCTCTCAAGCTATCCCAGCAATGGTAGATACTGGTTTGTGTTGTGATGATGCATCTGCCCCAAGGTTCTGTCCTGCACTTTAGAGAGTTGGTTTTCCTTGCCCCATTTGCAAATTTGTCATGTGTCTCACTTTCTCCTTAACTATGAGTGACCACTGTCTCACTCCGGTAGCTGTCTTTTGTTGGTACTATTATATATGAGGCTGTTCTCTCTAAGTATGTCGGGGTTCAATTCTCACCTGCTCCAAAGGTGTGTAATAACATCTGTGAACAAATTAATTTGAAAATGTCTATGATACACTACTACAGACTATTCCATCCTTTCTTCACAGTGTCTAGCCTGTGACTGCTTACTTTGATATATATCACCATCTCATCATTAGGACTCATCTCACTATATAACAGGTACAAGATCAACTGCCAGGGAAACCTTCAACTCTGCCTTGCTCCCATAATAATGAACCTGACTGCTAAAGATAACTAAACAAAATCTCAATGATTTTTCATTATTTTTATTTTATTCCTTTATCAAGTTTAGTTTGGAGCTGTGAGCTGAGGGCTGCAAGGTGAAAATGACCTATAGACTGTGGGCAGCAGCTTGGGTTACAAAAAAGGCAGTGAGAACAAACAAGCTTTTGAGGCAGAGGCTGGAAGTTAATTGCAGGTTGGTTCTTGATTAAAGAAGGTTGGTTCTTCGACAGCAGCAAAGGACAGTATGTTTAACCAGATAACGGATGTTTAGCCACAAGTGAGGCCAGTACCTGAGAATTACTTCCAGCAACTCCTTGAGAGACCTCATGCTCAAGCAAATGGCAGATGTTAAATGGAAACTGAGATCTTGTGCAGAGACATTCAGTCTGACAGGCAGAGGCTAGAGTTTTAATTGGGTTTTTGGGCTGTGTTTTCTGGAAGAATGAGTTAGGCTGTTGATCAGCATGAAGATTTGAAAGGTCCCTGTCTAACCTCCCATTATCAGCATTGGACATTCAGAGAACATGAACTGAGTTATCAGTATCACTGACTCTTTGAGTGGATGGAAAAGGTGACCCTGATTAATCACGTTGGAAAATCAACCAAGAAGCAATCATCTCTGCGTGTGGAATAATGCGTCGTCAAAGCTATTTAAGTAATCAAGCCAATTTTGTTATTTTCTTCATCCCTTAATTGTACTTGTTTGTCTGTCTTTTGTGTGAATGGGGCTAAAGACAAAGTTTATTGAGTTTAAGGCATGGATATTAATTAGATTACATTTTTATTTAATTTTGCTCTGCTAAAGTTACTGTATTGTTAATAAATTTCAAAGTCATTTGTTTAAACTACATAGCCAAATGTCTAGATTTGATTACTTGCAGAGCCTGGGATTGGTTATTCAAAAAGTATGGCGAGGAGCTATTGGAGTCAATTTTGAGAGACATTGAAGGTTTTAATTTTACAGTGTTGTGAATACAGAAGTGGAAAGGCAGACTTGGTCCAAAAGTCGATCTCTGTGTCATAAGGAATGGAATTCCTTCTGCAAGGAATGGAAGGCTATGGACCAAGGGCATGCAGGAGGGACTAGTTTAATTTGGCATTATGTTCAGCACAATATTGTGGGCCGAAGAGCCTGTTCCAGTGCTCTACAGTTCTATGTTCCATGTTCTAATACAAACATTTTTGCTCTTCCTAAGCCAAGGACCAGTCTTGGGAAACTAGCCAACTCTATTTTGGTGATCCCAAATGGACTCATGCAATTGTCTAATACATTAACAATATAAATTGTGTCATGTTGCAATCACTAACATTTCATTATCATACATCTGCCCAAAGAAAGGTGTATATACATTCTGAATATCATGTCATATCCCAGTGGAAAATCCCCAGAAACATTGAGAAAGAGTAAGGAGCCAAGAGGTAGCTCCCGGATGGTTTCAGGTGCTGATGAAAGATGCAGTGAAAGTAAGCCAAATCCCATACTGTTCAAGGGAAACCAATAGGAAATCACTCCAGAAATTTGAATGAAGGTGACTCCATTTAGAAGAGCTGCAATAATTTATTGTAATTCTCACAAGTAGAAAGGAATCATTGTTCTGGAAAACCTTGACTTTATTTTTAAGAGTTGCAGTAGCTAATATTCTGTATTTCTAAATAACTATATCTGTATCTCATTCATTGTGTGATTTTCCTTCCACAATCAAAAGATGTGCGCAGTAGCCCGCATTCCTGATGAAGGGCTTATGCCCAAAACGTCCACTCTCCTGCTCCTCGGATGCTGCCTGACTTGCTGTGCTATTCCAGCACCACACTTTTTGACAACTCCACATTTCAGAACAGTAATTTATCATCTTGTTGCTTCTCTGAACCTCAGTAAATTGCAACGCATCAGAAGCTGTTTCAGTGATTAAAGCTTTCAGGTCAGTTAAAGGTTCAAGATCATTGTCAAATTAATCTCGTGACTCAGTGGTTAGCACTACTGCCTCACAGCGCCAGAGACCCGGGTTCAATTCCCACCTCAGGCAACTGTCTGTTTGGAGTTTGCACATTCTCCCCATGTCTGCGTGGGTTTCCTCTGGGTGCTCCGGTTTCCTCCCGCAGTCCAAAGATGTGCAGGTTAGGTGAGTTGGCCATGCTAAATTGCCCGTAGTATTAGGTGAAGGGATAAATGCAGGGGAATGGGTCTGGGTGGGTTGCTTTTCGGAGGGTTGGTGTGGACTTGATGGGCTGAAGGGCTTGTTTCCACATTGTACGTAATACAATCCAATCTAATCTGTACGTAATCTAACGCGTCTCTGCATCCTTGGGAGCCTGTCCTCTCCAGGATCCCTTTGTAAACTTGAGAATTTGATCTTAAGGTGAGAGGAAGATTGGCAGATGGAACTCTCCTTAAAAATGGCAGAATAAGTGAGCCTTTGACAAGAAACTAAAAAAAAACAGAAATTGCTGGTGAAACTCAACAGGCTGGCAACATCTGTGTGAAGAAAGAAAGCAGAGTTAGCATTTCGAGTCCAATGACATTTCATCAGAAATGATGAAGTGTTCTGATGAAGATTTGCCTGAATGCTGTAAGTTGCTGAATACTTCAAATTTTAAGACTGGAAATTAATGTGCATACAATAATGCACAAATATTTGGGTGGCATGGTGGTTCATGTTGAATACTGCAACCTCACGTCGCCAGAGACCCAGGTTTGATTCCAGCCTCAGGCGACTACCTGTGTAAAGTTTGTACATTCTCCCCGTGTTTGCGTGGGTTTCCTCCGGGCGCTCTGGTTTTCTCCCCCAGCACAAAGGTGTGCAGGTCAGGTGGAGTAACCATAGGAAATACAGAATTACAGGGATGGTGGGGGGTATGGGTGGGAAACCACATCAGAGGGGTGATGTGGCCTCAATGGGTTGAATGGCCTGCTTCCACAGTGTAGGGATTCTGTGATATGAAAAGAAAAAGATTAAAGGATTTCATGAACTTGCTTAAGTTTTCTATTTTCCTGCTAAATGATACAAAATTGTCAGCATTTTCAAACTGTTCCATAGAAAGGACCAAAATCAGGGCAGTGGGGAGGGGAACGTCTGTGTTTGTGGGGGGGAGGTTATGCCTTGTCTCAGATTTACAGATTTGCATAAATTGCCATGAAATGGATTTTCTTAGCATTTAGAATCATCAAATCCCCAATGTGGAATCAGGTCGTACGGTTCATCGAGTCCATTCTGACCCTCTGAAGAGGATCCCTCCCAGACCCACCACCCTACCCTATCACCATAACCCTGCAGTTCCCTTGGGTAATCCACCTAACCTGCAAATTGCTGGACACTGTAGGTAATTTGGCTTGGCCAATCCATCTAATCCGCACATCCCTGGACACTGTGGGTAATTTATCTTTGCTAATCCACCTAACCTGTGCATTTTTAGACTGTGGGAGGAAACCAGAGCACCCAGAAAAAAAGCTGCAAATGTGTTGCTGGTCAAAGCACAGCAGGCCAGGCAGCATCTCAGGAATAGAGAATTCGACGTTTCGAGCATAAGCCCTTTTCCTGATGAAGGGCTTATGCTCGAAACGTCGAATTCTCTATTCCTGAGATGCTGCCTGGCCTGCTGTGCTTTGACCAGCAACACATTTGCAGCTGTGATCTCCAGCATCTGCAGACCTCATTTTTTACACCCAGAAAAAAAACCCACTCTTTGGTGGGGAGGTTTCCACAAATCTGTCAACATTTTCCAATGTTTTCCAATGCATTTAGCACAAACTGTAATATGTGAGCTATGCCTATGCAAATTAATTATGAGAAATGCAAGTGAACCCAGTCAATGCCTCATCTGTGACACTGAAGACAAGAGAAGTGTTTCATATTATCTACTTATCTCCCTCCTGTTTAGGGGCACAACTTTGCTTGTCACTCTCTGTTTATTTTCAATGTTAAATCCTGGGCTGGAGTCCCTTTGGGCAGCAGGAGCACGTGCCTCCTTTAATTGTTTTTATTGCTACCGTGGGCGTGTGGAGGTGCCAGACTGTATGGAACAGCGTGGGCAGTGAAAGAGGGAACTGTCCATCTGTTTGTTGCACTCCCATTATGTAAAATTCCCTTTGCATAACAGTGTGATTTAGACTCAGTTTTTGTTGTTCCTTGTACAGCATACGTCCCAATCTCTATATTAAAACAGATACGTGGGAGTCCTGATTTATGACTGACTGATTTACAAACGTTCATCCTTATCAACACAATCTATACAGTGGTTGCATTTCAAAGATCTGAAATGTGAATGTTTCCTGGAACTACAAGTGGCTATGTTACATTGTCTGCACTGTGTCCCAACTTGTGTACAAATTGACTTGCACGAAGAAAGTGAGGACTGCAGATGCTGGAGATCAGAGTCGAAGAGCGTGGTGCTGGAAAAACACAGTGGGTCAGGCAACATCTGAGGAGCAGGAGAATTGACATTTCAGGAATATGCCCATCATGAGGAAGGGCTGATGAAGAGTTTATGCCTGAAACATCAACTCTCTGGCTCCTCGGATGCTTCTTGATGGGCTGTGCTTTTCCAGCAGCGCACTCTTCCAATTACATGTGGACTCAAGAATGGAACCTGTTTGCAACTCAGGCACTGCCTGTGCAATATCTTTCAGCATAGCACTGGGATACTGGGTAGTACGCACTCCTATCTGCTTAATGCACTCTGTTTTAGATCAGACTTCAGTGGTTTGATATTCCTTGCCATGACAGCACCAGTTGAACTTTGCAAAACCACCACTTAGATCCCTCACATCTACTGCTTACAAATCTCCTTTAAGTACATGATTGGATTTCAAATTGTGGTGCAGATTGTATCCCCTCTCTGCCATTTTAATATGACTCAGCAGTCACTCTGCCATTGAAATGCCTGACATTAATTTTTGAACAATAATTAACTTTTATAATGCTTTGAAATGCGAAGCTAAAAAAAAACAGAGCTTATTGAATTTAAGTGCCTTCTATCCTGTGTAGCCACTGGCCTTTGAATTACACTAAAAGCAAATTAATTCATTGAATGGCTCACACAGTAGTCCATGTTTTCTTTTTATTAAAACCTTCAATGGTTTAAGTACACTGGAGCTTAAGGATATGGTATCCCTCTGCTGTATAGCTTGCCAGTGACAACAGCAAAAAAAAATTCAGAAAAGAATGAAAAGTTAATTGATTTTTTTCCCCAAATTAGGTCAGCCAAGGAGCAGCTTGTTCATCTGCACACATGGAAGGGAATGTGAATTCCCAGCTGCATATTTAACGGGTTTGTTTCAGCTTGAGATTGAGTCTGCTGTTACATCTGGCAGATATAATTAAATGGATCAATACGTTGGCTTATATCTCATTGAGATCCAGATAACATAGCATCAGTTGCCTTCTGTTTTCTCCCCTTAATTCCTTTTCATATCGCCTACACTTGTAATAATACTTCTCCTTCAAAAATAGCATTTTCTTTCAGTTGAATCAAATTGAAGCATCTGTGTGTGTTGTGTGTGTGTGTACATATATGTGCAGGCGTTTGTGTATGTGTGTGTGTGCATACATGTGTGTGATCTTGTGTATGTCCATGTGTAGGTGTGCATCTATGTGTATATCTGTGTCTGTGTGTGTGTGCATGTGTATGCATGTGTTGCGTGTTTGAGTGCACTTGTGTGTATGTGAGTGCTTATATGTTATATGCGTGCATATGTATGTGTGGATGTGTGTGTACGTACTTGTGTGTATGAGAGTCTATGTAGTTGTGCATGTGTATATGTGTCTGTGTGTGCGTGTCTGTGAGTGTGTATGTGTGCTAGTGTGTTAGTGTTTGTGTGTATGTATGTGTTTGTGTGTGTGTATGGGGGGCAGGAGGTGGGAACAGAGTTGATGTCAGCACGAAATGACCAAAGTGAATTTTCAATGCAGAATATAGTTGAAAACTTCTCATTTTACAGATGTGGCCTCTCTTTGATGCCTTGGATATAAATCTGGTGAGAATTTGAGGAGAAGGTGAGCTGAAGTTGGGGTAATGGGGTAAGGTTTGGGAGTGTGACTGCTGATGATGTGATGACCATCAGTTGTGCAGTGAATGTCGAGGGTCAGTGGCAGGGTGAATGTGGGGCCAAAGTAGAACACAACAACAGGAGAGTAACCTACAGTATTTTATTACTAAGGTACATAAGAGCTTTAAGAGCACCAAGATGGCATGTTTGGAGTTTTTAAAATTTGCTGTGCAATCGGGGCACTGTTGGCTCAGGCAGGCTTTACTATCCAGAAGACTCAAAGCCAACTACATTGCTGTGGGTCAAAGTCATGTATAGGAGAAAGTGAGGTCTGCAGACGCTGGAGTATCAGAGCTGAAAATGTGTTGCTGGAAAAGCGCAGCAGGTCAGGCAGCATCCAAGGAGCAGGAAATTCAACGTTTCCGGCAAATTTCCTGTTTTCCTGATGAAGGGCTTATGCCCGAAACATCGAATTTCCTGTTCCTTGGATGCTGCCTGACCTGCTGCGCTTTTCCAGCAACACATTTTCAGCAAAGTCATGTATAAGCCAGCTCAGGTAATGATGCAGATTTCCCATCCCTAATGGGCAGTCATGAACCAGAGGAAGCTGAATGATAGTTGCTACATTGTCACCATGAAAGTAGCCTGTCTAATTCCGAATTTTTTTTGTTAAACACAACTTTCACCACAGATGGGATTTAAACCATTTTTAAAAAATTCATTCACAGGATGAGGGTATCGCTGGCTAGGCCAATATTTATTGCCAAGTGGGCAGTTAAGAGTCAACCACATTGCTGTGGGTCAGGAGTTACATATAAACCAGATCAAGATAGGACCTGAAGAAGGGTTACACCCGAAACATCGACTTCTCCACCTCCTGATGCTGCCTGGCTTACTGTGTTCTTCCAGCCTCCTGCTTGTCCAGATCAGGTAAGGATGGAAGTTTCCTTCACTCAAGGATATTAGTGAACTAGATAGGAATTTCCCTGACATAGTCACCGTTACACTCTGATTTCCAGATTTTTATTGAGTTCAAATTCCATCATCTGCCACAGCAGGATTCGAACTTGGGTGCCAAGTATATTACTGGCTGAGCAGTCCAGTGATAACACTACATCACAACAAATGACATGACCCTTATGCCACTTCCTCCCCTATTTTGTAAAGGTATTATCTTACTCAGCCCCCTCTCCCTCCCCATCCTGACACATACACATACATACACACACACATACACACACATGTACATGCACACACGTGCGCGCGTACACACACACACACACACAAGCACACACACATTCCTGATGAAGGGCATATGCCTGAAATGTCGTCTCTCCTGTTCCTTGGATGCTACCTGACTTGCTGTGCTTTTCCAGTGCTGCACTTTTCAACTATTATCTCACTGGGCCTAATGCCTAATGAGAGACAGGAGCACGGAGGCTGAAACACAGATAAACAAAATCTGGCAGTAAAGTTGATACCACACATTGAGTCCCTGAAGTCACATTACCTCGGAGGCTACTGATGAGAAATGTGTCCGCTCCATTCCCCTCCTCTATGGAAACTATCAAGTGCATGTTATCAAAGCCATCCCAGGATGTTCCCAACAGAATCTCCATTCAATGTCCCCTATAATGGAGCTCATGACCATATGATCTCACCCCTCCAATTCAGGTTTGGTGGCTCTTTGATTTCCTGCCTTTCTGTCCCAAAAGACAATACAGCAGCTTCGTGTCATTCAACACCTTTCAGCTATCAGGTAGAGACAGTGAGAGCCTGTCTTCATGAAGCCAGGTTAAAAATCACATGACACCAGGTTATAGTCCAACAGGTTTAATTGGAAGCACACTAGCTTTCGGAGCAACGCTCCTTCATCAGGTGATAGTGGAGGGCTCGATCGTAACACAGAATTATAGCAAAAATTTACAGTGTGATGTAACTGAAATTATACATTGAAAGATTGCTTGTCTGTTAAGCCTTTCATCTGTTAGAATACAGTGATAGTTTCACTTCTTTCATGTGTAAATCACAAAACTTTTTTTAACAGTTGCATTCTCGGGTTAGCTGTTAACAATGGTGATAGCTAGACAATATGTTGAAGGTGTTAGCCCCCTGTGTTCTCTGTCTATGACCTGATGTTTAGATTGATTCTAATCTAAAAAGTGAGACAACAGAGTTTTACATAAATTCATGCAGTTTTTGAGCTCAGAGTTCTACATGAATGTATGCAGTTTTTGAGCAAAGTGCAATGTAACTCTGCAAGTACAAATTCACCCCACAAAATATATGTGTGCATGTTGGTCTTTGGCTGTCTGTGTGTGTGTGTCTGTCTGGGGTGGGGGTTGTGAGTGTGAGAAGGTGTGTGTGTGTAGTGAGTGCAGGGTGTCTTAAATCTGTGAGGGGGTGCATGTGTGAGTGTGGGAGTGTGTGTGTGTCTATAAGGGTGTGTGTGGGTGTCTGCGTGTGCTTCTGTGTGTACCTGTGTCCGTGTGTATGTGCGAGTGTGTGGATGTAGGAATATCTGTGTGTGCATAGTGCAATGGTGATCACCTGTAATGTGACATGAACCCAAGGTCCCGGTTGAGGCCCTCCCTATGGGTACCAAACTTAGCTATCAGCCTCTGCTCGGCCACTTTTCTCTGCTGCCAGTCCTGAAGTCCACCTTGGAGGATAGTCACCCAAAGGTCCGAGGCCGAATGTCCTGGACCACTGAAGTGTTCCCCAACTGGAAGGGAACCCTCCTGTCTGTTGATTTTTGTGCGGTGCCCATTCATCCGTTGTCGTAGCCTTTGCTCGGTTTCCCCAATGTACCATGCCTCAGGGCATCCTTGCCTGTAATGTGTAAGATAGACAACATTGGCTGAGTCACATGAGTACCTGCCATGTACCACCCCAGACAGGCACACACACACACAGACAGACAAAGACCCACATGCACACATATATTTTGTGGGGTGAATTTGTACTTGCAGAGTTACATTGTACTTTGCTCAAAAACTGCATGCATTCATGTAGAACTCTGAGCTCAAAAACTGCATGAATTTATGTAAAACGCTGTTATCAAACTTTTTAGGTTAGAATCAATCTAAGCATCATGGCATAGACAGAGAACACAGGGGGCCAACACCTTCAACATATTGTCTCGCTATCACCATTGTTAACAGCTAACCCGAGAATGCAACTTTTTAAAAAAGGTTTTGTGATTTACACATGAAAGAAGTGAAACTATCACTGTATTCTAACAGATGAAAGGCTTAACAGACAATCAATTTTTCAATATATAATTTCAGTGACATTGCAATGTAAATTTTTGCTATAAATTCTGTGTTACGATCGAGCCCTCCACTATTACCTGATGAAGGAGCGTCGCTCCGAAAGGTAGCGTGCTTCCAATTAAACCTGTTGGACCACAACCTGGTGTTGTGTGATTTTTAACTTTGTAAAACCCAGTCCAACACTGGCATCTCCAATTGATGAAGCCAGTAATGGATTGAGGCATCATCTGGGATAACGCCTTATGGCTACTCGTCTAATGGCGCATCTGTCATAGAATCATACGCAGCAGAAACAGACCCTTTGGTCCAACCAGTCTATACTGAACATGAGCCCAAAATAAACCCAGTCCAACTTACCTGCTCCTGGCACATTTCCCTCCAAACTTTTCCTATTCATGTGCTCATCCAAATGTCCTTTAAATATTAAAATTGTGGCCCCATTTCAATGTAGATAATGATGAGCTCCATTAGTCTCCTGATTCTTCAACAGCAACTTCAAGAACGTTGTACTGCTACATACAACATGCTTTTTGTAAAATGGAGAATGACACTAACATTGATGGTTCCGTCAACACCATTCTATGTTGTGGTCTCAATTACTGCTAAGTAGCAGCTGTTTAAATCCTGGAGTTTCCTTTTTAATGATTTACTGGATTTTGTTTTTGTGTGTGTCAGCTGATGCTAGCCAGAGCAGGCAGCAGCAACTTTAAATAATGTTTTCTTTCTCAGAATCAATGCTGGAAATGAAATGTATAAACATTGGTCAACCCCCATGAGTCCATGGCCATTTATTATTTTATTTATCATTGGTCAACTGCACATCAGCAGTGCAATGCAAATACATAACGCCACCAATAATCCATCAATATTCCTCAGGGAAATCCAAGCAACCCATGCAGTTATGCTTGAAAAGGCATCCTGCAGAGTCTCGAGCTTTATAAAAGAGTGCAAAGAAGTTAAATGAAGTCCTATAATGATGCTACAGGATTTGATTCATTGATTGATTTGTTGTCACATGAATCTTGTTACAAATTACAGTGAAAAATATTATACAGACTTGCTGCTGTCTGGTGCCATCTTATAACACAGATAAAATGAACCAAAACATGCAATATAAAGAAAGCGTTCAACTTTGCAATCATTCTTGTTAAGTACTTGGTCATGGGTCATAGGCCTGGTGACCAGGTATGAGGACACTTCGCCACTCTGCCCTGTCAGTACCTCTGTCGTGAGACTAATCTACTTGCCTGGTGATATAGGTTCAAATCCCAAATTGCCCTTTAGCAGGATTTCAACTTAATTAATTAAAGTTTACACTTACCTAAGGTTTGGTACAACATGGGCACCAACTGAAAGTGTTTTTTTCTACTCAAGGGGCAAAATCTGTGGGCTGCAAGATTCTGCCAACTTGTCTGACATCTGTGAGCACAGGCCTGAGTTGTTCCAATGTTGGACCTCATTTGCACTTCATGGTGGAACTGCCCAAGTTAGAATCGGTTTATGAGGAGGTCGGGTGGAATGGGACTGGGTAGAATCGATCCCCTCCTCCATGTAGCCAAGTCAAAATTGGGGAGTTAGGTGAGTGGGACAAGTTACTGACAGGGGAGGAAGGGTGTGTGGACAAATATCACTCTTCACACCCTCAGAATTCTTTTTAAAAATTGCAAATTCACTGGTCTGTTCTTGTCAGTTCTTCCAGAATTTTCTGCAGAGGCCTCAATGAAAAAATCAGATGAAGCATTATCATTATTCTCCCCCCACCCCGTACACCTTCATCGCAATCGATTTGAATTATTATCATCACGTGCCGAGATACAGTGAAAATTATTGTTTTGCATGCTAGCCAGACAAATCATACCTTATATAAGTACAGCAGGGTAATAGAACAGAATGCAGAATATAATGTTACAGCGACAGAGAAGGGGCAGTGAAAGATCAACTCTAACTTATGAGAGATCTTGCATAACAGTGGGGAAGAAGCTGTTCTTGAATTTGTTGGTATGTGTTTCAAACTTTCACACCTTATGCCTGATCGAAGAAGTTGGAGTAGAGTATTACCGGGGTGGGAGGGATCTTTGATGATGCTGACTGCTGTCGCAAGGCAGCGAGAGTCGTAGATGGAGTCAATGGATGGAAGGCCAGTTTTCATGATGGACTGGGGCAGCATTCACGACTCTTTATCATTTCTTGCAGTCTTGGGTAGAGCAGATTCCACACCAAGCTGTGCTGCATCAGACTGGGAGGGTGTAGTGATAATGTCACTGGGTTAAGAAGTCACGGCCTCAAACCAACACCTTGACGGTGCAGGTTCAAATCTCACCCAAGGCAGGTGCTGGAATTTGAATTCAATTTTAAAAGCTGGCCCAATGACAACCTTACAGCCACTGTTGATTATTGTAAAAGGCTTGCTTGGTTTACTCATGTCCTTTAGGGAAGGAAACCTGTCATTCTTACCTGGTATGGTCTACATGTAACTCTAAAAGGGTGGCAATGTGGTTGACTTTTAATTGCACCTGAAATGATGAGAAAATCACTCAGTTCAGGGGCAATGAAGGACAGATGATAAACCCTGATATTAATTGTAATGTCCAAATCCCAAGAGCGAAGTTTTAAAAATTCCTGACGGTGTTGAACAATACTACCATAGACTAATTATTTCAATACTTGAATAAAAATGTGATGAATGTTCTTCTGAGCATTTATGTGTTGAATAAATATTTTAAAATTACTTTTGTCTTGTTACTGCCAGGCGAAGAGAGACATCTGACTCCCCTTTATTCTATTTCTTCCCTTTGTCAGTTGCAACAATTATTTTCATGTATTTCTCAGCTCACAGCTATCACTGTACAATCAAAGTCTAACTGGAATCATGGAATTGTTATGGCGCAGCGAAAGGCCATTTGGCCCAACATTCCTGCAACTATAACTAACAAGATCAAAGTGAAGGTGCCAGATTATAAAGTTATTTAAGTAAAACAAAAAGGAACATTATTAACTACTAACCCTAACAAAAGTAAATCAACAGTGACTTCAAATACACACAGAAACGTAAAATGCTTGAAAAGGTATCAAGATAAGTATGTTTTACACAGATGTCAAAATTGAGGTGATTGCAGTTTAAAGTCAGAGATTCATAGAAGTCGCAGAGTCATACGGCATTGAAACAGACCCTTCAGTTCAACTCGTCCATGTAGACCAGATATCCTAACTTAATCTAGTCCCATTTGGCAGCATTTGGTCCATATCCCTCTAAACCCTTCCTATTCATAAAACATCCAGGTGCCTTTTAAATTACGTAATTGTACCAGCATCCACCACTTCCTCTGGCAGCTCATTCCATACATCCACTACCCTCTGCGTAAAAAAGTTGCCCCTGCGGTCCCTGTTAAATCTTTCCCCTCTCAACCTAAATCTATGCACAATAGTTCTGGGCACCACCATGTGGAAAAGACCTCATCTAATCACCCTCTCCATGTCACTCATAATGTTATAAACTTCTATAAGGTCACCCCTCAGCCTCTGATGCTCCAGGGACAACAGCCGCAGCCTATTCAGCCTCTCCCTACAGGTCAAACCCTCCAACCTGGCAATATCCTTTTCTGAATCTTTGCAAGCTTAACAACACCTTTCCTATTGCAGGGAGACCAGAAATGTACGCAATTAAAACAATATATTGAATAAACCGAGATTGTTGCTTGTCAATGTATTGTTTTAATTGCATGACACTATTGCTATAAATTCTGTAACTTATGATCCTGCCCTAGTTACCTGATGAAGGAGCAGTGCTCTGAAAGCTTACACTTCCAAATAAACCTTTTGGACTATAACCTGGTGGTCTGTGATTTTTAAATCTGACCAATAAAGTCAAACATACCAAATGCCTTCTTCATTATCTTATCTACCCAGCGACTCCACTTTCCAGGATTTGTGAACTTCACTCCAAATCTCTTTCTCTCTCCTCAGATGCTGCCAGACCTGCTTAACTTTCCCAGCATTCCCAGAGGGAAACCACAGTTTTAAAAAAGTCACACTTTAGATTAACGCACTGAGGCCTATTCTGAGGTATATTAAACAAGTCCGACAGTATGCAGCATTCTCAAGTTTTACTGAATTTTCTTTCTGGGGTCTGTATTTGTTCCAGTTCCTGCAGTATTTTGCTTTTGTTTGACATGCCATGTTGATGGGTGAGACTGGTGTGTATCAGATGCTAACTTCATTGGAGGGAGTAGGAGGGGTGCAGGCAGTTACTATTCGGGCAGAGTACCCTGAGACCGGGGGAGGCTCAAGAGGAGCAAGCAGTGAGCTGGAGATGTCGGGTAACTGCTTGTCAGGAATTCTCACCGCCTGGATTGTGTAGGAAAATAACCCGATGCATAAAACTGAAGCAAGAACAGATATTAAAATAAAATTAGATGTCAATGCCTGCAAATAGGCCCCTTGCCACACACTAGGGGAAATTCTCATCTCTCTGTTCAAACCTTCCCCAATAAGTTTGACCTTTTCTCTCAGCCGTTCGAATCTCATGCTTTTCAATCTGGCCATAGTTTCCCAGCTGAGTTGGCACTACCCAAATCACACAGGGGCAGGGGAGATGCCAACCAGGGTCTTTATCCAGCAATAGTCTTATTTACTCTTCCTGAAGGTTCCTCCTCTGTGATTAATGTCCGAGGGATAATATCAAACAAAGATGTAGGGAGCGGTACAATGAAATAAATGTTACATTTCAATCTTCAAGGTGGCGGAGGAACCTGGAGTAAAACCGTTCACTAGCAACATTGAGAAAAGGCTGCAGAAAATGCTGCAGGTTTTGTGGATTGCAATTTCTCCTCAGCCATTATAGAGCTCATTGCAATTACAATCAGCCAAAAAATCAGTGAATAGGAACCTTAAGAGTTGCTTGATTTCTGCCTATCTGTGAAAGTGTGGTTACCTAGACAGCAGCTTGAGGGTTTAAATATTAAAGAGTTAGGTCGGGTGGGGAGTGGGGGGAGCTATATCTCAATTACTTTCCATTGTTCTGCATCAGATGTCAGAGGATCACAAGAGATAAAGGAGGAATGCGAGCCCAAAGGCTCATTAGTTATTTGTTTAATTGTAGCAAGAACTAGTTTGTTACTGTTTTCCTCTCCTGCGACATGATGGTCCTCGGAGTGTTAATTATGGATTTAATGCTCACACTCCTTGGAATTATACTTCTGTGAGGATTTCCTTGATTGTCCACTGTTACTACGGAGTATGAATAACAGTGCTGCTATTGGCTGAGATAGGGAAGTCTTGCTAAAATATCTGAGGCAATAATCAGACCACATACTTCCAACAGTTTCAGGCCCCTTGTCTAAGGAAAGATTTGCTGACATTGGAGCCAGTCCAGAGAAGGTTTACCTGGCTGATTCCAAGTAACGAGGAACTGTCTATAAGGAGCAGTTGAGTAGATTAGGCCTGTCATCACTGGAATGGAAAAGTATGAGAGGTGCCTTTATTGAAACTTAAAAGATTCTTTGAGAAAGAAAAAACAAAGAACTGTGGGTGCTAGAACTCAAAAACAGAAATTGCCAGAGAAACTCTGGGACAGCACGGTACTCAATGGTTAGCACTGCTGCCTCACAGCGCCAGAGACCCGAGTTTGATTCCGGCCTCAGGCAACTCTCTGTGTGGAGGTTGCACATTCTCCCCATATCTACTTGGGTTTCCTCTGGGTGCTCTGGTTTCCTCCCACAATCCAAAGATGTGGAGGTTAGGTGAATTGGCCATGCTAATTTGCCCATAATGTCCAGGATGTGTAGGTTAGGTGCATTAGTCAGAGATAAATGTAGTGTAATAGGGTAGGGGAATGGATTTGGGTGGGTTACTCTTCGATATGGACTTGTTGGACCGAAGGGCCTGTTTCCACACTGTAGGAATTTTAAGAAAAACGCGACAGGTCTGGCAGCATCTGTAGAGAGAAAACAGAGTTGACATTTCGGGCCCAGTAACCCTTCTTCAGAACTGATTGTAGCTAGGAAAGATTGGTATGCACGCTGAAGATGGGGTGCAGGAGGGAGGAGGAGTAAATGATAGATGGTAATAGAGCCATAGGGTCATGGAGTTATACTCTCGGTTCAAATCATCCACCTCCCAGATATACTAAATTGACTTAATCCCATTTACCAGCACTTGGGCCATATCCCTCTAAACCCTTCCTATTCATTTACCCATCCAGATGCCTTTTAAAAGTAGTAATTGTACCAACCTCCACTACTTCCTCTGGCAGCTCATTCCAAACACATACCACCCTCTGAGTGAAAAAGCTTCCCTTTTAAATCTTTCCCCTCTCACCTTAAATGTAAGCCCTCTAGTTTTGTACTCTCCCTACCCTGGGGAAAAGACCTTGGGTATTTACCCTATCCATGCCTGTCATGATTTTGTAAACCTCTATAAGGTCACCCCTCAGCCTCCAATGCTCCAGGGAAAATATCTCCAACATCAAGTCCAAGATGGCAGCAGAGTAAGATGCTACAGCTGGAGATTGTCTGCTCCACTAATTCTTCTTTTTTCCCTCCCTGTGTTCTTTTTATTTTCTTCTCTCTAAGCCTCCAACAGCTCAGGGACCCTGGTCGATTCCCAGCCTCTGACAACACCCAGCCTCAGTGCAGACACGATCAAAGATCCTCCCAGCGGCATAGCATCCTCTCAGCCAGGTGAGGTGGTCTTCAGGCAGTATGTAGTGGTCTGTCAGCCTGATGCGGCCTCGGGGTGGTCTCCTGGTCTCGAGTTGATTCCAGAGCAATCTCCCAATCTCATGAACCTTGAGGTGAAGCCATGGCCCGGTGCAGACTGGAGCGAGGTGCCTGCATGTTCTGGGTTGGAAGACTATTATTCCAAGCTTTTATTTTTGCAATGCTGGCCTTATTATTTCTCTGTTTTCTAAGATCTTGTAACTGAAGAAGCTGTACATAGATACCTTTATATCTAAGATGGTGCCACGGTTTGTAAATTTTTCACTGTGCTCATATGGGTACTTGTGACAGTAAAGCTAATTCAGTTTAATTCCCCTTAGCTCAAACCCTCAATCCTGGCTACATCCTTGTAAATCTTTTTTGCACCCTCTCACGTTTAACGATATCTTTCCTACAGCAGGGAGACCAGAATGGTAAGCAGTTTTCTAAAAGTGGCCTAACCAATGTCCTGTAGAGCCACAACAAGATGTCCCAACTTCTGTACTCAATGCACTGACCAGTGAAGGTAAACATGCTAAACACCTTCTTCACTATTCTGGCTACCAATGCCTCCACTTTCAAGGAACTGTGCACTGGATCCCCTAGGTCTCTTTATTTGGCAACACTTATCAGGGGCTTGCCATTAACTGTGTAAGTCCTGCCATGATTTGTCTTACCAACATGAAACACCTCACATTAATCTAAGTTAAATTCCATCCACCATTCCTTGGTCCTTTGGCCCATCTGATCAATTGTACTCTGAGATAATCTTCTTCATTGTCCACTACACACCCAATTTTGGTGTCATGTGCAAACTTACTGACCGTAACTCCAATATTCACATCCAAATCATTTATATAAATGATGAAAAGTAGTGGACCTTGCTTTGATTCCTGTGGCACTGGTCAAAGGCCTCCAGTCTGAAAAACAGCCTCTCATCACTACTGTCTGTCTCCGATCTTCAAGCCAATTTTGTCCTGACAAAAGGGAATTGGTAAAACTAAGGGGGGAACATAACAGCTCCTAATGGAAATTATTAATGATTCATAATGGGTTGTTTCTGGTAGCAGGAGAAAATGAGGTCTGCAGATGCTGGAGATCAGAGCTGAAAATGTATTGCTGGAAAAGCGAAGCAGGTCAGGCAGCATCCAAGGAACAGGAGATTCAACATTTCGGGCATAAGCCCTTCTTCAGGAATCTGAAGAAGGGCTTATGCCCGAAACGTCGAATCTCCTGTTCCTTGGATGCTGCCTGACCTGCTGCGCTTTTCCAACAACACATTTTCAGCTCTGTTTCTGGTAGCAGCCCAGGTGATGACAAAGCCTGCTGTGTGGGGGCTGGGCTAAGAACATTGGGAGAAGGTGGTCAAGCCCTAATAGTATTGAAATCGATAATGAGCTCAATGTTGACTCCCACTTCAACAACACCCCCCCCCACCCCCCCCAACCCCCGTTCCTTGGCGAACCTCTCTGTCTCAGCCTTGCTGCAGTGCTCCAGCAAAGCTCAATGCAAGCTGAAAAAACAGTGTCTCATTTTCAGTTAAGGGACACTGCAGCCTTCAGGACTCAATTTCAAGTTCAATCATTGTAGGGACTGAGCTCTCCCTTGCCCTTACCCCAATCCCCAAACACCATACCTTGTTATCACATGGGATACTACCACAACCCCAATCTAATCAGCCACTAATGGCCCCCGTTAGCAACTATCCACCTCAAACTGACCTTTCCCCATTCTTTTGTTTGTCCAGTTGCTGCTTTCTCACTCTCTGGCCTCCATCTCGTCCTATTGTTTACTCCTCCATCTGTAACCCCAGCCCAGCTTTCAGCCTACATCCTAACCTTTTCCTAGCTACAATCATTGCTGAAGACAGGTCAATGAATCTGAAACATTAACTCAAGGTTATCAGAGCAATTGACAGTATAGATAGTGAGAATTGTTTCCTCTTGTGAGAGAATCTCAAACAAGAGAGCATCGTCTCAGAGTGTGGGGTGATACATTTTTAGACAGAGGGGGATTTTCTTCTCTCAGAAGGTTGTGAATCTATGGAATTCTTTACCACAGATGACTTTCAAGCCTGTATCATTAAGTATATTCAAGGCGTAGATGGATTTTTAAGCAGGGCAGGAGTCAAGGATTAAGGGGAAAAGGCAGAAAAATGGATTTGAGGGCTAGCAGAGCAGCCACGAACTCAGTGAATGATGGCGCATACTGAACAGACTGAATGGCTGTTGGTTTTGGTTTATGGTTTAATGGAAGCATTCTTAATGCACTGCATTATTCTTAGTTCAGGGGGCAACACCCTTGCCTCTGAGTTAGTAGTTGTGGGTCCACATTGCACTCTTGAGATTTGAGCAAAAATAAATCTCAATTTAGACTCCACTCCTGGACTGCTGCACTGTCACAGATGCCTTCCTTCAGGCGAAGTTTGCAATGAAGTAACCCTCAGCTCTCAGCTGGCAGCAAAAAAACCCCCGCCCACTATTTTAAACTGTTTTCTCAGATTGCCTTAGCAATATTCATAATACAAAAACCTAATTAAAACAGATTATCCAGTCATTATTACGTTGCTGTGTGTGGGAGCTTGTTGTGAATAAATTGGCAACTGAATACATTTCTTCTTCAGTCTATATCTTCTTGTCACAATGAAAACCGTTTTGACAAAAGGAGTTATGTAGAGGTTAATATTCAAGGTGAAAATACTGTGAAATTCTCTATTTTCATAACACTTTGGTTCTGCCCTTTCTGATAATTTAAGTTGACATTAAACTGCTCTGAACAATGCTAGGCTGAACCCAACTCTTAGTTACACTGCAGATATGTAGTGATCGTTAATTAGAAGAATTTTAGATATGTTCTTGCTCGTAACTCTGCTTGCTGGTAGCTAAAGCACAATGATCTTTTAAAAAGACCGAAGATGTTCTGCCAATTAAAGTTTCCTTGCACTTGGCTTGCACAGCTCCTGCAAAGAAGAGTTAGATTTAAAACTGAAATTGCTGGAGAAACTCAGCAGATCTGGCAGCATCCATGGAGAGAAAAACAGAGTTAACGTTTTGAGTCCAATATGACTCCTTTTCAGAACGAGAAAGTGATGATTTTTATGTTGTTGACGGAGGGAGAGAAGTAGAGAGTGGAACAGATCTTTCAAAACAAAAGATAAATGGACTGCTAATGGTGGTGAAGAAAAGATAGAGATGTAAAATGGGTGCAAATAGAAATATAAATAGGTGAAAATGGGTTGGATTAAAGTCAGATTAGTTTGTGGCAGTGGATTCAGTTTTCACCAACGAAACTCAAACTCCTGCAAGTATGAGGAATGTCCTGATTTTGACTCAGCAATGATAATGGAATTTATATGCTATGCCCAAGTCAGGATGGTATGGAGGGCCATACTGTTCTTCTCTAACACCTTTCACAACTCCTGAACTAATGTGTCATGTTTATGGAGTTTGACTCTGTTTAGTCACCACAAGTAAAACTGCAGGTGTTCATAGAGTTTTCTGGAAGAATGCTTTGTTGAGAGCTTAGTGTGTCCATGTATTCTCTTCACGTGAATTTGTGTTCCTGTCTGCCTCCAGCTCACTTGTTAACCATGTGGTTCGGGCCACATAAGTACACCATCTTTGTTTCTGTTTCTGGCGTTAATTGCATTACTCCACGTGACTGTCCCAAAGTATTCTGACAGTTTACTGAAACAGTTTTGTAGTATAAGTCACTGTTGTGGTGTAAGAAATACAGCAGCCAACTGGCACACAGCAGGTTACTGCAAGCAGAAACATCATCTTGAACAAATTGTCTGTCTTTGTGACATCTGCAAAGCAATAAATATTGGTCAGGACACCGGGAGTAACTCCCCTGTTTCTCTGTGGGACCTTTTATATTCACCTCTGAGGACAGACTAGACCTCGGAATGGGAAGTCAACAGAAAAATGGCATCTCTGACTGTGCAACACTACCTGATAGGACACTGCACAGGAGTGTTAGATCTGCAATCATATCCTGAAGATGAAATATTATCATGGCACACTTGTTCAGCTGTTGCAGTCCATCCTCTAGATTTGATAGACTGGGGCTACAATATGCCAGTGATGGATATAGACCCTAGTAAACTGTTTTTCCCTGAATTATACTATTCTCTGTGGATTGCACCAGGCTTCATAAGTATGCTTGTGATACGCTCAGCCAGACCAATGGTGAGCTCTCTATCTTTTTCTTGATGAAGTTAAAAATCACACAACACCGGCTTATAGTCCAACAGGTTTACTTGGACGTGGTGTTGTATGATTTTTGGCTCTGTCCATCCCAGCCCAATACCAGCAACTCCACATCACATATTCCTGATGAGCCTTGAAAATGGGGTTTGAAAGATTGGGAGGCGAATCACGTTTTGCAGGACAATCATTCACCAGATAAAAGGGTTGATATGGTTGCACCAAGAAAACACACACTTAATGGTGGTGGAAAACTTGGTTATCATATTTTTGAAGGTCAAAGAGAAAAAAAATGACTGAAGGAAGGGGCAGATTGCATCTCTATTGTTCCTTTCATGATCCCTTGGGCACCTCAAAGTGTTTCATGGTCAATCAAGTACTTTAGAAGTGTAGTCACTGTTGTAATTTGAGACGCAGTATCTCATGTTGGAAATAGCCTCTTCCTAGCACAGATGCTATCTGTCTCTTCGCAGGCCAAGAGCTGCTGTTATTCTGATCCAAGTCTCAGGCAATAAACTCTGTGATCATGACCGATTTTTCAACATAGAATCATAGAGACACAGACCGTTCGGTCCGATTCATCCACACCAACCAGATATCCTAAATTATTCTAGTCTCATTTGCCAACATTTGGCCCATATCCCTCCAAACTCTTCTTACTCATATACCCATCCAAATGCCTTTTAAATGTTGTAATCGTACCAGACTCCACCACTTCCTCTGGCAGCTCATTCCATATAAATACCACCCTCTGCGTGAAAACGTTGCCCCTAAGGTCTCCTTTAAATCTTTCCCCTCTTACCTTAAGCCTATGCCCTCTAGTTTTGGACTCCCCTACTCTGGGGAAAAGACCTTGGCTGTTCACCCTATCCATGTCCCTCATGAGTTTATAAACCTCTATAAGGTCATCCCTCAACCTCTGACGCTCCAGAGAAAATTGCCCCAGCCTATTCAGCCTCTCCCTATAGCTCAAACCCTCACAACCTGGCAACATCCTTGTAAATATTTTCTGAACCCTTTCAAGTTTAACAACATGTTTCCTACAGCAGGGGGACCAGAACTGAAACGCAACATTCCAGAAATGGCCGAACCAATGTCCTGCATAGCTGTAACATGTCACTCCAACTCCTAGATTCCCTAAAAAGCAAAACCATTTTAAAAATGGTGTAATTGCCCTGTTAGGGAAAATAGTATATGTTAAAATTGGTATATGTGAAGTAAGGCCTTTACAAATGCTGAAATAATAAGATTTGCACACTGGAATAAGGAGGGTATTGTTTGATATTAACTCTGGTTATTACTGTGGTTAAATCAATGAAAAACTGGAAGGTTTGATGTTTATTGAAAACAGTAAAATTTGACGGAGGAGTGATGCAATTGTTCAAAAAATTCAAAAGGGATCAAGACTTCTGAAAAATTTGTTTGACTGCCTTCCAAACGCACCATGTTCTTGCATGCATCACACCAGGCGTTTCATTTGTGTGATTTGCCAAGATGACAAAATGCAGCCTTTACTGCTCCTTGCACCACCCGGAATAATCATCGAGCATTTCGTCAGGAAGACAAAGTTAGCCTCATTATGTATTCGGAGTCAGCCCCTAGCCCGGAGTCCCTAGCTGGAGCTGACTGTCAGCTGCTGTAGAAAGGAGATCACTGGAGGATTGCTCAGGAGAAAAATAAACCTGGAAATGAATCTAACCAACAACACTGAATATTCTCTTTTAGCCCCTCAAGCCATTTAATATGGTCATGGCTAAACATCCAACTCAGTTCCCTGATCTCACTTTCTCCCTAAACCCTTTGATCCCTTTAGCCCTAAAAACATATCAAACGCCTTCTTGAAAATATTCAATATTTTTGTGCATCAACTCCGAATATTTGGACGGGGTAAGTCAATGAGAAAGTAGTGTTCTTTCTGTTAAATGGTTCCTGAATTTTGTCCTCTAAGCTTCCCAGAAACAGACTTTTCCATCATCTACAAGGCATGAGTCAGGAGTCTGATTGAATACTCCCCACTTGCCCGATGGGTGCAGCTCCAACAACACTCAGGAAGCAAGGCACCATCCAGCACAAAATAACTCCTTTGACTTGTACCACATCCACACGTATCCATTCCCTCCACCACTGACATTCAGTACACACTGCTGCTACTGTCTAAAGATGCACAGCAGAAATTCACCAAGGTTCTTTAGGCAGCACCTTCCAAACACAGGACCATCCAGAAGGATAAGGGCAACAGGTGCATGGGAATAACTCCACCTGCAAATTCTGCTCCAAACCACTCACCATCTTGACTTGGAAATATATCGCTGTTCCTCAGAGTCGCTGGGTCAAAAACCTGGAACTCCCCAAGGCCTTGAGGGTCTGTCTATACCAGATGGACTGCAGCTGTTCAAGAAAGAAAATCACCACCTTCTCAAGAGCAACTGTTTTTTTAAGGTAAGGATTTTCTATTTCTTTACCAGTAACTGGTTAAAAAATTACTTTTTTTGTTTATCTATTGATTCTTTTTCTAGGAAAAGACTATAGCAGAGAGGTGTCAGAAAGTAATTTAACTCAAACCTGTACAAAGTAACAAAGTAATTAACTAAGCAGAGATGGCTGGGCAGGTGATGTGCTGTAGCTGTAAGATGTGGGAGCTGGCTGATCCCATTGTGAATGGCAGTGATCACATCTGCAGCAAGTGTTGGTTGCTGGAAGAACTCTGAATCAGAGTTGATGATCTGGAATCTGAGCTTCAAACACTGCGGCACATCCGGGAGGGGGAGTTACCTGGACGCTTTGTTTCAGGAGGCAGTCACACCTGGGAGATTAAGTGATTCACATTCAGTTAGTGATCAGGGACATCAGAGTGTGACTGTAAGTGAGGCATGTAGGGGGAACCTGAGTTCAGGAGTGCAGGAGCCTCAGCCCTTGACCTTGTCCAAACAGGTATGAGATTCTTGCTCCCTGTACGGATGAGGAAAAGGGCTCTGGACAGGATGAGCCAACTGACCATGGCACCATGGTACAGAAGGCCATTCAAGATGGGGGGGAGCAAAAAGACAAGTAGTGGTTATAGGGGATTCTATAATTAGGGAGGCAGATAGTATCCTTTGCAAGCCGGATCGGGAGTCTCGCATGGTGTGTTGCCTGCTCAGTGCCAGGGTGCTGGACATCTCTGACCGGCTTGAAAGGATATAGTAGCGGGAGGGGGAGGATCCAGTTGTTGTGGTCCACGTTGGTACTAACAACATAGGCAAAACTAGGGTGGAGGACCTGTTTGGGGATTACGAAGCACTAGGCAGGAAATTGAAGCACAGGTCCTCAAGGTCATAATCTCCGGATTACTGCCCGAGCTACGTGCCAATTGGCATAGGGATAAGAAAATTAGGGAAGTAAACACGTGGCTAAGGGATTGGTGTGGGAAAGAGGGATTCCACTTCATGGGGCATTGGCATCAGTTTTGGAACTGGGGGGATCTGTACCATTGGGACGGTCTCCATCTGAACCGATCAGGTACCAATGTTCTAGCGATGAGGATAAATAGGGTGGTCAGCAGGACTTTAAACTTCTGAGTTGGGGGGAAGGGAAAGTGAAAGCGACAAGGAGTATGGAGTTAAATGGAAAGATAAGCAGCAGGATAGCATATGTGCAGGCGGACTGGGAATGCAGCAAAAAGGAAGGATAACTTAGGACATCTTATGACTTCCAACATCTCTAATGATAATGTTAGCATTAAGGCACTTTACCTGAATGCACACAGCATTCCTAACAAAGCAGATGAACTAATGGTACAGATCATAGTGAATGATTATGATGTGGATAGGCATCACAGAGACTTGGTTACAGGGGAGTCAGGACTGGCAGTTAAACCTCCAAGGATTTTAAACTTATTGAAAAGACAGGGAGGTGGGCAGAGGTGGTGGGGTTGCCTTGTTAGTTAAGAACAAAATTAAATCTATGGCACTGACATAGCGTCGGATGATGTGGAGTCTGTGTGGGTGGAATTGAGGAACCACAAAGGCAAAAAAACCGTAATGAGAGTTATACACAGACCTCCTAACAGTGGTCAGGACCAGGGGCGCAACATGTACCGGGAAATAGAGAAGGCATGTCAGAAAGGCAAGGTCACGGTGATCATGGGAGACTTCAATATGCAGGTGGACTGGGTAAATAATGCTGCCAGTGGATCCAAAGATAGGGAATTCATGGAATGCTTCCAGGATGGCTTTTCGGAACAGTTTGTCATGGAGCCCACAAGGGAGCAGGGTATTCTGCACCTTGTGCTGTGTAATGATCCAGACTTTAGAAAAGATCTTAAAGTAAGGGAACACTTAGGAAGCAGCGCTCCTAATATGGTAGAGTTCAGTCTGCAGTTTGAAAGAGAGAAGGCAAAATCAGATGTAATGGTGTTACAGTTAAATAAAGGTAATTATGAGGGCATGAGAGAGGAACTGACAAAAATAGACTGGAAGCAGAGCCGAGCGGGGAAGACAGTAGAGCAAAAATGGCAGGAGTTAGTGGGTATAATTGAGGACACTGTACAGAGGTTCATCCCCAAGAAAAGAAAGATTATCCAGGGAGGGATTAGACAGCCATGGCTGACAAAGGAAGTCAGGAAATGTATTAAAGAAAAAGAGAGATCCTATAAAGTGGCCAAGAGCAGTGGGAAATCAGAAGATTGGGAAGGGTATAAAAGCAAACAGAGGATAACAAAGACAGAAATAAGGAAGGAGAGATCAAATATGAAGGTAGGCTAGCCAGTAATATTAGAAATGATAGTAAAAGTTTCTTTCAATACATAAGAAACAAACGACAGGCAAAAGTAGACATTGGGCCACTTCAAACTGATGCAGGAAGCCTAGTGATGGGAGATAAGGAAATAGCAGGAGAACTTAACAAGTACTTTGCTTCAGTTTTCACAGTGGAAGACATGAGTAATATCCCAACAATTAAAGGGAGTCAGGGGGCTGAGTTGAGTATGGTTGACGTTACAAAAAGAAAGTGCTAGAAAAGCTAAAAGGTCTTAAAATTGACAAATCTCCTGGCCCCGATGGGATACACCCTAGAGTTCTGAGAGAGGTGGCTGAGGAAATAGTGGAGGCATTGGTTGAGATCTTTCAAAAGGCACTGGAGTCAGGGAAAGTCCCAGATGATTGGAAGATCGCTATTGTAACCCCCTTGTTCAAGAAAGGATCAAGAGAAAAGATGGAAAATTATAGGCCAATTAGCCTAACCTCGGTTGTTGGTAAAATTCTAGAATCCTTCATTAAGGATGAGGTTTCTAAATTCTTGGAAGAGCAGAGTCTGATTAAAACAAGTCAACATGGATTTAGTAAGGGGAGATCATGTTGGAATTCTTTGAAGAGGTGACAAGTAGGTTAGACCAGGGAAACCCAGTGGATGTGGTCTGTCTAGACTTCCAAAAGGCCTTTGACAAGGCGCCACATGGGAGGCTGCTGAACAAGGTGAGGGCCCATGGTGTTCGAGATGAGCTACTGGGATGGATTGAGGATTGGCTGTCTGACAGAAGGCAGAGAGTTGGGATAAAAGGTTCTTTTTCAGAATGCTAGCTGGTGACAAGTGGTGTCCCGCAGGGTTCAGTGTTGGGGCCGCAGCTGTTCACATTATATATTATTGATCTTGATGAAGGGACTGGGGGCATTCTAGTGAAGATTGCCGATGATATGAAGTTAGGTGGACAGGCAGGTATTACTGAGGAAGTGGGGAGGCTGCAGAAGGATCTAGAAAGTTTGGGAGAGTGGTCCAGGAAATGACTGATGGAATTCAGTGTGAGCAAATGCGACGTCTTGCACTTTGGAAAAAAGAATAACAGCATAGACTACTTTCTAAACAGTGAGAAAATTCGTAAAGCCAAGGTACAAAGTGGTCTGGGAGCGCTAGTCAAAGATTCTCTAAAGGTAAACATGCACGTTGAGTCCGTGATTAAGAAAGCGAAATGCAATGTTGTCATTTATCTCAAGAGGGTTGGAATATAAAAGCACTGTTGTGCTACTGAGACTTTATAAAGCTCTGGTTAGGCCCCATTTGGAGTACTGTGTCCAGTTTTGGTCCCCACACCTCAGGAAGGACATACTGGCACTGGAGCATGTCCAGCGGAGATTCACACGGATGATCCCTGGAATGGTAGGTTTAACATACGAGGAATGGCTGAGGATCTCGGGATTGTATTCATTGGAGATTAGAAGATTAAGGGGAGATTTAATAGAAACTTACAAGGTAATACGTGGCTTGGAAAGGGTGGAGGCTAGGAAATTGTTTCCGTTAGGCGAGGAGACTAGGACCCGTGGACACAGCCTTAGAATTAGAGGGGGTCAATTCAGAACAGAAATGCGGAGACATTTCTTCAGCCAGAAAGTGGTGGGCCTATGGAATTCATTGCCGCAGAGCGCAGTGGAGGCTGGGATGCTAAATGTCTTCAAGGCAGAAATTGATAAATTCTTGATGTTACATGGAATTAAGGGCTATGGGGAGAATGCTGGTAAGTGGAATTGAAATGCCCATCAGCCATGATTGAATGGTGGAGTGGACTCGATGGGCCGAATAGCCTTACTTCCACTCCTATGTCTTATGGTCTTATGGTCTAACTAGGGATGGGCAGTAAATGCTGGCCCAGCCAATACTCCCCATGCCCCCCTAAATTAACTTATTCATTATGAAGCATTAAATGTGCTGGCACCAGGTACATGCCATGGCCTACTGTGAAGAGATCTGAGGAGGATACAAATCTATTAGACTTGCGCAGATATCAATAATCTATAAATTCATTTATTTATATAATTAAGAAAACAGTATGAGATTCAAATGGAGAACATACAAAAGATACAGCACAGACAAGAGGGAGCATTGTTGGTCAATAAATTGTTGCCCTATATTTTGTTGCCAAAATACAGATGAGGTTAATGGGTCTCATCATTATTAATGTGTAAATTTTCTATCAATTTGTGAAAAGACACCCCATCAATGTTTGGAATTTGCACATTCTCCCTGTGTCTGTGTGGGTTTCGACTGGTTGCTTCAGTCTCTTCCCACCAACCGAAGATGTGCAGGTTAGGTGGATTAGCCACGGGAAATCACTCATTGAGTCCAGGGATATGAGGCTAGGTGGGTTTGTCATGTTGGTAAAACCAATGACTGCTGATGCTGGAAACCAGAGTCTAGATTAGAGTGGTGCTGGAAAACCACAGCAGTTCAGGCAGCATCCAAGGAGCAGTAAAATCGTCGATTCAGGCAAAGGCCTTTCATCAGGAATACAGGCAGAGAGCCTGGCGGGTGGAGAGATAAGTGAGAGGAGGGTGGGGGTGGGGAGAAAGTAGCATAGAGTACACTAGGTGAGTGGGGGAGGGGATGAAGGTGATAGGTCAGGGAGGAGCGTGGAGTGAATAGGTGGAAAAGAAGATAGGCAGGTAGGACAAGTCATGGGGACAGTGCTGAGCTGGAAGTTTGGAACTGGGGTGAGGTGGGGGAAGGGGAAATAAGGAAACTGTTGAAGTTCACATTGATGCCCTGGGGTTGAAGTGTTCTGAGGCAGAAGATGAGGCATTTTTCCTCCAGGCGTCTGGTGGTGAGGGAGCGGCGGTGAGGGAGGCCCGAGTTTGTCATGTTGATGCAGGGTTATAGGGATTATGCAGGGAGTTGGTTCTGTACTGGATGTTCTTCGAAGGATTGGTGTGGACTTGATGGGCTGAGTGGCTGCTTCCACAGTAAAGGGAGTTCAAAAAAATCTATGAATTGTCAATGACCTGCAAGTTGCTGCTTGAATTTCTCGATGTCACTGTGGCTTCTCAAAAAGCTTTAACTTCTCAGGGAATGTGTGAAATTGCTGTGTTTGTCCTTTGTTGATTGAACTCATTGTATAACTTTAATACCGTTCATTAATAGTGTAAACACTATTTTTTAATAAGGAGATTTGTGTCAGTCAGCTTGTCTCACCCAGAGATGAAGCTGTTTAAACTGCGTATCCTCATTCCAACAGTCATTCAATTGTTGTTACATATTAAAATTAAAAATATTTTGAAATGTTCTTGTCTGTTTTGTTCCCCACCTCCCTTTAATCTAAGATACCTTTTCCTCTCCTTCTCTTGGTCCTTGGTTTGACTCTAATTCACCCATTTTTTTCTCTCTCAGTCACTCCAATTATTTTTTTCAAGCCTGAATCTCATTAGTTGAGGTGATAGTTCATTGTTCTCAGATATCCCATTGCTGTCAGTAGGAAATTATCACTTCTAAGAATCTCCAAGTGAAACATTTTCAACCTGGAGGATGAGATGAAAATTGTAAAAAGGCAAGACATACTTGAAGTTCTCCACTCCAGCAAAATCAGGCCTAATGTACCCATCATGCAAAGGTTGTCTTGGATGACCACATATTATAAATCAATGGTACCTCCCTGGCAGGAACTATCATAGAGTCTTAGAGATGTACAGCCCAGAAACAGATCCTTTGGTCCAACTCGTGCATACTGACCAGATATCCTAACCAAATCTTATCCCTTTTGCCTGTACTTGACCCATATCCCTCTAAACCCTTCCTATTCATATACCCATCCAGATGTCTTTTAAATGTTGTAATTGTACCAGCCTCCACCACTTCCTCTGGCAGCTCATTCCATACATGCACCACCCTTTGCATGAAATAGTTACCTTTAGGGCCCTTTTAAAACTTTCCCCTCTCACCCTAAACTTATGCCTTGTTAATCTGTCAAGTCAATACAGTGGCAGTAGTGACCTAGGGAAGTCTTATTTCCAAATGAATGTGCCATTGGCAAATCGTTTGGTAGCTTTCTAGCACTGTTGACTAATTCCTGTTCCTAATGAGTGAATAGCTTGGTAACAGCACTATGTTTTGTGGGAAGATCGAAGCAGACTGCCAATTCTTCTGCCCAATGCAAGATCTAACATGGCTGAGCCATTTGTCTACTCTAGTGGTACTGCAGGAGATTTCAATGTCTCTGAGATAAAGAGTCTTTCGTGATGTATATATAACTTTTAAGTGAGTGTATCTAACCCTGCTGGCCATTACTGAGACCGGTGAGATATATAATCCCATTTAGGTGGAACAGAGCAGCAAACCTACAGAGCTGCTCTGTCAACATTGTCTCCAAGAGTATATCCTCGACTTCACACATAGAACCCACATTTGTTTTTTTTTATCTTTCCGTCTATGATCAGCATGTCTAGGAAGGACATAAGAATATTCCAAAGTCTATAGCTTTACTCCTGGCAGTAATTAGAGTAACCTACATTGTTCATGCGATCATAGGATGCAGGAGCAGAATTAGACATTCAGCTGACTAAATCAACCTCATCATTCATGGTTGATCTGATCACCCTCATCTTCTCTTTCTTGCCTTTTCCCCATAACCTTTGATTCCCTTATTGATAGACAGATTCTCAACCTGTGAGCTTTAAATACACTTAATAATTCAGCATCAACAGAAACTTCTGTGGTAAACAATTCCAAAGATTCATTACCCTCTGGGTGAAGATTTTTCTCCTCATTTCTGTCTTAAATGGATGACCCTTTACCCTAAGGTGATGCCCTCTGGTCCTAGATTGCCCCACAAGAGGGAGCAATCTTTTCACATCTACCCTGTCAAGTCCCTAAGAATCTTACATGTGTCATTAAGGTCCCCTCTGTTTCTTCTAAATTCCAGTGAGTACAGGCCTAACCTATTCACATTCTCCTCCTAAGATTGACAGAGTAATGAACCTTTTCTGGAATGTTTCCAATGCCAGTATGTCTTTCCTTATTAGCCCAGAGTATCCCAGGTGTGGTCTGACTATAAACACACCTTTGGAAGTGTCACCACATGACAAAGCCTCCTACTGCTCCTCCCCCACCTCCTCACCCATTAACCTGCCATTGGCCATCCAACACACCTGTAACTTCCCACAGACAATCCAAAAAAGTGATCAGACTTCTCATTACCCTATTGGATGTTTCTCAACTCTCAGTCCACATAGCCTCTTCTCCCATGTCTGATCACTCTTAACCATTTTTCATTCTTGGGTATAGAATCTGTTTTTAAAGGTACGTGACTGTCCTCCTGGATTGTTTACCAGAGTCCTCAAGGTCAATCTGCCCTGGAAGCGCTCAGTTAATCCTGGAGGATACACGGGAAAATAAGATGCACAACAAATAACAGCTAAGCTTAGTAAATTTGTTTGACAATTCCAACATGGCTTGATGCACGATTGGCAAAGCAATCACAGATCCCAACCTCTTTAAACTGGACTTACACTGTTTCCATCTCTCTTTAACAGTATGAAGCAGTGAAAGCAGGGCTCTGAGGCTCTGTAACCAGGAGGTTTCTCGATAGTAACTGAAGTTGTTACCATGTGGGAAGTGATATTTATTCAGTATAAGTTGCTATGCTCAGCTGTATGCAGAGCAGAGCCTGCTAAAATAGACTTAATTATGAGTAGTGCTGTGCTCAATTCCAGCAGGGCACACAGCCTGCTGTCCTGATTGCTAACCTGTTTCTACATCATAATAAATTGCTTTTGTTTTATCCAGCTGCATTCTGCTCAATTTGGCAGCAACAATAAAAGAGGGGGTTCAGGCTGTTGTGAGGGAGTCAGACGAGAACATGGCAAGGACCCCAGTTGCATTGCCATTAACCTGATGAAATGAAACACCATAGAAATGCTACCACTGATTAAGGAATGTAATTATAACAATTTCTCCTGCGAGAAACAGTGTATTTTTGATTTCATGGTTGAATGAAATTCAATACAAAGTACTCGAAAAGATTGGTTTGTATGTACGAATGTAGAGGAACATATTTTAACATGTTGCATTTTAACAATCAAAGACATCATATTTGAAAACTTGAAATACACAGTTCACAAGGATTCAGACTGGTCAGTACTTACTTTAATTACCCATCTGATTCAAGCCAGACTAAAATTAATCCAATGCTTTACACCACCAGCAAACATTAAATGCCACTAAATCCTTCTCGTTGACTCTCCCTTTGTAGCCTTTGCAGCTTTATTCAACACGTTTGAGCTGGAAGGAAGGCTCTGATTGTCCTCATTGTGGCTGTGCTAGTGAGGAAGAATTGTTCAGGCTTGCCACTCTGGATCATTATCAAGAATTCCCGGCTGGATGTGTTTGTGTGGGGAGCAGATGAGGAAAGCTTTGACTTGGCTGTGATGTTTCTCATGAGGCATAGCCTGCTGACAACAATGTACACCTGGATAATAGCTGCTCAGTTGAACTACCAGAGGATAACCAGTGTTAATGGATCGATCATATCTAAGGGACCATTTGCCGTGGTCCTGAGAGATGGAGAGAGGGGAGAAATTTGGCGAAGGAAACCAAGTCGTTATTGTCTGCCTATTTCTCTTTAAATTTATTTGCTGGGTGAGTCATCCATGCAAGGCCAGCATTAATTAGCTCTGTAATTACTTTAGAAAGTGAGAATGAAGCACATTATGAAAGCACTGGAGACTGTGAGTGAAAGGTACACTCACCGTATTGTTAAAGTAAGTGGGGGGGGGGAGAATTTCAGGATTTTGGATCTGGAGATGGTGAAAGAACCAATTCAGAATAGTGTCACTAGGTAGCTCAGAGCTTGACTATTGATGAACAGTGAAACATGTTGCAGGATATTTGAAGTTTGTAAGCATCAGGACAAACTCAAGTATGCTAAATTTCAAATGATCGCAACAACTGCACTATATTACATAATTGATTCAGATTAGCGAGTTTTGAGAAGATTTATAGCTCAGATTGATTCAGATTGACTAGGGAATACCATGGAGCAAAATGTGTACCTCTCTAATCTCATGGATAATTCAGTCAGGTACTGTAGTGGTTAGAACCAGGTGGATCTTATTGATTATGAGATCCTTGATTGGAGTTGTAACCTGGGAAGCTGGGCTGAACAATAGAAACAGGGAATTAGCACACGGTTTTCAGGGAGATTTTCAGGGAGAGGTGGACACTGCGGTGAGTGGAGTACATTATTTCCCCCTTCAACTCTATTTTGATTTAATCCCTGCCTTCCCCTTTTCGCATCAGGGAGCGGTGGGAGCTGGGCGGGAGTGAAGGCAGAGTGCAAACCCAGTCGGGAAGGTAAGTGATTGTTATTTGAGTGGGTGTGTTCTAGACCCCAGGTCCTAGAAAGTAGGGCCTCCTCTAACCTAAATTAAGAGTCCACAGACTTGCCCTAAAAAGAGGGTCCAAGGAAGTTCCTGTGGAGTGAAGATTGGGGCTTTAGCTCAGGAGTCTTTGGGAAGTTGAGTGAAGTGATTACACCACAGTTGAAGAGGGTGAAGACATGACTGCCAAGCTGGTTCAATGTGCTATGTGCTTGATGTGGGGGGTCAATGACTCTGGTGTGTCTGGTTCGTATATGTGTGGAAAGTGTGTGCACATTCAGCTACTGACAGAGAATATTGCAGCACTGATGAAAGAACTCGAGGATCTTATGCTCATCCGAGAGAATGAGATCTTTCTGGACAAGACTTTCAGCAAGGTTATGACACCAATCGTACCAGATGAGAGCAGAAGAGAGCAGACAATGAGGAAGGCAGAGAGGAGATAGGTGCAAGAGACCCTGGGGAAGTACCTGTTAGGAACAAGTTGAACCTTTTGGAAACAGTAGAGACAGATAACACTGCCAGTCTGCGATGCAGGCAAGTCTGTCAATCAAAAGTTGGCGCAGAGGCAGAGCTGAAGAGTCACACATCTCACAGAGCCGTGGAAATAGGGGACTCCATCGTGAGAAGAACTGACCGGGGTTTTTGTGGCAGCAGACGGGACTTAAGGATGGTGTGTTGCCTTCCTGGTGCCAGGGTTAAACACATCACAGACAGAGTGCAGGAAATCCTCAAGGACGAAGGTGAAGAAATGGAGGTGGTGGTACATGTCGGAACAAACGATGTCGGGAAGAGGAGGAGGAACATACTACAGCAGGACTTCAGAGAACTAGGAAGAAGGCTGAAAAGCAGGACGTCCAGGGTGGTTATCTCCGGTTTGCTTCCAGTTCCTCGGGCTGGTGAGGCCAGAAACAGGGAGCTAATGGACTTGAACGTGTGGCTGGGGAAGTGGTGCAGGAAGCAAGGATTTAAATTCTTGGATCACTGGGGTATGTTTTGTGGTAAGCATAAATTCTACAAGAGAGACGGTTTGCACCTTAATAGGTTATGGACCAGCATTCTGGCAGGCAGGTTTGCTACAGTAACACAGCTACATTTAAACTAAGTAGCGGCGGGGAGGGGACAAACTGAATGTTTAAGAAGGAAATTGAAGGGAAAGTTGGAACAAGGGAAGTCAAGAAAGACAACTGTATCAATGAGGCAGAAAACTCAAAAAGGGATCATGCTGTAAGGTTGAGTGAAATAGGAGTTGATGGGAAGGGTGAGGGCAGTAACAAATTAAAAATACTATATATATATGGATGCACGAAGCATTAGAAATAAGATGGATGAGCTTGAGGCTCTTTTGGAAATTGGCAGATACGATATTGTGGGGATAACTGAGACGTGGCTTCAAGTGGACAGGGCATGGGAAATAAATATTCAAGGCTACACGTGCTGTCGTAAGGACAGACTTACAGGCAGAGGGGGTGGGGTGGCCATGTTGGTAAGGGATGATATTCAGTCCCTTGCGCAGGGGGACCTAGACTCAGGGGATGTAGAGTCAGTGTGGATAGAGCTGAAAATTCTTAGGGTAAAAAGACCCTCTTGGGAATTATCTACAGGCCCCCAAACAGTAGTCTGGATGTCGGATGTAAGTTGAATCAGGAGCTGAAATTGGCCTGTCGCAAAGATGTTACTACAGTTGTTATGGGGGATTTCAACATGCAGGTAGACTGGGAGAATCAGGATGGTATTGGACCTCAAGAAAGAGACTTTGTGGAGTGCCTCAGAGATGGATTCTTAGAACAGCTGGTGCTGGAGTCGACCAGGGAGAAGGCAATTCTGGATCTGGTATTGTGCAACGAACCAGAATTGGCCAGGGACCTCAAAGTGAAGGAGCCATTGGTAAGTAGTGATCATAATACAATAAGCTTGAATCTGCAATTTGAGAGGGAGAGGGTATAATAGGAAGTGACAATATTTCAGTTGAATAAAGGGAACTATGGAGCTATGAGGGAGGAGCTGGCCAAAGTTCAATGGTGCAATACCTTAGCAGGGATGACAGTGGAGGAACAGATATTTCTATGTATAATGCAGAAGTTGCAGTATCAGTTCATTCCAAAAAGGAAGAAAGACCCAAGGAGGAGGCATGGGTGGCCGTGGCTGACGAGGGAAGTTAAGAAACATATAAACTTAAAAGAGAAAAAGTATAACATAGCAAAGGTAAGTGGGAAAAGGGAGGACTGGGAAGCTTTGAAAGGACAACAGAGGATTACTAAGAAGGAAATACGCAGAGAAAAAAATGAGGTACGAAGGTAAACTGGCCAATAACGTAAAGGATGATAGTAAAAGCGTTTTTTAGGCATGTGAAAAGCAAAAAAATGGTGAAGACTAAAATTGGGCCCTTGAAGACAGAAACAGGGGAATATATTACGGGGAACAAGGAAATGGCAGAAGAATTGAATTGGTACTTCTGATCTGTGTTCACTTGGGAAGATACAAGCAATCTCCCTGAGGTAACTGCGGCTGAAGGACCTGAACTGAAGTGAATTTATATTTACCAGGAATTGGTGTTGGAGAGACTGTTAGGTCTGAAGGTTGATAAGTCCCCGGGGCCTGATGGTCTACATCCCAGGGTACTGAAGGAGGTGGCTCGAGAAATCGCTGACGCATTGGTGATTATTTTCCAGAATTCGATAGATTCGGGATCAATTCCTGTGGATTGGAGGGTGGCTCATGTTATACCACTTTTTAAGAAAGGTGGGAGAGAGAAAGCAGGAAATTATAGACCAGTTAGTCTGACCTCAGTGGTGGGAAAGATGCTGGAGTCTATTATAAAGGATGAAATTACGACCCATCTGGATAGTAGTAACAGGATAGGTCAGAGTCAGCATGGATTTATGAAGGGGAAATCATGCTTGACTAATCTTCTGGAATTTTTTGAGGATGTAACTCTGAAGATGGACTAGGGAGATCCAGTAGATGTGGTGTACCTGGACTTTCAGAAAGCTTTTGAAAAAGCTAGGGCGCATGGTATTGGGGCAAAGTACTAATTTGGATTGAAAGTTGGTTGGCTGACAGGAAACAAAGAGTAGTGATAAACAGCTCCATTTTGGAATGGCAGGCAGTTACCAGTGGGGTACCACAGGGATCAGTGCTGGGACCGCAGCTTTTTACAATATATGCCAATGATATAGAAGATGATATTAGCAATAACATTAGCAAATTTGCTGATGATACTAAGCTGGGTGGCAGGGTGAAATGTGAGGAGGATGTTAGGAGATTACAGGGTGACCTGGACAGGTTAGGTGAGTGGTCAGATGCATGCAAATACAGTTTAATGTGGATAAATGTATGATTATTCACTTTGGTGGCAAGAACAGGAAGGCAGATTACTACCTAAATGGAATCAATTTAGGTAAAGGGGCAGTACAGAGAGATCTGGGTGTTCTTGTACACCAGTCAATGAAGGTAAGCATGCAGGTACAGCAGGTAGTGAAGAAGGCTAATAGCATGCTGGCCTTCATGACAAGAGCGATTGAGTATAGAAGCAAAGAGGTTCTTCTGCAGCTGTACAGGGCCCTGGTGAAACCACACCTAGAGTACTGTGTGCAGTTCTGATCTCCAAATTTGAGGAAAGACATTTTGCCTATTGAGGGAGTGCAGCGTAGGTTCACCAAGGTCAATTCTTGGCATGGTGGAATTACCTTACGTTGAAAGACTGGAGCGACTGGACCTGTATACCCTTGAGTTTAGAAGACTGAGAGGGGATCTGATTGAGACATATAAGATTATTAAAGGATTGGACACTCTGGAGGCAGGAAACATGTTTCCGCTGATGGGTGAGTCCCGAACCAGAGGACACAGCTTAAAAATATGGGGTAGACCATTTAGGACAGAGATCAGGAGAAACTTCTTCACCCAGAGAGTGGTGGCTGTGTGGAATGCTCTGCCCCAGAGAGCAGTGGAGGCCCAGTCCCTGGATTCATTTAAGAAAGAGTTGGATAGAGCTCTCAAGGATAATGGAATCAAGGGTTATGGAGATAAGGCAGGAACAGGATACTGATTAAGGATGGTCAGCCATGATCATATTGAATGGTGGTGCAGGCTCAAAGGGCAGAATGGCCTACTCCTGCACCTATTGTCTATTGTCTATTGTTTGATCACACAGCATTGCCCTTTGATGTGAAGGCGCTGCTTGTCACTGGCCACTTGGGTGTTTCTTTTCTTCCTGGTGGTGGAAATTGAATAAAGATTTTACACCTTGTGTCTTAATCTGTGTCTCACAACAGCACACACACAACATGGGTGCTGGGCAAAATAAGCATTACTGCAGTTAGGCGTTATTGTGGGGGTAATAAGAAAACAGGAATACCAGAGAAAAAAAGAAACAGGGAATTAACACGCAGCATCCACCAACATCCTTGAGATTTTCAGGCAGAGGTGAGCACTGTTTCATTACTCTACTAGGTAATGTCTTCAGTGGGCCTCAGGCAAAGCAATGCTGAAAATTCCTGCTTTCTATTTATATGTTTGGGTTTCTTTGGGTTGGTGATGTCATTTCCTGTGGTGATGTGATTTCCTGTGGTGAAGTCACTTCCTGTTCCTGTTCTCAGGAGGTGGTAGATGGAGTCTAACTCGATGTGTTTGCTGATAGACTTCGGTTGGAATGCCATGCTTCTAGGAATTCCTGTGCGTGTCTTTGTCTGGCTTGTCCTCACATGGATGTGTTGTCCCAGTCGAGGTGGTGTCCTTCCTCATCTGTATGTGACAATACTAGTGAGAGGCAGGGTCATGTCTTTTTGTGGTTAGTTGTCGTTCATATATCCTGGTGGCTAGTTTTCTGCCTGTTTGTCCAATGTAGTGTTTGTTACAGTCCTTGCACAGTATTTTGTAAATGACATTAGTTTTGCTTGTTGTCTGTATAAGGTCTTTAGCAGCAGCTAATGAACTTGAAAGACCCTATACAGATAACAAGCAAAACTAATGTCATTTACAAAATACCATGCCAGGACTGTAACAAACACGACATTAGACAAACAGGCAGAAAACTAGCCACCAGGATATATGAACACCAACTAGCCACAAAACGGCATGACTCTCTCTCACTAGTATCCTCACATACAGATGAGGAAGAACACCACTTCGACTGGGACAACACATCCATCCTAGGACAAGCCAAACAAAGACACATATGAGAACTCCTAGAAGCATGGCATTCCAACCGGAACTCTTATCAACAAACACATCAAGTTAGACCCCATCTACCACCCCTAAGAAAAGGAACCGAAAGTGACTTCATCACAGGAAATAACATCACCACAGGAAGTGACATCACCAATCCAAAGAAGCCCAAACATATAAATAAAAAGCAGGAATTTTCAGCGTTGCTTTGCCTGAGGCCCACTGAAGATGTTACCTAGTAATGTAACAAAACATCTGGAAATGAACCTTCCAGCTCAGCGAGCAAACCTACATCCAGGGTGTCCCATTTCAGCCTCTCCACTAGCCTGAGGAGTGGTGACCCTCAGGTTAATCTCACCACCAATCATCTCTCTGGAATGAGGGAGTTGTCCCCTGGGACTGTGGGGACTTTATGCAAGTTCAGAACTGTTGGTGGTCCTGTCATTTGGATAAGATGTTAGACCATGAGCGAGACTCTGTCTACTTTCTCAGGGACAGGTAAAAATCCCTATGCAGCTATTCCAAAGAAGAAGAGGAAGATTCTCACCAGTGTGCTGGTCAATATTTTTTCTCTGAATTAACACGACTACTAAAAATCCGATTAACTTGTTATTATCAAATAGTGTATTTGTGCGAGCTTACTGTTCATAAATGTGCTGCTCCATTACTTATGATGTAGCAATGTCTACACTTCCAATAGTAATGCACTGAATGTAAAGTACTCTGAGGCATCCAGTGATTGTGGAAGATGCTATATAAATGCAGGTCTTTAATTTTGCAACAGAAGTTGAGTCCTGTTAATATTATAAGGGATGTGCTGGCTGACATTCCAACATTCCCTAGATTCTGAAATGGTCCTAGCAGTTTGGAAGGAAGAAAGTGGAGCACCATTCCTCAAGCATTGAAGGAAAGGCAAAACGGAGAACTACAGGTAAATTAGCCTGACATCAAACACCAGGGAAGCACTGAAATCTAGTGATTTGGAAGTTTTAACAACGTACTTTGAAAAGGACAGTATAATCAGAACAAGTCAATGTGTTTTTATGAAAGGGAAATCTTGTTTCACTAATCTATTAGAATTTTTTTGAGGATGTAACTAGCAGCTTAGATAGAGGGGAACCAACAGAAGTGTATATTTGTAGTTTCCAAAAGGCATTCAATAAGATGCCATACAAATATTGATATACAAGACACCGGTTCACAGGGAGAGGATGATATGTTAGTGTGATTAGAGGATTGGTTCACTGACAGGAAATAGAGATATAGCTAAAGAAGGGAATTTCCAAGTGGCCAGGATGTGACTAATGGAGTGCCACATGGGTCGGTGTTATAACTTAAAATGCTTACAAGCTTTATCAATGACTTATGTACAAAATCAGAGGAATACATCAAAGTGTGCCAATAATGATGAACTATTTGGGTGTGATAGTCTTGATGGGCACACTGGTACACTGCACAGAGAAACCATGAGGTCAAACTGGCAGATGGAGTAAAAAGGTGAAGATTGTTGAGGTTATTCACCTTGGTTTTGAGAAAGGATAAGCAGAATATTACATAGAAACTGTGCCAATTTTGATGTTCAGAAAATGGGTGTTCTCATACAAGGGACACAAAATGAGCATACATGTGGAGCAAGCAATTAGGATTCAAATTGCACATTGACCTTTGTTGCAAGAGGATTGGCATGTAAGAATAAAACAAAAAAATCTTGCTGCAATTTTATGAGCCTTTTTTGGGACTGTACCTGGAATACTGTGGGCAGTTTTGACCTCCCTATTGCAGGAAGTATGTGTTAGCATTGAGGCAATGTTTTGAAAGTTCATGGGATTGGTTCCTAAGGATGTGAAGATTGTCTTGTTTTGAGTAGATTGGATGTATATTCTGTGGAGATTTGAAGAATGGGAGGCAATTTCATTGAAATGTACAAGGTTCTGAAGAAATTTAACAGAGTGGAAACTGAGTGTCACTCTTAGCTGGGGGAATGAAAATGTCGGGACATTTAGGAGAAATTAAATGAGTATTTATGATTGAGCTGAGGAGAAATAGGGTTGTAAATCTTTGGAATTCATTACCTTATGGTTTTGAATGTGCGTTATTGTTAAATATATTTAAGACAAGCATAGATGGATTGTTAGTCTCTCAGGGTAATGAGGACATGAATGTGAAATTGGAACTGAAGCCCTAGATTAGTCAAGATTGTATTGATTGACAGAACATGCTTGATGAGGTGAATGATCTAACCCTGCTCTTATTTCATATGTTCATTGACGCAAAATTCAGGCTCGTCACAAAGTTTATTATTGGGTTAGGTTTTTTTGAGGCAGCACCTGGATGTCAACTGGAGCCAGAATGACACAGAGCTTGTTACAAAATCTGATGCGATAACAGCCTTTGCTCTTCACGCTGTGCTGAGTCACCTCACTGACAGTGAATGGAGAAATCTGAAACAACAGAGACAATAAATAACCATTACATAAGCTCAAGACTCTAAAGTTAGAATGCCAGGCGTGCTGTGTCAAATAGCTTGTTTTCAAAATAGATGGGTTAATGTCTGCGTTAAAATAGTGACGTGAGGAATGTCATCGAAATGTTCAGCAATCACCATTTTCTGACACCAGTGACAATGTTTCCAGCCCATAGCTTTTTACAAAAAAATGTTAGACATTGTAACTTCACTCAGAAATTCTTGCTTACGCTAGTTTTGCTTGAATTGCTTCTACATTAATGCTTCTACATTATCGGTGTGTTTGTACAAGTTGCAAGATACTCTCTATACAAGTAAGACTATTGGATAATGACACAGCTAAGTCTGTTGTGATAAAACAAACGAGCCTCACTTTTCTACTTTTATCTTTGAATTTACTGAGCCATCACTGTTGCTGTGGTAACAGATTAGTCTGTTCTAAAGTGTTAATGTAATTGTGCTGCCTCCCTCACCTCTCTACATGGGTACATTTGATTCACACCATTGGTCTAGTTTGAGTTTATACAGTTGTAAAGTCAAGGGAAAAATAGAATCCCAATTAACATCTATGCACATCTATGTTTATTTTCAAAGTCTTTCCTCACATTAATCTCTTTTCATACTGACAACATGGTGAGTGCCAGAATGTGGTTTTATTTACATATGAAGGACCCAGCAGTAAATCTCACTTAATCTAGTGTAAACTATGCTATCTTCCCACTATCTGACCACCACAAACAGTCAATCAGTAACTAAGGTAAGATTAATTTTACTTCCAGGCTAGAAAGGTAGATTAATTAATGACACAGAAATGCATTTGCTTTTGGTTAATTAGTTGCATGAGCTTCATGTATATCTATTCCCTGTGTGACAGTTAGGGCAGCTAAATCCAAGAAAATAAATGTACTCATGCTAAGCAACCATTAATCAGCAAAGGGGTTAAAAAAAAGGTCCTGTGAAGTACAACAGAAGACCAGAATTGAGGAGTGTGAATTCACCTTTGGACCACCAGGTTGCAACTGAAGTAATAAAGCAATTTATTTCTATATTTGTTTCCCAAATATTTTCTTACCTAACAACCTATGTTCATAATTTTAACAGGCACATCTTTAAACCTCACATTGCCTTTACTTTTTCTCATCCTCTGTCAAACTTCATTGCACTGTTTTAATGTCATTATAACTTACTAATGACAATGTTTCGTCAGTATTGAAGATCATGCCACAACACATTCATTGAATTCAGATTAAGTGTTAGCCTTATAATAAAGCAAAGAACTGCAGATGCTGGAGATCTGAAACAAAAACACCCCTTGGAAAGTGCAGAAGAAACTCTGACCCTTCGTTAGATTTGGTTTTGAAATGCTCTTTTTAATTTCTCTATTCACAGATGCTGCCAGACCCACTGAGTTTCTTCACAATTCCTGTTTTTGTTTCAACAGTTGCCTCCTTTTCCATGCACAGGACTATTGCAGGAGGCACTTTCTTGTATGTCAGACACAAGATCATTGTTCCATTTTGCTTGCTCTCCTTCAATTCCCGAATGGTCCTGAACTCTGTTTTGTAACTGTTGCAATCATTATCACCATTTCCATGAAAAATTGTGCTCATACCACAGAAACTATTTGATGTTCATTGTGAAGTGAACAGAATGATGCCCTGTTTGGATTTCAACAAAATCAACAAAACCATGACAATACCTCAGTCGTAATAAATTGCACTTTTCAAAACTTGGAAGATGCACAGAGGACTGCGTTAACACAGATTGCTAGTTGGTGAGACTGCAGCCCAGTAAAATACACAACTGTTTCTGGCAGGATTATCCTCCTCTGTCCTAACCTTGGAGCTTTCTGTCAGAGACAGAGAATGAATAAAGGGAGAAATGTTGTACTCCTTCTCAGGATAGCTACTGTACAGCATTCTGTGCAGTGAGATCTCTGAAACTCCCTTTCAGGTGATTATCAATCTATGTGGGTTTATTGAGAAAGTGAGGACTGCAGATGTTGGAGATCAGAGCTGAGAATGTGTTGCTCGAAAGGCGCAGCAGGTCAGGCAGCATCCAAGGCGCAGGAGAATCGATGTGCTCTCTCCTGCTCCTTGGATGATGCCTGACCTGCTGCGCCTTTCCAGCAACACATTTTCAGCTACGTGGGTTCATTGCTGATATTCCATCTCAGCTCCAAGTAGTGGGCGGCGTGTTTAATTTTATTGTTGCTGCAGGAAATGTGGAATCACTCTAAAATCTTCCAAATCCCAGAAGAAAAAGGTTTGTTTTGCTGATTTAGAAGTTATCAGTTGAAAGAATGCACCAGCAATGAACTTGAAAATAAATGACCAAGTCTGAGTTATTATCCAATGGTAATAATATTTAACTTATAGAACAGTACCGAAGAAGGCCCTTCTGTACATTGCGTCTGCATCATGAATTCCAAAACCTTCAAGGTATTGGCACTTGATTGACACCACATTGACAAACATTCACTCCCTCCATCACCTACACTCAGTAGCAGACGTGTGTGCTCTCTGTGACTTGCACTGCAGAAGTTTATCAAAGACCCTCAGACAGCTTCTTCCAAACCCACAGCCACTTCCATCGCAAAGGCCAGCAGATACATTGAAACTCCACCACCCACAAGTTCCCTTCCAAGCCACTTACCATCCCAACTTGCAAATATGTCACTGTTCCTTCACTGGTGCTGGGTCAAAATCCTGGAATTCCCTCTGTAATGGCAATAGTGTGGTCTACCTACAGCACCTGGACTGTAGCAGTTCAAAAAAGCAGCTCACCTCCACCTTCTCAAGGGCAATTAGACATGTTTAATTTTATTGTTGTTACAGGAAATGTGGAATCACTCTAAAATCTTCCAACCTCTGGGAGAAAAAGGGAGGAAAAAGGCCCAGCCAGTGACACTGATGTACCACAAATTAATTTTTAAAAATACATCATTGAAGTAGTCTTTGTCCTCTTGCTGAAGGGGTTAGATCATTTGCTTTAGAAAGAGTTCAATGAAAACTCACCAGGGGCTGGATTTTATAAGAGAGCAGAATCTTGCTACCCAGGTGGAAAGGTTGGATATGACCCTGCCCTGGTCAATAGTACCACAACTCAGTGCCGAGATGGGAAGATGTGTATAATATTTCTTATTATTTATTACTTATGTACTTTTTTTGAAACTGTTCCATTCATTATAATGTTCTTTCCATATATACTATGGTTGTGTACTTTAATGATTGAGATTTACAATAAGTAGTTTTAAAATTACTAACCAATTGTTGCCATATCCTCCCTGATGTTTACCAGCTGCACCATCATCCACCCTGCATGCAAATAAAAGCAAAATACAGCGGCTGCTGGAGATCTGAAATAAAAGCAAAGAATGCTGGAGAAATTCAACAGGTCTGGCAGCATCTGTGGAGAGAGAAACGGAGTGAATGTTTCTAGTCCAGTTTGGCTCTTCTATCGAACTCTGCTGTCAGGCCTGATGCCTTTCTCCAGCAGGGTCTGTTTTTAATGCATCCTGCACAGACACATTTATTTTTAATGCCCTTCATTTGATCCAAAGAGACAGTAAGAATTCTGTCCGGACATGCAGCCCCTGCGTATACAGAATCCCTGTGGAAATAGGCCATTCGGCCCAACACGTCCACATTGACCCTCTGAAGAGTATCCCATCCAGATGCATTCCCCTACTCTAAATTTCCCCTGACTAATGCACCTAACCTACGTATCCCTGAACGCTATGGACAATTTAGCATGGCCAATTCACCTTGAACATCCTTGGACTGTGAGAGGAAACCCATACAGACACAGGGAGAATGTGCAAATACCACACAGACAGTCACCTGAGGCTGGAATTGGTCCCTGGCACTGTGAGGTAGCAGTGCTAACCACTGAGCCATGGTGCTGCCCTACTCACAGCCACTGCATCCACTCTGGTGTCATTGATAAGGCATCCTGACAGCAGGCATGGCCAGTTTTGTTGGCCTCATTACAGTATTACTGCCCCAGGCTCAGTATTACTGCGTCCATCACCACTATTACTGGCCCCATCAGCAGGATTACTGACTCCATTGCCAGTATTATTGCCCCATTACCTGTATTACTAGCTCCATAATCAACATTACTACCCTATCACCAGTATTACTAGCTTCATGACTAGTATCATTGGCCCCATTACCAGTATTACTGGCACTATAACCAATATTACTACCCATCTGTAGTATTACTGACTCCATAGTCAATATTACTGCCCCATCACCAGTATAACAGGCATTGTAACCAGTTTTACTGGCTCCATCACCAATATTACTGACTCCATAACCAGTATTACTGCCCCATTGGCAGTATTACTGGCTCCATAACCAATATTACTGGCCCCACTACCAGTATTGTTGGCTCCATAGCCAGTATTATTGAACTCATGACCAGTTTTATTTGTCCCGTTATAAAAGCATAAGAGTTGGGAGTAGAAATGGGCAATTCAGCATTTCAAGTCTATTCAGCCATTTAATGTGACCATGGCTGATCTCACCTTGGTCCAAGATTACTGGTCTCATAACTAATTTTACTGGCTTAATATCCAGCATAACATATAATTCTATTGCATTATACCTTTATCATCTGTTTTACTGGCTCCATAACCAACAACACTAGCAATGCGGCCATTATTATGGCTCCATAACCATTATATCTAACCCCATAAACTATAATATTGGCACGATTATTGGTATTTCTGGAGTTGTGGTCTGTATACATGTCCCAAGTGCCTCAATACTCAGTTTTGCCACTGGCGCCAGTATTGCTAGTATTTCCCTCAGAGGCATACACTAATCTCAAACAGAGAAAAAAAACTTGTAAATGTGTGAATATCCTCTCCATTTTGAGGTCAACAAGATAAGTCGAATCAGTTTGTGTCATTCTCAAGTTTGACTGGTTTTTGCTTCTGGGATGTAGTTGACATTTTGCTGCCCTCTGAAATGGCTAAGCAAGCCACTCAGTTCGAGGGCACTGAGGGATGGGCAATAAATATTGGCCTTGCCAGTGATGTCACATAGAGTCATAGAGATGTACAGCACAGAAACAGACCCTTTGGTACAACTCATCCATACCGTCCAGATATGCTAACCTAATCTTGTCCCATTTGCCAGCACTTGGCCAATATCCCTCTGAACCCTTCCTATTCATGTACCCATTCAGATGCCTTTTAGATGCTACAATTATACCATCCTCCACCACTTCCTCTAGCAGCTCATTCCATACCCGCACCACCCTCTGCTTGAAAAATTGCCCCTGAGGTCTCTTTTAAGTGTTTCCCCTTTCCTAAACCTATGCACTTTAGTTCTGGACTCCCCCAACCCAGGGAAAAGACCTTGTCTATTTGCCCCATTCATGTCCCGAATGATTTTATAAACTTCTTTAGGGTCACCCTCAGCCTCCGACACTCCAGGGAAAGCAGTCCCTTTAGCTCAAACCCTCCCACCCTGGCAACAACCCTGTAAATCTTTTCTGAACCCTTTCAAGTTTCACAACACCCTTCCTTTATGTCATGAAAGAGTAAAAAAGACATAGGTGATTCTGGAATATACAGCACAAAATGGTGAGTAAAGTTAATCAGTACCTTAAATACAGAATAGGTGATTTCCTACATCTTTTCAAAAAGCATTTTAATATTCCTTTTACAACGTGGATGGACATAAATATGAACACCAGAATATTATTTTAGAATTAGCGTCACTACAGTGTGGAAACAGGCCCTTCAGCCCAACAAGTCCACACCAACCCTCCAAAGAGTAATCCACCAAGACCCATTCCCCTATCCTATATTTACCCCTGACTAATGCACCTAGCTTAACATCCCTGAAATTATGGCAAAATTAGCATGGCCAATTCACTAGCTTGCACATTGGATTATGGGAGGAAACCCACACGGAGAACATGCAAACTCCACACAGACATTTAACCAAGATGGGAACTGAACCTCGGTCCCTAGTGCTCTAAGGCAACAATGCTAACCACTGAGCCACCATGCCACCCAATATGAGGCAAAAGGTTAACAGTTGGCCTGAAGTTCTCTCTTTACGATAGACATTGACCCATTTAAGAATAATGGGTTACAGCCTTTACTGATTTAGAGGAGTGGAAAGAGGAATTTAAAAAGAATGCCTTAAATGATTAGGGATGAATCCAGACCAGTGAACTGTTACAGTCATTGCACAGTTTATATTCAAACTGACTTTTCAAGTGATTGGTAACTTTGGTACATGCTTTTCAGTGCTCACGATCACATCTGCTAATTAATCTTGCCTTCTCAATTTTTTTCCCACACTAGGATTGGATTAGCACCAATTAAAAATATAACATCTCCTGAATCAGACAGCGTGAGTTTTATCAACAGGATAGTAGCCATGTAGTTGGCAGTAGGGACAAATTCAGATTAAAAACAAACATCTTAAATCACTCACAAGACATGATTTTCTGCTCAACTGCCTTCATCCACAGACAAACCTCCTGACCCAGGACACGAGGGGTGAAGATTAGATTACTCAGAAAACCTTTGAAGTAGAGATTATATGAAACTAGAAAGAATCACTGGTGAGAGTTTGTGGTGCTACGATCATTGAAGCTTGTAAAGAATATTAATGAAATGGCACCAGATGAATCTTTAACACCTTGTCTTAAACATCTCATCAGAAAAGCCTGAAAGTTTGTCTGTTGCATTCAGGATAATTATTAGTTGCCTCCACAGTGTTCATTTCAACAACCTTGTATCAATGGGAGCAAATTATATCAATATTTACAAAATCCTGAGTGAATAAATTAACCTCTTCTCGTGAAGCAAGAGAGGTGAAGGGGAGATTAAGTAGAGGTGTACAAGATTGTGACAGATAAGGTAGAGGAGACAAGTACAAGATTAGGCAGACAAAGAAAAACTGTTTGCAAAAGCCCATTAGCTGATGATAGAAGGACTGAAGGACAAGACCTTAAGGCTTTGGCCAAATGACATAGGTGGAGTGGGGGCTATTGAGGTTGGAGGTGGTGAACGGTAATGACCTGGAATTTGCGACTAAGGAGAATAGTGAGAATAGAAATGGATTTTCTATGTAAGAGCAAATATACTCAATGTAGAGAGACTGCAGCAAAGGTTCACCAAGCTGATGTCAAGGATGGTCAGACTGTTCTATGAGGAAAGATTGGTTCAACTGGGCCTGGATACATCAGAGTTTAGAAAGATGTCTCTAACTTCAAATAATATTGATTTTGTTAATGCTGTTCTTGCTTTGTGCACCTCCTGTGTAGTTATAACCTTGTATGCTTCTCTCTGTCTCAGCACCCTATGATCTGTATATCCTTGTTTGCTATGATCTGCCTGTACTGCACACAAACCAAAACTTTTCACTGTATTTAGGTACATGTGACTACAATAAATCAAATCAAATCAAATCAAATCCGATGAAAGGGAATTCAATTGAAATGTATAAAATTCTAATAGGACCGGACAATGAAATCCTCCATGAAACTCATCGGAAATGACTTGTAGCTATTTCAGGTAAGATACAGCTCTGTAATCTGAATCAAATAGTATCTTCATACCTACACCCCATGTCTCCAGGAACAGGCTAGGAAATCAGGGGGAGATGTATATTATAGGGCAGGCAGTTTTGGGAGAGAGATGTTTGCCTCCTTCATTTCCTTTGGTTAAGTTGGTGAGAGGAAGAGTTGGGTTCAGTTTTTCCACCCAGAGTAGCCCCCAAGTGGATACTAAAGAGTTAAATCCTGTCGTGACTGAAATTTAACTGGGTGGTCTCGGGAGGGTCATGTCAGTTGAGTGAGTGCCAGGTAAAGCTGTATCAGGTCAGCTGACCATAGGGTCATGGATGACAGTGAGCAGCCCTCTTTCTTGGAAACCCCACCCCTGCCCTTTCCGTCGAACTCTCTTCCCACACTTTTCTGGGGCATCTCTGATTGAACCCCTTCCCTCCCATCCCACTCCCCTGTAACTCTCTCCTCAGACCCTCTGCAGTATTGACAGTGCCCTTCACTCCTTGTGGGACTGCCAACCCCAGAGGAAATGCCAGGCTTTGATTCAGCAGCTATTCTTGGAGTCTGGGCAGCCAATCTGGTCAGAATGTGAGGTGAGAAATTGTCCTCTGGAACTCGTAGTACTGCCTCCCAGTATCCTGATTGGAAATTAATCTCTTTAGACTTGGATGGCACGGTGGCACAGCGGTTAGCACTGCTGCCTCACAGCACCAGAGACCCGGGTTCAATTCCCGACTCAGGCGACTGACTGTGTGGAGTTTGCACGTTCTCCCCGTGTCTGCGTGGGTTTCCTCCGGGTGCTCCGGTTTCCTCCCACAGTCACAAAGATGTGCGGGTCAGGTGAATTGGCCATGCTAAATTGCCCGTAGTGTTAGGTAAGGGGTAAATGTAGGGGTATGGGTGGGTTGCGCTTCGGCGGGTCGGTGTGGACTTGTTGGGCCGAAGGGCCTGTTTCCACACTGTAAGTAATCTAATCTAGAAGACACAATAGCAGAAGTAGGCCATTCAGTCCATTTGATCTACTCCACCATTCAATAAAACAATGACTGCTCTGATAATTCTCAACTCCACTCTCCTAACTTTTCCCCATAGCCATTGATTCCCTTACTGATTAAAATCGATCACAGCTTCCAGAAAATTCCATGGAAGGGTTACCACTGACTCTCCAAATGACATGGGGGCTATCACTTTTAAATTAATAAACTCTGCTTTAAGACTTTACTCACCGATATCACTAAAACACACTCGACAATGAGGCAGAAGTATGTGTTGTTTTATTAATTTGATATTGATCAACAACTGATCTTCTAAAGTCTATCAGTGAGAGTGCTTATTTAAATATGTACTATTGATTGACACAATGAATCTCAGAGGTTGGAATGGAGATCAGTATTATAGCGCTAGCTGGCCAGGATTTATCACAAGTTCCTATGATATTTAATGACAGATTATTGGCCTGTAAAGTTGGGCCAGATTTATATGGGAGAAGTGGAAATGTGGAACCCGGGGAACAATGAGGAGCAGATTTGGATTGAGTTGAGGAGGAACCCCACAGGGTTGTGAATCTATGAAACTCCCTGTCCAGTGAAGCAGTTGAGGCTACTCATTGAACATCTTTAAGATAAAGATAGATTTTTGAACGGAGAAGGGGTTAAGGGTTATGGTGAGAGAGTGGGTAAGTGGAGCTAGGTCCATGAAAAGATCAGCCATGATCTTACTGAATGGCAGAGTAGGCTCGAAGGACCAGATGGCCTACTCCTGCTCCTAGTTCTTATGTTCTTATGTTCATGACTTGGCAGACCTGTTTGACGTTCACAAGACTCCTACTCCACTATATTTGTGATGAGGTGGAAGCCAATGAAGGATAGAGTTGGATCCATCATCTCTGGAGGCAAGGCAAAGGTGACAATGGAGCAGGTTGGCGCTGCCCCGGTTACTGAGAAACAACATGCATGTAATGTTGCGGCAGGCCCTCAATCCTACACCATATACCCTAAAATGATGCCCCCAAGTCCCCGTATACCCCCACCCCATCTCCAATATGTCTATCCACTGACCATTTAAATGCCTGTAAAGTTGGCGAGTCTACAGTATAGACTGTACCCTCTGGTCTAAGGAAAGCTTGCCCCCTAGAAGTTAAACCTACACTTATTGACAGACTTCTTGTCAGCTTAAAACCTCAACTAAGAAAAATTTTAGATCATTGAAGAAACTAGGGTCAGTTTTAGCAGCTGTAGACTGGCTCCTGCAATATAATGTCCTCCCAGCATCCCTTCCCCCCTCCTCCCAAATCTTTGCAAGTTAGCAGAATTATCTTATCCTAATCAGCACCTGAAATCCTAATTTAGGAATTCAAGAATATTGTTATGGTCATAGCCTGACACTTGTATGGCACATAAATAGCACTACCACCAACACTCTCTCTAAGCTGGTGTGTGTGTGTGTGTGTGTGTGTGTGTGTGTGTGTATGTTATTGTTTGTGTGTTATTGTATATGTGTATCTGTGTGTTGTGTATGTGCGTGTGTGTGTATGTGTGTGCGCGTGCATGCGCGTGTGTGTAGGGCTGGTCTGATATTCTGTGCATGGTGATCAGCATGCCAACTGGAATAGCAGCATTGACTTCCAGTTCCAGAATTTTCTGCCTTGCATGGAACCCTACAGATGGGAAGCAAACGTTTTGAGGGAAGGCTGCTTGACACATATCAGGCCAAGCCAGAGACTTGTCCAGATCTTGCTTCATTTGAACAAAAACTGCTTCAGTAGCTCGGGAGTCATAAATGGTGCTGAATATTGTATAAGCATCAGTGAATATCCCCACTTCTGACCTTATATTGGAGGGAAGGCCATTGGTGAAGGAGCTGAAGATGTTTCAGCCTATGACACTACCCTGAGGAACTCCCATAGAGACATCCTGGAGCTGAGATGACTGACTTTCAACAACCATGACCATCTTCTTTTATGACTCCAACCAACAGATTCCCATTGGCTCATGTTTTGCTCAGGCTCCCATCATAGCTGCTCAATATCAAGAGCAGCCACTCTCACTTCCTGCTGAGAACAATGTTTTAGTTCATGTATAAAGCAAAGCTACAATGCAGTCAAATAGTGGGTCACCTCAATATGATGGCTTGCCTCCACATGGACCTACAAAGCGATTATTCCTATATTGTAGTCATGGATGAGCATATTTGCAGCTGAATGAGGACAATGTTGCCTATGTTTTTTTTCTGTCTTGTAGGTTACCTTATCGCCTATTGCAGGCCCAGTCTGGTCGCTACATCCTTTAGGAATCATCCATTTTGGTCAATAGGTGGCGCTGCTGAGTCACTGTTGGTGTTGGGCATCTAAAGCCCGACACCCAGAGTACAGCTGTGTCCTTTCCACCCTTCAAGCAGGTGCCATGTTATGTTCAACATGGGGAAGGACTGATCCAACAGCTGATGGAGGAGGGTACGTGGTAATCAGCAGGAGGTTTCCTTGCCCATGTTTGACCTGATGCCATGATACTTCATTGATTCTGAAGTCAGTGTTGAGGACAACCTGGGTAATTCTGTATGCCACAATGAGACCACCTCTGCTGGGTCTCTCCTGACAGTGGGGCAGGAAATGTCTAGGGATAGAGATGTTGTTGTCCAGAACATTGTCACTAAAGTATGATACTAGACTACATCGAGCTGTTGCCCTGGATATCAATAAGAAACATTTTACAGTGTTGACAGGGCTGAATTTGCCATTGACATTTCTGAAGCATTAGTCAATTCAGGTATCATTCCTTATATCAGACTCCATGGTAGTTAGATACACCTGAGTGGCTTACTTAGCCTTTTCAGAGGCACATAAGAGTGAATTATATTGTTACAAGTTTTATGACAGTCAACAATGGTCACATGGTGTCCATAAATTAGCTTTTAGTTAATTTTTTTTATGTACTGATTTCAAATTGTACCATCTGCCATGGAGGGATTGAATTCCATGTCTGTGGAGCTTTAGCCTGGGTCTTTGGCTTACTCCTCACTCAACAGTAGCATACCACACCACACCCTCTGCATTAACATTATTATGAGAAATTGGATTAGGATTAAAACAAAGAGCAGGAGTTGAGAGTAGGAATCATCACTGCAGGTTGTAGCAAGTTAATCAAAACCCAAATGCTCATGTGTGACAGGTGCAAGGAACTGTGTTCCAATAGGAAGAGATACTACAGTAAATAATATTCAAGACTTAAGTTCAAGCAAAAATCTGGCAGATGATATTGATGGTAAACAAACTGGTGCATGTTATGTTTGAAGAATTGATCCAGATTTCTTGAAATTAATTGAATGTATTGACTCAAATGAGAATAATGGCACAATAATGTCTCTAATATATGAAGGTGTCAACTCTGCCCACTTACTCACTGTAGGTATCTATACATCAGGATTAAATGGACAGGTGGATCATGCCTTCACTCAGTCTTTTCTCCTGAAAACTCTAGTACTCTTCACAATTAATCATAGACAGAAAAACCTTTGGTCCAAATTCTATCAAGATAAAAACAAAACAAATGTATCAATTGGGCATAATCTTGACTACGATCTCAGTTGAGACCAGCAACTTTTTTTTCATATCAACATATAAATCCAAAATCTCAATTATTTCCCAAGTGTCACTAAAGCAAACCTGAAATGTTATTTTTGGGTAACTCTTGAGATCTAAGATAATCTAAGACATAATAATAAACAGTAAAAATAAATAGACTATAAACCATATCTTATATTTTGAGGGGCAGATACAAGTTATGAATTGGCTCAACAGTGTGCTCACCATTATATGCCATCAATCTCAGTTAACAAGTCCTGCAAAACATGACCTTTCTCACTTGCCAGCTCTCCGTCTTTGGCCAGGATTTGGCCTGCTTGTCTACTGAAGCAGTGTGTAAATAACCCAGGCTGCACAGACATCATAAACAAAAAAGAACAGAGAACTGCCCATGCTGGAAATCTGAAACAAAAGCAAAGATTGCTGGAGAAACTCAACAAGTCTAGCCGCATATGTGAAGGGAAAGTTTTGGTCCTTCTTCAGATCTGTGTTGATGTTGCAGTTATTATTGGATAGCAGTGCTGCAGTTGATCTCAAGATTTTTGGTTTTGCAGATTGATTGAAATTCCTTTGAACTCTCTGTCAGTGCTCAGAGAGAGAAGGGCATTTCTTTTTTTTTAACCTGAAGTGCAGGTATATTTGTCATGATTGCTGTCAATACTATGACCCTTGTAGTGTTCCAGTACACACATGAGGGCTTCTGGTCAAAAACACCGAGGGTCCTGTTGCAGCCAGTTTTAATTATTTCTGAGGCTAGAACTAGGCTGCCTGCAGGAGGGGTTTTCTACTGAAAGGAGGGAAAAGCCAACCCTTCTCATCTTTGCTTCTTTCTATCTAAAGCTTCCTTGACTCCTTACGGAAACAGCATTCCATAGTCTTCACACAGGACTTTGCCAGAGAATTACTGAATTTACACATGCAGTTTTTCTTTTCCTGTAACAGCACTTTAAAAGTACATATACTTTGGAATTAAATGTAAAAAATGCCTGTAAATATAACGGGGTTCAGATCTGTCATTGTAACAGTAACTGTTACATTGCCATGATAGATGGTATGGAAACTATAAGGAGCCTGCGATTTTAGTTCTTAATCCAAAAGGATCCAAGAAAATTCCCCTGCCTGAATCTATGGTATGGCCATAGAGGACATGGCGTAATGCACTCTACAGCATTAACCCCCTCAGACACTTACACCCACATTCATGTATCTCCAGGTACAGACTCTAGTCTTTACCCTAGCCTCCAGTTCAGACTGTTCTGTTTACGCTGTGCCATGTTTTTTATCCTCAGTCAGGTCACTGACTGGTTTACATTTCACCTCCTTACTCTACAACCAGTAACACAAGTGCTTTAATCTATTCTTCCTTCTCTAAGTGGAAGATGTGAGAGAAATAGAATAGGAGGTTGGCTGTGATTCTCAGAAGTTAAAGAATCTCTCAGTAGCTCCAAGCAGCAGTAGACAATGTGATGTGGTGTAACAGTAACCTCACTAGACCACTAACACAGAGCTCCAGTGATAGGAGTTCAAATCCCACTCCATAAGATTGTGAAATGTAAATTTAATAAAAACCTGGAGGAGAAAGCTACTTTAACAGTGACCCTCTGATCATTGTTGTTAGAACTAAACATCGAATTTCTCTTGAGTGATTGAAATCTTCAGTCCTTTTCTGGTATACATGTGATGAGGCAAAAGTGAGGACTGCAGATGCTATAGATCAGAGTCAAGATTAGTGTGATGCTGGAAAAGCACAGCAGGTCAGGCAGCATCCAAGGAGCATGCAAATCGCTGTTTCAGGCAGGGTGCTACCTGATCTGCAGTGCTTTTCCAGTACCACTCAAATCTTGATTCTTGGTCTACATGTGACTCCAGACCCACAGCAATGTGGTTGACCTTTAACTGCCCTCTGGATAATTAGGGATGGACAAAAAATGCTGGCTTGGCCAGTGACGCTCCCACACTGTGTAAAAGAATTTCTAAAATTGCCATAATGAATGAGGATTCTCTTCGATATCACAATTAACATATTAACCCAAAACCCACTCAAATGCACAGAGTTCAAATTGCGTCTGATCCACACTGTGGCCACTCCAGGATTGCTTATTTGGTTTAGAAACAATCTTCCTTTTCTCAAAAGAAAATGGCAAATATTCTGTTTTTTAGAGGCAAGGGTAGAAACATGCCAAGCTCTTAAAATGAACACATTCTTTATCACTTGAGAAAATCCAGGCTTGCCCATTAGTTGTGAATCTGTTCACCTTGCCTGCCATCAAATAGTAGATTATTTAAACAAGGATTAGATAGTGCTTGGGACGAGATACAAATCCCTTTCACTTCCTTGAGGTCTGAATAGTAACGTCAGACTGTCCCAGATAAGCTCAGCCAACCATTTAACCTGAGAAATCTGCTTGTACCTACCTCTGACTGGAACCAGCTGCTGAACACTGAAAGGTGCTTTGTTCCCAATGCTGCTGCCTTGCAATAGCTAAGGTCCACACCATTAACCCTTGTTTGTCCAGAATTCAGTCGGTTTGTTGTAAGTTCTGTGATGTACATTGGTCACTGGAACACCTACATGTCTGAGTGGGTAGCAACAAGGATGATCAATTTCAATAGCCCCCTGCTGACATCCCAAAACATCCCAGACCATGACTAGCGCTGAATCTCAGTCCTATTCTGTTAAAACCCTGTGACACGAGTCATTAACATAGGAGTCGAGGAATGGTAGCTAGCCATTTATTGATTCATAGAGTCACACAGGACAGAACAGATAAGTCAGCCAAACTAGTCCATGCTGACTATAATCCCAAACTAAACTAGCTCAACCTGCCTGTGTTTGGTCCATATCCCTCCAAACATTTCTTATTCATGTACTTAGCTAGACATCTTTTAAATGTTCTAACTGTACCCGAAATCACCACTTCCTCTGGAAGTTCATTCCCCACATGAACCACTGTGTAAAAGAAATCCTTCATGTCCTTTTTAAAATCTTTCTCCTCTCACCTTAAAAATATGCGCCCTTGTTTTGAACTCCCTCACCCAAGGGAAAAGACACCTGCCATTCACCTTATTTGTATCCCTCATGATTTTATAAATCTCTATAAGCTTTATAACCCTTAAATGCCTATGCTCCAGTGAAAAAAGTCCCAGCCTATCCAGCATTTCTTTATGACTCAAACCCTCCAATCCCAGCGACATCCTGGTATGTCTCTTCTGAACCCTCTCTAATTTAATAATATCTTTCCCATAACAGGATGATCTGTTGATTGGCAATCATTAAGTCAGGATGGTGCCTGCAACAGGCATAAGGACATAAGAAGTGGGAGCAGGAGTAAGCCATCTGGCCCCTTGATCCTGCTCTGCCACTCAATAAGATCATGGCTGATCTTTTCATGGACTCAGCTCCACTTACCAGCCCTCTCACCATAACCCTTAATTCCCTTACTGTTCAAAAATCCATCAGCCAGACAGTAATGACTCTGTGGAACTCATTACCACAGAGAGATGTGGTGACCAAGTCATTGAGTGTCTTTAAGGGAAGAGAGAGAGAGGCAGGTTCCTGATTAGTGAGGGTATCGAGGGATACAGGAAGAAGGCAGGAGAATGAGGTGAGGAAAATATCAGTGTTTAGATCAGTGTTGCTGGAAAAGGACAGCAGGTCAGGCAGCATCTGAGGAGCAGGAAAGTCGACATTTCAGGCCTTCATCAGGAATAAGACAGGAAGCTTCCAGGGTGGAGAGGTAATGGAGAGTGGTGGAGAGATGGCCTGAGGAAAATATCAGCCATGATTGAGTGGTGAACAGACTTGATGGGCCAAGTGGCCTAATTTTACTCTGATGTGTTATGGTCTTATAATTTTAATTGGTGGTTACAGTCATCTTCATGGATTTCACTGATATCATGGACACAAGTATATGTTATCCTGTATCTTCTATCTTCATCTCACATCTTACAATGCTCCTGGCCCCTCTTTGCCTCTCAAATCCTTCCCCAACAAGCATCCATTCTGCTGGTGCCGTGCCTTGCTGGTGGGCTGTGACTCTAGCATTGTCAAAATCCCACCAGTCAGATAAAGTGGGGTCTCTGCATTGTTAAGTGATTGCCTATTTCCAAAACCACCATCAGTAAGCATTACCCAAAGATGGGCGATGTGTGTGGTGGGGATCCAATCTATGATTTTACCAATATTCCACTTCCTCCACTCCTTCACAGGAGCTGGTCAATCCTTCAGTTCAATGACCATATCTATTGTCTTTTTTTTTATTTCCAGCATCTGCAATATTTTGCTTTTTATTGTCTGAGTAAAACTCTGTCTCTTTACCAGATTTATTCATTGAATATAAAGCTTCAGTTCTCTGCACAGATATTGCCAGACCCTGCAATGTCCCTCCACCACTTCCTGTTTTTATCCTCATTTGGTTTTATTCATTCTCAGGATGAGGGTGTTGCTGGCCCGACCAGCATTTATTGCCCAGGGGGCAGTAAAGAGTCAACCACATTGCTGTGGGCCTGCAGTCATATGTAGGCCAGACCAGTTAGGAATGGCAGTTTCCTTCCTTAACGTTAGTGAATCGTTTATAACTGATGAAGACAAATATCATGTTACCGTTAGTTATATTCAGGTTAGAGCACTGGTTAGATCTCACCAAGGGTATTGTGGATTGTTCTGGTTTCCTTACCTAAGGAAGGATATAAGGCCATAAGACATGGAAGCTGAGGTAGTCCATTCAGCCCATTGAGTCTGTTCTGCCTTTAAATGACATTGTGGCTGATGTGATCACCCTCAACTCCACTTTACCACCTTTTCCCCATAGCCCTTAATTCACTGATTTTAAAGAAAAGTCTATCTTAGCCTTGGAAATACTTAATGTCGCAGCAATAGTACCTTAGCTCACTTAGTACACCTTCTTCCAGGTTTGAACTGCATTTTAATGCAGTGTTCTTTTGTATTGTCATGCTTTCCATCATGTTCACTGCCCGCTATAACTCCCAAAAAATTAGAGTTCAGTTTGTTGCACATTTTCTCCCATGAAAGACTTTAACACCCAAGGGTATAACATTCCCGAACACCTCTGCAGACAGCTACTGGATTCATATCCGCAGCCATTTAAGATGTATCCATCTTCTTTTGAAGAAAGCATATGTGGGAATTACAGTTCATTTTGTCTAGAGACAATCTGGGGTTTTGTACTGTAACCATAATGACAGAAAATTACAACATTCTTAAATATAGCCAGAGTACATGCAGAAAAGATGTCTTCCCTAACTGTTGGCTTGAAGACCATGGGCTTCTGGATCAGTGGTGCTGGAAGAGCACAGCAGTTCAGGCAGCATCCAACGAGCAGCGAAATCGACATTTCGGGCAAAAGCCCTTCATCAGGAATAAAGGCAGTGAGCTGGAAGCATGGAGAGATAAGCTTGGGGAGTCACTGCCTTTATTCCTGATGAAGGGCTTTTGCTCGAAACATCGATTTCGCTGCTCGTTGGATGCTGCCTGAACTGCTGTGCTCTTCCAGCACCACTGATCCAGAATCTGGTTTCCAGCATCTGCAGTCATTGTTTTTACCTTGAAGACCATGGGACACAGTCTCATACTAAGAGGCAAGCCAAGAGTTCCTATATGCAGTGGTAGTGTCCTTACCTTTGAGTGAGGAAGTCTATGTGGGAAATAACATCTGTAAATGGGTTGATTAGAAAATATCGAAAAGATAAGCCATTTTGAATTGAGGAGAGGAGAGACTTTTTCACTCAGAGTGTGGGGATTGCCTGATATTCTCTACTTCAGAGGGCTGTGGGAGTGCGACCAAAGACTACATTGAAAGCACACATGGAGAGAATTCAAGTTACTAATGACATTGAATGATATGTGGATGATGAGCAAATATGACATTGAGGTAAGTGAACAGACAGGAACTAGAATGACCAAGCAAGCTTGAGGGGTTAAACCGCCTCTTTGCCCTCTATTATCTCAAGTTTAACTATTCTCTTTAGCAAGGTGACAGCCAGGCAGATCAACTCTTGTGTTTTTAATTTGCTAATAGTACTGCACTATTAATGGTGGGGAATGAATGTCGAGAAGACAGGGGCTATCTCTGTGTGCCCCTGCACATAGCACCCCTCTTCACGGAAGGGCCTGACCACCAGCCGGACTGCTCTTCTTCCCAGGCACAGTGAGCTGCAAGAATATTCTTGTCTCTTTTATCATTAATGCTCCAATCCTGCTGCCGAGGAGATTAAAAAGGAAAATCTGCAAAAAAACAAATGGGTGGATTATGAATCATTAAACATTTCTGGCAGATGGCCATTGTACAGAGGTAATTTTTAAAAAGGTATTCACCACCAAGTGTAATGTTCACTGGGCAGGCTGGTGCATTGGTCCATTGAGAACACAAGATTTTAAATATTGTTCATGTTCCTGGAAAACAGAAAGAAAGAACCCTACTTGATTCCTGGGCTAGTGCAAATGAGTATCGCAGCTCCTTCAGCACTCCGTCTTCTGCCATTTCCATCTTCCATCATCCTATATTCGTTACTTTTACAATGCTGTGGAAGCTGCATAAATTGCTCTTCATTCATTCGTGGGATGTGGGCATGACTAAGCAGGTCGGTATTGATCATCCTTCTCTAATTGCCCTGAGGGCAGTTAAGTCTCAACCACATTGCTGTGAGTCTGGAGTCACATGTAGGTCTGACCAGGTAATGACATCGAATTTCCTTACCTAAAGGAGGGTAGTGAAACAGTTGATTTAAAAAAAAACAATAGGCAATAATTACATGCTAGCCATTAGACCAGCTGTTAAACTACAGATTTAAAAACAATTAATTCAAGTTTCACCATCCACCGTGATGGGAGTCAAACCCATTTCTCCAGATTATTTGCCTGGATCATACGAGATTATTAGCTCAGTGGCATTACCACTGTGGGACAAGCGAGGCAATGACTTAGTGGTATTATCACTGTGGTGTTAATTCAGAGACCCAGGAAATGACATACCATAGGAAATGACATCACCACAGGAAATGACATCACTGACAAAAAGAACCCCAAACATATAAATAGAAAGCAGGAATCATCAGCAGTGCTTCATCTGGAGGCTCACTGATGATGTTACTTAGTATGGTGACAAAACATCTGAAAATGAACCTTTCAGCTCAGCGAGTAAACCTACATCCGGTGGAATTTGACTTCAATTTTCTTTTCAAAATCCTGGAATTAGGAGTTGAATGATCACCTAATAATGACCATGAATCTATTATTGATAGTCATGAATGTCCCTTAGGGAAAGAAACCGGTCTGACCAAACGTGACTCCAAACCCACAGCAATGTGGTTGACTCTTAACTGCCCTCTGGGCAATTAGGGATGGGCAATAGATGCTGGCCTAGCTAGTCATGTCATCATTCCTCTTAGCTCTTTGTCAAATAAAATAATCCAAATATACATTCTTCCCCGTAAATTTCCAATTCATCTGTTTGATACAAAGTGATTTCCACTGATTCAATAGCTGATCGTGTCAGATTGATGGTCTGTATGTGCAATACATTCAGTGCTCAAAAGGACCTTTAGCTATCAGGGTAGTGCATTCTTAATGGTCAGTTTCACAACAAAGTATCTACAACTTGCTTTACGGCCCTCATCGATTCAGAGGAGAAGCAAATATAAATGTAGCCACGTAGAGTTAATGTGTCCTGCAGGAAAATCACAACCCAGGCTTTAATTGAAAGTGGGAGAATCAGCAATATCTCACTCCCTCTCTCTCTCTCCATTGCTCTCAACACCACCACGCTCCCCCCTCCCCACCAGCCCCACCCCTCCCCCATCCCGCCACAACCTTGCTGTCTTTCGCTTTGTGCACAATTCAACAATATGGTTTCTTGGGCGAAACAGCTGAGCACATAAAGGAGGCTGAAACCAGGAATACAGTAAGACTGCACTCATTTAATGTTCAAAATCCACAAGGGAAGGGGGGGATGGATAAGGTAGAAATGAAGCCCTCTCCATAGTTTCTTAATTGCTCTTCATAATTCCTGTACATTCAATAAATATCAGTGAGGCCAGAGCAATCTGCATTTTCAAACAAGCAGCAATGTTACAAAACAGCTGCAATGATCTGCAATATTAATCCTGAACAATGAAAAATTTCAATTCTTCCATTTCTGCTCTCTTTGAAAATTGTCTGAAATATGTCTGCTTTTCATCTTTTTATTTAATGTATTTTTTGTTGAATCAGTTTTGAACCATTCTGTTGGATGGGAAATTCCTTATCACATTCACCCACTTTTCTTTACGCATATCATGCTGTTCCTTTTATCAATTATTATTCTGCATAAATCCATGTCCTCCCAACTCTTCTCCTCACTTTGCCTATCAAAACCATTATTGATTGTCAGCACTTTAATTAAGTCTCCCTACCAAACATCTCTGCTCTCAGGAGAACAATCCCAATTTCCCCGGTTTCTCCAAAACTACTGAAGTCTGTGTGCACAGCCCAGGCCATTACAGAAGCCAACCTCCCATCCATTTATACAATGGTTGCAAATACCCCTTCCACCCCGGTAATGCTGTTTTCCAACTTCTTCAGGCAAGCAGACGATACAGAAGCTTGAACAGAGACACCAACAGCTTCAGGAACAGCTTCTTCCCTGCCGTTTTTAGACTGATGAATTGATCTCAATTCAAATAATGTTGACCTTGCTTTGTGCACCTCCTATGCTGTTATAACCGTGAATGCATCACTCTGTCCAGTCACCCTATGATCTTGTTTGCTTTGATCTGTCTGTGCTGCTCACAAAACAAAGCATTTCATTTTACTTAGGGACACGTGACTACAGTAAATCAAAATCAAAACATGACTGAAGCCTTTCATCCCTGTTACCATTCTAGACAATCTCCTCCATACCCTTCTTTTATGCCTTGCTAAAATAATCATCTCAGAATTGGGAACAATATTCCATCTAGGATTACATCGCTTCTCTAATTGTCTTCAATTTCAGTAATTACCTTGCCTCGTTTTTACACCTCCTGGACTTTACTAACTAGTGTTTCCTTTTCTTCAGGTATTCAAGACGATTTAGATCAATCAGTATGACTGCATCAATTTCGGAGGAAAATTGGAGACTTGTATTGATGGTTAGAGCTCAATGTTACTCCATGGAAACTGGGAGTCACTGTGATCACAAAGAATGCCTAAACCATGCTTCCCGCAGCCTCTAATTAGAATGTAATCCATTCATTAAGCAATTGGATCTGTTGTTAAGTCATGCATCCATTCATCTAATGTGAGGTCAACAGTTCACTGCTTCTCTTGGTTCCTTCGTTCGAAGGTATTTGATATTTTTAAATTAAACTATTTTACAACTGATGTACTTTAGTCAACACCGATATCATCTTGAGTGTCTTTCTGTTCGGCAGTTCCTCAGGATAAGGATGATCACTTCAGTTCTGAGCTGGCTGATTCCACTGTGAAATCTACAGAGACTGCTACATGTGGGCCAGGCCATGCTAGAAAGGGCTCCGGAGATGGATTGTAGGGAGTACTCCCTCCGACTGTTTCTGACAGTCTCTCTGGGGTCAGGGTCTTCCCTGAGGAGCTTTCTCTATTTTCTTCAGTCACAAGCCAGCGACTAAGAGAGGCTGCTGGAAGTTTTCAATGTTGCTTTGCAAGCACTTCCTAAAGATGTGGCATTGACAGATGTGTTGCAGGATGCACCAGGTATGGAGGGATTGTCTTCTGAAGTGAGGGCAATTTTGTTCTCTCTGAGGGCAGTGAATCGGCGGGCCGTTGAGACGAGGTCATTGTGGATATTCAAGTCTGAGATGGACAGATTTTTAATCAGTAAGGGAGTCGAAGGTTATGGGGAAAAGACAGGAAAGTGGAGTTGAGGATGATCAGATCAGCCATGATCTCATTGAATGGCGGAGCAGACTCGATGGGCTGAATGGTTCACTTCTGTTCCTATAACCTATGATTGTATGGGAAACAACTTCTGCTTTTCATCAAAGATGTGACAGTACAAACACTCCGTGACTGTGTGGAAATTTGTGTAGAAATGTTAGTGATGAATCAATACCAATTAGCTGGGCGTCAGCCCCAGCAACAAGCCCAGGATCCCAAACTTCCAACATACACAAGGAAATTTTCTGACCTGGGGACCCTTCAAGTACAATCTTTTTTTGGGAGAATTGGATTGATGCATTCAATCCACAGCTGTCTGATTATATTTAGAAACCACAAAAGATTTGCTCTATATTAATTTGTGGCTTTTACAATTGATAAAAAGCATTTGGACAGTGAAAAGCTCCATAGAAAGCCACAGGCAGTGAGAAGGACACAAGATTGTGTGTTTGCGGAAGTGAATGTGAGAGAAAGAGGCAAAATGAAGGATCAGACCATCTGGTAACACGTAGTGCTCCAGACCCTCCATAATCACCTTCAAATTGTGTCGCCAAATTTAAGCAATTTTTAAAAAATATGTTTAAAAATGGATTCCCCAAATGAGCACTCTGAGTTTAAAAATGACATGTAAATGGGCTGCATCTGTGCATTAGAGATGAAATTTCAGAAATTATGGGTCTGAAAAATTGGACCCAATAAAGAATAGAGAGTGTAATTATAAAGGACATTAGTGGGTAATAATTTGGGTTCAAAATCTAAAAAAAATCTATGTGTTTAATATTCCTAATGGCAGCCTGCCTAATTGAAACTCAGACAGACTGTGAATTGCTTTGGTTACAGATGCTGTGCTATTAGAGTGTGCAGCTTGGCAGGCATTCGAACTTCGCCAAATTATTAGCTGACTCACCCCTGGGGTGCCAGCATGGTTTCTATGGCTGGAGATGTTTCTGTGTGTAAACAGCAAAACAGTAACAGACTGGCAGCTGCAGATCAACAGAATGTTATCACTGCAGAATGGGAGGGACAATCGGATTGCTTCCATGGGCATGAAATTGGATTGTGGGAGGAAACCCGAGCACCCAGAGGAAACCCACACAGACACTGGGAGAATGTGCAAACTCCACACAGACAGTCAGAGGCGAATCAGCCAGCTTTAGTTTTCTTATCCTCTAACAGAATCCGTTCCAATGTATAAAGTACCAGCCCAAATCTACTGATGCAACTGGCAGGTGATGAGAAATATTCTATTTGGCAGCACGATGGTTTAGTGGTTAGCACCGGTGCCTCACAGCAGCAGGGACCTGAGTCCAATCCCACCCTCGGGTGACTGTCTGTGTGGAGTTTGCACATTCTCCCAGTGTCTGTGTGGGTTTCCTCTGGGTGCTCGGGTCTCCTCCCACAATCCAAAGATGTGCAAGTTAGGTGAATTGGCCATGCTAAATTACCCGTAGTGTTCAGGGATGTGGAGGCTAGGTGGGTTAGCTGTGGGTGATACAAGGGTGGATCTGGGTGGGATGTTCTTTGGAAGATCATTGTGGACTCAAATGACCTGCTTTCACACTGTAGGGATTCTGTGATTTCACACAAAGAGAAGGCTGGCAAGTTACGCCAGTTGACTGACCTGTTTTCTCCGCCAGTCCACATTGCAATTGGTGAGAGTCCATTTATCTATTAGTATCTATCATCATTCTTGCCCCTTCCTCATCCATTGAATGTCAAGGCAAATGGGACATTTTCTAGATTTGCAACATTTAAGGGTGGCCAATAAATGTCAGTCTGGCAGACAAGTTCCACATCTCATGAATAAATAAACATATGTTATTATGAATTATTCCCATTGTACTCCGGTAATTAATGTCATCCAGGACCCTGGAAATGTTGCTCATTGTGCTCTCAGTCTGGGAGACCAAGAAAGTTACGAGTGATGATGCAGAGTTACATCATGCAGATCATGAATCATTCCTAAAGAATTCTTTAATGCTTTTAAGCTGCAGTTCTGGGACATCCACACTCTAGTGTCAAAAGACAATCATTGGAAAAATGTAAAGATCTTCAGACAAAGGCCATTTCACTTAAATCCAAATTTGATGGATACTATTTCGGAACATTGTATTTTGGGATCCACTTCTGAGTAATTTGTGGTATGCCAATGTGCTGGGTGTAGCTTGTTTGGGATTAAAAGCCGACTGGGGCTGATACATTTGTGTGCCAGGATGGTGAGTGCCCTGGAGGGAGCTTGAGCATGGTGATGTTCCCATATCCTTCTTTGTGGTAAAAAGTCTCAGGTGCAAATGGTGCTGTTGAAGGAGCCTTGGTGAATTGTAGATGAAACACACAGCTGCCACTGAGCTGAATTTGGAATGTTGAAATCATGAAGATGTATATGTGATGCCAAATAAGCGGGCTGCTTTGTCCTGGATACTGCCAAGTTTCTTGAGTGTTTCCAGAGCTGCACCCCTCCAGACAAGTGGGGAGCATTCCATCACAGTTCCTAACTTGTACTTTATAAATAGTGGAGACTGTATAATATTATGGTCCTGAAAGATTTAGTATTGAAGTTGCATTAAGTCCCTCCCAGTTTGATGGTTTCAGAATGTCTTTAGATGGAAAATCAGGCAATGTCTAAGGAGATCCTGATGGGGTCAGCAATGATATACTTGGTTCCTGATTACCTTAAGCACATTTGCCAAATTAGTCAATGTCATTGGTATGTATTACTCTTATGCAATAAACTGTCTCCATTTATATAAAGCAAGTATCTCCTTGTTAAGACTCCTCAGTGGTTTATCATTGATAACCAGTCTGACCATTACAGGAGGAAGGTATTATTTGTTTGGACTATCCTTTATACTCTTTCCTTCCCTGCTGTGCCTCTCACGCTCTTGCTCCCTCTCCTGTTTTTGTGTTAACTGTCTCATGTTTTCTTTTCCTCTAAGCCTCTCGTAGATTCTTTTTCAAACATTCCTGCAAAATGGGGTTTGCAGAAGTAATATTGATTCTGGAAAGTGTGAGGGGGATGTTGGCAAAATGGCAGCTTGTTTCACATTGTGAGGGATGTTCAAGGTCTACTATCATCATCCACTTCATATTGTCTGTTAATCCTAGATCCTAGTGACTGTCCAACACACACACACACACACACACACACACACACACACACACACAATTAGACACATGGACACTCACTCAGAGACACACATATGGACGCACACACACACAGATCCCTTTCTCTCTAATTGACTTAAGGCATAGATATGTCACAACAGGCATCCTATGAGAATCAGTTAAGGACCTATAAGGCTTGATGATGTGGTGCAATGAGAACAATCTCTCTCTCAACATTGGTAAAACTAAAGAACTCATCAGAGACTCCAGAAAGAAAGGACAAGACACCCCCCTATCTACATTACTGGAGGTTGACAGGGTGGAGAACATCAAGTTCCTCGGAGTGACAATAACCGACAGCTTGCCCTGGATTTCCCACTTAGGTGCAACGGTCAAGAAGGCACAACAACGCCTCTTCTTCATCAGGCAGCTCAGGAAATTCGGTATGTCCATAAGGACACTCACCATTGAGGTTGCACAACAGTCTGGTATGGCAACTGCTCTACCCAGGACTGTAAGAAATGATAAGAAAGTTGTGGGCACAACCCAGACCATCACGGAAACCAACCTCACATCCACAGACTCCACTTACACCTCTTGTTACCACAGAAAGATTGCCAACATCATCAAAGATCCTCCCACCCTAGTAATACTCTCCTACAACCTCTTCCATCAGGCAGAAGGCACACAGAAGTTTGAACATACGTACCGGCAGGTTCAGGAACAGCTTCTCCTCTGCCGTTATTTGGCTGCTGAATGGACCTCTCAAACTTCAAATAATGTTGATCTTGTTTTGTGCACCTCCTGTGCAGTGTAACCCTGAATAATTTGCTCTGTCTAAGCATCCTATTATCTGAATGTCCTTGCTTACTATGATCTGCTTATACTCCTCACAAACAAAGCTTTTCACTGTACTCATGTGACCACAATAAATCAAATCAAATCAAATCCAATGCTGCTGTGATCATATCCAATGAATATGAATGGAATAGGCTGAACCTTACGACGCTACTCACAGAATAGAGTATTGAGCCCTTGTCCTCACTTGTACCAATGTAACTAAGCAATGAAAACACTTTTTTTTCTGTATCAGCATAACCCAAAAACATTGAGAAACTTTGACTTTTTAGCAACAAACATTAAACAGGAAATTTTAGAGCAGTATTACTCTTTTTGTCTATTCTTTTCAATTCGAGAACACCAAAGCAGCAAATCATATAGTCATAATTGTATCCTGTTCTTAAACTTAAATATCTAACGATAGTATGTAATTAGGAAGAAAGCATGTTATTAGAAACTCACCCATCATAAACCTCTAATTGCAACAGGCTTTTTCTCCAGTAAGTAATAATGAGCTGTGACTTTGCTTGTTATATAATTATTACCTACCGTGCCAGTCACGCACATGAGCGTGTGGACAATGGAGACTGGGGTCTTCATGTGGATTGATAATGGCTTGTGTTCCACCCACCCTCAATGATAAACAATGGTCTTATATCAGATATCCTTGAGGAGATGTTGGAGTCCTGTCATGATTATGGTAAAATATGGCCAATCAGTTTTTTAATACCCATGAAATGACTTTAATACCCAAGGTCTTAAATGGACTAAAATCATTTTGAAAACTGGAAAAAATGATGACTTAAGATGGCAGCAGTGGTCACCTGACAAGCTTGAGCCAATTTCATGAAACCAATGTACGATGAATAAAGACAATCAAAACATGCAGATATATGAAATAGAAGCAGAAGTAGATCATGCACCTCCTCCAGCCTGTTCTGCCATTCAATACGATCATGGCTGATTCGTTGGAGGATTGAATTCCATATTCATGTCCACACCTGATAGCCCACAATTCTCTGCCTACTGCGAATCTCCACCTCTGCCGTAACAATATTTAATGACCACCACATCCACCACTCCCTGAGGCAGACAATTCCAAACCTGCATAATTGAGAGAAAGCAGATATTCTCATCTCTCTCCTGAAAGGGTGACTCCAAATATTAAAACAGCACATACTGATTCTGGCTGACCCAAGAGGAAACATCCTTTCCACATCCACCTTGTCAAGACCAATCAGTCAAGTCACCCCACACTTTTCAAAACTGCAGTCGAAACAAACACACAGTGTCCAACTTATCTAAATTATTAGATTAGATTACTTACAGTGTGGAAACAGGCCCTTCGGCCCAACAAGTCCACACCGACCCGCCGAAGTGAAACCCACCTATACCCCTACATTTACCCCTTACCTAACACTACGGGCAATTTAGCATGGCCAATTCACCTGACCCGCACATCTTTTGGACTGTGGGAGGAAACCGGAGCACCCGGAGGAAACCCACGCAGACACGGGGAGAACGTGCAAACTCCACACAGTCAGTCGCCTGAGTTGGGAATTGAACCCGGGTCTCAGGCGCTGTGAGACAGCAGTGCTAACCACTGTGCCACCGTGCCGCCCATATTGGACAGGAATAAATATTTATCTTCTAGTATTTTTTCATTTCTATGATTTTTTAAAAAGTTTTTTACATTAAATTGAAAATAGCCTGCAGATTATTCAGCATTTTAAAAAAAATTGAAGCTAGACATGGGAATTCATAAATGAACTGCCTTTCAGGCAAACAGCTTTTGGGTAGCAAGAGATGTGAAATTGTAACAACAGGATGGGAAGACCTACAGTTTCTTCCATGCCTTTTCCTTCAGCCATTTGTAAAACAGTTCTCAGTGATAAAATGAATTGGACAATCGTCTATCCACTGAGAACTGCTGTCGACATAGGGCATCCATTAAACAACCACGTTCCCAGATTGAAATCTAATACCTCAAAATTTCTAAAGGCATTTTCATTTTATATATTTTTACTTGTTTTTAATACTAGGTACTCTCTTCAGTTTAACCATATGCTTGTGTTTGCATTTGTTTGTGTTTGGTACTGTGACGCCCTGCTGTTTCTAATTTATGTAAATGATTTGGATGAAAATAATAGGTTGTCCGATTAGTAAGTTTGCAGAAAACACAAAAATATGTTGGAGTTATGGATAATGGGGAAGGTTATCAACTTCAGATCAGTTGGGCAGGAAAATGAGAGATTGAATGAAGTGTGATGCCAAATGCAGTGGAAGGTATACAGGGAATGCAGGACCTTTGGTAGCATTGATACAAAGAGGGATGTTGGAGTCCATATAATTCCTTCAGCTGCCCTTTCACATTCTCCTGGAGGTCCTTGGCACAGCAGCCCAAGTTCCCTACTCAGACCCTCCCTTCATATCCACTGCTGGTCGTTCTGTTACAATTGTCTCCTGCAAGTCAACTGGTTAACATGGGTGTAGTTGCAGGTAAATGTACTATAATACTGGCCTTATCAGCAGCCTTGTAAACAAGGGCCCAAACTGTACAGTGTATAAACTTGACCCTCCTGTGGGGAAAATGGTACACTTTGGTCTCTGCAGGATTAGCTAATGGGCGCCAAAACAATAGCGTCTGTAGCTCAGAGAGATTAATTGAAATATACTTGGTTGTCAAGCTCACTTACTGTTCAAGTTGAGTGGCTTTCTGAAGTCCAACTTCAATCTTGAAGAATTCCTCCTTTAAAGAGTTTGTGAGGGATGGTAAGTAAATACCAACCTGAATCACTGCCTTCCTGAGAGAACTGGAATGAAAATTGTTAAAAGGAGAGGGATTATGTGGGTGGTTGATGCTGATTTTAAAATATTCCTCAGTCATGTGTTTATCATGTATTTTTCTGAACTGTTTTGAAATTTTTTTTTCTGCTGGATTGGCTTGAGTAACAACACCAGAGATTGCAGGGGCGGCAAAGTGGCTCAGTAGTTAGCACTGCTGCTTCACAGCACCAGGGTCCTGGGTTTGATCCCAGCCTCGGGCAGACTGTCTGTGTGGAGTTTGTACATTCTCCCCGTGTCTGAGAGGGTTTCCTCCGGGTGCTCCGGTTTCCTCCCACAGTCACAAAGATGTGCAGGTTAGGTCAATTGACCATGCTAAATTGCCCATAGTGTTAAGTGCATTAGTCAGAGGGAAATGGAGAAAGTGAGGACTGCAGATGCTGGAGATCAGAGCTGAAAATGTGTTGCTGGAAAAGCGCAGCAGGTCAGGCAGCATCCAAAGAGCAGGAGAATTGATGTTTCAGGCATGAGCCCATCTTCAGGAATCAATCCCGAAACGTTGATTCTCCTGCTCTTTGGATGCTGCCTGACCTACTGTGCTTTTCCAGCAACACCTTTTCAGCTCAGAGGGAAATGGGTCTGGTTGGGGTCGGTGGACTCGTTGGGCTGAAGGGCCTGTTTGGAAACTGTAGGGAATCTACTCTACTCTAAACTGTTCTGGTGGAAAGGAGACCGTTTGGCCAATTGTGCTCGCACCTTTCAGAGTGGATATTGCAAAGTGTTGTGCCCGGCGTCTGAGAAAAGACCTGAGCTGGCTTATTCAGATGGTTGGCCAACAAAATAATTCCTCAATGGGGCATTTTAGACATTCTAAAAGGTTGCCAAACTTGCTTGGAGAAAGAAATTGCTGAAGTCCAACAATTTTCACACTCTCAGGACATCCTAAAGCACTTTACAACCAATGAAATACTTTATAAAATACAGCCAGAATTTAAATGTTGGGAACAGTATGAGGACTACCACAGAAGTGAGATAATGCTGAGACAATCTGCTTTCAATTGTTGGTTGAGGGAGAAACATTGGCCAAGAAAGGCCTAGTCTTCTTTGAATTGCATCACAGTGTTTGAGAGGTGGTGGCCAAAGCGATTGTTACTAATCCAGAGACCCATGTATTTGTTTGGAGATTACATTTGAATCCCATCGTGAGTGGTGGTGGATTTTTCATGCAACTTCTGTGAAAAAAAGCCCTGAGTTAAAAGCCCAACACTGACCGTGACCCCGTTGTCAAATTGTTGTAAAACCCTTCTTGTTCAGTCATGTTTCTTTAGTGAATGAAACTGCTTCCTTTTCCTGGTCTGACCTACGTGTGACTCCAAGCTCAAAGCAATGTGCCTGTGGTTAACTCTTAAATCCCATCTGAATAATTAGGGATGGGCAACAAATGAGAGAATTATCTCCATGCCAGAGGGTAGCTGAGACCTCTATATGTCCCATCTGAGTATAACAACAGCTCTGGGTGCCTCATTTTGAATTTGTAGGGTTGCTATTCATAGCCTAATAGAGGACCTTGTGCCAAATTCATTTATATAGTTCAGGTGTCCTTCGTGCTCTGGTAAACTCCTAAAAAGTTCAGTGAGACACTTTTTTCTTTGTTAATGTCAGGTCAGGAGGAGTAGAAATGTTTTTCTCTGCTTCAGATTACCTCTAATGGTCTATGCTAGCCTGGAGCAAACCTCTGACTGACAATATCTCTATTGTGTTTATCTCTTCTTAAAGATAAAAATGAGAGTTTATTCAAAAGTTATTCATCATTTCAGCATGAATGCCTGAAAGCAGCCACATGGATTATGTTTTGCAATGATCAAAGTTAATAACAGAATTGTGGACTTAAGTGTCTACTTCTAGAAGCTTGAAGCAAGCTTGAGGGGTGGGGTGCGATGGGAAAGGAACTTGGTTGATGAGTAGAGATGGGGGAGGGATGTCAAAGCAACACCAGCATTCCTACCTGTACCAACTGGCCAGTGTTAGTGACAGGAAAGAGGGAGACGATAAGATTGCAGAAACCACTCTGTTACTCATTAAATTGTCAGTCGGGTCAGACTGAAAGCAGTCGGGATGGTATTTTTCTTGTGAATCCGAGTGTGGGATGCGGAACAAACCACTCTGATCTGATGGAATAAGAAGCTTTGATTTCTCAGTGTCAGCCTGGCACAGCATTGTCAGAATAAACTTTCTCTTATTGCAGCTGCTGCTGTCTGATAAGGCAGCGCAAAATATAATCTGGGTTTTTTTTCACTGCTGATCAGTTACAGATTCCCTGAAAACAAACTGGGCTGCATTAGAATCCTTGAATAATCCAACAAAGAGTGAGGCCATTTGGCTTGACAGTCCTGTGCTGATTTCTCAGTTGAAATATCCAATTATTTCCTGATTTTTCCCTTTGCCATCTGTAACATTTTTTTCTCCCTTTCAAGAATTTCTCCCCATGGCTTGTTCGGAAGTTCCCACTAAAACTTCTTTCAGGCAGAATGTCCCAGATCACAACGCTGATCTTTCCACATCGATCTGAAAGAAGGGCCACTAGACCCCGAAACGTTAATTCTGCTTCTCTCTCTCCCGCAGATGCTGCCAGACCTGCTGAGTTTCTCCAGCACTTTCTGTTTCCCTTTCTCGTCTCCAGTCAGGAATGGTTTCAGCTGGAAATGGGACTGGGATGACCATGGTCAGAGTTTTCCCACCATTTTTCTGACTCTGCAAATATCCATCTTAATGTATGCATTGTGAATCATGTCCTTGGCCTCTACTTCCACACACAAGGTACCGTTCTAGTCTCTAATTAGCTCTATTCTTTCCTTAATTATCTTCTTGCTCCTCATGCCTCCAGTCAGTATAGCAGTCTGCCTTTAAGAAACTTAGCAGGGCAGTGTACCTTTAAGTGTTGCAGTATGTCAGTATACCTTTAAGAGACATGATTTGGAGATGCCGGTGTTGGACTGGGGTGTACAAAGTTAAAAATCACACAACAGCAGGTTATAGTCCAACGGGTTTAATTGGAAGCACACTAGCTTTCGGAGCGTCGCTCCTTCATCTGATCCTTCAGGTTAACAATCACCTGATGAAGGAGCGTTGCTCCGAAAGCTAGTCAGGAAACAAGTGTTCAAGAACAAATATGCAATTGGACTTGACTTTCAGTTCACAGAATCAGCTTGTTAGCAGCTTGCAGTGGGACCACAGGGGAGAGTCCTCCTTTATTATTAAATAAGCAAGATCAATGTTGCTTGAAGAATAAGAGCTGAGAGCAAGCAGATTCCAACTGATTTGTTTGTTGGAAATTTACTCAGGAGCAAAAGAGTCAATTGTTCACTGAGGTTTGTGCTGGAAATGTAACCATTTGAGGAGGTTGTGGATGCTGCACAGGCATGAGAACGGTTTAACAAAGCGTTCAGTCAGGGTGCAAAGGAGACGAAAGTGGGTGCCAGGTAAACACAGTTATTTCACTTGGCAGAAAGTTTCACACGCGCTGTCTATTGTAGCTGACAGCCGAGACAATAAAACCAGTGGTTTGTCAATAGAAAATGACCTTACACTGTGTCCCTCAAGGTTTTTTCAGAAGGCTTTAGATGCAATCAAACTCACAAATAAAAGAACTGCAGATAAAAAAGCGATAAAATACACTTAAACAAACAGCCTGTCAGCCAAAGGGATACAAATTGAAAAATGCAGAGACGGAAAGGGCTACAAGGGACAGTATAATTAGAATATAGGGAATTAAAAGCATTTGAAGAAAAACAATCCTTGGGGATTAAGTAATGATAAGTCTAAGTGCAGCATTCCATGGTTAAGACTGGCAGGGAAATAAATCTATGCAGTTGGCTTTCCATGACATTCTAGATTAATAATGTGCATGTACCAATGTAAGCATTGAAGAAACACACACTGTTAGCTTAGTATTGGCCACAAAAGGTTCTGATTTTTTGGAAACATATATGTCACACAAGACAATGTTATTTGCTTTGAATCTCGCTGAAAGACATTTATTTTGTAGCACCAAACAATTCATCATTTTGGGAAAAAGAAGGGAAAACGTTGAATATTATTTAAACAGTGCTCACTGAGCTTGGGAAATGTTAGCAATCAAAGGGACCTGGGGTATCTTTGTTAATCATTCACTAAAATCTAATGTGCAGATGCAGCAAATAATGAGGAAGGTATGTCAGGTGCTGGCCTTCATCCTGAAGGGATCGAAGTATTGGAGTAAAGATTTCTTACTGCAGGTACATCGAGTCTTGGTGAAACCTTACCTGGAGTATGTGTGCAATTTTGGTTTCCTTATTGAATGAAGAATATACTTGCCATAGAATGCAATGGAAGGTCACCAAGTTAATGCCTGGAATAGTGGGATTATCTCATAGAGAGAGAATCTGACTTCCTGGAGTTTTGAAGAATGAGATGTGATTTCATTTGAAGCTTATATAATTTTTACAAAGTATGAGGGATTAGATGTAGATAAGATGTAACCCTTGGCTGATAAGTCTAAACCCAGGGATCCTGCAGAATGTGGCAGGTGAGAGACATGACACACGTCTCCACTGGCTACATCTGCGGGAAGTGCACCCAACTCCAGCTCCTTAAAAATCATGTTAGGGAACTGGAGCTGGAGCTGGAGCTGGATGAACTGCGGATCATTCGGGAGGCTGAGGGAGTAATTGAGAGAAGTTACCGGCAGTTGGTCACTCCTGAGGCTGAAGATAAGGATAGATGGGTTACAGTCAGAGGGAGGAAAGGGGACAGACAGACAGTGCAGAGATCCCCTGTGGACATTCCCCTCAGCAATAAGTATACCGTTTTGGATCCTGCTGGGGGGGATGACCTATCAGAGGAAAGCCATAGTGGTCAGTTCTCTGGCACTGAGCCTGACACTGTAGCCCAGAAGGGAAGGGGGCAGAATAGAAAAGCGCTAGTGGTAGGAGACTCGATTGTTAGGAGAATTGACAGGACATTTTGTGGTCAGGATCGGGATTCCTGAAGGTATGTTGCCTCCCTGGTGCCAGGGTCCGGGACGTCTCCGTTCGGGTGTATAAGATTCTGAAAGGGGAGGGCTAACAGCTAGAAATTGTGTTACATATTAGCACCAATGATATAAAAGATTGAGGATTTAAAAGGTGATTTCAGGGAGTTAGGGTGGAAGCTGCAGAGCAGGACGAACAGAATAGTGTCCTCGGGTTTACTACCGGTGCCACGAGTTAGCGAGGCAAGGAACAGGGAGTGGGCGCAGCTTAACACGTGGCTGTGCAGCTGTTGTAGGAGGGAGGGCTTCAGATATGTAGATAATTGGGATGCCTTCTGGGGAAGGTGGGACCTGTCCAAGAAGGACAGGTTGCACCCGAACTGGAAGGGGACCAATGTCCTGGGTAGAAGGTTTGCTCGAATGGTTCAGGTGGGTTTAAACTAGTATGGCAGAGGGGTAGCACCCTGAGCTATATACTGGAGGTGAGAGTTGATGGAGATAAGGCAATAGCAAGAGGTAGCGCAGCCAGTGGGAAGGAATTGCCAGGGAAAGAACCAATGGATTGGTTAAAGTGTGTTTGCTTTAATGTAAGTTGTATCAGGAATAAAAGTGATGAGCTTATAGCATGAATCAGTACCTGGTGCTGTGATGTTGTGGCCATAACAGAGACATGGGTTTCTCAGGGGCAGGAATGGTTGCTGGATGTTCCAGGGTTTAGAACATTTAAAAAGTATAGGGAGGTGGGGGGGGGGGGGTGGGGGGAAGGAGGAGGGGGTGTAGCACTGCTAATCAGAGAGGGTATCACAGCTACAGAAATTACCATTGTCAAGGAGGGTCTGCCTACTGAGTCAGTATGGGTGGAAATTAGGAACAGTAAGGGAGCAGTCACTTCATGAGGGGTTTACTACAGACCCCCCAATAGCAGCAGGGAGATTGAAGAAAGCATAGGTTGGCAGATTTTGGAAAAATGTGAATGTATTAGGGTTGTTGTAATGGGTGACTTTAACTTTCCCAATATTGATTGGAACCTCCTACGAGCAGATGGTTTGGAAGGAACTGTTTTTGTAAGATGTGCTCACGAGGGTTTCCTAACTCAGTACGTTGACAGGCTGACGAGGGGAGAGGCCATTTTGGATTTGGTGCTCGGCAATGAGTCGGGGCAGGTGTCAGATCTTGCATGGGAGGCATTTTGGTGATAGTGACCACAACTGCCTCACATTCTACATAGCTATGGAAAAGGAGAGAAGCATAATGGGAGGATATTTAATTGGGGAAAAGGAAACTATGATGCTATCAGACGTGAGCAATTGCTCTATGGAAAAGGCATTATAGACATGTGGAGACTGTTTAAGGAACAGTTGTTGCGAGTGATGCATAAATGTGTTCCTCTGAGACAGGCAAGAAGGGGTAAGATAAAGGAACCTTGGATGACGAGATCGGAGGAGCTTCTTGTCAAAAGAAAGAAGGCAGCTTTCGGAAGGTGGAGGAAGCAAGGGTCTTGCTCAGCTCGAGATGATTACAGGCAGGCGAGGAAGGAGCTCAAAAATGGTCTGAGGAGAGCCAGGAGGGGGCACGACAAAGGCTTGGCTGAAAGGATTAGGAAGAATCCAAAGGCATTTTACAGACATGTGAGGAATAAGAGAATGATTAAAGAAAGAGTAGGGCCAATCAGGGATAGCATAGGGAACTTGTGTATAGAGTCTGAAGAGGGAGGGGAAACCCTAAATGAGTTTTTTGCTTCTGTCTTTACTAAAGAAAAGGAACTTGTAGTGAATGAAACCATTGAGGAGCAAGTAAGCATGCTGGAACAGATAGAGATTGAGGAAGCTGATGTGCTGAAAATTTTGACAAATATTAAGATTGACAAGATGCCAGGGCCAGACCAGATTTGTCCTCGGCTGCTTAAGGAAGTGAGAAATGTGATTGCATCATCGTTTGCGAAGATCTTTGCATCCTCACTCTCCACCAGAGTCGTACCCGAGGACTGGAGGGAGGCAAATGTAATTCCTCTCTTCATGAAAGGAAATAGGGAAATCTCTGGCAATTACAGACCAGCCAGTCTCACGTCTGTCATCTGCAAAGTGTAAGAAAGAATTCTGAGGGATAGGATTTATGACCATCTGGAACGGCATGGCTTGATTAAATGCAGTCAGCATGGCTTTGTGAGGGGCAGGTCATGCCTCACAAATCTTATTGAGTTCTTTGAGGATGCTACTAGACAAGTTGATGAGGGTCGAGTGGTGGATGTGGTGTATATGGACTTCAGCAAGGCATTTGATAAGATTCCCCATGGTAGGCTCATTCAGAAGGTCAGGAGGAATGGGATACAGGGAAATTTAGCTGTCTGGATACAGAATTGGCCGTTCGACAGAAGACAGCGAGTGGTAGTGGAAGGAAAGGATTTTGCCTGGAAGTCAGTGGTGAGAGGTGTTCCACAGGGCTCTGTTCTTGAACCTCTACTCTTTGTAATTTTTATTAATGACTTGGATGAGGGGATTGAAGGATGGGTCAGCAAGTTCGCAGACGACACAAAGGTTAGAGGTGAGGTTGACAGTATAGAGGGCTGTTGTAGGCTGCAGCGGGACATTGAGAGGATGCAGAGATGGGCTGAGAGGGTGGCAGATGGAGTTCAACCTGGATAAATGCGAAGTGATGCGTTTTGGAAGATCAAACTTGAAAGTTGAGTACAGGATTATAGACAGGATTCTTGGCAGTGTGGAGGAACAGTGGGATCTTGGTGTGCAGGTACATAGATCCCTTAAAATTGCCACCCAAGTGGATAGGGTTGTTCAGAAAGCATATGGTGTTTTGGCTTTCGTTAACAGGGGGATTGAGTTTAAGAGCTGTGAGATCTTGTTGCAGCACTATAAAGCTTTGGTTAGACCGCACTTGGAATACTGCGTCTAGTTCTGGTCGCCCTATTATAGGAAAGATGTGGATGCTTTGGAGAGGGTTCAGAGGAGGTCTACCAGGATGCTGCCTGGAATGGAGGGCTTACCTTACGATGGGAGGTTGATTGAGCTCGGACTTTTTTCATTGGAAAAAAGAAGGAAGAGAGGGGACCTAATTGAGGTGTACAAGATAATGAGAGACATAGATAGAGTTGATAGCCAGAGACTTTTTCGCAGGGCAGAAATTGTTAACACGAGGGGTCATAGTTTTAAGCTTGGCGGAAAGTATAGAGGGGATGTCAGAGGCGGGTTCTTTATGCAGAGAGTTGTGAGAGCATGGAATGCAATGCCAGCAGCAGTTGTGGAAGCAAGGTCATTGGGGGTACTTAAGAGACTGCTGGACATGCATATGGTCACAGAAATTTGAGCGTTCGTACATTAGGTTTATCTTACATGAGGATCAATGGTTGGCACAACATCATGGGCTGAAGGGCCTGTTCTGTGCTGTACTGTTCTATGCTCTATGTCTATGTTTTATGTTCTATAATCTCAGGATAAGGGATAGACCATTGAAGACAGTAATGAGGAGGAATGTCTACACTCAGAGGGTGAAAGTGAGGACTGCAGAGGCTGGAGATTAAAGTCCAAGATTTGAGTGGGGCTGGATAAACACAGCAAGTCAGGCACCATCCGAGGAGCAGGAAAATCGACATTTCGGGCAGGAGCCCTTCATCAGGAATTTTTACACTCAGAGGGTTTGGAATCTTTAGAATTCTCTACCTCAGATGGTGATAGAAGATCAGGTCAATGTATTCAATACTGAAATCTGACATTGAAGGATATGGAGATAGTGCAGTAAAAGTAGACGATCAACCATGATCTAATTGAATGATTGAGCTAGCTTGAAGGGCTGAGTGGCCTCCTCCTGTTCCTTCAGTGTATGTATATCTCATGATGGGGAAGGATATTCAAAGGGAAATCTTCTTACTCAACATACTTTCTCAGTTTATGTGAAGCCATTAAATCTCTTCAGAATTTTCTGCCTTTCTTTGGTGAAAGGCATCAAACATCTGACTGATACAGAGAGCTGCTTTCCAGCCACTTCACCTTCACTGATGGTCACTCGAGTGTAATTGCTAATAACATGGCAAACTGCCTCCTATTTCACAACATCTGACGATTGTCTACAACTACAGAGAGAATCACTCACATACCATACATCTGCAGTAAATCTTCCTACTAACATAAGAACTAGGAGCAGGAGTAGACTATCTGGCCCATCGAACCTGCTCTGCCATTCTATGGCTGATCTTGTCAAGGCCTCATCTCCTCTTACCTGCCCTCTCACCGTAACCCTTCATTCCTTTACAGATCAAAAGTCTATTGATCTTAATTCATTTACTGAGGAAGCATCAACTACTTCACTGGGCAGGGAATTCCACAGATTCACAACCCTCTGGGTGAAGAAGTTCCTTCTCAATTCAGTCTTAAATCTCCTCCCCCTAATTTTGAGGCTATGCCCTCTTGTCCTAGTTTCTCCTCTCAGTAGAAACATTCTTTCTACTTCTATCTTATCTATTTCCTTCATAATCTTTTATAAGATCCCCCCATATTATTCTAAATTCCCGTGAGTTTAATCCCAGTCTATGCAGTCTTTCCTCATAAGCCAACCCCCTCAACTCCAGAATCAACCTGGTGAACCTCCTCTACACTCCCTCCAGTGCCAGTACATCCTTTCTCAAGTAAGGCCACCAAAACTGCAGGATTCATAGAAAAAGCAATTATTGGGTTCTTTTCTGAAATAATTGAATTAGTCGATTGCTTCAGAAGGAAACAGAAAGTGGAATGAAAACAGAAGTGGCCAAGTATTAGTCCCAGTCCCACTCTCTCAGTACAGAGGGAGACAACAGGTAGAGAACTTAAGAGTCTCTACACCTCAGGCAAGGGCCAAGATTGAATAAAAGCTCTTCAAGGGGATCTCAGCCTGTGGTGGAATTGAGCCCAATGTATTAGCATCACTCTTCATCAAAGACCAACCATCCAACTACCTGAACTAACCAAGGAACTGGCTGGAGAATTGCAGTAATCTCACTTAATGGAGGGAGGACTGGAAACAGCAAATAGTGACATAAATGCCTAACAAATCATCATACAGGAAAGTAGAGAATGCTCCCGTTTCTCGCAACAGCTTGCATTTATATAGCACCACAAACAACACAATTGTATCTCTTACCTGAGCCTTGCCAAACCAAAACCTTGAACTGCGTCACATAAGGAAACATCAGGTCAGGTGTCCAAAAGCTTGATGAAAGGTTTTGCTTTAAAGGGGCACCCTAAAGGAGGAAAGATCAGCCAAATGCTGAGAGATTTAGCGAGAGAGCCTCCCGCAGGTGAGCGTTCAGGCAGCTGAAGGCAGTGGCAGAGTGAGTAAAACTGGGAGTGCACAGGAGGCCAGAACGTGGTAATATGTTGGATGCATTGTGGGTCTGGAGAACAACACAGAGGGAGGACGGCACAAGGCCCCAGAAGGATTTTTAAACAAGGCTGAGGAATTTCAAGTTGGTGCTAGACTGAATATCCGAACAGATGTCACGTTCGTTCCTGATGAAGAGCTTACGCTCGAAACGTCGATTCTCCTGCTCCTCGGATGCTGCCTGACCGGCTGTGCTTTTCCAACACCACACTCTCGACTCTGATCTCCAGCATCAGCAGTCCTCACTGTCCTGAATATCAGATCAGCTAAGTGAGCAGAAAGCATGCCAGTGAGTGGGACTCCGTGTGAGTTACGAAGAGCAGGGGTTTGAATTTCTTCCACATTTGGTGGGTGAAAAATGGAAGAGGAGCCAGGCAAATGTTGACGTACTGAAGTGGCTGGATCTCATTAGTGGAATGCGGACAGATAGACAACAACTTGTCTGGCAAGTTAGAACTGTTCAATAATTCAGAGGACTGAAAGAAAGGTGAGAAGACAAATGATTTTATATGGATAATTAGAGGATAGATTTTCCATATCTTCAGCAGCTGCCTGTGTGAATTAGGAAATGACGGTCTCCAAACCTCTCCAATATGAGCTGGCAATGACTTGGAAAATCTGGTCAAATTCTCTGCCTCTGACCAATGGCCCCTGCTCCTGCATTATTGTCACTCTGGGTTGTGCAAAAAGCTTTTGCTAGTAGAGTGAATTTGCTGGATTTGCCCACAGTCAGCGGCAGTCTTAGCAAATCCCCAGACAAAAGTGATCAGTTGAAGACAGACTCTTTGCTCTCCAGCAGAGATACATGACCTTCACACAGCACCTTCCCAAATAGGTTAACTGAAGAACTCAATAGAAAAGAGTCTTTCTCTGTTCGATGTTACTGTTTCAGGGTCTCAATGTGCCCTTTGGCAGCAACTCTCTCTGAATAGTGTGGGTGGTTTTACAAGTCTGTATTCAGCAATAGGAAAGCCAGCTGTGTGACATTTAGTTCTGAAATCAGCCAACTGTGTAATCCCATTTTCCAACCCTTTGTACTAGTGGTCCATCCTTCAAACCTTGGTCTGGAAGACTGACCACATTTAAGTGAAGCCAGCCACCAGACCGAAAAGCATCTAGCTTCAGTTGTAAACTTTCCACTGAAAATGGTTAATTATTTGGGAGTCAGTCGACACCTGGGTTCAATTACACAGCGTAATTAGATTTTAAGAATGGCAAAGATATTGCATGTAAGACTTGGAAGAGCTATGCCCATGTTTTGACCCTGAGCGCATTTGTGACCGCATCAGCTATCTACTTCCCTTAGATAGCCTGTGCTGTGTAAGTGCTCAGTTATTTGGAGTTTATTACTGGATGTTGAAAGGGGATGTTCAGAAAACTGGTCCTTGAGCAGTGCTACTATGGCAGTGTCAATTCCAGAGCTGAAAATGTGTTGCTGGTTAAAGCACAGCAGGTTAGGCAGCATCCAAGGAACAGGAAATTCGACATTTCGGGCCAGAGCCCTTCATCAGGAATCAGGATTCCTGATGAAGGGCTCTGGCCCGAAACGTCGAATTTCCTGTTCCTTGGATGCTGCCTAACCTGCTGTGCTTTAACCAGCAACACATTTTCAGCTCTGATCTTCAGCATCTGCAGACCTCACTTTTTACTCAGTGTCAATTCCAGGGCTATGCTTGAGTTTCTGGAGAAAATGTGGGAAGTGACCTAGCAAAGTAAAGCATCAGGTGAAGAATAGAACCTTTTATGTTCCCCCTGAGGTATGTGGTGAGGAAATCCAGACTGATGAGAAAACAAACCGCACCAAGGTTACAGTGTCTGAGTGCAGAAGTGAAAAGTGATTTAAACACAAAATAAAATTGACTTCTAAAGATCTAATGGATCTGAAAGGCAGAGAGTCAATCTGAAATAATTAGGAGGCGCTGGTGTTGGACTGGGGTGGACAAAGATGTTGTGTGATTTTTAGAACATAGAACATTACAGCGCAGTTCAGGCCCTTCGGCCCTCGATGTTGCGCCGACCTGTGGAACCAATCTGATGCCCATCCAATCTATACTATTCCATTATTATCCATATGCATGTCCAATGTCCATTTAAATGGCCGTAAAGTTGGTGAGTCTATTGCTGTTGCAGGCAGAGCATTCCACGTCCATACTACTCTGAGTAAAGAAACTACCTCTGACACCTGTCCTATATCTATCACCCCTCAATTTAAAGCTATGTCCTCTCAGGCTAGTCATCACCATCCAAGGAAAAAGGCTCTCACTGTCCATCTGATCGAACCCTCTGATTAGTTTTGAACTAGGAATAATTCAGGAGAGAATCAGGATGGTTTAAGAGGACAATAGAAAGGTGTACAGTTAACAAAAGGAAACATTTTGGTAAAGTTAATGCAGCAAAGTAAGGGGTAAGCCATTCAGGATTGATATGTGGAAGGATTTCTTCATCAGAGTGGTGAACTTGTGGAATTCCCTCCCCCAGGAAGCTGTTGGGGGCCAGTTTGTTAGATACATTCAGGAGAGAGCTGGACAAGGCTCCGACAGCTAAAGGGATCAAGAGGTTTAGAGAGAAAGCAGGAATGGGATACTGAGATTGTATAATCAGCCATAGTACAGGCTCGAAGGGCTGAATGGCCTGCTCCTGCACCTATTTTCTATGTTTCTAAGTGAAACTGTGAAGTAAACCTTAATCTTGCTTTCTCAGAAGAGAGAGACATGACTGGTGGCAAGTTTTACCTGAGGGTCTCCACGCCTCAGACAAGGTCAACAAGGCAACCTTAAAGTCTGGTTGAAGATTTGTAGCTCGGGTATCCGTTGTTGTGGTTCTGCTCGCCGAGCTGGAAGTTTTTGCTGCAAATGTTTCGTTCCCTGGCTAGGGAACATCATCAGTGCTATTGGAGCCTCCTGTGAAGCGCTGCTTTGATGTTTCTTCCGGTATTTATAGTGGTTTGTTCTTGCTGCTTCCGGATGTCAGTTGCAGCTGTAGTAGTTTGTATGTGGGGTCCAGGTCGATGTGTCTGTTGATGGATGTTCTTGCCGCTTCCGGGTGTCAGTTTCAGCTGTAGTGGTTTGTATATGGGGTCCAGGTCCATGTGTCTGTTAATGGAGTTTGTGGATGAATGTCATGCCTATATAGGACAAACAGGAAGACAGCTAACAATCCGCATCCATGAACATCAGCTAGCCACAAAACGACACGACCAGCTATCCCTAGTAGCCATACACTCAGACAACCCAGAACATGAATTTGACTGGGAAAACACTACCATCATAGGACAAGCCAGACAGAGAACAGCCAGGGAATTCCTAGAGGCATGGCATTCATCCACAAACTCCATTAACAGACACATGGACCTGGACCCCACATACAAACTACTACAGCTGAAACTGACACCCGGAAGCGGCAAGAACAAACCACTCTAAATACCGGAAGAAACATCAAAGCAGCGCTTCACAGGAGGCTCCAATAGCACTGATGATGTTCCCTAGCCAGGGAATGAAACGTTTGCAGCAAAAACTTCCAGCTCGGCGAACAGAACCACAACAAGGCAACCTTAACTTTAAACAGGAATTGGATTGACACTGTTTATATCACTGTGCATCATAAGCCAGCTGTCTAACCAACTGAGCTAGCTCTCATATAACAACAACTGAGGGGTGAGGGTCATCTGAAACACTGTAACCAGTTCTGGTACCACACTTTATGAAGGATGTGAGGGCATTGGGGAGTCATAGAGTCATAGAGATGTACAGCACGGAAACAGACCCTTTGGTCCAACCTGTCCATGCCGACCAGATATCCCAACCTAATCTAGTCCCACCTGCCAGCCCCTGGGCATTTCCCTCCAAACCCTTCCTATTCATATACACATTGAGATGCCTTTTAAATGTTACAGTTGTACCAGCCTCCACCACTTCCTCTGGCAGCTCATTCTATACATGTACCACCCTCTGAGTGAAAAAGTTACCCCTTAGCTCTCTTTTATATCTTTCCCTTTCTACCCTAAATCTATGCCCTCTCGTTCTGGACTCCCCGACCCCAGGGAAACGATTTTGCCTATTTACCCTATCCATGCCCCTTATGATTTTGTAAACCTCTATAAGGTCACCCCTCAGCCTCCAACGCTCCAGGGAAAACAGCCCCAGCCTATTCAACCTCTCCCTATAGATCAAATCCTCCAACCCTGGCAACATCCTTGTAAATCTTTTCTGAACCCTTTCAAGTTTCACAACATCTTTCTGATAAGAAGAAGACCAGAATTGCATGCAGTACTCCAACAGTGACCTAACCAATGTCCTGTACAGCCACAACATGATGTTCCAACTCCTGTACTCAATACTCTGACCAATAATGAAAAGCATACAAAATGCCTTCTTCACTATCCTATCTACCTGTGATTCTAATTACAAGGAGCTATGAACCTGCACTCCAAGATCTCTTTGTTCAGCCAACTCCCTAGGACCTTACCTTTAAGTGTATAAGTCCTACTAAGATTTGTTTTCTCAAAATGCAGCACCTCACATTTCTCTAAATTAAACTCTATCTGCCACTTCTCAGCCCACTGGCCCATCTGATCAAGATCCCATTGAAATCTGAGGTAACCTTCTTCACTGTCCACTACACCTCCAATTTTGGTGTCATCCGCAAACTTACTAACTCTACCTCTTATGCTCAAATCCAAATCATTTACATAAATGATGAAAAGTAGTAGACCCAGCACCAATCCTTGTGGCACTCCACTGGTCACAGGGCTCCAGTCTGAAAAACAACCCTCCACCACCTTCCTCGGTCTTCTACCTTTGACCCAGTTCTGTGTCCAAATGGTGAGTTCTCCCTGTATTCCATGAGATCTTACCTTGGTCAACAGGCTCCCATGGGGAACCTTGTTGAACGTCTTACTGAATTCCGCATAGATTACATCTATTGCTCTGCCCTCATCAATCCTCTTTGTTACTTCTTCAAAAAACTCAATCAAGTTTGAGAGACATGATTTCCCCTCGAACTGTGACATGTTGACTATCACTAATCAATCCTTGCCTTTCCAAATACATGTACATCCATGCAGAAAAAATTGCAAGAATATTCCAGGGAGGAGGAATTTCAGTTTTGAAGATGGATTTGGAAAAGTTGGATTTGTGTTTTCTTAGAGAAATGTAGGTCAAATGAGATTTGATAGAAGTTTTCAAAATCACGACGTTCTGAACTGAGTAAGTAGGAGGAAAATATTCCCTCTCGTGAAAGGAACAAGAATGAGAAGATATTGGTTTCAAATGGAGAAAGTGAGGACTGCAGATGCTGGAGATCAGAGCTGAAAATGTGTTGCTGGAAAAGTGCAGCAGGTCAGGCAGCATCCAAGGAGCAGGAGAATCGACGTTCCTGAAGAAGGGCTCATGCCCGAAACGTCAATTTTCCTTCTCCTTGGATGCTGCCTGACCTGCTGCGCTTTTCCAGCAACACATTTTCAGCTATTGGTTTAAAATGATGAGTAAAAGAAGCAAAAAAGATTTGAAGAAAATATTTGTGTATCAAGTGGTTAGGGTCTAGTATGCATTGTCTGAAAATAGTTTGGGGATATGTTCAATCAAGGCATCCTGAAGGGAATTAATGATTACGTGAAAAGGGGAGGAACAGAAGACATGCAGGGTTATGGGGAGAAAGTGGGGGAATGGGACAAAGTGAGATACTCAGTTGGAGAGACAATGCAGACACGATGGGCCAAATGGCTTCCTATGCTCTTGACAATCTATCAGGGGAGATGGTTGGTCAATGGAACAGTAACTGGAGGTGCAGGAAAATGTTCTGGGGACACTGGTTCAAATCAAACCATAATAAATGATGAAATTTGCAGTTACTCAATAAATAGTTGGCCTGATGTAACTACTGTTGATTGATGTTAAAGACCCATCTGGTTCATTAATGCCATTTAGGGAGGGAAGGAAGTCTGTCAGTAATGTAGTCAACATATGACTTCAGACTTATAGCAATCTGGCTGGCTTTTAACTGCTCTCTGGCTAATCAATGTTGGACTAGCTAATGGAGCACACATTCCATGGACAAACACTTTTATAACATTTCTGATTCAATTCATCCAGTGACGGAGGTAGACCCTCTTAACATACACCACTTGTATTGACACAGTTCGAGGGGACAATTATGATTTGGACCGCTTGCCTGTAATCAAAACCATAAATCCACTCATTAAGTATAATCCTGGTGAATCAGGTTGACACTGAATTTGTAACAAATGCCGAGATCAGTGAAGCAGACTGGAGCTCTGAAGCATGAAGAAATTTCCTTCCAGCTTGGTTGAGGATGTGCATTCAGCTAGATCTACAACTTCGTCCTAGAGACAGCATGGAAACAGACCCTTCAGACCAACCCGTCCATGCCGACCAGATATCCCAATCCAATCTAGTCCAACCTGCCAGCTCCCGGCCCATGTCCCTTCAAACCCTTCCTTTTCATCGATCCATCCAGGTGCCTTTTAAATGTTGCAATTGTATTAGCCTTCACTACTTGCTCTGGCAGCTTATTCCATACACGTACCACCCTCTAACTTGACGGAATATTCTAAAGGGCCAATTTTTTCACACAGGGTAATGTGTGTATGGAATGAGTTGCCGGAGGAAGTGGTGGAGGCTGGTACAATTACAGCATTTACAAAGGCATCTGGATGGGTAATGAACAGGAAGGGTTTAGAGGCATATGGGCCAAATGCTGGCAAATGGGACTAGGTGAATTTGGCATTTCTGGTCAGCAGAGATGAATTGAACTGAAGGGTCTGTTTCCATGCTGCATAGCTCTATGACTCTAAGACAAATCTAAATTGGCAACTTGTTGTAGAACAACATGAAAAGTTTGAGCCCCACTAATCAGTGGAGAGAGGTGCATGGGGTTGGAAACAGTGTGAACTTTCAGCAGGAAAGAGTCAGATAGTGGAGTAGGGAAGGTCAAGTCACTATTGGAGTGGACAGGGTGGGTGAGAGATGTGGGCCTGAGAGATGCCTCAAATGAGCTGAGAGTGGGCTGTGAGCCTGTGATTGGCCCAAGAGCACAGCCACCCTCCAGAACCTCAAAAATAAAACAAATGAAAATAACATGGGTCTTTTCCTTTTTGATGGATTTTAGCCTTCCTGTTTGGAACAGCTGGTTCGATTCTTCATGAGGTTGTACAGACAGCAGTGCCATACAGACAGTGTACAAATTCCACCCACCTCCTCATGTTTAAATTTAGGGGTCCCACAACAAATGTAGAACGCTGATTCACAGAAAGAAGAGCCTTAACTTTTTCTTCAGGCAAATACTTTGGACGATTAAATGTCGCCTGAGCAAATCTGGGGTCCATGTGAGATGCAGCATGTCTCAGCCCTTGTGGGAGCAAAACTGGTGGCTGTTAGTTTAACTTCTGCCAATAAACTACTGTCACCAGAAGTGAAGCATGCTACTCAGCTGTAATCAGAAAAATTACCCTACTGTGAAAGTGATGTTTGTCTCTCTGAACAGTAAACAGGTTTTCAGTGCCAACTGGAGATTCATAGCTGAAGCAATAATATTCAGTATTATTATCCTGCTAACGCAATGGCATCAAAAATTACAAATTGTAATCACCAGTGTAAAAGAGAAGAAGGACATTTTCTGCCATTGAAGCATATTGATGTGGTTGCAAAGTCATTGCTGTAAAAATCTTCCAAACATACATCATCCTTAATTACTCATCTCTAATTATCCATTGAGAAAGTAATGGTGAGCTGTCTTCGTGAATCACTGCAGTCTTTCGAGTATAGGGATGTCCATAATGCCCTGGGACTGGGAGTTCAAGGATTTTGACCCAGCAACACTGAAGGAACAGTGATGTATTTCTAAGTCAGGATGGGGAGTAGCTTGGAGGGGAACTTGCAGGGAGTGTTGTGCTTGTTCTTCCAGCTGGTCGTGGTCATGGGTTTGGAAGGTGCTGACAAAGGAGTCTTAATGAGCTGCTACAGTACATCTTGCAAAAATGGAGTGCTACTTCCAGATAAAGCTGTGACACAATAGTACCATAGCATCCTAAATATGCAAAGGAGTCTGTTCATAGTGTCATAGAGTCATGCAGTTTTTACCCCAGTTTTTAATTCCTTAACCTTAGGGGGAAAAACTCTTTGTTATTCATCTTATCTATGTTAAAAATCACACAACACCAGGTTATAGTCCAACAGGTTTAGTTGGAAACATTATCTTTTGGAGTACTGTTCTTTCATTAGGTGATGATTTAGAGATGCCAGTGTTGGACTGGGGTGTACAAAGTTAAAAATTACACAACACCAATTATAGTCCAACAGGTTTAATTGGAAGCACTAGCTTTCAGAGCGTCGCTCCTTCATCAGGTGGTTGTGAAGAATAAGATTGTAAGACACAGAACTTATAGCAAAAGTTTACGGTGTGATGTAACTGAAATTATATATTTCCATCAGATCTAACTTTACTAGTAGGTCTACCATGCAGACAAAATCCATGTAAGCAACATCTACTGCTCAGCTCTCATCAATCTTTTTGTTTACTTCCTCAAAAACTCATTCAAGTTTGTGAGACATAATTTCCCCCACACAAATCCATGCTGACTATCCCTAATCAGTCCTTGCTTCTCCAAATGCCTAGGTGAAAATGAGGACTACAAATGCTGGAGATCAGAGTCGAGAAAAGCACAGCAGGTCAGGCAGCATCCGATGTGCAGGAGAATCAACATTTCGGGCAAAAGCCCTTCATCTGGAATGTGGCTTGTGGGTTGGGGCTGAGAGGGGGTTGGGGTTAGGAGGAGGTAGCTGGCAAAGTGATTGGTGGATGAAGTCCCCCTCTGACCTATCACGTTCTCCCTCAGCTTCATCCACCTATCATTTTCCGAGCTACCTTCCCCAACCCCACCCCCCTCCAAATGCCTGCAAATCCTATCTTTCAGAATCACCTCCAACAATTTACCCCCCGCTGCCATCAGGCACACGGGATCTCTCATTCCCAGGCTTTCCCTTGCAGCCTTTGTTAAGAAAAGCAATCAGCCCATTGTACTTGGAGCAGTTGCCTGAAATTAATGTTCCCTTTATATTTTTATTATTTGGATTTGGGAAAGAAGTCTTATTGCTGAACATTGAATATGGTCTCACAATGATGTTCGCTTGGGAAATCCAAGACATTGAGTACAAAATTAGAATGGAATAATATCGAGGCGACATGATGAACTGTTTTAATTATGCATAATATGAGATAAAATCTTGAATTTGATTATAAAATGAAAATTATAGCTTAAATGTTCTGAATCAGTACTGATCTTCTTTTTCAAAAAAACTTGCTTTTTATTCCATGCCTTTCAAAACCTCGGGCCATCGTGCAGTGTTTCTTGTCGAATAAAATCCACAGCCTCTGCTAAAATGCAGAAAACACAGCAGCCATTTTGTGCACAGCAAGATCCCACAAACAACAATGCGATTGTATAAAGGTAAAGTTACCACAGTCTTCCCAGACCTCAGGCTGCTCTCTGGTTACAGACAGCGATCTGATGGTGGTTTAACCTGAGGGTCAACATGCTTCAGATAAGGGGAGAGTTTGTGAAAGTGGATCTTCATGGTAACCTTAGCCAGTACAGGAATTGAATCTACACTGTTGCTATCGTTCTCTGCATCACAAACCAGCCGTCTAGCCAACTGATCTTATTGGCACAATAGCCTAGTGTCTGTGATGTGACTTTGAGGGAAAAATATTGGCGAGGGCAGCAGAGATAATTCCCCCTCAACTCTTGCTGCATCATATCATGGAATCTTTAATATCTAACTGCAATGTCAGGCAGGGTTTTATGGTTCACCTGAAAGCTGACACTGTTGCCAGGATTTCCCTGGAGTGTCACAGATTTTGGATTCAGAGATAAGACCATTAAACAGGAAGTCAGCACTGCTTCTGGAACTGCCGACTGGAAGTTTTCAGAGAAGCACAGACCAATAAGTAAAACAGTTGGCAGGTTCTGGTTAAAAATTTTATCGTTACATTTCAGAAAAACAGCACTGCTGTACGTAATATACTACAGAGAATACAACATTAAATTTCAAGTTTGGAAAAATTCTTCATCCACTTATGGTTGAAGACAATTATCGTGTGGAGTGATTCTGGATTTGCTTGATTCTGTTCCCTAATGATCAACTAAATTGACTGATTTTGAACTGTGGGAGAAAACTTTCCTTTTCAGTTATGTGCAGGAAGTTAAGTTGCCAGAAATTGGTTCCCCAAATGACCTATCGATGACCTATGAACAATTTCTGTGTCTCCCCTTTCCCACCCTCTCCCAGTGCCTATTCCCTCTCCCAAATAATTACTTGCCCAGCTCCTGACAGTGCAACTGAGCTTGATGAGATTTGATTGGTAAATTTCAAAGTAGTGAGTTCAGGAGATAGGCAAGGGTAACATAGACATAGTTTGACACAGTTTGCAACATCTGCAGCAACACTTCTGTCAGGTCCAGGCCAAGACTTAAAAATGCAATATTGAGTCCAATAATTTCAGAATTTGAGCACCATCTTCCATATCCTTTACCCAGACCCACACCACAGACCCTGTTATGACGTAGGATACTTTCAGCACAGATGATCCATTTTCACCTACTCGTTGCAGCTTTTCTCTCTCCCTGGCTTACTCTCTGTCATCCCTTTGTCTCCTTAACTGTCATTCTCTCTCTTTCTATGAGGTCCGTCTCCACCTAACCCGTCCACTCCATTTTCTCCTCTTAACTTTGTCAACAGTATAAATGCTGTCTCTTCCTAATTACTATCAGTTCTGAAGGAGGCATTCAAAGTGTTAACTCTGTTTTCTGTTCACAGATGCTGCTGGACCTGCTGAGTTTCTCCAGAAATTTCTGTTTTTTGTTCCAAACTTAAGCATATTAGTTGGGGGCGGTGTGGGGCGGGAGGTGGAGAGCAGTAGAGAAATCAATGTCAGCGTTTTGCATCTCAGCAATGGAAAATAGTACATGACAGAGTGACGAGAATGATCTCTGATTCCATTAGCACTTCTTTGCAAACCATGCAAAGTTCATTGCCAGAATGGCCAAATTAGGTTTGGAGTTGTATCATCTTGGCTGTTTTGTTTGCAATGATTTACTCCCATCAGGGGAGAGTCTGTGAAAATGAGAATTGTCCATGGTGGTTTGGAAAGGTATTTGTTGATTCTTCACATTTTCTGAAATTCCTGTTCAAGCACAGGTTTTTTTGACCATTATATGTCATACGTCTCAGATTGACCATTTTTTGCAGTGAGTCATTGTTCTCCCAGGATGCTTTCCCTTCACTGGATTTAGTTGCTCTGAAAAAATTACAGCAATCCAATTTGACAGTCATCATTTGGCAGCACAGAGTTTGACTATTGCTCTAAATAGTTCCATGCTGTTGACATCTTTCATCTTACATTCATCAGGACAAGGTAAGAATGCTAAATTTCAAAGGGAACAACAAATTAAGCAGCTTGCAAAAAGGGTACTGATTGATTCACAAGTCGACCCTTACTATTTAAACTGTTGCTGTGGTGAAGGCACCAGATAAATATTGTCTTCTGTGCTCTTGTTTAATTCAAAAATGGCACAAACCCTGGAAATATTTCTTTCTCCTGCAGAGAATAGTGCACCTTCCAGCGAATGTGAGTGGGCCTCAGTACACATCAGGCCAATAAATTAAATTGTTGATGTAATCATTTGGGTCACTCAGGATTGTTCAGCAAATACTCTCAAATTATGAAATGTCCTTTTACATTGCAAAAAAAAATTAATTTCAGGCAAGTGCTCTACAGAGAAGCCCAGCCGTATTTCAAGTTTATTCCCATGCTATCTCAAGGTGACGAGACAGAAACTAGGAGCGAATATATTGTTTCAAATAGAGGTGATCTCTACACCCCATGATGCATGATAGGGTAATGTTATTAGTTCTCACTGCTGGAAGCATCAGGAATGAAAATTGAAAAATTCAGTGCTGTGCGGTCAATGATGTTCTAACCATTCCCAAATTTCAATTTGTTCAGCCTGCTTCGACCTTAGACAGTGTCGACTTTTTAAATTACTCTCATAAACTTATACAAACTTTGTATTAATCCATCTTCAATCAACACCTCACTGAAGGCTTATCATCTAACATTAATTAACTATTGAATATTACTGCTTAATGATTTGAACAATTGATTCAGTGCTCTGTACAATTTTACTTCGATCATTTCTCGGTTTTAATTCTTGCCGATGACAGCCATCATATGTCACCCGCTTCTCGGATTTCAACCATGCACTGACATCAATGATTTATGCATGACATGAATCACATTGTCTTCTGCCTTCTTCAAGGAGTTTTGTTTTAAAAGACATCTGAGCATTTATTCCACTGCAAAGTGTATTATCGGTGGACTCGGGGGATTAAACAAATGCACAGATTTTCATTGAGGTTAAACTCAGACAATGACAGCCAAGCAGAGAAATAGCATTACTTTGTGAAGTTTCATTTCATCTGAGTAACTGATCTTTTTTTTTGTTGTTGTTGAGACATTTGTTGAACCCATTCGGAATTAATGAAGCAGGAAATATTCAGTCATGTACCAAAGTTATACCTGGAAGGAGGGAGCTTATTCTCATCATTCGTGGGATGTGGATGTCTCTGGATGGGTTAGCATTTTTTGCCCATCCCTATTTGTCCTTAATAAGATGGAGGTGAGTTGCTTTATCAAACCATTACAGTCCAAGTGCTGTAGGTAGACCCATAACACCCTTAGGCAGGGAGTCCCTGGATTTTAACCCAGTGACACTGAAGGAACGGCGATATATTTCCAAGTCATGAAGGTGAGTGGCTTGGAAGGGAATTTGCAGTGAGTGGTGTTCCTATGTATCTGCTGCTGATATGGACAGTGCTGTTCAGAAGCCTTGGTGAGTTATTGATTGTTTATTATAAGTTAGAGTTTATAAGTAAATTCAAAATTATATAATAAGTTACTTATCTAGTCTCTCTCACAACTGAATCTCTCCAACCCAGGGAACACCCTGGTGAATCTCCTCTGCACCCTCTCCAGTGCTATCACATCCAATCTTATGCCAGATCTACAAATCCTACATCAATTGTGGCCTAACTAATGTTATATACAGCACCATCATAACCTGCTTGCTCTTATATTCAATACTTTGACTCAGAAAGACAAGTCTCTCCTGGTGGATCTCAGCACCAGATTTTGCAATGACATTTTGGAATAGAAGGGCACGCTCAGACATTGGACATTACTGGATGCGCAGATGTCCAGAAAAAACACCTTTTTTCAACAAAGAGATCACTTCAAGATCATGTAAATACACCCTCACTCGGAACATTGTGATCAAAGTTCCCTCGAAGCCACATAGACAGGCAGTTCCGTGCATGTCAATCAGTGTACAGACTTGTTGGCGTTTGCGGTCAGTGGTTACCGCTGCGCCTCAGGACCTGCACAGCAGAAGAAAATGTTAGGCCTGCAGGCTGACACCGGACGGAGCACATCTCGCTGTGTCAGGGCGGCCTAAAGGATGTTCCTCAGACTCCGGTTTTGCCCAGTGCAGACTGGTACGCAGACCATCAGCTCCAAGCTGAACTCCCAGCCCAAACCCAAGCACTCGAACAGAACTGGGTGGAACCCATGAAAGACCTTTTCAATTGCCAACCTTATCTCACCAGGATGGGCATCAGCGACCCCAGCAGAGCTGACTGGGACACTCTGATCTCACTGCTGACTTCACTCCAGAGGAATTCTGGAAGCACATCAAAGCTCCACCGCCGGATACTCCCAGTGAAGTCTTTGGATTCAATACCAAGAAAAACAGAGACTCCAGGTTTGTGTCTAGATCCATAGCTGTGGTGCTGGTTGCAGTAATTGTGGGTAGGTTTACCAAGCTGGGTGGTTGGTTTGCAGAAATGTTGTCCCCTGTCTAGGTGACATCCTTTGTGTGGTGGGGCATCCTGTGAAACGCTGCTGTACTGTTGGTTGGAATTTAGGACAGGCCAAAGACAGCACAGCCAGAGAGTTCCTAGAAGCATGGCACTCATCCACAGACCCCATCAATAAACACATTGACCAAGACCCAGTATCCTGACCACTGCAACAGACAAGTAGAAGCAGCAACAATGAAACTAAATAAATTCCACTCAACACAGTATGGCAGCTCTTCACAGGAGGCTCTCCAGCACTGAGGATGTCACCTGGGCAGGGGACAAACATATGCAAGCCAACATCCCAGCTCGGCAAATAAACCCACAACAACTGCAAAAGGGGCTGGTTTGATGAAAATGACAAGGTAATGGAAGATCTGCTCACATTAAACAGGTCAGATCATCCCAGGCGGCCAGTCAAGAGAAAAAGGCAGCACACCATCAGGCACGCAACACTCTTCAATGCCAACTGAAGAACATTCAAAATGACCCAGTGGATCACGCTTGAAGACAAAGGTTAACTCCGTACGGATACCTGGTGTCTTCAGTACCCTTCAGTATGGTGCCTAGTCATGGGACCCACATACCACCATCATGTAGACCTTCTAGAGTGTGTTATTCAGCAATGACTCTTCAACATCCTCAGGATCCATTGGCATGATCATTGAATGAAAACAGTCAACGTCACCAATGTCGAGGACGTCCTACTGCAAAGGCAAAAGCACTGGGGCAGATCATGTTACTCAGATGGACAACAGCCACCTATCGCAAAACCATTCTGTGCAGCGAACAGAGCACAGAGAAATGGAACAGGAATGGCTCACGCAAATGTTATATTGAACTCCTGCAGAAGCCCATCAGTGTGTGAGCCATCAATCCCCGCCAGTGGGAAGCGCAGGCCATGGATCATTGCGCTTGGAAATGATATATTAGGAGAAAATCAACATTTTGAGTCTGAGAAAACAGTGACCCTGATAGAGAAAAGAAGGAAAAGGATAGATCTAGTTGTCTCCAGCAATGACCGATACCTTCACATGCACTTAAAATCTTTATCCTTGATAAAAGATATCAAAACAGCTAGTGTGGAGTTCATTTCCAATAAATTAACATTGAATACTTTGAATGCAAGATAATCAGAATCCATGAAAGATTTGGTCACATGGCTTTACTAATTAACCACAGACTATGAAAATACTTCTCAGAATAAACAGATAACCTCCAAAGTGAAGAATTTGTGGGAAAAATGTCCACACAATTAACCTCTCGGCTTTGATCTAAGGATTTAAATGTTCAGTATGCTGAGTACCCTTGAAAATATTGCCACCTTATTGACAGGTTAATGATAACAAGGAGCCAAGTAAAGTTATTTTGGGCAGCAGTTATCATCTCACTTTTGTTACTCTAACATTTGGAGTAAATGGACTGGCTTAGGGGTTTTTCAAGCTAATGTTTGTTGCTGGCTTCAATAGAATCCATTACATCCCATGCAAATAAAAATGATATAGGTTGTTTTATTTGAATACGCACCTGATTTCCTGAAGGATATGTATCAGAGATTTCAATTAGCAATTTGTCAGATATGAGAACATATTTGACAGGCTGGTGAGCTCAACCTTCAATCAGATCATTCCATTGCATTGTCTCCTCATAACCTGTCAGTACACACTCAGTGCACGCTTGTGATGGCTTAAATACCATCAAAGGTTCTGCTGAAGTTTCTAACTGGGTGATGGGGAACTGACAGGTTTTGTCACATACATATATTTAATGGGAATGCTGAGGAAAACAGAAAGGAAGTAGAATGCTGAAGTAATGTGTTGCTGGAATGCACAAATAAAGAACAATCCAACATTTGAAATCAGTACGGTTCTAATTTCTTATGGAAGAATTAACACCTCAAGTGTAAAATCTCTCTTGTGTTTTTAAACATGGCATTTTGTTTTGCTGGAGGCTGGTATTTTGATTCAACTCAGCCTCCACACGCGCTTACAGCAGCTGAGGATTCTGCAAACTTCTGAATCACTTTGTTCCTCTCGCCAGATTATTTAAAAGAACAGAATCCAGCCCTTCAGCATCAGTGATACACTAATGAAGGACTTTTCAATGGAATCATTGACAACATCCACATCACTCTGCCCCTCGGCCACAGATGGATTCTTACAGGCATTCAGATCACTTTAATCCACATCTTGCTCTTCCAAGTCTTGATGTTTTCCCTGTCAATAGATATTTGTCATCAGACTTCACTAGGAACCTCTGACAGCTCCAAAATTATTCATTAGTTTCTGATGTTTTTGAATCCCTGATGCAGAAGCAGCTTTGTTATCTTCAAACTCTTCAGCAACGATAAAACCCATAGGTGTAGACCATTTGGCCCATCCAATCAGTTCTGCCATTCGATCATGGCTGACCTATTTCTGTATCCCATTCTCCTGTCTTCTTCCTGTAACCCTTGACCCCCTCGTTATTCAAGAACCTATCTACCTCTGTCTTAAAGACACTAGAACCGGGATGAGGGAGAATTTCTTCAGCTAAAAGGTGGTGAATCTGTAGAACTCATTGCCGCAGAAGGCTGTGGAGGTCAAGTCATTGAATGTCTTTATTCCAAGGCTGTGCCTTTGGGTCCTAGTTTTTCTTACTGATGGAAACATCTTCTCCACATCCGTTCTATCCAGGTAGAATTAAAAAGCAACCTTTGCATGACAGAAATGTCTCAGGGAGCTTTAAACAGGAATTGGGCTGATCGAAGAGAGGGAAGATCGAAGACATGTTGTGTTCATGAGAGAGTTTTGAAACCAGACAAGAAGAGTACACTGACCTGAAATAATATATCAGACAACAAGAGTGTATAGAGTTGAAAAACAAATCTCCAAAATAGAGCAGAGAATTTTTGAAGAAAAAGGATTAAAGTAGTCAGAAAAAGTGGAGCGGATTAGTTAGGTAGGATGGAGGAGAGTAATGGATAGATTTAGGGAAGTTTGGAAATCTCTATGTCTGAGAGCTGTGGGTAATTGGGTATTTAATACTGAAACAGTTGAATTTTTGGATGCCTCAGGAATCAAGAGATATGGACACTATGCAAAAAAAATTAAATTGAATTAGAAGTTCAGCCATGATCTTATACAATGGTGGAGTCAGCTCTGCTTTTGTTTTGTCTTACTGAGTCAGGATGCAGAGTCAAGAATGTGTTCTTGATGAGTTTGAAAGTTCAGTTGTGTCCATTCTTCTTGGTGTACTGTCAGAATAGATCAACAGATTCTGCAGAGCCCGCTGAGAACTAGAAAAACACTTTGTTCTTGCTGTTTTTGCAGGAATCCATCTAGCCATCCTTTCCTTGCTTCAAACACACCACCATTTAATTCACAGTGGAACTGCATTCCTTTCTGTTTCAACACCATTCCTGAGACTTATATACTTTCTCAACAACTTTGTACAGACTGCATATGGGCTAGAATTGTGTAATGTTGTGCCTCAGCCCCTCTGCATAGACTGGAAAGACTCAGGAATTTGTCTGGGTGTTCTAGTGAAGCAGGAGGTTTGTGCAACTTTACTTTCATAACATTTCAAATTGCAGCATTGGTTTTGAATTTCCACCCAGCCTCAACCAATCGGATCCAATGGACACTTAATATTTTGTCAAGTGTCCGGCAATAAACATTACATTTTATCATTGCCTCAGAGAACATTGGTCAAACTGATGTAATCTACAACTGTTAAAATCCCAATAATGAGTTAACTGAAGATTTAATCCTGGAGTCATGTGGGTGAAATATTCATAGCAAGGCAGAGGACAGAGAGGGTGGCTCACTACAAAAGGAAAGGAATTTGAGTCCTCATTTACATTCTGACTATTTTTGTTATTATTCATTTTAATTAATGACACCAACAGCATGGGTTCAATTCCTGCACCAGCTGAGGCTACCATCAAGGACTCTTCCTCTTAACCTCTCCCCTCACCTGAGGCATGGCGACCTTCAGGTTAAACTACCACCAGTCCTTTCTCTCTAATGAGAGAGCAGCCCTATGGTCTGAAGGGACTATGGGGACTTTTCCTTTTCCTATTTTCAATGATGTTCATTCACAGGGTATGAATGTCAGAATTGGGCACGCACTAATTGCCAATCCTTAATTGCCCTTGAGCAGGTGATACTGATCCACCTTCAGTAGCCTCTGCAATCTGTGGGGTGGAACAACATTAACAATGTAGTTTGGAAGGGAGGACCACGACTTTGAACCAGCGACACAAGAAATTGTGATATAAGACCATAAGATATTGGAACCAAATTAGGCCATTTGGCCCCATCGAATCTGCTCAACCATTCAATCATGGCTGATGTGTTTCTCAAGCCCATTCCACCAGGAGGCCTCTAACTAGTGGTGTTCTGCAGGGATCAGTGCTGGTGCCACTGTTGCTTTCCAATCATATAACTTATTTGGATGATTAGATTAGATTAGATTAGTGTGAAAACAGGCCCTTCGCCCCAACTAGTCCACACTGACCCTCCAAAGAGTAACCCACCCAGACCCATCCCCCCCCTAACTAATTCACCTAACACTATGGGTAATTTATCATGACCAATTCACCTAACCTGCACATCTTTGTGACCGTGGGAGGATACCAGAACACCCAGAGGAAACCCACGCAGACACGGGGAGAATGTGCAAACTCCACACAGACAGATGCCCAAGGCTGGAATCGAACCCGGGTCCCTGGCGCTGTGATGCAGCAGTGCTAACCACTGTGCCACCGTACAGCCCCGAAAATGTAGGAAGCATGATTAGTAAGTTTGTGGAAGACATAATCATTATCTGTATCGTGGACAGTGAAGAAGATTATCTAAGACCACAAAGGGATTTTGATCAGTTGGGCCAATGTGCCAAGGAGTGGCAGATGAAGTTTGATTCAGATTATTGTGCGGTGTTGCATTTTGGTGAGGAAAACCAGAGCAGGACTTAGTCACTTAATGGTAGTGCTCTGGGAAGTATTGTCAGACACAGAGGCATTCAGTTATATGTTTCCTTGAAGGTGATGGCACAGTAGAGGGCAGTGAAGAAGACATTTGGCACACTTGTCTTCATTGGCCAGAGCTTTGGGTATAGGAGTCCGGGTGTCGTGTTGCAGTTGTATAGGACGTTGGTGAGGCCACTTTTGGATTATGATGCACAATTCTGGTTGCCCTGCCATAGGACGGATATTATTAAATTGGAAAGAGTGCAGAAAAGATTTACAAGGATGTCACCAGGACTGGAGCATTTTAGTTGTAAGGAGAGGCTGGATAGGAGGTTGAGGGGTGACTTGTCAAGGTTTATAAAATCATGAGAGGCATAGATAAGGTGAATAACAAAGTGGAATGGGTTTGAGAAACATATCGGCCATGATTGAATGGTTGAGCAGATTCGATGGGCCAGATGGCCTAATTCAGTTCCAATATCTTATGGTCTCTTCCCCAGGTAAATGGAATTCAAAACTAGAGGGTAGAGTTTTAACATGAGAGGAGAAAGATTTAAAAGGGATCTGAGGAGCACATTTCCACATAGAGAATGGTACGTGTATGGAACGAGGTGCCAAAGGAAGTGGTAGACACAAGCATTTAAAAAACTTTTGGACAGGTAGACAATTAGGAAAGGTTTAGGGGAATATGGGTCAAAATCAGTCAAATGGGATTAGTTTACTCTCGGAAACCTGGTCAGCATGGACCAATCCATTCTACCATTCGGGGATGTTTCTTTAAAGGAAGAACTCAAGGGTTGCCTTAGGGACAATGTCAGTAAGTCCTCCTTATATCCAACATAAGTGTTGGTAAAGCTGTAGGAATCAATCATATTCCAAAATTCAGAATGTGTTATAATGGAATTGTAACTCGTCCTTCAACTTGGACACAACAAAGCAGGTTTGTATTTGTGTGGGTTAGGTCCTTGTTGGTCAGATTACATGGCATTCCAAGTGTACTCTAGCTCCCATCCTTGATAGCCAAGAGAAAGAAATCACACATCCACCCCCTCCACCTCTCCCCAGGTGGTAGAGCTAGTAGACTCAACAATATTTAAGAGGCGCTTACACAGACACATGAACAGGCAGGGAGTACACAGATACAGATGGGATTACGTTAGAATGGCAGGATAATCTGCACAGACATCATGGGCCGAAGGGCCTGTTCTATGATCTACATTCCATGTTTAACAAACCTGCAGATTGTCCAATCAGAATTGGTGGTCTTAGCTTCACTCCCCAAATATTTGAATTCTGCACATTAATTAATTAGGTAGGATTAAATAGCACAGTATGGACACCTGGGAATGTTACAGGTCAATAATTAGCAAAATTCTTACTTAAATTGTAACCTCGTGCAGAGAGAGAGAGAGCACTGGAAGACTATTTAAATGTTTGCTTGCACTCGCGTTACAAATAAAATTTCCTAGCTACCTGTTGTTTTCTATAACATTACATTTTCTATAACTTTTATGTGCAATAATTTGTTTCATATTTGCTGTCAAAATCATGGATTTCATGCATGTGCAGTTCATTTAAATGAATCAGCTAAGCTTTTAGCACAAATTTTACTCAATATGTATTGATTAATCTGCTGGATGATGCATGCTGACACATGTAGTGGATGACAAAAGATACTAGGGAGGAGCAGTGAGATAGGATTTAGATTGATAGGCTTGGTGTGGAGCGAGATTACTGACAGGCATGGTGAGGCAAATCCCATCCATCTGTGCTGTGGTTTCTCAGTCAGCTGCAAGGTTACCAAGAAATATTTTACAGGCAATTGTCACAACAATTTCATGGTCAGTGTGTGCTTAAGCCGTGCATTTGTTATCTAACCTCAAGAAAAAAAAATGTCTTTTCCTACATCCCAAACATATTCAAATAACTGCGGTTCATACGTTGAAATTTTACTTCCTAAATTGTTATAATTGACTTCTGCACCTCAACTGCTATCCCTTTGCTTTCCAATTCCTGCTCACGTTCATACTATACCAAGCACTGGAACGGCATCAAATCATTACTCCAACACTTCCAATAGAAACGGAGGTGACTATGGTGGCACAATGGTTAGCACTGCTGCCTCACAGCGCCAGAGACCCGGGTTCAATTCCTGCCTCAGGCAACTGTCTGTGTGGAGTTTGCACATTCTCCCCGTGTCTGCGTAGGTTTCCTCCGGGTGCTCTGGTTTCCTCCCATGGTCCAAAAATGTGCAGGTTAGGAGAATTGGCCATGCTAAATTGCCCATAGTGTTAGGTGTAGCGGAATGGGTCTGGGTGGGTTGCTCATTCGGAGGATCTGTGTGGACTTGTTGGCCTGTTTCCATACTGTAAGTAATCTAATCTAGATTACACTTCCTCCCACCCTGCCCCCTGTAAAAACGCCATCACATATTCCCAATTCCTTCGCCTCCACCAATTCCAATACCGAACAACCCAGATGGCTTCCTTCTTCAAAGACCACAATTTCCTCTCAGACGTGGTTGACGATGCTCTCCACCACATTTCTTCCACTTCCCGCTCCTCCGCCCTTGAACCCCGCCCCTCCAATCGTCGCCAGGACAGAACCCCACTGGTCCTCATCTACCACCCCACCAACCTCCAGATACATCTTATCACCCTTCATCATTTCCGCCCCCTCCAAACAGACCCCACCACCAAGGATATATTTCCCTCCCCTCCCCTATCAACATTCAGGAAAGACTACTCCCTCGTCAGGTCCACACCCCACCAACCCAACCTCCACTCCCGACACCTTCCTCTGCAGCTGCAAGAAATGCAAAACTTGCACCCACACTCCTCCCTTACTTCTCTCCAAGGCCCCAAGGGATCCTTCCATTTCCACGACAAATTCACCTGCACCTCCACACACATCATTTACTTCATCCGCTGCACCCGATGTGGCCTCCTCTACATTGGGGAGACAGGCCGCCTAAGTTGCGGAACGTTTCAGAGAACACCTCTGGGACACGTGCACCAACCAACCCAACCTCCCCGTGGCTGAACACTTTAACTCTCCCTCCCACTCCGCCAAGGACATGCAGGTCCTTGGTCTCCTCCATTGCCAGACCATGGCAACATGACGCCTGGAGGAAGAGCGCCTCATCTTCCGCCTAGGAACCTTCTAACCACAAGGGATGAATGCAGATTTCTCCAGCTTCCTCATTTCCCCTCCCCCCACCTTATCTCAGTCCCAACCCTCAGACTCAGCACCGCCTTCTTGACCTGCAATCTTCTTCCTGACCTCTCCGCCCCCACTCCCACTCCGGCCTATCACCCTCACCTTGACCTCCTTCCACCTATCGCATTCCCAACGCCCCTCCTCCCTACCTTTTATCTTAGCCTGCTTGGCACATCCTCCTCATTCCTGAAGAAGGGCTTATGCCCGAAACATCAATTCTCCTGCTCCTTGGATGCTGCCTGACCTGCTGCGCTTTTCCAGCAACACATTTTTCATCAATAATCTAATCTTGTTGACTGAAGACATCGGAACATAGGCTGCAGAGGACTTGTGCATCACTGCCCCACATCCTCCTAGCCGCAGACACACTTGCTTACTCACACATGGACTGCATTCATATAGCACCCCATATATAACAACATATGTTTCTCTCCTTATCTTTCATGGGATGTGGTTTGTCTGGCAAGGGCAGCATTTGTTGTTCGAGTGTCGGGCAATGAGGGTCACCCTTGGGTTTTTTTAATAATTACCCAAGAACAATCACAACAAAATTACATAAGAATAATCTGACACTTACCCAGTTTTTACATTTTCCATTCTTGTCAAATATAAACTCTTTCTGCTTGTAGAAAATGTATATGAAATTTCATCCTTCTTCCTGGGGCACCTATCATTGCATTGCATGTAACTAGTACATAACCTTCTGCCTAAGGGTAAGCCAGGAGTGTTTGAAAATGAATGTACTCATCCTCTATTTTACAGGATACAAGTTGGACCAGTATGTCTCAGTCACATGTTTTATTGGCGTTTCCTTCTGGGTTCCCTCACTCCCCACTTGGCACCTCCAAGAGTGTCCTCAATACAGTTTGACACCGAAGGTTACATAAATAAGCTTTTCCAATGATCAATGAAATGGAGTTAACAAATCCAGTTGGATTATTCCTGGAAGAAATGATAACAGAACCTCCCACCTTCCTCTCCCAAACTCCTAATTTCAGATACTGGAAAAGCTCCGCAGTTCTGGTAGCATCTGTGAAGAGAAATCAGAGTTAATGTTTTTGGCCCAGTGACCCTTGTTCAGAAGGGTTCCGAGGAAGGGTCACCAGACCTGAAACATCAACTTTGACTTCCCTTCAAAGATGCTGCCTGACCTGCAGAGCTTTTCCAGCATTTCCATTTTTGTTTTGGATTTACAGCATCCGCAGTTCATTCAGTTTTTATTTAGGGTCCTACCTTTAATTGAGAGTGTGGTGCTGATAAAGCACAGCCGGTCAGGCAGCATCCGAGGAACAGGAGAATCGGTATTTCGGGCATGAGCCTCATTCCTGACGAAGGGCTCTTACCTGAAGCATCAATTGTCTTGCTCCTCGGATGTTGCCTGACCTGCTGTGTTTTTCCAGCACCACACTTTTGACTCTGAGCTCCAGCATCTGCAGTTCTCACTTTCTCCTACCTTTTAGTTGCCAGTGTGTCAACTATCAGAAACCCACCTTCCCAAGGCTGTGCAATTTGACCTGGTCTTAACTTTCTTGTTATCTGGTCATCCAATCTAATTGCTCTTGAACTGAGTGGTTTGCTTAGTTACTTCAGAGGGCAGTTCCATATGAATCATCTTGCTGTGAATCTGAACTAACATGTAGTTTTGGATTCCCTATCAATGGTAGTTTCATAGTCACCATTGTTGATGATTAGTTTTACTTTCTAAGTTTATTAATGGAATGTAAATCTTGATAGCAGTAAGCCCCTTGATTGTCAGTCCAACAATATCACTATATCGGCACTTCTCTGATACATTCCCTATGCCTCACATCCAATGAACTACCTTTGACTTGTAATCGCTGTGATATATAGTTCCTAACTAATCTGTTCAGAGATATTCAAGCACACATCTGCAGTAGGTGAGACCTGAACCCAGGTCTCCTGGCTCACAGATAGGGACACTACCAATGCACCACAAGAGCCTTGGATATTTTAGACCGACCTATCCAAAGATGTTATTACACGCCTCTGGAGCAGGTGGAACTTGAAGCCTGGCTTAGAGGTCAGGCAGCATCCAAGGAACAGGAAATTCCTGAATTTCCTGTTCCTTGGATGCTGCCTGGCCTGCTGCGCTTTTCCAGCAACACATTTTCAGCTCTGATCTCCAGCATCTGCAGACCTCACTTTTTCCTGGCTTAGAGGTAAGGACATTACCATCTCTGCCATGAATGATTGTGGGGAAACCCAGCAGCCAATTTGTAGACAACAAATTCCCATAAACAGCAATCAAATTGTCTTTCCTAATAATTGCACGTCAGTATATTGTTGTGCACGAAGAGGAATTTTCAAATTAGCCACAATTACAGAACTAGACGAGGAGCAATCAGGCATTGCTGAGCTTTCAGGTTCCCTTTGTTCATATCTGAGTCACACACGTGTGAGAAGGCTTGCCTGAAGACAAACTGGCTCCCCTAATTGCAGGTGCCTCCGTATTTATAGTTCATCAGGCCAGCTTTATCATTGCAACAACAAATCAGTGAATAAAGTGAGTGTGTTGGTCATGATTAATTAATTTCCAAACATCTGGCTCAGTTGCGCCTAGTCTCATTACATTCTTCAGAAAGGAAATTAAATTGATTTCTGAGCTCATCTGGATTCATGTTAACATGTGCAGCAATGTTTGAATACACATGCCGCAGTAATATTTCTCCTTTAGTTGGATAACATTACCATACTCATAAAATACCCAGTGCTGCTGAAGTTTTGAGGAGCTGTGACGCTTTCTCTGGGATAAATAAGACTGAACTGAATCCAACAAGAGTTGGAGCAAAAAAATGCATTTAACCTAATTCCAATGCTTGAAGGATTTTTCTTTCAGATAAAGCTGTATGAAGGAAAAGATAAGGCAGATTTATCAGCTCCAAGTGTCATGCAGGAAACAGCTCACAAAATAGCTCGATGTGAAACTGCGTTGCTTTGTTTTCAGTCGGGAAATTTCACAATCTTCTGCTCATCTTCAAGAGGTTTTTTAGAAATGCTGTCAGTAATTTTATTTTGCAGTGGTTTGACATTGCAAAAACTTATAACAGATTAGAGTGATATTGTTTTGCCTGACCACGGGGACATCCCTAATATCTTGTTGGTTCCTTGAGACACCATAAGCAAATAAAAGATGTGCACATTACTTTATGTCTGGAATCATCTATTTTGACAGTTCTAAATGCTCAAAGGAGAGAGAAAAAAACTGTCAGCTCCATAGGTTTAGACATTCTGAATAATATCTTCTTGAAATGGCTTTTAGATTTGCCAATAGTTCATTCAATCTCTCATTACAACAAAGGTTTAATAAAATGTATAAACACTACACCCATTGTCACACAGAGAGCACAGCTGTCAATTTTAAAAAGTAGGTTTTGTGCTCTATCTGACTTCTGAGCTATATTCCAGCAACACAACTAAAATGCATTTTCTTTTCCCCACCAGGTGGCTTCTGTTGTGCTGCTAGTGTCTTCCTAGTATATTTATACTTGAACAAAGTTAAACGAAGTTGAACCAAGTCTCACGTCTGTGTGGGAGTGCCTTTTGCATTGTACAAAGTTAAAAATCACACGACACCAGGTTACAGTCCAACAAGTGTTATTGGAAGCACGAGCTTTCAGAGCGCTACTCCTTCATCAGGTGGTTGTCAAACTTCTGAATTCTTGTGAGGTGATTCCTTGATTTTTCTCAGTTCGCAATCAGTTGGCCTGGATTCTCTCCAACTCCATGTGGTGGCCTGAGATAGAAGAAGGGGTAGGAGCCTTGAGAAATCCCGGCGTTACCTTCTCGGGTCAGCTGACCAGTGCCCTCCCACTTTCTGGATTAGTGGTGCTGGAAGAGCACAGCAGTTCAGGCAACATCCAAAGTGAAGCGAAATCGATGTTTCGGGCAAAAGCCCTTCATTAGGAATAAAGGCAGTGAGCCTGAAGCGTGGAGAGATAAGCTAGAGGAGGGTGGGGGTGGGGAGAAAGTAGCATAGAGTACAATGGGTGTGTGGGGGAGAGATGAAGGTGATAGATCAGGGAGGAGAGGATGGAGTGGATAGGTGGAAAAGGAGATAGGCAGGTAGGACAAGTCCGCACAAGTCATGGGGACAGTGCTGAGCTAGAAGTTTGGAACTAGGGTGAGGTGGGGGAAGGGGAAATGAGGAAACTGTTGAAGTCCACATTGATGCCCTGGGGTTGAAGTGTTCCGAGGCGGAAGATGAGGCGTTCTTCCTCCAGGCGTCTGGTGGTGAGGGAGCGGTGGTGAAGGAGGCCCAGGACCTCCATGTCCTCGGCAGAGTAGGAGAGGGAGTTGAAATGTTGGGCCACGGTGCGGTGTGATTGATTGGTGTGGATGTCCCGGAGATGTTCCCTAAAGTACTCTGCTAGGAGGCACCCAGTCTCCCCAATGTAGAAGAGACCGCAGCGGGAGCAACGGATACAATAAATGATATTAGTGGATGTGTAGGTAAAACTTTGATGGATGTGGAAGGCTCCTTTAGGGCCTTGGATAGAGGTGAGAGAGGAGGTGTGGGTACAGGTTTTACAGTTCCTGTGGTGGCAGGGGAAAGTGCCAGGATGGGAGGGTGGGTTCTAGGGGGGCATGGACCTGACCAGGTGGTCACGGAGGGAACGGTCTTTGTGGAAGGCGGAAAGGGGTGGGGAGGCAAATATATCCCTGGTGGTGGTGTCTTTTTGGAGGTGGTGGAAATGTCAGCCAGGGTTGGAGGGTTTGAGCAATAGAGAGAGGCTAAATAAGCTGGGGATGTTTTCTCTGGAGCATCTGAGGCTGAGGAGTGACCTTATAGAGGTTTATTAAATCATGAGGGGCATGGATAGGATAAATTAACAAAGGTCTTATCCCCAGGGTGGGGGAGACCAGAATTAGAGGGCATAGCTTTAAAGAGAGAGGGAAAAGATTTACATTTACATAGCTTTAAAGAGAGAGGGAAAAGGGCAACATTTTCATGCAAAGGATGGTATGTGAATGGAACAAGTTGTCAGAGGAAGTAGTGGAGGTAGGTACAATTACAACATTTAAAATGCATCTAGCTGGGTACATGAGTAGGAAGGGTTTAGAGGGATATTGGCCAAATGTTGGCAAATGGGACTAATTATGTTAGGATATCTGGTTGGCATGGATGGGTTGGATGAAAGGGTCTATTTCCATGCGATACAGCTCTTTGACTCTATGGTCTGGACTACATGTGATTCTAAACGCACAGCAACATCCAAGAAACTTGACACCATTCAGGACAAAGCTGCCCGCTTTATTGGCACCACATCCACAAGCATCCACTCCCTTCACCACCAGCGCTCAGTAGCAGTAGTATGTACTATCTCCAAGATGCACTGCAGAAATTCACCAAAGATCCTTTCAGCACCTTTCAAACCCATGACCATTTCCATCTGGAAGTACAAGGGCAGCAGATGCATGGGAACACCACCCCCTGCAAGTTCCGCTCCAAGTCACTCACCATCCTGACTTAGAAATATGTCACTGTTCCTTCACTGTTGCTGAATCAAAATCCTTGAATTCCTTCCGTAATGGCTTTGTGGGTCAACCTACAGCTGGTGAACTGTAGTAGTTAAGAAGGCAGCTCATCACGACCCTCTCAAGAGCAACTAGAGATGAGCTATTTGGGATAAGTAATAAACACTGGCTTAGCTACATCCTGTAAAGAAAAAGAAATCAGTCATATTAGCATTTTGCCAAAATTGGAAGCTAAGTGTTTACCTCCACCATAGACCCCTCAAGAGACAATCCACAGAATGGCAGCAGCCAGTTTAATGAGGCCAGATGAATTGGGCTAATAGGATTCCATGCCCTTTCATGGCCTTTCTATGGTGCAATTTTTTTTTCACATGGGGGCAGGGGTGGGTTTGGTGTCTGGAGGTAGAATTGTAGGTTGTTGAAATTGTGGCATGACCCCGTCCCAATCTCCCTGGAAACATCTCTCCTTCAACACTTAGCCTGCTGACTATTTTCAAATCCAAATCTGCTGTAGGGTTTTCAAGCCCTCAAATTTGGCATGATGGCATCGTGATTTAGAGATAAATCAACCGGACATTATTGTGTGGGGAAAAGCTATAGTGATGGTACAAATACTAGAGTTCTTTATTGCCATTTTCTTTAATTATTTCACTTTTCCAAACATAAAAATGTGGAAAAAAGGAAAAAAAAAGTGACAATATGGCTGACACTTAAGTTTAATCCAGGAATGAGCCTTTTTGTTTTCCAATTGGTGTTTGAAGTCAGTGCACTACAAAGATGGATGTATTGGCAATATATTGAATCACAGTTGACAACTTTCGATGCCAAGTGCTCATGCACATCTTAATAGCAACCACCTCTCCCGGTGGCACCACTGAGCTGCTTGCCCTCTGATTGGCTCCACTCAGAGACTGCCCACACTCCTCAGTTGGATGCTGGGATTGCTCAGTTGGGAGAATGCATGTGGTAAATTGGACAGAATGGTCCCATGACCATTGGTGCAGAGCAACCTGGTACAGCAACTGCTATATCCAGGATGGTAAGAAACTACAGAAGGTGGTTGTGCACAGCCAGACCATCACGGAAGCCAACCTCTCATCCATGGAGTCTATTTACATGGCTAGCTGCCACGGAAAGGCTGCCAACATTATCAAAGGTCCATCTCACACCAGTAATGATCTCCTACAATCTCTTCCATCAGATAGAAGATATGGAAGCCTGAACATACACACCAGGAGGTTCAGGAACAGCTTCTTCCCGGCTGTTATTAGACTGATGAATGGACTCTCTCGCCTCAAATAATACTAATTTTGCTAACGTTGCTCTCACCTAGCACACGCCCTGTGCAATGTAGCCTGTCTGCCTCTGTTTAAGTCTTTCTGATCTGTACATCCTTGCTTACAATGATCTGCCTGTCATTCTCATAAACAAAGCTTTTTACTGTACTTCAATGCACATGACAATAAATCAACCAACTAACCAATCATGGCCTGACACGTTCAGAACTTAGAATCCAATTTTCACTCTAGAATCGGGGTCTTGACACCCCTTGTAAATTTTAACCCTTGTCTCCAGTGTAAGTTCACTCCCACATTAATCAAATACCATTATACATTAATGAAAGTATTCAAAATGAAATCATTCTGGCAAACTGAATCATTGGATCGGCCTAAACGTCTATCCTCTGAGCTTCAGAATTATTATCTGTGACTGGTGAAATATTTTGAAGTTTAAAAATCTTCCAGTTCATTGTTCACCTGAGTGCAGCTTATATTTTAAACTATTTACAAATATAATCATTGGAAAACAGCACAACAAAATCACAATGTTATTTTGTGCATTGTGGATTGTCTGAGGCATCTGTTCATTCTTTTTAAGACGTTTGGAAACATTCCAAGAGTCCAAAGTTGAATTGTAGATTACTTTATTGTTTCTATCCAGAGATAAAGCAGATCAGGCATTTTGCACAGAAGATAAACAGCCACCTCCAGTAAGCCTCCTTCACCGATATCTGTTGTTCGTTTGTGTGTTTGCATCTCTCACTGACTACAACACGATCTATCACTCAAAGTGCTTTCCTCCATTTCCAAAGATAAAAAAGCCAAAGCTGAAGTAAAGCATAGGTTAAACTAAATGCCAATTTTAAAAAGAATCCACCTTCTACATTAATTGCAGTTTCTAAGTTTGCACCCAATTTTAGTCAGATGGGATATTTTCCAATGCAAAATTACCTGGTATGCAACAGATGTTTTGTAACTATTTTGCAATGGTGGGATAAGAACTTTCAAATTCTGCGCTAATAATTATAACGTAACTTGCAAAATGACTTATTGAAACATTTTAAAATTAGTTTCAACCTTTTGAGGTAAACTTGTACCTCAAAGGTTTGTATCAAACCCTTACACCCCAGTTACATTTTCTTCTACAGAGTCCCATTAGGCAGACGATATAAACGTTTGAATACACATACAAATAGATTCAAGAATAGCTTCTTCCTCACTGTTAAGAGACTTTACAACGGACCTCTCAAATGTTAATTTTGATCTTTCTCTCTCTCTCTCTCTCTCTCTCTGCACCTTCTCTGCAGCTGTAACTTTCTGCACTCTGCTCTGCTACCCTGATATACTTTATATGGGACAGTCTACCATTATAGCACACAAAACAACACTTTTCACTGTATCTTGATGCATGTGACAACGATCAATCAAATTCCATTTTAGATATTCTAATCAGATTAATTCCATTTTAAGGTCTTAACGTTAACACTTCAAGTCATGAACTAATGTAAATAATTTGTTTGTGGATAGTGTTTTGATTCAGGTGAGAAATGCATTTTATTGATGAACAGGAGGAATGTTTACATTAACCGGTAAAGTCATCATAGCCCCACTCTCCCATCAGAGAGTAAGGACTGATGGTGAGTTTAACTTCTGGGTCACGACATCAGGTGAGGGACAAGGTTGGGAAGGCAAGAGGTTTATGAGAACCTCAGCCAGTGCAGGAATTGATATGTGCCATTGACATTACTTGGAATGGCAAATCAACCAACTCAGCGAACTGAACCCCAAGTCAAAAGCAGCTAATAGAACAACATTTCAAGTCTATTCTGAGATACACTGTTGAATTCCAGTGACCCTTTTGGTGAAGTTCTGGCACTGATTTGTGATAAATTGTTCCTGCTTCTGGATAGACTTAACCAATGTATTCAATGGTTACATTGAAGTTACATCGATCTCAAAGTACAAATCGTCATAACAAATATTTCAATGACATTGAATCTGATAATGTGGGAACTTGAGCTAACTCATCATAAACTTTGGCTTCACTCCTTCAAGTGAAGTACATTGAAAGATTCACTTACACCCCAGCTGTTTCGTCGAAAAAAGCAAAACTTGCTGGAAAAACTCAGCAGGTCTGGGAGCATCTGTTGAAAGAAATTAGAGTTAACGTTTCAGGTCCAATGACCCTTCAGCAGAACGGAGTGAAAAGGTTGGAATTTATGCAGCAGATAAGGTGATGGGGAAGGGGAGGAGTAAACAAAAGGTGGAGATAGAGCCCAAACAGAGAGAAGAACAATCGGACAGACAAAGGATTGGGTAAAGATCATGAGAATGAATGGACACGAATGTAAACCATTAGTAACTGACTATAGGTTATGTGTGGTAGCAGCCCTTGTGATGACAAAGCCTGGTGTGTAGGGGTTGGGGTAAGGCATGGGAGAAAATACTCAGGTCCTAAAATTATTGAAATTATTGAGTCGAGAATGCTGCAGGATCCCCAGGCGAAAAATGAGGAGCTGTCCTTCCAGCTTGTGCTGAGCTTCACTGGAGCTCTGCAGCAAACCCAAGACAGAGATGTTGGCCAAGGAACAGAGTGGTGGGTTAAAGTGGCAGGCAACTGGAAGCTCAGGGTTAATGATTCAATACCGAGTTCTCTTGCTGCTTGGTAACTAGTATCGTGGGATTTTTTACCTTTCCCTGAACAGAGGCAGGACCTCAATTTAACACCATCCAAAGGGCAATGCCATCTCAGTTCTGTAGGGTCACATCTGGAGTTGGATATGACCCCACAAACCTCAGGCTCAAAAAGCTGAAATGCTGCACACAGGCTAACATTAATGCACCCACACCTTCTCTGGAATTGTCTGCACTTAATCTGGGATCCTGATTATAATATTTAATTGTTAATATGACTTTTTGGCTAACCTAGTCATGGGGATTCAGGTATCATTGGCTGGGCCAGCATTTCTTACCAATCTTGTCTGTGAGAAGGGCAACTCACATGTCCCTTTCAAACCGTGTTTGGAAAAGAACAACCCAGTAATGACATACATCTAATGCTGTAATCAATCAGAAGACAGTTGTAGCCATTTATAAATTTCAAGCATCTTCTTAATCTATTTTTTCAAGATTGATTCTGTCTACACCAACAATATTATAGTTTTAACGAGCAGAAACTGCATATTCAAACATAAAGAAATAATTCATTAGTGGGGTGTGGTGATTAGCTGGTGTCAGATAGTAGGTTTGTCAGTTTTGTTCTAACAGTAAAGGGGTCAAACCCTGTTCTGGCTAGAAGTCAGCAGCAGATTTACATTCCCACTCTCTCCATAAACAAACCAATGCAGCAGATTATTACAAGAGCAGAACTTGGGGAGAAATCACAGCTGTACAAAGAACAGACAAAATAATTCATTCTAATTAAATAACATTTTAACTGTAAAAATTTACTTTGTACAATATAAAATGTCAAAAAAATGGAAAATTGTTTGCAGCTGCTCCTGCCTTTAATTAATATGTTGTGTTTGGATAAAAGTAAGAACAGCAGGCAACTTACACTCCCTCTCACACACACTGCACAAAGATTATAAAGGAGGGTTCCTGCATTCCACTGGTGATCAATCTTCATGAGCATTAATGGAGAAGCTTAGAGGAATGAGGTATTTACAGTGGATAGACACTTGATTGTACAGATCCATCAGGATATTGTTGTGGAGTTTAACTCTTTAATTCTTAATCAGCTGGGTGGTGGGGCTAGTTAGAGGAGCTCCGACCCTTACTCTCCCTCACCATGTAACACCAATCACCTTGTCTCCCAGAGACAAGGGGGATTCTTCTCTCCTTGTGGCTCTCAAGCTCAGAGGCTTTGCACTGATGGTCCAGGCCTGAACTGTTCATGCTCCTAAATCTTGAAGGCCGGCCCAGCAGTCTGGAACTCTGTTTCAACATTTTTGTCTCTGTCTCTCTGTCTCTCTCCCTGTCCCTCTCTCTCACTCTCTATCTCCCTCTCTGTCTATCTCTCTCTCTCTCTCTCTCTCTCACCTTCAGATCAGGGGATCTACTCAAACATAAGGAATCCAAGTCTGATCTTCGCAGAGCCATTAAACCAGCCATGGACCAATACCGATCCATACAGACACCTGGCAACTATGACAAGGACTGAATGACATCACAGGTTCTAAGAAGATACAGTGCAAGGTAGCAGACGATGACACATCCCTCCCAGATCATCTCAACCCCATTCTATGCTCGCTTTGAGCAGAATTTCGGCAGAGAGGTAACACCCATTCCGACAGGTCTTGACGAACCTATCCCAACAGTCACTGCATCAGAGATCAGATGGTCAACCTCTCCTGGCAGCAGACCACTGTCCCTGCCTGTTTCAAGAGGTCCAACATCATCCCTGTGCCGAAGAAGACTCAGGCAGCATGTCTCAATGACTACCGCCCAGTGGCCCTAACGTCGGTGGTCAGGAAGTGTTTTGAAAGGCTAGTCATGATATTAATCAGCTCCAGCCTCCCCACTACTCCTGACCCCCTCCAAATTGCCTATTGGACTAACAGATCCACGTCAGATGCCATATCGCTTGCCCTTCACTCCTCCTGAGAACATCTTGGCACCAAGAGCAGCGACTCAAGAATCCTACTCATTGACTACAGTTCACCCTTCAACACTACAGTTCACACTTCAACACTCATGACACTGATTACTAAACTTGGTAATCTCAGACTAAGCCCTACTCTCTGCAACTGGATCCTTAATTTCCTGTCAAATAAGCCACAATCAGTATAAGAATCAACACTGGAGCTCCCCAGGGATGCGTACTCAGCCTCCTACTGTACTCACTGTATATCCATGACTGCATCACCAAATGCCAGACTAATGCCATTTACAAGTTCACTGATGACACCACCATAGTCAGACGAATCTCAGATAGTGACGAAACAGACGGGAGGTGGGAGACCTGGAAAAATGGTGCACTGAGAACAATCTAGCTCTCAATGCCAGCAAAACCAAGGAACTCATTATTGACTTTTGGTGGAATGCTACTCATTCCCCTCTACACGTTAACAGCACAGAGATGGAATGAGTGGAAAGTGTCAAGCTCCTGGGAGTGGTCATCCACAACAAGCTTTCCTGGACTCTTCATGTGAATGCACTGGTTACAAAGGCCCAACAACGTCTCTTCTTCCTCAGGCAGCTGAGAAAATTTGGCATGACGGCGAATACCCTTGCCAACTTTTATAGGTGCGCCATCGAGAGCATTCTATCTGGATGTACCACTACCTGGTACGGCAACTGTACCATTCAAGATCAGAGACGGTTACAGAGAATGGTGAACTCAGCCCGGACAATCACAAAGGGCAACCTCCCATCTATAGAATCCATCTACCAGACCCCGCTGTCAAGGAAAGGCCACCAGCATTCTCTAAAGATCCATCCCACCCTGGCAATGTTTTTCTACAACCTCTACCAGCGGGAGAAGGTACAGAAGCCTGAACACTCTCACCAGCCGGTTTTGCAACAGTTTCTACTCTACTGCTGTTAGAATACTGAATGGACTCACAAACCCTTAACATTCGCCTGTACCTGTGTTTTTGTTTTTGCCGCTGTTTACCTATTATTTATTTATCTGTGCTACTTTACTCTGTGATCTGCCTGTATTACTCACAAGACAACGTTTTTCACTGTGTCTCGATACCTGTGACAATAAATTCAATTCAATTCAATTCAAAGTCTGGCAGCATCTGTGGAAGACAAATCAAAGTTAATGTTTTGGATCAAATGACACTTCCTCAGAACTGATGGTTGCTGGGAAAAAATGGGTTTATATGCGGAAGATTGGTTGGGGAGAGGGGTTAAGGAATAAACAATACATGGGGATAGAGCCCAAAGAGAGGCAACAGTTGAAGAGACAAACGAGTTGATAACAATCCAGCTAGGAGGGTGAACAGCTGTTAATGGAGACTGTTGGTGGCTAACAATAGGTAGTGTGTAATGGCAGGCTGGGTGATAACAAGGCCTGGTTTGTCAGGTAGAGGGCAAGGACTTAGGGGAGTTCAGGACTGAAAGATATTGAATTCAGTATTGAGCCAGAAGGCTGCAGAGTCCCCAAGTGGAAAATGAGGTGCTGTACTTCCAGCTTGTGCTGAGCTTCACTGGAGCACAGCAACAAACCTGAGACAGAGATGTTGGCCAAGGAACCGGGCAGTGTGTTAAAGTGGCAGGCAACTGGAAACTCAGGGTCTTTTTTTTGTGGGCAGAATGTTCTATAACACGGTCATGTGATAATGAAGAGAAAGTGAGGACTGCAGATGCTGGAGATCAGAGGTCGAGAGTGGGGCGCTGGAAAAGCACATCAGGTCAGGCAGCATCTGAGGAGCAGGAGAATCGACGTTTCAGGCATAAGCCCTTTCCAGGCATAAGCTCATTCCTGGTGAAGGGCTTATGTCCAAAATGTCAATTGTCCTGTTCCTCAGATGCTGGTTGACCAACTTTCCTTTTCTAGCACCACACTCTTAACGTGGTTACAAGGCCTGGTGTTCAGCAAATGTGCATATGCAGCACTGCAGGTCAAACCTGGAGGGTGGGGTAGTACTGGATAAAACAGCATTCTCATGATGGGCCTAATAGTCTCACTTTGACCCATAAATTTCCAATGTTTCTACGTTCCATAACAGTATCTGCTGTAAACTGCTACACCCAGACCGGGTGAGCCTGCAATCTTGTACTATGTACAGTTTTGATTAATGATCTCTCGACGAGGCATAAGAAACAGCTCAGAGAAGGTTCACTTGGATGATTCCTGGGATAAAGAGGTTTATTTTCTAAGGATAGACTTTGCAGGCAGAACCTTTACTCACTAGAGTTCAGAGGAATGAGGAGTACTCTGGTGAAAACATAAGATTCTGAGGGGTGTATGAGATGGAGAGATGGGAAGCTTTCCTGTCCTGAGGAACCTAATTCGTGGGATACATCTACAGTTAAATGAGTTTCTACTTGAGATGAGGATGAGAAAGAATTTCTTTCTCTGAATGTCATCTGTATTTGGAATCCTTTATTTCTTTACTCATAGAACACAGAACTTAGAAAGGTACAGCACAGAACAGTATGCTTCACGAAATAGTCATAAACCCTATCCCTTAGAATTCTTTCCAAAACTTTGCTGACCACATACATGAGACTGACTGGTCTGTAATTGCCAGGGATTTCCCTATTACCCTTCCTGTAAAGAGGAACAACATTCACCTCCTTCCAATCCTCCAGTACGACTCCCGTGGAGAGTGAGGAGGCAAATATCCTCGCCAGCAGCTTAGCAACCTCATTTTTCACTTCCCGGAGCAGCCTAGGACAAATCTGGTCTGGCCGTGGGGATTTATCAATCTTAATGTTTTCCAAAGTTTCCAGCACATCAACTTCATCAATCTTGATCTGGTCAAGCCTGTATCCCAAAGTTTTCATTCACAACAAGGTCTCTTTCCTTCGTGAAAACCAAAGCAAAAAACTCATTTAGGGCTTCCTCTATCTGCTCAGACTCTACACACAAGTTCCCACTGCTATCCCTGATCAGCCCTACCTTCTCTCTAATCATTCTCTTTTTCCTCACGTATGAGTAAAATGTCTTTGGGTTCTCCCTAATCCTTCTTGACAAGCCTTTCTCATGCCCCCTCTTCGCTCTCCTCAGTCCATTTCTGAGCTCCTTTCTAGCAAGCCTGTAATCCTCTAAAACTGTGCTAGATCCTTGCTTCCTCCACCTTATGTAAGCTGCCTTCTCCAGATGAGAAGCTCCTCTGTTTTCGTCATCCAAGGTTCCTTAATCTTACCCCTTCTTTCCTGTTTCAGAGGAGAAAATGTGTTGCTGGTCAAAGCACAGCAGGCCAGGCAGCATCTCAGGAATAGGGAATTCGACGTTTCGAGCATAAGCCCTTCATCAGGAATGTTTCAGAGGAACAAATTTGTACATCACACACAACAACTGCTCCTTAAACAGTCTCCACATGTCTGCTGTGCCCTTTCTGTGGAACTGTGCTCCCAGTCTGTACTTCCCAATTCCTGTCCAATAGCATCATAATTTCCTTTTCCCCAATTAAATATCTTCCCTTGGTAACTGCTCCTTTCCCTCTCCAAGGCTATGGTAAATGTGAAGCAGTTGTGATCACTGTCACCAAAGTGCTCTCCCACCGTGAGATCTGACACCTGTCCTGGCTCGTTGCCGAGCACCAAATCCAAAATGGCCTCTCCCCTCGTCGGTCTGTCTACATACTGAGAAAGGAAACCCTCCTGAACACACCTGACAAAAACAGCTCCATCCAAACCATCTGCACTAAGGAGGTTCCAGTCGATATTGGGCAAGTTGAAATCACCCATAACAACAACCCTACTACTTCTGTATTTTTCCAGAATCTGCCTGCCTATGAGTTCTTCAAACTCCCTACTGCTATTAGGTGGTCTGTAGAAGACCCCCAATCTGGTGGCTGTGTCCTTGTTGTTCCTAACTTCTGCTCATAGTGACTCAGTAGACAGACCTTCCTCGACAACCTTCATTTCTGTAGCTGTGATGCACTCTCTGATTAGCAATGCTACACCCCCTTCTCTTTTTCCACCCTCCCTGTTCTTTTTAAACATTTTAAACCCTGGAATGTCAAGCAACTATTCCTGTCCCTGTGAAACCCATGTCTCCGTTATGGCCACAACATCGAAGCCCCAAGTACTGATCCATGCTCTAAGTTTGTCACTGTTATTTCAGACACGCCTTGCATTAAAGCAGACACATTTTAACCAATCCCATTGGTTTCATCGCATGAGAAACCTTCCCAGTAGATTCAATTCATCCTGTCACTGCCCCATCTGCAACTGTCCTTGATTGGGATGTGGGTATCACTGACAAGAGCAGCCTTTGTTGACCAGTTCCTAGTTGCCCTTGAAGTCCTTGGCTCTCTCGGCCATTGCAGGTCCTTTTTAAGAGTCAAATACACCGCTTGTGAGTCTGGAGTCACATGTTGGGAAGACCAGGTGGGGAAGGCAGGGGGTCTCAATGTGGTGAGCCTGTGGACATCAATTGCAGAGAAGTGCTTTCAAGAAGGAAGTGGATATAATCCTCGTGGCTAAAGGGATCAAGGGATATGTGGTCAACAGGGTGGGATTGGGGCATTGAGCTCACTGATCAATTATTTCTAAGTATATTCAAAGGTGTTATGGACAGATTTTTTATTTGAAAATGAATCAAAGATTATGGGGACAAAGCAGAAACTTGGAATTGAGGATCATCAGATCAGCCAAGATCTTTCTTAATGGTGCAGCAGTCACGATCGGCTGCTCCTATAGTCTCTCAGATCAAGAGCTGGAAGTTGGGATTGTATCAAACAGTTCAGCAACCTCACAATAGGCCAAATTTTGATCCATTGATTCTGAGTCCTATATCTTGGCTTATTAGGGCATTTTCAGTCAAGATTAGAGTGATGCTGGAAAAGCTTTTCCAGCACCACACTTTATCAACTCGGACTCTCCAGCATCTGCAGTCCTCATCATCTTGTAGTAATCCAGAATGTCAGATTATTGCTCTCAGACACAAATCCCATCATGGAAACATGAAGTCAATAAAAATATAGCCATTGACATTGCTCAGACAAACCCTTCTGGTTCACTAGTGACCTGAAAATATCCTAGGCAGATGCTGGAGATTAGAGTCAAGATTAGAGTTGTGATGGAAGAGCACAGCAGGTCAGGCAGCATCCGAGGACCAGGAAAATCCACATTTACGGCAAAAGCCCTTCATCGGGAATGAGCAGAACGATGTTTTGCCTGAAATATCAATTCCCCTGCTCCTTGGATACTGCCTGACCTGCTGTGCTCTTCCAGCACAACTCTAACCTTGACTCTAATCTCCAGCATCTGCCTAGGATATTTTCAGGTCACTAGTGAACCAGATGGGTTTGTCTGAGCAATGTCAATGGCTATATTTTTATTGACGTCATGTTTCCATGATGGGATTTGTGTCTGAGAACAATAATCTGACATTCTGGATTACTACAAGATGATGAGGACTGCAGATGCTGGAGAGTCCGAGTTGATAAAGTGTGGTGCTGGAGAAAACACAGGAGGTCAAACAGCATCTGAGAAGGGGGAGAGTCGACATTTTGGGCAGGAGCCTTCATCAGGATTACTAGTCCATTGACATTACCACGACACAATCTCCTGGCTTCTACAAAGTGCAATGGAGGCTAGCAAGGTCATAAAATATATTGTGAGTGTTGATCACAAAGGGAGTCAAGAATTATTGGGGGAAGGGAGGAAAGTAGAGTTGTGGCCATAAATATATCAGTTTTATCAAGTGATAGACCAGCCTTGAGGAGCAGAATGTTCTTCTCCTTCTCCTATTTATAGGGTCATAGTTTCATACAGCACGAAAAGATATCCATTGGGTCCAATCAGTCCATGCCAATCATAATCCCAAACTGAACTAGTCCCACCTGCCTGCTCCTGGCCCATATCCCTCTAAACATTTGTTATTGATGTATTTATTCAAAGGCCTTTTAAACGCTGTATCTGCGTCCACCATTTCTTATGAAGTTCCAGAATTATTTTCTTTTATCAATTTTTCTTTCTGTTGTTCCTCTCCAGCATTGCTTGCCTCATGAATGACAAGTTTATCATGGTTTGAAAATGCAAATTTACTTTCAAAACTTTTTAGATTCACTCTCCAGCTTGTTTTCAGTTTGTCAGAATAGGAAGAAAAAGTGTTGTGATCTCTCTCCTTCTCTCTCCTCTCTGTCTCTGAAGTAAAAATATATCAATCAGCAACAGGGTGACTATGGCAATTTGATTAAAAGTTATTTATTCATTTTTCAGGCTTGTTTCAGAATTATTCAGTGAGACAAAAAAAGGTCAGAAACCATTCACAGCAGGAGTGCTATACTTGTGCTTCCACTGAATACACTGACACATCTTGTGAATTTTTCCACACTGCAAATACACGGATGAGGGCATTTTAATTATTGCAAACACAATTCCAGTTGCTAATATCCATCAAAAGACAAAGATATTATTTTAAAAAAAACACATTGCATGAAGTCCAAGTTCTGAAGAAAATAATTGCTAATCACTTAAATCAAAAACACCAAATTACATTTTTACAGTTAAGTTCAATCATTTTAGCTGCCACTCAATTATTTTGCTTAAAATAATCAAAAATGTTACTTCGAGTCAATAGATAGCAAATTGAGAAAAGAACAGCAAAAGACTTATGTGACACTTTTCAATGCCTCATGATATCCCAAAGTCAAGACAACGTAGACATGATGGAAACACGACAGTTAATTCGTGCATAACAAATTCCCACAAACGGCATAATGCAATAATGATCAAGTTGTCAGAACTTGAGCTTACAATTAAGATATAAATATTGACCAGGGAAAGGGACACCATTCTCTTGCTCTTCTTTAAAATAGACTCTTTCACATCCACCTGATTGAACCTGATGTCTCACAAGAGACTATCAGATATCTCAGAAGTAACATCACTAGCTATTATGTACTATGTAATAAACATGCACTTTTTAAAGATTGAGCTGAATAAACATAGAAACATGGAAATAGGGGTTAAAGGAGGTCAGTCAGCCCTTTGAGCCTGCTCTACCATTCACAGATGATCATTCAACTCAGTCCTTTTTCCCTATTTTCTCCTTTAAGCCCCAAGAACGATAATTGACTCCTTGTTTTGGACTCAACTGCCTACTGTGGCAGAAAATTCCACAGACTCACCACTCTGTCATTGTCTCAGTCCTAAATGACTTCCCTCCAATCCTCAGACTGTGACCCCTGGTACTGGACTTGCTGGCCATCAGTGTTCCCTTTATTTTTTTCTTTCTGGCTGCACAGGCCTCTGGGAATTGAAAATCAATACCGCAGTGCCAATGGCATTTGCTGTCTGTGGAACATTGGAGTAGTTGCACACGTGCTCAGCTACCTAGCTCAGGGGGAAAGTTACCAATCATCAGCAACCTCCTTCCCATGTTTAGCCTGTGTAGCCCTGTTAGAATTTAATAGGTTTAGATTAGATTCCCTACAGTGTGGAAACAGGCCATTTGGCCCAACAAGTCCACACTGACCCTCCAAAGAGTAACCCACCCAGACCCATTTCCCTCTGACTAATGCAACTAACCCTATGGGCAATTTAGCATGGCCAACTCACCTAACCTGCATATCTTTGGAGTGTGGGAGGAAACCCACACAGATACAGGGAGAATGTGCAAACTCCACACAGACAGTTGCCCAAGGGTGGAATTGAACCCGAGGCCCTGGTGCTGTGAGGCAGCAGTGCTAACCACTGTGCCACTGTTTCTATAATCATTGTTCCAAACTCCATTGCATATAGTCCTAACCAATCCAGTCTATCTTCATATGTCAGCCCTGTCATCTCACGAGAAAGTGAGGACTGCAGATGCTGGAGATCAGAGTTGAGAGTGTAGTACTGGAAAGGCACAGCTGGTCAGGCAGCATCCTAGGAGCAGGAGAATTGACATTTCAGACAAAAGTCCTTCATCAGGATTCCTGAAACGTTGATTGTGCTGCTCCTTTGATGCTGCCTGATATGCTGTGCTTTTCTAGCATCACACTCTTGACCTTGTCATCTCAGAAATCCATTGGTAAATCGTTGTTGCACTCATTCTGTTGCCAGAACATCCTTCCTCAGATGAGGAGACCAAACACCCCCACTATACTTCAGTTGTGGTCTCACTAAAGCCCTGTCCAATTGCAGTCATCGTCATCGAAAAGTGTGGCACTGGAAAAGCACAGGAACTCAGGCAGCATCTGAGGAGCAGGAGCGTCATGTTTTGGGCATAAGCCCTTCAACTGTCCAATTGCAGCAACTCTTTCTACTAAAGAGTTTATTTTGTATGAGTGTCTTTCCCTCTGACATATGAGTAGCTAACTCTAATACGAGCAGGAAAACTTGGTGGCAGTGAGTCTACCCAAGGATTCTCAGTCACCCCATTATGTTACACTAGCAGCCCAGATATAAGACATTGTATGAATGATCACAAGTCAGCTGGAAAGCAACCTCTCCTCCTAATGTGAGAAATCAATTCATCACAATCCTGAAAACCCGTGCTGGTACATTGTGCAAGAAAGAACAAAACAGAAGCACAACACAGGAACAGGCCCTTCGGCCGTCCAAGCCTGTGCCGATCATCATGCCCTAACTAAACTAAAAGACAAACTTTCTGTCCTTATATGGTCCGTATCGCTCTATTCCCTCCCTGTACATGTAACCATCCAGATGCCTCTTACATATCACCAAGGTGCCTGTTTCCACCACCTTTTCTGACAGTTGTCCTTCATACATTTTATATTTCAGACAATCTCCTTACACAAAGTCATGCAAAACTGTAATGGATAAAAGCCAGTCGTGGATTGTATTTGGAATTACTCTCTGGAGAAAAAGACTTCCACTAATACCTTTCATTTCCTGTTTTTAATCTTGATACCTATGGATTCTTCAGTCTCTTGAATGCAAAATTCCTATGCATGTTCCCAAATCCCTTCTTTATCGTTCCTTTTATTGAAAGTTCCTCCAGCAACACAACATCTTGGTGTCTCTGTGCTCCTTGCTGTTTTGGCCTCTTGTGACTCCTCCCTGGACTATAATCAGTGGGAGGCTCATATTTTGCTGCCAATGCCCCAAACTCTGGATCTTTTCCCCAGATCATTTTCCCTTTCTCCATTTTTGCTTCAAGACTATCCTTCAAACCTACCTCATTGACCAAACTTTTGGACATCAGCATAACATCTTTTTATGTGCCTTCTTGTGTTAAACAGCAGGTAAAGAACATTAGAATGTTTCAAAAATTAAATCTAAAAATCAGAAAACACCGGGTTATAGTCCAACAGGTTTATTTGGAAGCACTAGCTTTCCAAATAAACCTGTTGGACTATAACTTAGTGTTGTCTGATTTTTAACTTTGTACACTTCAGTTCAACATCAGCATCTCCAAATCACAAAATATTAAATACATCAACTAAACGCAATTCATTGTTTCCTGTCATAAAAACAAAGTGCTAGAGAAACTCAAGGTCTTGGTTATATCAGCTGGCTTAGTTGACAGGGTAGGAATTACAATTTTATAAATGAGGCATAAACACTTGTGAAGAAAAGCATTGAGGTCTGTTTAAATGCCATCATCTGAAATGATTTAAATCATCAGTCCTTTCAAAGTGAAACATTTTAGTCAGGTTAAGAAAATAAACAGACAACTGTTGCTTCAGCACCTTGTTTAACAGGCCATCTGGTGTAGCCTCAAGAAAAAAAACAGGTTTCTGAGTTTGATTCTGATGATCCCAGGGTACTGAAGGAGGTAGCTCGAAAAATCGTGGATGCATTGGTGATTATTTCCCAGAGTTTGATAGATTCAGGATCAGTTCCTGTGGATTGGAGGGTGGCTAATGTTGTACCACGTTTTAAGAAAGGTGGGAGAGAGAAAACAGAAATTATAGACCAGTTAGTCTGACCTCAGTGGTGGGAAAGATGCTGGAGTCTATTATAAAGGATGAAATTATGACACATCTGGTTAGTAGTAACAGGATAGGACAGAGTCAGCATGGATTTATGAAGGGAAAATCATGCTTGACTAATCTTCTGGAATTCTTTGAGGATGTAACTCTGAAGATGGACGAGGGAGATCCAGTAGATGTAGTGTACCTGGACTTTCAGAAAGCTTGTGATAAAGTTCCACATAGGAGGTTAGTGAGCAAAATTAGGGTGCATGGTATTGGGGGCAAAGTACTAACTTGGATTGAAAGTTGGTTGGCTGACAGGAAACAAAGGATAGTGATAAACGGCTCCATTTCAAAATGGCAGGCAGTGACTACTGGGGTACCACAGGGATCAGTACTGGGACCGCAACATTTTACAATATATGTTAACGATATAGAAGATGGTATTAGTAATTACATTAGCAAATTTGCTGATGATACTAAGCTGGGTGGCAGGGTGAAATGTGAGGAGGATGTTTGGAGATTACAGGGTGACCTGGATAGGTTAGGTGAGCGGTCAGATGCATGGCAGATGCAGTTTAATGTGGATAAATGTATGGTTATCCACTTTGGTGGCAAGAACAGGAAAGCAGATTACTACCTAAATGGAATCAATTTAGGTAAAGGGGCAGTACAAAGAGATCTGGATGTTCTTGTACACCAGTCAATGAAGGCAAGCATGCAGGTACAGCAGGTAGCGAAGAAGGCTAATAGCATGCTGGCCTTCATAACTAGAGGGATTGAGTATAGAAGCAAAGAGGTTCTTTTGCAGCTGTACAGGGCCCTGGTGAGACCACACCTGGAGTACTGTGTGCAATTCTGGTCTCCAGATTTGAGGAAAGACATTCTGGCTATTGAGGGAGTGCAGCATAGGTTCACGAAGTCAATTCCTGGAATGGTGGGATTACCTTACACTGAAAGACTGAAGTGACTGGGCTTGTACCCTTGAGTTTAGAAGACTGAGAGGGGATCTGATTAAGACATATAAGATTATGGAAATTCGACGTTTCGGGCTAAAGCCCTTCATCGGGCCCCTTCATTTAGCCCGAAACGTCGAATTTCCAGTTCCTTGGATGCTGCCTGACCTGCTGCGCTTTAAAGCAGCAACACATTTTCAGCTCTGATCTCCAGCATCTGCAGACCTCACTTTTTACTTACATATCAGATTATTAAAGGATTGGACACTCTGGAGGCAGGAAATATGTTTCCGCTGATGGGTGAGTGCCGAACCAGAGGACACAGCTTAAAAATACGGGGTAGACCATTTAGGACAGAGATGAGGAGAAACTTCTTCACCCAGAGAGTGGTGGCTGTGTGGAATGCTCTGCCCCAGAAGGCAGTGGAGGCCCAGTCTCTGGATTCATTTAAGAAAGAGTTGGATAGATCTCTCAAGGATAGTGGAATCAAGGGTTATGGAGATAAGGCAGGAACAGGATACTGATTAAAGTTGATCAGCCATGATCATATTGAATGGTGGTGCAGGCTCGAAGGGCAGAATCGCCTACTCCTGCACCTATTGTCTATTGTCTATTGTCTATTGATTAGTCCTTATTGGAATCATTTCTTAAGGCTTACTTTACAACCGACTCATTACAAATGTTTGGCTGACTTTCAAAGGTTTGAGAAAGAGTTACCTCAGAGAAACTGTCTACAAGAGTTTTGCTCAGTAACTTTGCAGATTATTTAAAATTGGTGAGGTGGTAAATAGTAAGGAGAATAACCTGAGATTATAAAATGATACATGAGCAGATCAGATGGCCTGATCACTGCCAAATGGAATTCAATCAGGGTAATTGTGAGGTAATACATTTGGGCGGGACAAACAAAACAATGAAATACATGATTAACAATATAACTTGGGAAGTAGTGAGGATTAGAGGAACTTTGCTGTACATGTACTGGTCCCTTAAGGTAACAGGACAAGTGGATGAAGTGATTAAGAAGGCATATAGTATTCTTGCCTTCATTTAGTCTAGACATAAAGTTTAAGGGGAGGGAGATCATGCTGGAACTGTGTTAAACATTGGTTAGGCCACCACTAGAATAGTATGTGCAGTTCTGGAATCCACATTATAGGAGGGATGTGATAACACTGGAGAGGGTACAGAGAAGATTTTCCAGGATGTTGCCTGGACTGATGAAGAGAGAATAGATAGACTGCATGTTGTTGTCCTTCGAGCAGAGAAGATGAAGAAAGGACATGACTGAAATGTATATAATTATGAAGTGTACAGATAGACTAGGCAAGAAGAAGCTTTTCCCTCTACTGGTGGGATCAGTGACTGGGGTGGGGGGGGTGGGGGGGGTATGGATGTAAGCGAAGAGGCAGAAACTTTGGAGGAAATGTGAGGAAAGGCATATTCATTCAGAGGCTGGTGGGAATCTGGAACTTATTCCCTATAAGGGTGGTAGAGGCAGAAACCTTCATAAAACTGTCGAAGAATTTAGATGTGCATTCCCATTGCCAAGACACACATGGCTATGGGCCAAGTGCTGGGCTAATGGGATTAGAATAAGATGGTTGTTTTGGTCTGGGTTGATGCGATGGACCAAAGGGCTTTTATTCTTTGCGCAGTAGACCTCTCTGACATTATGATTCCAGAAATATTCCTCAGTGCAGACATTTCTTAACACTTGTCTTACACAGCTGACCCATTACCTGCACATATTTGGACTGTGGGAAGAAACCCACACAGACACAGGGAAAATGTGCAAACTCCACACTGTCACCCGATGATGGAAGCAAACCGGGGTCCTCAGTGCTAACCACTGAGCCACAGTGCGGCTCCAGATGTGCAAGTGGAAGGAGAAAGCTTTGAACCTGTTGCCTCATGAATGTTTTTTTTTGCTGAGAGATGTCAATTTTTCCGTGTGCTGACTTCCAGACATTTATTGTCAAGTACTTCAATACATTTCTGTTGATTGTGGTATTCCACAATCAAATACCCATCCTTTCCAATCAGGACTATCATGATTAAGAATTTTTTTGTTGATTGCAGAATGTTGCAATCCTAAAGTTTAAAAGCAACTTCAAAAAGTAATTTAACAAATTCAAAATTAAGAGTAAATATTCAATGCTATTCTGTCTTCAAGTGGATTTCTAAACTGCTTTGCTTAGACTTACTAGTAGCTATTTAAATATATGCTAAATTGAAATGAAAAAAATCTCAGGAGTTCATTTAGTATCAAAATTACATTTTTATTCTGCACACACAGTTCACGTACGGTAATCAAAAGCAGATATATAATATCATCGCTATTAACCTGCATACGGTGTGTCTCATTACTTGTTTTAAACAGATAATTAAACTGCCAAATTAAAAATCTGGATCGTGCCACAATCTTGCAAATAGGAACCAGAGACACTGAAATACATTGTGTGTTACACTATTTTGAAGTTATGTGAAGTTATGCAATTCCACAACACAGAATCTCATTAAAATTCACTCTGAAGGAAAGTGGGCATAACTTTAAGCAAATCTGATATCAAGGAAGAATCAAACCCACATTACCAGCATCAGGAGTTCAATCTGGATAAATATGAGGTATTGTATTTTGGTACAACAAACAAGGATAGGGCTTATACAATTAACGTTAAGGCCTTGGGTCGTTTTGCAGAACAAAGGGACTTAGGGGTTCAGGAATGTAATTCTTTAAAATTTGGGTCACATATAGACAGGGTGGTTAAAAAGGCATTTAGCAAGCTTGCCTTCATTGCTCAGTCCTGTCACGTTGAGTTTGGACAGAACATTGGTCAGGCCTTCTCTGGAATATTGTTTGGCATGGACAGGTTGTACCGGCGTTGGGGGAGAGACGGGGTTTCGGTGTTGTATGACTCTATTTGACCATGAACTTATGAAGGAGATGAATGTTTTACTTTTAAAAAGCTGAAAGGGATACGGACAGTATAACTTAACATTAGGAGTCCAGGGGAATGAGTGACACTCGGTTGGACATGTTTCTGGAAACTCATTTAAAATGAAAATGATATTTTAGGGGTACATTTCATTGAAGAAACCTGAGAATGCATTGTGGAATAAACAATTCAGATGAGATGGATGTTGGGAGACACTGAGTTATGATAGTCAGCCCATACTTGGGGTCTGCAATTTTGAAATCCCACAACGATGGGTGTGAAGGAACCATTTTATCACAAAAATGTATAACTGATGGTCATTCACCCCTCTGCTCATTGTGTGACTATTGGCTTATGCCTTTCAATCATTTGCATGGTTACCATTGATTCTGCAATCACACGATAGGGACATAGGAATAGGAGTAGGCCATTCAGCCCTTCAAGCCTGATCTATCATCCAATAAAATCATGGCTGATCTGTGGCCTTAATCTATATACCTGCCTTTGGCCCATTTCTCTTCATGCCCTTACTTAAAATTATCTATTTCAGATTTAAAATACTGACAGATCTAACATCAACTACCATTTATGGAAGAGAATTCCAAACATCCACTATCCTTTGTGTTTTCTAAGATCTCTCCTGAATGTTTTAGCAGTAATTCTCAGACAGACAGAAATGGGTACTGCAGTTGCTGGAAATCAGGGTCAAGATTAGAGTGGTGCTGGAAAAGCACAGCAGGTCAGTCAGCATCCAAGGAGCAGGAAAATCGATGTTTCGGGCAGGAGCCCTTCATCATTCCTGATGAATGGCCTTTGCCCGAAACGTTGATTTTCCTGCTCCTCGGATGCTGCCTGACCTGCTGTGCTTTTCCAGCACCACTCTAATCTTGACACTAATTCTCAGATGTTGTCTCTAGCTCCAGAATCCCGAGCTAAAGTAAAATAGTTTATCTTTATCTACCCTGTCTTTTCCCGTTGATAACCTGAATAATTCAATCAGATCATCTCCTAACTTTCAAAGTTCTAGAAAAAAAAACACCAGAATTTGTGTAATCTCTCCCCATAACCCCTAAAGCCCAGGCATCATTCTTGTAAACCCACATTGTTCTCCCTCTGAGGCCAGTACATCCTCCCTAAGGCGTAAAAACTGAGTAACAAAAGCAAAAACAGAAATTGCTGGTGAAACGCAGTAGATCTGGCCACATTTGTGGAGAGAGAAACACAGTTAATGTTTCGAGTCTGGTGACTCATCAGCTCTGACGAAGGTTCACTGGACGCGAAATATTGCCTCTGGTTTATTCCCACAGAAGCTGCCAGACCTGCTGAGTCATAGCATCATATGTCAATATACTAGGTACTCTGTGGAAACCGCTGGTAACAGGACTACAGTCCAAAAAACAGCCCTCTACCAAAACACTCTGTCTCCTACCATCAAGCCAATTTTGTATCCAGTTGGCAAGCTCACTCTGAATGTCATGTGATCTAACTTCACTAATTAGTCTGCCATGTTTTGTCAGCAATTTCTGTTTCTGTTTTAGATTTCCAACGTTCACAGTTCTTTGTTTTATTCAAGTGACAGAGAAATTGATATTCTAAGAACAGCCCAGAGCAGATGGTTTCAGGATACAAAGATTACAGATAAGCCATTTCGCCCGGGAATAGGAAGAACCTAGAAAATTCACTGTTAATTACAGAAATGGGGCTAATTTATTTCATTTGCACTCTTCTATCTTCCCCCACAGGGGCTCAGTTGCAAGTTTAACTGGGAAAGCTGGAAACCTGTGGGAATGAACCACCGTGAGATTGGATAGCGTTGAAGACTTCAGGTGACAATGAACTGAAAGACACTTCCCGGCTCTATCAAGTTTCCAATTAGCACCTTGAAAATCTAAAATCATTGTGAATTTTGTTCTCATCTTCTTCCAAAGACATTGGTGCAGGCTCCTACATCCTTTTCTTGTAACTACAGCAGGTGCATACATTTATACAAAAGGTCACAAGCATCCACAAACCATTGGTAGTGATCAGTGTGTCCTTACCTTCCTCTCCCTCTCACCATGTGTTGGTGCTTTCCTTGGATCGGCATAGAGTCAAGGAGTCAGACAGCATGGAAACAGACCCTTCGGCCCAACTCATCCATGCTGACCAGGATTCCTAAACCTAACAAGTCCTATTTGCCTGTGTTTGGCCCGTTTCCGTTGAAAGCTATCCCATTCATGCCCATCCGAAGAGTAACCCACCCAGACCCGTTTCCCCTACCTTATTATCCTGTATTTACCCCTGGCTAATGCACCTAACCTATACATCCCTGAACACTATGGGCAATTTAGTATGGCCAATTCACCTGACCTGCACATCTTTGGATTGTGGGAGGAAACCACGGAGAATGTGCAAACTCCACACAGACAGGCGCTCGAAACTGGAATTGAACCCGTGTCTCTGGTGTTGTGAGGCGGCCATGCTAACCACTGAGCTACCGTGCCACCGGGGGCAAACCGGTTGGAAGTGAAGGGCCAGGCCAACTCTGAGATATCCTGAGTCAACAATCCTGAGGAACCTATGCGAGGTCCCTCCTTGGGCTGTGTGCCTCCTCGCACTGTCCTGTCTCCTTGTGAGGAAGGGGCCTCTGGAGTAGGGGCTGATAAGTTGAATGTCAAAAGAGGCCCACCTGTACCACCTCGCTGTGGCCTGTGCTGGGTGTCTTCCCCAGTAATGAGCAGAACGCAGGGACTCACTGGGCCGCATGGTTATCAGTGCAGGTGCCAGTTGTAGAAAAATGCTGAGGTTTTGGAGCAACTTAGTAGGGCACGCAGGGTGAGTGGTATGGAAGGTTGGGGGAGGAGGGATGGTAGCATGCAAGAGTGGCAGGGCATAAGAAATACTTCTTTCTCTTGAGGAAAGACAAGTAAGTCGAACAACACTGCAAGTCATCATGGGTCAGAAGAAGCAGAATCCAAATTCATATTAACACATCCACTAGTGTAATCAATTCAAGGAGAGACAGTGCTTTTCATTGAATGATCTCTACAATGACGTGGTCATTTATAAAGAAAATCTAACGTACCTCAATCGCTCCAATCACATCTCGTTGCAGGTATTATCCATTCATCCATCTTCATATCACAGCAAGGTGCAGTCTACTTACGGTTTACGATAAGCGAGGAATTGACATGGTGTCACATCAGACTGAGCAGAATGGGGAGGGATTTGAACAGCTCCAGTGGAGAGAGGCTGAAGGCTATAATGTGACCTCCTTGTCTGAACGCCTGATGAGATTAAAGCGTGTCTTTTTATTCAGTTGAAAAGTGACTTATTGCAAAGACCTGCTGTTTGGCAAATCTCATTCTTGCTGTTGAAAAGGATTTTGAGTTTCATAGAGTCAGAAAGCACGGAAACAACTTTCAGTCCAAACTAGTCCACGTTGGCCATATTCCCATTGCGTTTGACCTATATCCCTCCAAGGAGAAAGTGGTGAATTCCTGATGAAGGGCTCCGGCCCAAAGCATCAATTCTCCTGCTCCTTGGATGCTGCCTGACCTGCTGCGCTTTTCCAGCAACACACTCTCGGCCATATCCTTCCAACCCTTTTCTATCCATGAACTTATCCAAATGTCTTTTAAATGTTGTATCTACCTGCACCCACCACTTTGTCTGGCAGTTCATTCCACACAAGACACACTCTCTGTGAACAACAAAGACAAGTGTGCCAAGCACCACCTTAACCACCCTGTCTACATGATGCAAATTTCAACGAATTGTGTATCTGAACTCCGAGGTTTATCTGTTTGACAGCACTACCATTAATTATTTAAGTCCTGTCTTTGTTTGATTTATCAATTACAATGCCTTGCATTTATCCAAATTAAACTCCATCTGCCACTCTGCAGCACATTGATCCAATTGATCAAGATCTCTTTGTAATCTTAGATAACTTTCACTGTTCACTATGCCTGCAATTTTGGTGTCATCTGCAAACTTACTAACCACGTCTCCTAAATTCTCATCCAAATCATTTATACAAATTACAAACAAAGGTGGACCAGTCCCAAACCATGGAGAACACTGCTGGTCACAGGCCTCCAGTCACCACCACCCTCTGTCTCCTACCATAAAGCCAATTCTCTATCCAATTAGCAAGTTCTCTCTAAATCATATCTGATCTAACTTTACTAGTTAATTTACCCTGTGGAATCTTGTCAAAGGTTTTACTTAAGTCCAAATAAACAATGTCTACCGTTCTGTCCTCATCAATCTTTTCAGTTACTTCATTAAAAAAACTCAATCAAGTTTGTGAGACACAATTTCCCTTGCACTAAACCATGCCAACTATCCCTAATCATTCCATGCCTCTCCAAATACATGTAAATCCTATCTTTTGGAATCACTTCTAACAACTTACCCATCACTGATGTCAGACATATAGCTCTATAGTTTCCAGCTTTTCAATATGATCTTTCTTAAACAAAGGAACAGCATTAACGACCCTCCAATCCTCCGGTACTTCACCTGTGCTTATAGATGACACAAATATTTCTGCTAGGGGCCCTGCAATTTCCGCCCCAACTCCCCAGGACGTCCCAGGATACAATTAATCAGGTCCTGGAGATTTATCTACCTTTATGTTTTCCAAGACCTCCAGCACGACTACTTCCATAATGTGGATAGTTTTCAAAACATCAATATTCATTTCCCTGAGTTCTCAATCCGCCATTTCTATCTCGGCTCCTAATTTAATTTACATTTGATTCAACTACATTCCAGTTCTGGGTATCAGATGCACTTTTGTTCCCGTATATCTGCTTCTCCATTCTGTTCTTTGAAATTTTGCAATTACAACACAATTTAAAATGCACTTGTGCATTTACTGTACATAAGCATTGACAGAAAGTGGTTTCTTTGCTTGCCTTCTGAAAGCGGAATATGATTGAGTAATAAAAACCATCTTAGGTTCTTTCATTATCCACTTGGACTCTGCTCCCCACTGACACAGTTACCCAGTGAGAATGATGAAAATGGTTTGTGGGGAATTTAATCATCTTAGCTGGGTAACTGTTAGTGGGTGTGTCCTGAACCCCAGTGTTTCTGGGTTAAACAGGGGCTGCTGGAATATTTGTATGTGGAATCCAGAAGAGATCAATTTCAGGCTTGAGCTGTGATGCCTCCTTTCGAAGGATAACCTTGCTTTGCCCGTCAGCAACAACACTTTGGGTGTCCCGGCCAATATCAGGTCTCATTCCACAACATAACACCAGATTATCAGGTAATTATCTCAGTGCAGCTTCTGGGAACTTGCCATGAATGAGTTGGCTCTTGTCTTCCCTGGATCACAATAGTGGTTACATTTCAATGGCTACAGAATCTCTGGGACATTTCCAACATCGAAAAGTGTGGCGCTGGAAAAACACAACGGGTCAGGCAGTATCTGAGGAGCACCAGCTCTCCTGCTCCTTGGACGCTGTCTGACCGGCTGCACTTTTCCGGCGCCACACTTTTCGACTCTGATCTCTAGCATCTAAAGTCCTCACTTTCTCCTACATTTCTAACATCACAAGAGGTGCTACATAAATGCAGCACATAACTATTAAGTCAGTTAAAACTCTTGTTGACATTACTTTTTTTTGTTTGAAATAATGAGCCCTGGGAAGCTCACCAACCATAAGTTAGGTAATTTATTTCTTGATTTGAACATTAGCAATATTCTTTTCCTCTTATGGTATCCCAGTATTGCCAGTGGAGGAAGAACTATTGGGCTTAATTTTAACCCAGTTTGTCCATCAGACCGGATTAGGTGTAGTGGTAAACTTATATTCCAGGTAACATTACTATGTGAAGAAGTCAACGGGAAGCGATATTGGACTGGGCATAAATCTGATTTAACACCCAATCTCAAATTCTCAACCCAGTGAATTGGATTATGATCAGGAAGTTACAGAGGTTGGAGGGAAGTACGTGGAGCCTGAGGGTGAGTGGATTATCTGCCGGTATCACCCTGCTCATCACTATCTGGTGGAGGATTTCCTGAAGAAGGGCTCATGCCCGAAACGTCGATTCTCCTGCTCTTTGGATGCTGCCTGACCTGCTGCGCTTTTCCAGCAACACGTTTCTATCTGGTGGAGGATGCAAGTTTGATGATGATGGAAACCAGGCAAGATATCGAAACAGCCAGATGAGCTCTCCCTGCCAGCCAATATTTATCGCTTGAATCAACATCACAAAAACAGGTTAATGATGAGGTACTCAATGCACAGCCTCGCTAACAAAGGAAGGGAAAAGTTGCCACAGTCCCAGAGGACAGTAGGGCTGCTCTCTCATTGGAGAGAGATAACTGTTGGTGGTTTAACCTGAGGGTCACCGTGCCTCAGGCAAGGGCTGAAATCAAGCAGATGTGATCGTCTGGTGCCCCCAAAAAATGTCCATCTGATTAAAGATCAAGAGCATTGGGCAACCAACTATTTTCCAGCACAAGCCCCTATTTGAGAAATGGATTGGATAGAATTGAAGAAAAGAACTGATATTTATCGATGCATTTTTTAAAAAAGGATAATTTTTATTATTAGCATTATTTTAAAAGTAAAATTACTTTCATTGATCATTCCTAACAATAGTATCTCATATTTAAAAAAAAATCCTTTGTTACTTTTTCAATTACTGTATCAGAACAGAATATGGATAGGAAAGGGTATGCTGGAATTATTAAACCTGACCGTGTGAAGCAGCTGAATTAATTTGACTTGATACAAGTGTTAATGCAGCCGTCCTCAACATGCCTGTCACTTTGACTGCTGGTATGTTAATTCAGTCTCAGGTGCTGGGAACACAATAGTTCATTCTAGTCAGATTCTTCCAGTGGTTTGCACTGTTCAAATACAACGTGTATCTTTTAATTAGCAGAAAACTCCCATTAAAATGTGCCAAAATTACAATTAATAATTATTGGTAGTTCTTTGGACTTTAAAAAGGAAACAAAGTTGAGAATAATCCTTAGTAGCGATGCAGGCAAGATGAGGAGAAGAGAGGCATAAGGCCAAATTGATAATGAGAAGGGATGAGGTCTAAGCCAATGTAACAAAACAACTCTTACCAAACTTATAAATAATATCGAGTCATAGAGTCATGCAGCATAGAAACAGATCCTTCGGTCCTCCATGCAGACCAGATATCCGAAACAGATCCAGTTCCATTGGCCAGCATTTGGCCCATTCCCCTCTAAACCCTACCTATACTCATCCAGTTGCTTTTTGAATGTTGTAATTGTACCAGTCTCCACCACATCCTCTGACAGCTCATTCCACATACACCACCCTCTGCGTGAAAAACGTTGTCTCTCAGGTTATTTTTATCTTCCTCCTCTCACCTTAAACATATGCCCTCCAGTTCTGGAATCCCTTACCCTTGGGAAAAGACCTTGTCTATTTACCCTATTCATACCCCTCATCATTTTATAAACCTTTATAAGGTCACTCCTCAGCCTCCAATGCTCCAGCCTGTTCAGCCCCTCCCTGTAGCTCAAGCCCTCTAATCCCAGCAATATTCTTGTAAATCTTCTGAACTCCTTCATGTTTCAAAACATCTTTCCTATAGTAGGGAGATAAGAATTGAACACTGTATTCTAAAAGTGGCCTCTGCAATGTGCTGTACAGACGCAACATGACATCCCAACTCCTATACTCAACATACTGATCAATGAAGGCAAGCATACCAAATGCCTTGTTCACCACTCTGTCCATCTGTCATGCCACTTTCAAGGAACTGTGAACTTGCACCTTTGGATCTCTTTGTTCACCAACACTCCCCAGGACTTTACCATTAAGTGCATAAATCCTGCACTGTTTTGTCTTTCCAAAATGCAGCACCTCACATTTATCTAAATTATACTCCACCTGCCACTCCTTGGTCCATTGGCCCATCTGATCAAGATCCCATTGTACTCTGAGGTAAGCTTCTTCGCTATCGACGATATGTCCAATTTTGAAGTCATCTGCAAACGTGCTAACCATATCTCTTATATTCACATCCAAATCATTTATATAAATGACAAAAAGCTCCTCTGTGACAGTCACAAATTTGTTGTGGTTCTGCTCGCCGAGCTGGAAGATTTTGCTGCAAACGTTTCGTTCCCTGGCTAGGGAACATCATCAGTGCTATTGGAGCCTTGTGTGAAGCGCTGCTTTGATGTTTCTTCCGGTATTTATAGTGGTTTGTTCTTGCCGCTTCCGGGTGTCAGTTTCAGCTGTAGTGGTTTGTATATGGTGTCCAGGTCAATGTGTCTGTTGATGGAGTTTGGGGATGAATGCCATGCTTCTAGGAATTCTCTGGCTGTTCTCTGTACAGCCAGAGAATTCCTAGAAGCATGGCATTCATCCACAAACTCCATCAACAGACACATTGACCTGGACACCATATACAAACCACTACAGCTGAAACTGACACCCGGAAACGGCAAGAACAAACCACTATAAATACCGGAAGAAACATCAAAGCAGCGCTTCACACGAGGCTCCAATAGCACTGATGATGTTCCCTAGCCAGGGAACGAAACGTTTGCAGCAAAAGCTTCCAGCTCGGCGAGCAGAACCACAACAACGGATACCCGAGCTACAAATCTTCAATCAGATTTTAGTCACAAATTTTCCCTTGCATCCTCCTTGAGTTTTCTATAGCCCTTGTCATGGTCACAGCAACATTGGGTGGCACGGTGACTCAGTGTTTAGCACTGCTGCCTCACAGCACTGTTAGGACGGTTCTACCGTCCCCGTGTTCGTTTCGGAGGAATGAGACACCGGGTCAGATTTTAAGAAACAGACTGCTTTATTCGAGAGAGAATCGAGTTACAGCAAGGTATCAGGCTTGTTGGAGAAAGCGTTCTGACTATTTTTTAAATTTGTCTATCCTTTTGTCCTCTCACATTCCAGAGTTACATCCTTATTTGGTAAAAAGCAGAATTTTCGTATGTGATTGGGTCTCGCCTGATAACGTTCTATTACCTCAGTTTGAACTATGTGTATCTAGACACGGCTCTAATGTCCTGTTATCTCTCACCCTCCCTGGGGCCTCTTCAGGCAATGCCATCAGCTTTTCAGTCTGTTCTTAGTGTAACATAATGGCTTACTGTTGTCTAGTGAAGCTAACAAGTTCCAGACTTGCTAATACTACCTTACGTGAGCACTACCTAACAATAAAGTTTCTTACACTGCCTAACCTTAATAATGGATCCCAACACTACCAAAGACCTGGCTTCAATTCCCACCTCGGGCAACTGTCTGTGTGGAGTTTGCACATTCTCCCCGGGTCTGCGCGGGTTTCCTCCCGCAGTCCAAAGATGTGCAGGTCAGGTGAATTGGCCATGCTAAATTGCCTGTAGTATGAGGTGCATTAGTCAGGGGTGAATATAGGGGGATGGGTCTGGATCTGTTGCTCATTGGAGGGTCGGTGTGGACTTGTTGGGCTGAAGGGACTGTTTCCACACTATAGGGAGTCTTAAAAAAAAGTTTCCTCAAATGCCTCCCATCCAAATCAAAGGATCTACCCTCACTTGGCTTCATTCATTTGTGTCCAATCAGCACCAGAGGATCACTCGCAATTGTTTTCCTTCCAGCTCCTGCACTGGTCCATCTGGCGTCCCAAAGGGGTCTGGTGTATGATGGATCCTCAGTACAATTTCCTTGGTGAAAGGTACGTGAAGTAGATTTGATTCTTTTAGATTGGGATCAATAGGGTTTACTTTGCTTCATGTGGTAGAGGTAAACCAATTGGTGGTCTAATGAGAGGAGAGGTTTGACTTAAACACTGTGCAGTGTACTATCTGATAGAAATTAGCTACAAGCTGAATAGGTTTGATCAACATTGTTACTGGGACCATGAGGGAGATCCAGACAAACCAGACTGTCTCCATCACAGTCTCAAACTCATGAGTGGGCGGCACGGTGGCACAGTGATTAGCACTGCTGCCTCACAGCACTAGAGACCTGGGTTCAATTCCTGACTCAGGCAATTGACTGTGTGGAGTTTGCACGTTCTCCCCGTGTCTGCATGGGTTTCCTCCGGGTGCTCTGGTTTCCTCCCACAGTCACAAAGATGTGCAGGTAAGGTGAATTGGCCATGCTAAATTGCCCGTAGTGCTAGGTAAGGGGTAAATGTAGGGATATGGGTGGGTTGCGCATCGGCGGGTCGGTGTGGACTTTTGGGCCGAAGGGCCTGTTTCCACACTGTAAGTAATCTAATCTAACGTAAGTAATCTAATCTAGTCCCCAAAACATTAAAAACAGGAATTGTTGGAGAAATACAGCAAGTCTGTCTGCATCTATGAGGAGAGAAACAGTGTTAATGTTTCAAGTCCAGTGACTCTTCTTCAGAACTTGATAGCAGCTAGGATAAGATGGTATTTATGTGAATGATGGAGGGCTGGGGAGGAAAGGAATCAGTGAACAGATGGAGAAGGAGCCCAGAGTGAGAGTGAGAGAGAGGTAAAGGGTAGGTAGACAAAGGGATTGTTAAGAGTAAGCCAGGGAATAAGAGAAGCTAGAGGGGGAATAATGTGGATTTTAGGTCATTGAAAATAGGTTGTCTGTGTTAAAAGCAACCCATTTCATGGCAGGAGCTGGGTAATAGGACAGCAGGTAATAGACATGCTGTGAAATTGTTAAACTCAATGCTGAGCCCTGAAGGCTGCATGACCCCTAAGTGGAAGTTGGTGTCTTTCCTCCAGCTGGCAGTGAGCTTCACTGGAACTCTGGTAAACCTGAGACTGAAATGTTGACATGGGGAACATGCTGATGACTTGAAGTAGCAGGCAACTAGACTTCAGAATCATTTTTGCAGATGTGACTCCAGCCCCCAGCAGTACGGCCAAAACCGAACTGTCCTCCCTGAAATTCTCAGCGGGAAATAAATGCTGGCTTAGCCAGCCATACCCACATCCCGTGAAAGAACAAGAAAAATTTGGCACCAAATACAAGATCCAGAACATTAGCCTGGTTTCTGGATTCCTAATCCAATAACTTCCCACCAGTACCTGTTAAAAGTCAACAACAAACTTGTACTGTGACAAAACACAAATGATGTACTTGCTCACAACAGCAGAAATGATATGGCAGAATGATTTGTTTGTCTTGCACTGCTTCAGGCAGTACACATCTCACACAAGCTACTCCTGTATAAAAATACAAAGATAAAATGAGACGACCAGTGATAGGTGCATCGAGAATGGTAAAGGATACAGGAGAACAACTGATGCATGATTACACAGTTCCGCAGAGTTAAAGGATATGAATGCAGTTCTATTCTATTAGCCTCCCTTACTTCATCACATAAAATAAAAGGATATTTATCAATTAACTTTTGCATTTAGCGGATATTAGTATGACATATTGTATCTTCTGCACAACATCAACATAGCTACAATCAGGCCCAAGCTTCTTGCAGGAACCATCAGATGTTAACTGGGGAGTGTACACCTATTCATTCAGAGTCATAACAGTGCCATTTACAAAGGATTATGTGCATAAGAGTAGACCATTCAGCCTATCAAGCCTGCTCCTCTTTACTGGATAATCTACCTTAATATCATACTCCTGAGCTGGTCCCATTTCCCTTGTTATGATTAGTAAGGAAAACTCTGTCAATCTCTATCTTGAATTAACTGAATTACTGAGTTTCCACAATCGTCTGGGATAGATAATTCCAAAGATTCTCACACTGAGTGAAGAAATTCCTCTTCATCACAGTCCTAAATGGCTTGCCTTTTAATCTGCGATGGTGTCCCCCAGTTTTAGACCCCTTTGCCAGGGGAAATATCCTTTCTGTGTTTACTCCTTTTAAGAATTTTTAAGCACCAGTGCGATTACACCTCACTTTCATCAACTGCAGAGAAATGCAGGTTAATCTCCTAAATCTCTCCTCAAAGGATACTCCCAGCAATCCAAATCCGTTTGTTGTACTCCCTCCATGGCATATCATTCCTGAGGCAAAGAGACATTACTCCAGATGTAGCTTCACTGTGGTGTGCCATGCTCCAGTATTATGTATAATTGAAGTAAGATATTCTTTGCTCAGGTACTCTGGCAGTAAAGGCCAACATAACATTTGTCTTTCAAATTGCTTGCTGCACCATATGCTAGCTTTCAATGTCTCATAAAAGGAGGATACCTTGGTCCATTTGAAGTCAAAACTTTCCAATTCCCTCATCATCTGAGAAATTCTGGCATCTTTGTTGCTCTGAACCAGATCACCTCACACCTATCCACGTTATTTTTCACCTGCCACACTCTGACCCATTCACTTAACTTGTCAAAATCACTTTCTCCTCATCTTCCTGACAGCTCACATTTTTCCCAAGTTTTGTTCGATGTGCCACCTGGGAAATAATATATTCTCCCCCATATCCCAGCCATTGCAGATTGTGAACACAGATCTTTGCAGTACCCCACCAGTCACAGCCTGGCAACCTGGAAATGACCCATTTATAACCTGAAAATATGCCATTTATTCATACTTTTTGCTTTCTGTCTGTTAACCAATCCTCAATCAATGCTAATAAATTGCCCCCAATCTCAGGCATGTTGATTTTGGTTACTAACCTCATGTGTGGGTCTTGATCAAGTCTTCTGAAAATCCAAATACAATACTGAGATGAGGAGGAATTTCTTCAGCCAGAGAGTGGTTAATCTGTGGAACTCATTCCTGCAGAGGGCTGTGGAGACCAAGTTATTGAGTGTCTTTAAGAGGGAGATAGATTCTTGATTAGTGAGGTAATCAAGAGTTACTGGGAGAAGGCCAGAGAATGGGGTTGAGAAATATATCATCCATGATTGAACAGTTGAGTAGATTGGATGGGCTGAATGTTCTAATTCTGCTCCTATATCCTATGGTCAGATGATACCTGACTGATTCCTCTTTATTGATTCTGCCAGTAACACCTTCAAAAATCTCTATCTTACATTTGTCAAACATGATATCTCTTTCATAAATCATATCAATAATGGTGACAATGAAACTACCATCAATGAATGTAAATCCATCTGGTTCGTTAATGTGCTTTAAGGAAGGAAATCTGCTCTCCTTGGCTAGTCTAGCCTACATGTGGCTCCAGACTCACAGCAATAATAAGAACTCTCGACTGTCCCTGAAACAGCTCAGAGAGACACTCAGTTCAAGTTCAGTTCAGGCTGGGGTAACAAATGTTGACTTTGCTGTTGGTGAATATACGGGAGGTCCCTGATTAATGAGACACCGACTTATACGCACGGTCCTTTACAGGGTTTCATTCTAAAGCTCAGGTTGCACAGGGGCTCAGTGGTTAACACTGCTGTCTCACAGTGCCAGGGACCCAGGTTCAATTCCACCTTTGGGCAACTGTCTGTGTGGAGTTTGCGCATTCTCCTTGTGTCTGTGTGGGTTTCCTCCGGGAGCTCCAGTTTCCTCCCACAGCCCAAAGATGTGCAGGTTAGGTGGATTAAGCATAGGAATGTGCCCATAGTGTTCAGGGATATGCAGGTCAGGTGGATTAACCATGGGGAAGGTAGGGTGTGGGTCTTGGTGGCATGCTATTTGGAGGATTAATGTGGACTCAATGGGTCAAATGGCCTGCCTCCACACTGTAGGCATTCTATCTGACATACATCTTCCTCATATTTATGAAAGACAATTTTCTATTGTCCTACTTTGTGTTCCAACCCGTATACAAAGCAACTCAAAAACAGAACCCATTTGCAACCCAGGGGCTGCCTTCATCACACTAAAGGACCATAAAAGGTCAGAATGGTGAAGAACTTGGAGCTGATGGTGTCCCCACATGACTTCGAGATGTTGGAGTCATAAAGTGAAAGGTGCTGTCAAAGGAGGCTTGAGGAGTTGCTTTAAGATGTAACCTAAATTATGATCGATGCAAAATTAAAAGACTATAAATTGCTATAGTACTATTTTCTCATAAGAGTGAGATGATTGGTGGGGATTTAACCTGAGGGTCACCATGCCTCAGGCAAAAGAAGATGTTGAGAAGGAGAGTATTTCATTGTAACCTTAGCTGGTGTGGGAATTGAACTCACACTATTGGCATCACTCTGCCTCACAAAGCAGCCAACAGAGCTAAGTGATCCTTTTTACGGTTACAGAATTTTAAAAATATGGATGGGACATGGGCATTAGTGGCCAGGTCAGCATTTATTACCCTGCGCTAACTGCTCACAAACCAAAAAGTCTTTGAAACAATTGTCAATGATTACATAATCGCCATCAGGCTAGCTTTCAATTCCAGATTTAAATTGAATTTCAGGATTGCTACTGTAGTGACATTACCTCCTCTTTATTATATATATATATATATATATATATAAAACATCTGTGGGCGCACATGTATAAAGTTATACGTGTCCTCGATTAATGCTGTTTTGTTTTGTACTAGAGCTGCCTACTGTTTACTGAAAAAGTAATGTTGTTGATTTAATCTATCTCACCAAAGGGGGTGGCTTCTGGGGCTAAAGGAAGAATAAAGATAGAAGAAGAAGCAATGGGGGTAAATATGTGAGCCCAGAGCTCCTGGCACAGAGCTAATAATGGAAAGCTGCTGGAGGTCTCATTCCTGACATTGCTGATATGCCTCACAGTGAAAGTATTCTGTGCTGGATGCACTGAAGATAAAACAAAACATCCCAATATCTTTAAAAACAGAATCATATCCTTCAACAGGCTTAGCAATTCAGTGTGTGTGCAAAATTGAAACAAAACTAGCAAAAACACATATTTATAAAGTACCTTACGACACAATGAATATTCTAACCATTAACGTACTGCTGACAATATTCGTCATCTAATGTAATTCCAGAACTACAGCATGCTGTTACAAACAGCGATGTGACAATCACTAGTCAATTTGCTGGCCAGTTGTTGATTAAGGAATCTTGAGCTGGGAGAGAAAGGGGACTTGAGCTCAATAACTTTCCAGAGTCAGAGACCAACATGCAACCGCACTGAGCCTCAGCTCACACTTTAAATTACTGACAGCTATCAGGAAATGATTGTAGCTTTAACACAATCAGAATTGGCCAGAGTTGTAGTTTGGATATAGGAAACTATCTCGCCAAAACAAAACAGAAGAACAGATATGCATTTTAAAAATGAAGGGCAATGAAATATTCCATTGTGTTCTTTCCTGGATAATTGCTAGTGTTGTGGATGAAATGGAATGAATTGCTTAAACTTACTGAGGTAATCCAACAATTTGAGTGATACAGTTGTTGTGCAGAAAATCCAACCAGTTTTATTTTAGCATTAATGGCAGGAATGAGATCGTCATCCAGCTAAATGGTTCTGACTATAATTTGGTCACTACAAAAGTGTCTGTAAGCACATCTGAGACCACAGATCAAGCATGACCTTGCTGATGCGTAGATTAATCTTTACATATTCATTATCCCTAATGCCTGGTCTGTATTCATGCACTCAGCTGTGAAGCATTTTAGAAAGGGTGATCTGATGTGTTACCAGTGATGCTGTACCAGTGTAATAAAGTACTTCAAAGTGATCACGTAGTTGCCAGTTGCTGACCCCATTTGCCAGTGTGTTAAGGAAGAAAGGAATTCCGATTACTATCCTGAGATTTCTGCACAAGTGTGTGTTAGAACAATTACAACAGAGCCAGAATGTAAATGATGAAGACAGCTAAAAGTTCCTTGTGACCTGAATCAAGTGAACCAGAAATCCATTAAATGAATTAATTTTTTTTCATCCTGCTATCGATTATAGCACTCATATGTCCACAGTAAAAGCCCTATATAGAATAAAAACTGTTTTATGAGTGAATGATTATTTAATGGAAATGGCAGTAAAATGCATCACAAACAAGGCTGTCAAGGCTGCATACTCTACTCATGATTCTATCAGATATCAAAGTCACACCACTTGATCATTTAAACAATTAATCAGGCATGAAAATTTGTCAGGATTGCATGTTTTCTAGTATTTGACCTCTACCATGAATGCCAAATTCTGGTAAGAAAAAAAAATGTGCTTTTTGTTTTGTTGTCTCATGGAATGTGGATGTTCCTGGGAAGACCAGCTTTTGTTACCCATTCCAACCTGGCCTGAACTGAGTAGCTGACAGTTAATAGATAACCAACACCATGAGGCAAAATTGAGGACTGCAGATGCTGGAAATCAGAGCCCAGATTAGAGTGGTGCTGAAAAAGTACAGCCAGTCAGACAGCATCCGAGGAGCAGGAAAATCGACGTTTCGTGCAAAAGCCCTTCATCAGGACTGAAGGCAGGGATTCTCCAGGGTGGAGAGATAAATGGGAGGGGGTGGGGGTGGGGAGAAAGTAGCAAAGGATACAATAGATGAGTGGGGGTGGGGATGAAGATGATAGGTCAGAGTGCCCATGGGGGAGTGGGGTTGATTTGTGCGTGTGTCCCAGAGATATTCCCTAAAGCGCTCTGCGAGGAGGCATCCAGTCTCCCCAATGTTGAGGAGACCGCATCGGGAGCAATGGATACAACAAATGACACGTGTGGAAGTGCAGATGGAACCTTGATGAATGTGGAAGGCTCCTTTGGGGCCTTGGATGGAGGTGAGGGGGTGAGGTGTGGGTGCAGGTTTTGCAATTCCGGTGGTAGCAGGGGAAGGTGCTGGGAGGGGAGGGTGGGTTGTTGGGGGGGCGTGGACCTGACCAGGTAGTCACAGAGGGAACAGTCTTTACGGAAAGTGGAAAGGGGTGGGAAGAGAAATATATCCCTGGTGGTGGGGTCCGTTTGCAGGTGGCGGAAATGTTAGGAGATGATGTGGTTTATGCGAAGGTTGGTGGGGTGGAAGGTGAGGACCGGGGGGTTCTGTCCTTGATGTTGTTGGAGGGGTGGGGTCTGAGGGCAGAGGTGCAGGATGTGGATGAGATGCGTTGGAGGGCATCTTCAACCATGGGGGAAGGGAAATTTCTAAAGGAGGAGGCCACCTGGTGTGTTCTGTGGTGGAACTGGACTTCCTGGGAGCAGATATGGCAGAGGCAGAATAATTGAGAATATGTGATAGCATTTTTGCAGGAGGTAGCATGGGAAGAGGTGTAATCCACGTAGCTGTGGGAGTTGGTGGGTTTGTAAAAAATGTCAGTGTCAAGTCGGTTGTCATTAATGGAGATGGAGAGGTCCAGGAAGGGGAGGGTGGTGTCAGAGATGGTCCAGGTGAATATAAGATCGAGGTGGAATGTGTTGGTGAAGTTGATGAATTCCTCAACCTCCTCGCGGGAGCATGAGGTTGCACCGATGCAGTCATCAATGTAGCAGAGGAAGAGGTGGGGTCTCCTCTACATTGGGGTGACTTGGCGCCTTCTCACAGAGTGCTTTAGGGAACATCTCCGGGATGTCCCACCAATCAACCCCACCGCCCCATGGCCCAACATTTCAACTCCCACTCCCACTCTGCCGAGGGCATGTAGGCACTGGGCCTCCTCCACCGCCGCTCCCTCACCACCCGATGCCTGGAGGACAAGCGCCTCATCTTCTGCCTCAGAACACTTCAACCCCAGGGCATCAATGTGGACCTCACCAGTTTCCTCGTTTCCCCTCCTGCCACCTTACCTCAGTTTCAACCTTCCAGCTCAGCGCCATCCTCCTGACCGGTCCTACCTGCCAATATTCCTTCCGACTTATCCACTCCACCCTCCTCACTGACCTCATACCTTCATCCCCACCCCCATGCACCTCTTTGCTGGCCTACCCCACCTTCCTCTCTGACCTACCACCTTCATCCCCACTCCCATCCACCCATAGCTATTTTCTCTCCAGCCCCACCTCCCTCTCATTTATCTCTTTAGCACAGAGGCTCCCTGCCTTCAGTCCTGATGAAGGGCTTTTGCCCGAATCATCGATTTCCCTGCTTCTCGGATGCTGCCTGACTTGCTGTGCTTTTTCAGCACCATTCTAACAACATGGTAACTTAGTATGACTGTTGCTTTCAAGAGAAGAAAGGAGAATAGAAGGTTTACCTGCATGTTGCTGGGAATGGAGAGTTTAAGTTATATAGGGAGTCTGGATAGGGTGGGTCCTTTTTCACTGGAATGTAAGAGAAGTGACCTTTATAGAGGTTCATAAAATCATGAGGGGTATAGATAACAGATGCATTTCTCTCTCGGGTGAGGGATTTCAAGGCTAAGGGACATATGTTTAGGGTGAGAGGAGAAAGATTTTAAAAAGATATAAGGGGCAATTATTTTACATAGAATGGCTCGTGTGTGAAAAACTTCCAGAGGAAATGATGGGTGCGGGTACTGTTAGAACATTTAAAAGAAATTTGGATGAAGAAATGATTGGAGGAATATGGGCCAAGTGCAGGCAGGTGGGACTAGTTTAGTTTGGGATTATGATCAGGGTGGACTGGTTGGACCGAAGGGTTTGTTTCTGTGCTGTATGACACTACATTGGGAAGACAGCCATCTGTACGTGTGATTGAGTTTGTAGCATTGAGCGTGTAACAGGAGGGAGATATTATCACAGTGATAATGCCGCTGAACTAATAATGCAGACAGCCAGGCTAATATTCCAGAGAAAACAGAAAATGCTGCAAAAACTCAGCAGGTCTAGCATATCTGTGCAGAGAGAAACAGAGTTATCATTTCAAGCCCGGTGACCTTCTTCAGAACTGTTCTGAGAAAGGGTCATAAACTTTGTTTTTCTCCACACAGATGCTCTCAGACCTGTTGAGTTTCTTCAGCACTTTGATTTTGTTTCAGCTTTCCGGCATCGAACATTGATGGATTTTTATAATATTCTCAGGACATGCATCCCAGTGTCACCATGGACGCTGGTGGAACTTAAAGTCAATGAATAAAATCTGCAACTAAAGTCAGAAACAGTGGCAATAAAATTATCGCTGATCATTGTGAAACTCTGACCGGTTCAGGTAATCAAATCTGCTGTCCCTACCCGGACTGATCTACAAGTGACCTTCAAACAAGGCTTGAGCAAAGCTGTCTTGTTAATTATTTGCTGCATCTTGCTTTTCCACTTTTCAGTAACATATGAACAAAAGCACATGTTTCCTTTTTGAGCAAACAACATTTTACAATCTCCCAGCATTTAAGAAGTAGTCTGTTTCTCTTACCATGGTGGGTACATGTATGCTGTCATATGGACATAACATGAAGTAAATTACTGTGTATAGTATTCAATATTTTTTTGTTTTTGTGTCTGCTTATTATTGTCTGTGCTGTCTATTAAGTAAAAAATGAGGTCTGCAGATGCTGGAGATCACAGCTGCAAATGTGTTGCTGGTCAAAGCGCAGCAGGCCAGGCAGCATCTCAGGAATAGAGAATTCGACGTTTCGAGCATAAGCCCTTCATCAGGAATAAGAGAGAGAGAGCCAAGCAGGCTGAGATAAAAGGTAGGGAGGAGGGACTAGGGGGAGGGGCGATGGAGGTGGGATAGGTGGAAGGAGGTCAAGGTGAGGGTGATAGGCCGGAGTGGGGTGGGGGCGGAGAGGTCAGGAAGAGGATTGCAGGTTAGGAGGGCGGTGCTGAGTTGAGGGAACCGACTGAGACAAGGTGGGGGGAGGGGAAATGAGGAAGCTGGAGAAATCTGAATTCATACCTTGTGGTTGGAGGGTTCCCAGGCGGAAGATGAGGCGCTCCTCCTCCAGCCGTCGTGTAGTTGTGTTCTGCCGGTGGAGGAGTCCAAGGACCTGCATGTCCTCGGTGGAGTGGGAGGGGGAGTTAAAGTGTTGAGCCACGGGGTGATTGGGTTGGTTGGTTTCCTTGGTGGTGGGGTCCGTTTGGAGGTGGCGGAAATGGCGGCGGATGATACGTTGTATGCGCAGGTTGGTGGGGTGGTAGGTGAGAACCAGTGGGGTTCTGTCTTGGTGGCGGTTGGAGGGGCGGGGCTCAAGGGCGGAGGAGCGGGAAGTGGAGGAGATGCGGTGGAGGGCATCGTCGATCACGTCTGGGGGGAATCTGCGGTCCTTGAAGAAGGAGGCCATCTGGGCTGTGCGGTGTTGGAATTGGTTCTCCTGGGAGCAGATGCGGCGGAGACGAAGGAATTGGGAATATGGGATGGCGTTTTTACAGGGGGCAGGGTGGGAGGAGGTGTAGTCCAGGTAGCTGTGGGAGTCAGTCGGTCCTTGGTGGTGGGGTCCGTTTGGAGGTGGCTCCTTGGTGGTGGGGTCCGTTTGGAGGTGGCTCCTTGGTGGTGGGGTCCGTTTGGAGGTGGCCCGACTGACTCCCACAGCTACCTGGACTACACCTCCTCCCACCCTGCCCCCTGTAAAAACGCCATCCCATATTCCCAATTCCTTCGTCTCCGCCGCATCTGCTCCCAGGAGAACCAATTCCAACACCGCACAGCCCAGATGGCCTCCTTCTTCAAGGACCGCAGATTCCCCCCAGACGTGATCGACGATGCCCTCCACCGCATCTCCTCCACTTCCCGCTCCTCCGCCCTTGAGCCCCGCCCCTCCAACCGCCACCAAGACAGAACCCCACTGGTTCTCACCTACCACCCCACCAACCTGCGCATACAACGTATCATCCGCCGCCATTTCCGCCACCTCCAAACGGACCCCACCACCAAGGATATATTTCCCTCCCCTCCCCTATCAGCGTTCCGCAAGGACCACTCCCTTCGTGACTCCCTTGTCAGATCCACACCCCCCACCAACCCAACCTCCACCCCCGGCACCTTCCCCTGCAACCGCAGGAAATGTAAAACTTGCACCCACACCTCCACACTCACTTCCCTCCAAGGCCCCAAGGGATCCTTCCATATCCGCCACAAGTTCACCTGTACCTCCACACACATCATCTATTGCATCCGCTGCACCCGATGTGGCCTCCTCTATATTGGTGAGACAGGCCGCTTACTTGCGGAACGCTTCAGAGAACACCTCTGGGCCGCCCGAACCAACCAACCCAATCACCCCGTGGCTCAACACTTTAACTCCCCCTCCCACTCCACCGAGGACATGCAGGTCCTTGGACTCCTCCACCAGCAGAACACAACTACACGACGGCTGGAGGAGGAGCGCCTCATCTTCCGCCTGGGAACCCTCCAACCACAAGGTATGAATTCAGATTTCTCCAGCTTCCTCATTTCCCCTCCCCCCACCTTGTCTCAGTCGGTTCCCTCAACTCAGCACCGCCTTCCTAACCTGCAATCCTCTTCCTGACCTCTCCGCCCCCACCCCACTCCGGCCTATCACCCTCACCTTGACCTCCTTCCACCTATCCCACCTCCATCGCCCCTCCCCCTAGTCCCTCCTCCCTACCTTTTATCTCAGCCTGCTTGGCTCTCTCTCTCTTATTCCTGATGAAGGGCTTATGCTCGAAACGTCGAATTCTCTATTCCTGAGATGCTGCCTGGCCTGCTGTGCTTTGACCAGCAACACATTTGCAGCTGTGCTGTCTATTAAGCCCAGTTATGGTGACTGAGAAATTTAAACTAGAAATAAGCTCTAAATATGAAAGCAGACATTTTAAAACTATTTTCCAATGAGGCTCCATTTCACATCGATTCAGATGTGTGTCATCTCTGCTTATCTCTGAAGTTTAAAACACTGGGAATTTTGCACAATGAATGATTGATATGAAAAATGTGAAAGTTTTTACTTTGCAGGAGAGAGGGGGAGAAGTTAGAACAAACACCACGCCAGCCATCCATGGCTGACTCATTGTGATTGCTCCCATAAAATGCTGTCCTATGACCCCTTCAGGAGCTGTGGGTATTGCTGGTTGGGCCAGCATTTATGATCTATCCCAGTTGCCCTTGAGAAGGTGGTGAGCTGTATCCCCGAACCATTGCACTCCGCGTGCTGTATGCAGACCCACAGTGCCATTTGGGAGCGAGCTCCAGGATTTGGATTCAATGACATTGAAGAAACGGGTGATATATTTTCAAGTCAATAGATGTGAAACTGGAAAAGCACAGCAGATCAGACAGCATCTGAGGAGCAGAAAAGTTCTGATGAAAGATTGCAGACTAAAACATTGACTTTCCTGCTCCTCGGGCACTGTTCTGACCTGCTGTGCTCACCTGTACTGACTCTGACCTCCAGCATCTGCAGTCCTCATTATCTCCAAGTCATTGATATATTTCCAAGGCTTGATGGTGAGTGGTTTGGAGGGGAACATGTTGGGATGGTGTTCCTATGTATCTACTGCCCTTGACCTTCCACGCGGGAATGGTTATGTGTTCAGAAGCTGCTATTCCAGGAGCTTTGGTGAAGCTCTTGTAGCTAGTACACACTGCTGTTACTGAGCTTCGGTGGTGGAATGAGTGGCTGTTTTTCGATGTGGTACCAATCAGGTGGATGACAGAAGTGGACTATGAAAGCTTGTGGTCTACTGATTCATTGACTTTTTTTCAAGAAGCTGAACATGATTCCAATTTTGGGAGGTGATCGGTTTTTGTGATATCATGGATGGCAAGAGGACTTGGACTGTTAACCCAATGGGTGTCACCGTGCCATCTTATATGCTGCGCATGAGGGGAGTTTGGGGAGGGGGGGGGTGGAATACTGAGGGGGTGGGGAAAAATCAAAAGAAGAGCACTGGTTTTGTTTCACTGGTTAGACAATTCTGAAAAACCAAAAGCAGAAAGTGGGTGCTGGAAATCAGAAACAAAACCAGAAATTGCTGGTCCAACTTAAACAGGCCTGGCTGTATCTGTGGAGAGAAATCAGGGATTAACGTTTTGGGTCCAGTGACCCTTCTTCAGAACTGACAATTCCACAATTGTATGCTGTTTATGGTGGAGTGTCCTGAACTCTGTTTATATCTAGTTTCAATCTAAGTGCCGTACTACACTGCCAAAGCAGCAAACTCTGCTACCTATGCATAAGGCTCAAGAAAGACAATGCTAGAAACAGCAACATGACTACACTGGCAGGAGATAGAGATCTATCTCCATAAAGAATCTGTCTCCAGAACCGCAGCTCAGTCACTGAATCAATATCTGTGCTGACCTATGTAATAAACATTGCGTCGATGTGTATCTTTACACAATTTTCGTTAGGTCCCTTTTCCAATGTTTGGATTGACAACTCTGTTCCACATCTCTTTCTAAATATGGAAGAACAGATATTCACACACCTGTACTTCTCTCAAAGAGCACATCAACCATAAACAGAAGTGAGATTGTTCATCTTCCCTGACAGAGGCCACTCGCTCCACCCTACCCTTTCTCAGCTATGCTCAGTAAGTGCAGGATATGTTAAATATTAAATCCGAAGTCTATGGACTCTATAGCCATAGGGAGATATCACTTTTGGACTAAGGAATAGGATAAATTCTGGAATCATTTGTTAATTTTAATCAACTCTCAAACTGTTAAAATCACAATATAAATATTATAGAATGCTACCAATTCGAAAATCCATTAGTGGTCTATTGTCTTAATGCTGATTGAATTTTTGAAGAAACCGTGTCAGAAAGAATGACTATTAACATCAGTCACCTGTGTTTCTGATAAGTTGCCACCAAACACTGCACCAGGAGATCAGGGAATAACAGTGGAATCTTCCCTTGTTTGTCAAAACTGAACCATATATAAATCTCACCATTTTAACATGTGTCAGTTGTTGATTGCCCTAACTGCATTATGAATAGAGCAGAAGTGAAATGGATATCAGGTCAGGAAGGGACAATTTGAGGAGAGAGTGAAAGCTAGTCTGATGAGACAGTGGTCTCTGAAGATGGGGAGGGAGTGAGAGAGAGAGAGAGACTGATAGAAATACAGAGGGAGATCCAAAGTGAAGGCCTGCATGGGATTAGACTGGTCATTAAGAATGGGACAAAGTGAGGCAAAAGACGAGGAAAGTAGATGTGAGAGATAAGCAGTGTTCAGGACAGATTCTGAGGCTGGAGGAGACTGCAGAACTAGACTGGGGAAAGGTCATGGATGGGCTTGTGCATGATCATAAGATGTAGGAGCAGAAAGTAGGCCATTCAGCCCATTGAATGTGTTCTACCATTCAATGGGATCATGGCGAATCTGATAATCCTCAACTTCACTTTCCTGCCTTTGACCCATAACCCGTGATTCCCTTACTGATGAGAAAACTGTCTATATAAAGAGATTATCTTCTGAGGAGAGGTTGTACAGATTGGGTCTGTGCTCACTGGAATTTAGAATAATTTTGAGAGGTGACTTCATTGAAATATATAAGATTCTTCAGGGACTTGACAGAGTAGATGTCAGACTTGAAGATATTAATAATCCAACTTCAACAGTCCTCTCAAGTAAAAAAGTTCACAGATTCGCTTCCAGCTTAAAAGTATGACCTCTTATTTTGAGATTATGCCCTTTTGAATTTATACTCTCCTACAAGAGGAAGCAACTTTCTTACATCTACTTTGTCAAGTCCCTGAAGAATCTTATATATTTCAATAAAGTCACCTCTCAAAATTATTCTAAATTCCAGTGAGTACAGACCCAATCTGTACAACCTCTCCTCAGAAGATAACCTCTTTATATTTGGTATCAGCTTAGTGAAATTTGTCTGAACTGGCAAAAATACCAATGTATTTCCTTGAATAAGTGACCCAAAACTGTTCACAGTATTCTTGCTGTGGTGTGATTAGTGTCTTTTACAGATTTAGTAAAGAAAATCTCCATGTCTATCCTGGTTTCCTTTTGAAATAAAGGTCAACATTTCATTTGCTTTCTTTATCCTCATTGAAATTAGATGCTAACTGTTAATGATTCATGATAGACAAGCGGGAGGCTGGAAGAACACAGCAAGCCAGGCAGCATCAGGAGGTGGAGGAATCAACTTTTTGGGTTAAACCCTTCTTCAGGACTGGGGGTGGGTGTAAGGGGAGCTTCAGATAAAAGGGGCGGTGGGCGAGGATTTTGCATGGGGAGACGGTTGGTGTGTTGAGGTGGGGATAGGTGAACACAGACAGAGGGTACGACCTGATTGGGAGGAATGAATCTGGTTGGTTGCTGGAAGTAAGGGTCGGTGAGAGGAGTGGAAGAGAGGGGGAGGGGCTGCAAAGGGGGCTGGGGGATGGGAGAGGAGGTTATTTGAAATTGGAGAACTCAATATTGTTGAGGTGTAAGCTGCCCAGGTGGAAGATGAGGTGTTGTTCTTCCAATTTGCGATCTGATTCACTGTGGCAATGGAGGAGACCGAGGATGATCATGCTGGAAAAGGAATGGGAAGGGGTATTAGAATGGACAGTGACTAGAAAGTCTGGTCAGCCCCTTGGAGTGGGCTAAGATGGTCAGAAGAACGTTCCTTAAGTTTACATTTGATCTCTTTGACGTCAAGAAGACCAGATCAGGAGCACCAGATACAGTAAACTGGGCTGCAGAAGAGGCAGGTGAACCATTGCCTCACCTCATGGAGAAGAACTCCCAAATCCCTCTGCACTACAGCTTTCTGTAATCTTCCTCCATTTAAATAATATTCAGCTCCTCTATTCCTCCTGCCAAAGTGCACAATCTGAAGACAATAATGTTACAGAATTAGGAGAGGGTTGTTCTGTAAGCAGAATATAATCCAGCACAGGATTTTGCACATTTCCTTGGATCAGGGTCTTAAAACCATTTACAGTATTCTAGCTGTAGTCTGATGAGTGCTTTCTGCAGATTTAGCAAAACCTCTCAACTTTTATTCTGGTTTCCTTTTGAAATAATGGTCATTTGCCCTCTCTATCCTCACCAAAATTAGACGCTAATTTTTAGTGATTCATGGTAGACAAACAGGAGGAACACAGCAAGCCAGTGAGTTTCCTCCAAAGGTTCACCCAGAGATTACACCCTGATAAACGCACCCAATGTTGCCCTCATCCTGCTAATCTCATGTTATAGCCAACATTCCTATTCTCATTAAAAAATTTCCAAACTAAAATTTGGCAAAACTGAGCAGAAACAATTGAGGCCTCAGGAAACACTTAACCCACAGAAATACATTAACTCTCTGAGCCTTAAAATTAAAGTTTCAACTCATTTAACCATCACTTATTTCCATGGGCTAAGAATGGACAGTTTCAGAGGCTTTTTAATTTTTAATGTATCTTATGCTATTAAAAAACCATTAGAAAGAACAAAGAATATGGACAAGTCTGAGTAAGGATACACTTTGTAAAAGCAGTCAAAAATTGAATTAAAAGACCAGAAAAATTACTTAAATTGCTTCTGCACTCAAATCTCTGATCACAACACACAGAGAACTTCACCACCATTCAACAAGAGTAATTATAGATGCTGGATTAGTGGTGCTGGAAGAGCACAGCAGTTCAGGCAGCATCCAAAGTGCAGCGAAATCAATGTTTTGGGCAAAAGCCCTTCTTCAGGAATAAAGGTAGTGAGCCTGAAGTGTGGAGAGATAAGCTAGAGGAGGGTGGGGGTGGGGAAAAAGTAGCATAGAGTACAATAGGTGAGTGGAGGAGGGGATGAAGGTGATAGGTCAGGGAGGAGAGGGTGGATTGGATAGGTGGAAAAGGAGATAGGCAGGTAGGACAAGTCCAGACAAGTCATGGGGACAGTGCTGAGCTGGAAGTTTGGAACTAGGGTGAGGTGGGGGAAGGGGAAATGAGGAAACTGTTGAAGTTCACATTGATGCCACTAATATCATTTATTGTATCCGTTGCTCCCGATGCGGTCTCCTCTACACTGGGGAGACTGGGCGCCTCCTAGCAGAGCACTTTTGGGAACATCTCCGGGACACCCGCACAAATCAACCATACCGCCCCGTGGCCCAACATTTCAACTCCCCCTCCCACTCTGCCGAGGTCATGGAGGTCTTGGACCTCCTTCACCGTCGCTTCCTTACCACCAGACGACTGGAGGAAGAACGCCTCATCTTCCACCTCAGAATACTTCAACCGCAGGGTATCAATGCGAACTTCAACAGTTTCCTCATTTCCCCTTCCCCCACCTCAGCCTACTTCCAAACTTCGAGCTCAGCGCTGTCCCCATGACTTGTCCGGACTTGTCCTACCTGCCTAGCTCCTTTTCCACCTATCCACTCCACCCTCTCCTCCCCGACCTATCACCTTCATCCCCTCCCCCACTCTCCTATTGTACTCTATGCTACTTTCTCTCCACCCCCACCCTCCTCTAGCTTATCTCTCCACGCTTCAGGCTCTCTGCCCTTATTCCTGATGAAGGGTTTTTGCCCGAAACATCGATTTCACTGCTCATTGGATGCTGCCTGAACTGCTGTGCTCTTCCAGCACCACTGATCCAGAATCTGGTTTCCAGCATCTGCAGTCATTGTTTTTACCTCTGATTATAGATGCTCCTGTTAGAGATTCAGAAAGGAGGGTTACATGGTCAACTTTGAGTCCAAAATTCATTAGCCCAGGAGGGTAGATAGATTCTATGGAAGTTCTTGCAAAAACAATCTGGCCATATCTCAGAATAAGAAATGTCAGTTCTGAGGATAGATTGAAGAAGTTTGGACTGCTCTCCCTGAAGAGAAGGTGGCTGAGAGGAGATTTAATAGAGGATTTCCAAATTGTGAGTGAGGCTGGACAGAATGGACAGGAAGAAGCTGTTCACACTAATAAAAGATAAAAGAACGAGAGGGCGTCAACTAAAGTCATGAGCAAATGAAGCAAGGGTGACATGAGAAAACCTTTTTAGAAAGGTCAGTTTTAGAAAGCACGGACTAGAAATGTGGTGGAAGCAGGTTCCATTGAGACAGTCGAGAGAGGCATTGGATGGTTATTTGGTTAGCAATAGTGTGCAGGGTTGTGGGGAAAAGGCAAGAGATTGGCTTGAGGAGATGGGACCAGTACAGTCATGATGGGCTGAATAGCTCCCTTCTGTACCTTGACAATTCAATGATTCTGTTTTGGGGCCACTGCTGTTGGTCATTTTTATAAATAACCTGAATGAGGGCATAGAAAGATGGGTTAGTAGATTTGTGGATGACACTAAGGTCGGTAGAATTGCAGATAGTGGCGAAGGATGTTGTCGGTTACAGAGGGTCATAGATAAGCTGCAGAGCTGGGCTGAGAGGTGGCAAATGGAGTTTAATGCGAAAAAGTGTGAGGTAAATCATTTTGGAAGGAGTAACAGGAGTGCAGAGTACTGGGATAATGGTAAGATTTTTGGTAGTGTAGATGAGCAGAGAGATTTTGGTGACCATGTACTTAGATCCTTGAAAATTGCCACCCAGATTGATACTGAGCTGAAAATGTGTTGCTGGAAAAGCGCAGCAGGTCAGGCAGCATCCAAGGAACAGGAAATTCGATGTTTCGGGCATAAGCCCTTCAGCCCGAAACGTCGAATTTCCTGTTCCTTGGATGTTGCCTGACCTGCTGCACTTTTCCAGCAACACATTTTCAGCTCTGATCTCCAGCATCTGCAGACCTCACTTTCTCCACCCAGGTTGATAGGCTCATTAAGAAGGCATACAGTGTGTTAGCTTTTATTGATAGAGGGATTGAGTTTCGGAACCATGAGATCATGCTGCAGCTGTACAAAACTCTGGTGCAGCCATGAACAATTCTGGTAATTGAGTATTGCGAACAGTTCTGGTCATTATATTATAGGAAGGATGTGGAAGCTTTGGAAAGGGCTCAGAGGAGGTTTACTAGGATGTTGCCTGGTATGGAGGGAAGGTCTTACGCGGAAAGGCTGAGGGACTCGAGGCTGTTTTCATTCGAGAAAGGAAGGTTGAGAGGTGATTTAATTGAGACATACAAGATAACCAGAGGGCTAGATAGGTTGGGCAGTGATGGCTAGTCCGAGGGGACATAGCTTTAAATTGAGGGGTGGTAAATATAAATCAGATGTCAGAGGTAGTGTCTTTCCTCAGAGTAGGAGGAGCATGGAATGCACTGCTTGCGTCAGTAGTTGACTCGCCAACTTTAAGGGCATTTAATTGATCATTGGATAGGCATATGGAATAGTGTAGGTTTGATGGGCTTCAGATTGGTTCCACAGGTCAGCACAACATTGAGGGCTGAAGGGCCTGTACTGTGCTGGAATGTTCGATGTTCGATGTTCTATGTTCTATATTAATCTCCTTTAAATACAAAAAATGTTAATGGTCTCAAACAAGGTAGTCAGATAATTTGGCAGGAAGGTTTGGGATTACTCCATATTTGCAAACATTAGCTAAAGGTGAAGGTATTGTACTTTTACAGATTTCAGTGATCTCATTCTCTGATTTATGTTCTCTGGTGTCGCACAAGGCAGGCTGGTCTGGTTAATCTCCTACTATAAAGGAACAGTGAAGAGCTTGTAAAGTGAAGGACCTACATCAAGTTGTGAGATTTCACAGAATTAAGTTCTCAGACTGAAGATCAAATGGGTCAGTGGGTTGTTCTGCATCTTGGAAAGTCCCACTTACAATTTAATTAATTTGGCTGCTTAGTGCTTTGTCGTTAATTCATGGTCTGGCTTTCAGACCACTGAACTGATAGTTCAGCAACTTTTTGATGGAACTATTTGCAAAACAGCTTGGAACTTTCTCTTAATTAGACAATTTTAAATCAGAATTTCTTTAAAGTAAACAAAAACATGGCTGTCTCACCCTGTGGTTTTTCACAATTTCAAAGTGCTATCCAAACAAAGTGGGGAGTTCTTGCTGATTGACACCTCTGAAGATCAGAGACAGTCAATCTCATTGTTTGTGACTGTCCTGTACAATCTAATGACACCATCTTTGTCGGTTTCAGGGAAGGGCATTTATTCACATCATTCCGGAATGTTCCTTTGTTTTCCTTTGAGACAAAGGAGTAGTCACCCATCCAAGAAGCCAGGTGACACTCAGGTAGCTTTCGGTTCCCATCTTTGTGTCCAGTTTTAAAAACATAAAATCTAGTTTGAAGTTCAAAATAGGTCATGTCATGCTGAGTCATCAAATAAATGTGTAGTGTCCAGCTTATGTGTGAAAGAAGTGGGGATGGGGTTCAATGGCCAAATGAGTCACCAATAGTTGCAAATAGTCTGAAAGACAAGGTATAGGAGATAACAGCTGCAAATGTGTTGCTGGTCAAAGCACAGCAGGCCAGGCAGCATCTCAGGAATAGAGAATTCGACGTTTCGAGCATAAGCCCTTCATCAGGAATTCGACATTTCGAGCATAAGCCCTTCATCAGGATTCATTCCTGATGAAGGGCTTATGCTCGAAATGTCGAATTCCTGATGAAGGGCTTATGCTCGAAACGTCGAATTCTCTATTCCTGAGATGCTGCCTGGCCTGCTGTGCTTTGACCAGCAACACATTTGCAGCTGTGATCTCCAGCATCTGCAGACCTCATTTTTTACTCGAAGGTATAGGAGATAGACTAAGGGACACAAAGAGTGTAGAAATCATGCCAGGGATCCATGCCCTAGTTTCACTCTGCCACCTTGGATGTTTAAATTCATTCAAGACTGAAAAGTGGACACATCATCTACAAAACATTGGTAGATAATGAACTGATCAAAAATTTTGGGACGGATCATTAAAATGACCAGGTCTGCTCTGTCAGTGGATACAAATAATCTAATGGTATTATTCTGACGATGAGCAGAACACTTCACCCTAATGTCATGGCCAATATTTATTCCTCAAGTAACATCTCAAAACAAAAGGTTTATTCTCTCAATGTTTTTGTCTGTCTTTGAAAGATGGTTACAAGATGTATTGCAAATGGTGTCATCAAAAAACATGGAGCCTTTATCTCAGTGGCCTGAAGATCAGATCATGAATGAACTGCAAATCACCAAGTCGCTATGTAGTTTGTGGTTGCTTGCTGTGCACAAATCACCCGCGAGTGAAATCAGAAATGCCTTTCAAAAGTGCAGCGGTGGCTGCAAATTGTTGTGGGACATCCTGAGGTCATAAAAAAGAAGTGCTTCAAAGATTCAGTCTTTCTTCCTTGTTACTGTCAGTATACATTAGAAAGTTGGCATCATGCCTGCAGATGATGTCCATGAAACATCAGGCCTGATTATAATAATAGAAGGAAATCAAACAACACAGTAGCCGCTGATTTTCCATATTGTGACAGATTGATTATGACATCCCATTAATAGCTCGTAAAACTGCATTTGAGTTATATAATTCTTGCACATCCAGCACATATGATAAACCTGCAGAGTCCACATCTGCAAAATCATTTACTGTGAATAACCACTGACCTCCAACAATTTTATGTGTATTTGTGCATGTCAGTCTGTGTGTGTCTGTCAGGATGTGCACATGAGTGTGAGTGAGTGAGTGTGAGTGAGTGAGTGAGTGAGTGTGTGTGTGTGTGTGTGTGTGTGTGTGTGTACGTACAGTTGGTTCAGCTATAACGTGTACTTCTTCAACATGAACTTGCTATAACGTGATTGAAGAATTTAGGTCGTTATTTATGGAACCCAAACTTTCTTTATCTGTACTGGCGATAACATGATTCCACACTCATTAGTTACAATGGTACTGATATTACATGATTTTTTGTGTCGCACAGGAATGGAACTATCCCGTTATTTCAGAACAGACAGTATGTAAGTGTGTGAACTTGCTTGTGTGTGTATTAATGTGCATGTGTGCATGTAACCTTTATGGGAGAGTTAGTGATTATCACAATATTTACTATGCCATGCGTGGCACAGTTAATGGTATTCCCACCTCTGGCTCAGAAACAAAAATAAATTCCTGCGGTTCAGTAAAATGTTTTGTGACTCCTGAACAACCCAAAGCAATTCATAGCCAATGCTACACTTTTGATGGGCATTCAAAGCCCATATGTGCACTGCACACTGATATAAACTAAGTGACTACTCAGTCACTTACAGTTAATGAAGTACTTTTGATGTGTGATCAATGTAGGAAATTCAAGCATTCAAATCGCACAGAGCAAGCTCCCATAAGCAGCCATATAATCAGCTCTTTCCTGTGATGTTCATGATGTGGAGGAGCCAGTGTTGGATAGAGGTGGACATGGCTAAAAATCTCACAACACCAGGTTATAATCCAAGAGGTTTATTTGGAAGCACTACTTTTCAGAGCACTGCTCCTTCATCAGGTGGTTGTCATTACTACCTGATGAAGGAGCAGCGTTCCAAAAGCTAGTGCTTCCAAATAAACCTGTTGGACCACAGCCTGGTATTGTGTGATTTTTAACTTTATCCTGTGATATTGACTGAGAGATAGATCTCAGCTCAGAACACCAAGGATAACTCCTCTCTTTCTTTTTGAAATAGAGTAGTGGGATCTTGCACACGACCCAACAGCTGGATGGTTTGATTTTCTAAGGAAAGTTCTTCCAACAGTACAACACTTCCTCAGTCCTGCACTATTGGAGCATCAGTGCAGATTTAGTTAGCTCACGTCCCACTCTAGAAACCTGAGTTCATTCAGGGCAGTGTTGCAATATTGGACACATCACTGAGATGGGAAATCAAGTGAAGCCACCTTTTTAAAAGGGGGTGACCCTTCCTATTCATCTCCCATCTAGATGTCTTTTAAATATTGTAATTGTACTAACCTCTACCACTTTCTCCAGCAACTCATTCTATACACGCACCACGCTGTATGACAAAGTTGCCCCTTAATTCCCTTTTATATCTTTCCACAATCACCTTAACCTCATCCCTTAAATTTTGGACTCCCCCACCCTGGGGAAAAGACCTTAACTATTCACCATATCTATGCCCTCATGATTTTATAAACCTCTATAAGACCACCCCTCATCCTTTAACGCTCCAGGGAAAACAGCCCCAGCCTATTCCACCACTCCCTACACTCAAACTCTCCAAGCCTGGCAACATCCTTGTGAACCTTTTCAAAATCCTTTCAAGTTTCACAACATCTTTCCCATAGCAGAGAGATGAGAATTGTATGCAGTATTCGAAAAGTGGCCTAACCAATGTCTGGTACACCTGCAACATGACCTCCCAACTCCTATACTCAATACTCTGACCAATAAAGGCAGGCATACCAAACACCTTCTTCACTATCCTATCTACCTACAACTCCACTTTCAGGGAACTATGAACCTGCACTCTAAGCTCTCTTTGTTCAGCAACACTCCCCAGGACCTTACTGTTAAGTGTATAAGTCCTGCCCTGATTTGCATTTCCAAAATGCAGCACCTCACATTTATCTAAATTAAACTCCATCCACCACTCCTTGGCTCATTGGCCCATCTGATCAAGATCCTGAGGTAACATTCTTCGTTGTCCACTACACGTCCAATTTTGGTATAATCTACAAGCTTGCTAACTATACATTCTATGTTCATAAACAAACTGTTTATATAAATGACTAAAAACAGTGGACACAGCACTGATTCCTGTGGCACACCACTGGTCTGAATAAGAGAAATCATTCAAAATCATTAAGCAGCAGACGCAACTAATAAAATCTAGTCTTTCTTTTTGGTTAAAAAGCAATGCTCAAAATAGAGATGCTGATGTGGCCCCATGTGCTGATATCTTGGAAAAGGGGTGGAGATGTGAAGTGAGCAGAGCACTCGTCTTGAGTTAACACTGACCCTTGTTTAGCTTCTGGCCGGGCTGACTGGGAGCTGATTGGTGGTGGGGACAGCAATATTTTCAGCAATATTTGGTCCATCCACTGGAGAAGAGATGGCCTCTGATGGAGGAGATATTCTTTCCAATATCTTACATATACAGTTGGACTGAAAGTTGAAGATAGAAAGTGTGGGGTTTTACACACCTACCAGCAATTAGAAGATATACTTAGAGCTAAAAGAAGTGACCATGTCATGACATGATTTGCTAATAAAATCGCATATATTTGTTTGAATATGATTGAATAATATAGTCATGTGTGTTAACCTGGAATGTGGATTGAGAACACTATTGGATCGAAATATGAAGTAGTGAATGAGTAACATGCCCATTAGGAGTTACTATCAGCAGAAATAGTTAATTGGAAGTTTGTTATCTGAAAAACATAGTATAAAATCTTTGTTCTTGCAATGAAGACTTCAGCTGTATTCCATTTTTTGATGTTTACACCTCCCACACAATCATGAATAAATGTTCAAATGAAGAAACCTGAGTCTCATCTGATCTAAGAGACAATAAAGGATAAAACTCACTTTTTCAAAGCCATACATATGGGTGGCCTGATGCCTCACAGTGCCAGGGACCTGGGTTCAATTTCACCATTGGGTGACTGTGTGGAGTTTGCACTTTCTCCCCATGTCTGTGTGGGTTTCCTCCCACAGTCTAAAGATGTGCAGGATAGGTGAATTGGCCATGTTAAATTTCCCCATAGTGACCAGGAATGTGTAGGCTAGGTGCATTACTTACGGTAAATGTAGAATAATAGGGTAGGACAATGGGTCTGGGTGGGATACTCTTTGGACGGTTGGTGTGGACATGTTGGGTCAAATGGCCAGTTTCAACACTGTAGGCATTCTGTAATGACTTGGGAAGCCGAATAGAGCTAGACTGCACTCTGCCCCATAGATTGCCTAGTGGACAAGACTGTCCTTTCGAGTGGATTGTTTTGTACCCTAGGCAAGATTAGAGTGGTGCAGGAAAAGCAAAGCAGGTCAGGCAGCATCTAAGGAGCTGGAAAATCAGTGTTTTGGGCAAAAGCCCTTCGTCAGGCTTTAGCTCGAAACGCCGATTTTCCTGCTACTCATATGCTGCCTGGCCTTTGTGCTTTTCCAAGCACCACTAATCTTGACGCTGTTCTCCAGCATCTGCAGACCTCACTTTCCCATTTTTACACCCTAATGCATTCTTTCAAAGAACTGCAGGAGATTACACAGGACTTCCCAGCCAATGACAATCCCTCAAATGATGTCACAAAAGAAAATGATTGATCTGGCCAAGTGGATGTTGCTGTGCACAAGTTAGCAGCTAAGTCTCCTGCATTACAACAGCAACTACATTTCAAAAGAAAAAGATAGATGTCTTAGGGACGCCCTTGGCTGTGAAAATTGCCAAAACTTGCAAGGTTTTCTTTAATGTTTTGATGCACCAACATGTGATTTATAGAACATTACAAATTTATAGAACTTTTAAAACATTACTTGAGATGAGAGAATCCCAATTAAATTGATTCATTTCCGCACATAAAGCTCACTAAAACTCAATGTAGCGCAAACTCTTATGTCAAGATCTCAAGTTACCTTATATGACTTTAAGAGATGAATTATTCTTTAAATTAACATTCACCGACCAGAATATTAGCTCAAGGCCTTTGAAACTGGGAATTCCTCAGTAGTATCAGCTCCCTTCTTAATTTGGTCATTACCTTCATAGATTACAATCAATGCATAATACTTAGATAGAAGCAAATGTATATTAAAGTAATGCGACCCTTCAGGTTTTCTGTGAACAAACAATGATGAGTTTGTTTTGAGGCTTTGTGTGGGTGTGAATGAAGCATCCACCTGCGTAAAGATTTTATAAATCTATGTGAAAATAAACACATTGCTAATTCAGTGGCCTATTTAAATTGCTGGACAACACAAAGAATAAAATCAGTTTTGTGTAAAACTGGCAAAAGCATAACCAGAATCAACCATCTGAATAAGGCTCCCTGCCTAGCCCATAGTGCTTTGTTGTCATGTATATTATTGTTATTTTATTAGTTATTCCCTGGGATAAGGGTGCCATTGATTACATCAATACTTATTTCTCATCCGTAATTGCCCTTGAGAGGTTGGTGCTAAGCTACCTTCTTGTACTGCTGCAGTTATTGCCACAAACATGACCTCAAAGCTGGATCCTGGCCTAGTGTCCCTTTGACACTGGGTAGGGTCATTCTCTGCTGTCGTGTTTAAAGGTATACTGCAGTTTAAAGGGGCAGGAACTCAGATTTTAAAGCTGTGCTTTTCGGGGGGGGGGGGTCTGTGAAGGATATGAGACACAGCACACAGGAGTAGGGGTTCTGTTGGGGAGTTGTTGTGCCTACTGTCCCACCAACTCCAATGTCATATGAACAGAATCTGTTGGATCCCCACATTCCTTCAACCCCAAAGTGCCCAATATGTATCAATTTCAACCTTAAACATACTAACTGACTGAGGGAACTGGTGACTTAGTGATATTACTGATAGATTTATTAATTCAAGAGCACTGGGCACTTGACTTCAAATCCTGCTTTGCCAGGTGGAAATAAACCATGATGTTGTTGAGGAAAACTCATTTAGTGTACCAATCTCCTTTAAGGAAGGAAAGTGTTGTCCTTACCCAGTCTGGCCTACATGTGACTCCAGGCACACTACTATGTGTTTGACTCTTAACACCTAATTACCCAGAAGGTAGTTAGGGACCAGGCCTGATCCCTCAAAACATTTTGAAGCAGGTCACCCAGTCCATTATTTTGCTATTTGTTTGGGTAAGTGTACAGTGGATATTCCTGAATTAAACTAGTTGGTTCAACTGCCAAGTTTTAAACAAGCAGAATTTATTTTCAAACTTACAGAATGAAACACGAAGAATAGGAAACAGATTATCAGAGAACTTATCTCATTCAAAACCCAGCAGCCTAACCCGGCTTAATGATGCTGTTCTGAAACTACTTGCAACAGTCCCGATAAACACATCTCTTAGCGCAAAGAGTAAAAATGAAACAAACCAAGGCTGACAGGCTTGAAGCCAGAGAGAGAGAGAGAGTACCCAGCAGCCTTTCTTCACACACACTGCTGTTGATCTAAATTTTAAAAAATTAATCTAAACAAAGGCTCGCTACATAGCTACCTGGACACTCCCTTTCGATTATAACTTTTTTTTAAGACATGAAACTTTGGGCTGGAGGCATTATCTGTTAGGAGTAAACAAAAAGATCTCCAATAAACCTTTCAAACTCAGCCTAGTTGGAGTTTGGCCAATTAACCCCTCTCTGGAAAAAAACTCTCACTGGCATAGTAACCCTATAAAAAGACCAGTATTGTGACATAGGGGTGAGTAATGAATGTTGCCCATATCCTGTGGATAAATGAATAATCAACCTGGAGGTTCAAGAATCCCAAAGAACCTTGATTCACCTCTTCTTGATCATGAATTGCCAAATCTGGGAGAGAATCTCTTGTTCAATACTCATCAGGCAGCCTTTCAGTCTTTACTTCACATTCTCTAAGAAAATTCAGTGAAATCACCTGTCATTCTTCCAACCTCCATTCACTATCTCTCTTCATTATTCAACATTCTCAGCCCAGTAACCAGCCGAGTGAACCTTTCTCTTCCCTAGTAACATTCCCTCCATCTGTCATCGGGAAGGCCAGCAGAGTTATGTCTTGATGCCATCTTCCAGTAGTGTTGGCCATGAACAGACATAAATGAATCGCCCAGTGGGAAAAAAAACTGAAAGGACATATCATTCTGTCGGTAAAGAAGCTAAAGCTGTAGAGAGTGTTCTCAGCAAGATCTCACCAAACGCTCCAAACATCAGAAAGAAGTCTCCCTTCTCATTGACACAAAACCCTTTGCAATATGGCTAATTGATACTTTTCACTCAGGTTTTTGACTCAGACTAACAGAAATATCACATGCTGAATACATTGTGGTATTCTTCATTAGTACAGTAGACCCTCTATTATCCGAACATCAGTTATCCAAATTTCAGATTATCCGAACAAGATTGCAAGGTCCGTAAAAATGGCATAAGGCAACTCGGCATTCAGTTGTCAGTTAAATGGCATTATGGTGCGCATTGCTGGTTAACTGAGAAATGTTTGGATAACCGGCACTAATAATTTACAGTGGTTTCTGGTTATCCGAACAATCAGTTATCTAAACAAAATATTCCCACCCTGTCTCATTTGGCTAATCGAGGTTCAACTGCAGATGATTAGAGACAAAAACAGAAATAGCTGGAAAAGAATCAGTGGAAAGAAATCAGTGTTAATGCATTGGGTGGAGAGACCCTTCCTCAGACTGGGAAGATTAATAGGTTGTCTTTGTAATATTTACTAATTTCCTTCAAGGAAGGAAATCCCCTGGCCTTGCCTCATCTGCCCTACATATGACTCATGAGCTATAGCAATGGGATTGATCCTGAACTACCTTCTGAAATGGCTCAGCAAATCGTCTAGTCCAAAGGCAACTAGCACCAAATCCTGGCCTTGCCGGCAACACCTACATCTGGTTAAAGAATAAAGCAATATTCAAAGAAGGTGCAGTACAATGTCACCAGTTACAGTTCTGAAGAAACTCTTAAACACTCACATCAACCGATCCTGTTGTTTCCATGGGAACATGAGTCAAGGTTCAACACAACCCTGCTCCAGATAAATGTCCACAGATGTCCATGCAGTGAGGTCAGGGTTAGGTCCTCTGCGATGTCCACATTAACAAAGGCTTACATTTATAAAATGCTTTTCACACATCAGGGTTTCTCAGCCAATAAAGTGGTTTTGACCCGCAGTCAGTGTTGTAATTTATGAAGCACAAGTCGTTTTCAGAGAGTCAAGCTGCCACATCGGTACAATGTGAGAAGGACAAATACAGAACATAGAATGGTATAGCAGGCCCTTTGGCTCTTGATGTTGTGCCAACCTTTTATTCTACTCTAAGATTAAATTAACTGACCTACCTCTCATTTTACTATCATCCATGAGCTATCCAAGAGTCGCTTAAATGTCGCTAATGCATCTGACTCTACTATGTCTGCTGGCAGTGTATTCCATACACCCACCACTCTCTGTGTAAAGAACTTACCTCTGACATCTCCCTAAGCCTTCCTCCAATCACCTTCAAATTATGCCACCTTATGATTTCGGCCATGGGAAAAAGTCTCTGACTATTCACGCTATCTTTCCCTCTCATCATCAAGTCATCTCTCACTCTTCCTCACTACAATAAGACAAGCATTAGCTCCCTCAATCTTTCTCTATAAGATATATCCTCTAGTCCATGATGTGGATGTGAGCATAAGAGATATAGTTAGTAAGCTTGCAGATGACACCAAAATTGGAGGTGTAGTGGACAGCGAACAGGGTTACCTCAGATTACAACAGGATCTGGACCAGATGGGCCAATGGGCAGAGAAGTGGTAGATGGAGTTTAATTCAGATAAATGCGAGGTGCTGCATTTTGGGAAAGCAAATCTTAGCAGGGCTTATACACTTAATGATAAGGTCCTAGGGAGTGTTGCTGAACAAAGAGACCTTGGAGTGCAGGTTCATAGCTCTTTGAAAGTGGAGTTGCAGGTAGGTAGGATAGTGAAGAAGGTGTTTGGTATGCTTTCCTTTATTGGTCAGATTATTGAGTACAGGAGTTGGGAGGTCATGTTGCAGCTGCACACGACATTAGTTAGGCCACTGTTGGAATATTGCATGCAATTCTGATCTACTTCCCATTGGAAGGATTTTGTGAAACTCGAAATGGTTCAGAAAAGATTTGCAAGGATGTTGCCAGGGTTGGAGGATTTGAGCTATTCAGAGAGGCTGAACAGGCTGGGGCTGCTTTCCCTGGAATGTTGGAGGCTGAGGGGTGACCTTCTAGAGGTTTACAAAATTATGAGGGGCATGGATAGGATAAATAGAAAAAGTCTTTTCCCAGAACTAGAGAGCATAGGTTTAGGGTGAGAGGGGAAAGATATAAAAGAGACCTACAGGGCAACTTTTTCACACAGAGGGTGGTATGTGTATGGATTGAGCTGCTAGAGGAAGTGGTGGAGGCTGGTACAATTGCAACATTTAAGAGGCATTTCGATGGGTATATGAATAGGAAGGGTTTGGAAGGATATGGGCCGGGTGCTGGTAGGTGGGACTAGATTGGGTTGGGATATCTGGTCAGCATGGATGGGTTGGACTGAAGGGTCTGTTTCCATGCTGTACAGCTCTATGACTCTCTGACTCTATAATTCTCCTTTGCAATTTCTCTAAAGATTCCATATCTTTCCTATAATGAGGCGACCAGAACTGAACACAATATTCCAAGTATGGTCTAACCAGGGTTGTATAGAGCTGTAGCATGACCTTACGGCTCACAAACTCAATCACCCTTCTAATGAAAGCCAACACACCATATGCCTTCTTAACAACAACCAGATCAACTTAGGTGGTAACTTTGAGGGATCTGTGAACATGGATCCCAAGATCCCTCTGTTTCTCCACACTGCCAACAATCCTGACTTTAAACCCTGTATTCTGCATTCAAATGTGACTTTCCAAAATGAATCTCTTCACACTTTTCCAGGTTGAATTCCATCTTCCATTTACCAGCCCAGTTCTTTATCCTGTCAATTTTCAGTTGCAACCTACAATAGCCCCCAGCACTATCCACAACTCCACCAACCTTCGAGCCATTAGCAAACTTACTAACTACTCTTCCATTTCCTCTTTCAAGTCATATATAAAAATCACAAAGAGCAGAGTTCCCATAGCAGATCCTTGCAGAACACCACTGGTCACCGAGCTCTAAGCTCAATACTTTCCATCTACCATCACCTTCTGTCTTCTATGGGCCAGCCAATTCTGTATCCAGACAGCCAGAATTCCCTGTATTCCATGCCTCCTTACTTTCTGAATGAGCCTACCATGGGGAATTTTATCAAATGCCTTGCTATAATCCACATATACCACATCCAGTGCTCTACTCCCATCAATATGTTTTGTCAAATCCTCAAAGAATTCAGTAAGATTTGTGAGGCATGACTGCTCCTCACAAAGCCATGCTGACTATCTCTAATCAAACCATGGTTTTCGAAGTAATCACACATCCTGTCTCTCAGAATCCTCTCTAATAATTTGTCCACCACAGACGTAAGACTGACTGGGTCTGTAATTCCCAGGATTATCCTTATTCACTTTCTTGAATAAGGGAATAACATTTGCCACACTCCTATCATCTGACACTACTCCAGAGGATAGTGCAGAAACAAATATGATTGCCAAAAATACAGCAATCTCTTTCCTCGCTTTCTGGAGTAATCTTGCGTATATCCCATCTGACCCAGGGGACTTATCTATCCCAATGTTTTTCAAAATAGTCAGCATATCCTCCTTCTTAAAATCAACCTGTTTGAGCACATCAGTCTGTTTCATGTGTCCTCACAAATGACAATGTCCCTCTCAGTAATGAAAACTGAAGCAACATTTCCATTAAGGACCTCCCATACCTAAAGTCATAGAGTCATAGAGATGTACAGCATGGAAACAGACCCTTCGGTCCAACCCATCCATGCTGACCAGATATCCCAACCCAATCTAGTCCCACCTGCCAGTACTCAGCCCATATCCCTCCAAACCCTTCCTACTCATATACCCATCTAAATGCCTTTTAAATGTGGCAATTGTACTACCCTCCACCACTTCCTCTGGCAGCTTGTTCCACATATGTACCACCCTCTGCGTGAAAACATTGCCCCTTAGGTATCTTTTGTATCGTTTCCCTCTCACCCTAAACCTATGCCCTCTAATTCTGGACTCCCTCACCCCAGGGAAAAGACTTTGTCTATTTATCCTATCCATGGGCCTCATAATTTTGTAAACGTCTTTAAGGTCACCCCTCAGCCTCCGACATTCCAGGGAAAACAGCCTCAATCTGTTCAGCCTCCCCCTGTTGCTCAAATCCTCCAACCCTGTCAACGTCCTTGTAAATCTTTTGTGAACCCTTTCAAGTTTCACAACATCTTTCTGATAGGAAATAGACCAGAATTGCACGCAATATTCCAACAGTGGCCTAACCAATGTCCTGTACAGCCGCAACATGACCTTCCAACTCCTGTAGTCAATACTCTGACTGATAAAGGAAAGCATACCAAACACCTTCTTCACTATCCTATCTACCTGCGACTCCACTTTCAAGGAGCTATGAACCTGCACTCCAAGGTCTCTTTGTTCAGCAGCACTCCCTAGGACTTTACCATTAAGTGAATAAGTCCTGCTAAGATTTGCTTTCCCAAAATGCAGCACCTCGCATTTATCTGAATTAAACTCCATCTGCCACTTTTCAGCCCATTGGCCCATCTGGTCAAGATCCTATTGTAATCTGAGGTAACCCTGTTCGCTGTTCACTACACCTCCAATTTTGGTGTCATCTGCAAACTTACTAACTGTACCTCTTATGCTCACATCCAAAGCATTTATATAAATGACGAGAAATAGAAGACCCAGCACCAATCCTTATGGCACTCCACTGGTCTGAAAAACAACCCTCTACCACCACCCTCTGTCTTCTACCTTTGAACCAGTTCTGCATCCAAATGGCTAGTTCTCCCTGTATTCTGTGAGATCTAACCTTGCTATCCAGTCTTGTCAAACGTCTTACTAAGTCCAGATAGATCATATCTACCGCTCTGCCCTCATCAATCCTCTTTGTTACTTCTTGAAAAAACTCAATCAAGTTTGTGAGACATGATTTCCCACACACAAAGCCATGTTGACAATCCCTAATCAGTCTTTACATTTTAAAATGTATATACATAGAACTTAGAATATAGAACAATACAGCACAGAACAGGCCCTTCGGCCCTCGATGTTGCGCCAACCTGTGAACTATTCTCAGCTCGTCCCCCTACACTACCCCAAAATCATGCATGTGCTTATCTAAGGATTGGTTAAATCTCCCTAATGTGGCTGAGTTGACTAAATTGTAAGCAGGGCATTCCACTCTCAGTGTAAAGAACGTTCCTCTGACATCTGTCTTAAATCTATCACCCCTCCCCTCAATGTGTAGCTATGCCCTCTCGTACAAGCTGATGTCGTCATCCTAGGAAAAAGTATTTCACTGTCTACTCTATCTAATCCTCTGATCATCTTGTATGTCTCTATCAAATCCCTCCTGAACCTTCTTCTTTCCAATGAGGACAGACCCAAGTCTCTCAGCCTTTCCTCATAGGACCTTCCTGTCCCTCAGGATTCCCTCCAACAACTTGCCCACCGCCGACGTCAGGCTCATTGACTTCCTCAGACTCCAGGCACAAGTTACATCCACTGTCCCTCATCAGCCCTACCCTCTCTCTGACCATTCTCTTGTTTCTCACATTAATTTAGAATGCCTTAATCCTACCTGCCAAGGCTTTTTCTTGCCACCTTCTAGTTCTCCTAAGTCCATTCTTCAGTTCATTCTTGACCACCTTGTAACCCTCTGGAGCCCTGTCTGATCCTTGCCTCCTCAAACTTAAGTAAGCTTCCTTCTTCCTCTTGACTAAATATTCCACATTCTTTGTCACCCAAGGTTCCTTCACCTGTCCATCCCTTCCTGGCCTCAGTCGGACAAACCTGTCCAGCACCATTAGCAAGTGCTCCCTAAACAGCCTCCACATTTCTGTTGTGCATTTATAACTAGATCATCTGTTTGTTGATGCTCATTGGAGGATAACTAGGCGTCAGGATACTTGGGACAATTCCCCCAACCTCTTGTGCTGCTGGATCATTGACATTCAATTGAGAGAGCAGGTGGGATCATAGAATCACTACAGTGTGGAAACAGGTCATTTGGCCCATTGCCCCTCTGAAGAGCATCCCGCTCAGACCTGAACCCCCTGCCCTATCCCAGAACATCTGTGCAGTTTGCTGTACTTCCATTATCATTGCTCAGTAGCAGCAGTGTGTACTATCTAAAGCTGCCCTGCAGAAATTCATCAAAGATCCTTTGACAGCACCTTCCAAACCCATGACCACTTCCATCTGGAAGGACAACGGCAGCAGATACATCAGTTATTTATTACCAAGAACATAAACTGATTAAGTGGTTACACATTCATGACCCATGTGGATAGTAGAATTGAGATCACAAGTATGTGGTCTATTTCTCTTTGGTTATTTAGTAATCTGTTCAGTTGGCTTGACAGTTAGTTTGCAATGCAGAGTGACTGTGACTGTGTGGGTTCAATTCCCACAGCAGCTGAAGTTTCCAGGAGGGATTCACCTTCTCAATCTCTCCCCTCACCTGAGGCTTGGTGACCCTCAGGTGAATACCAATTATCTCTCTCCAAAATGACAGCGTAGCCTTATATAAGTCTCTGGGAACATGGCAGCTTTACCCTTACCAAGTAGGAACTCAGCTACAATCTACAAAATCACTAAGTGAAGGATAATACTGAAGAATGTCACTGATTTATTTATGGACTGAAATATTGCATGCATATACATCCAAACTCAACCACATCACAGTTTCAGTCAGCAGCTCTGTGTGCCTTGTTGAAATCCCAATTTATGCCCCTTTCCACATCTAATTAATCATGACTGATACGCAATTAAAATCAGCAACATCTAGATTGCTGAATATACATCTGGCTGCAGTAAAAGTCATTAGAATTGAGTGTTGACAATCACTATACAGATCAAATGCTGAAGAATGTCTGTGTTATTGCCCAGCCTAGGTGAAACATGGCATCAGCAGGAAGAATGTGCAAAGGAAGAACATTACAAATTGTTTCTTTAAGTCAACCGTCACAAAGAGTGAAGGTACATTAATTTTAAATATCATACAAAGTATGAAAATGGAAAGCATCACTCCTTCAAATGATCTTATAAATTTTTATGTTGACCAATGCGGAAGAACTTGCCTTTTCACCCAGAAGGGTCTCAGTAAGTTTATTGAGGGTGTAACTCATTACAGAGTTACAGTTGCAATTTTCCACATATTTATCATTTAATCAGGGTTAAAAAGTCACCTTTTGCCTCTGGTATAATCATAATGATGAAAAAATGATGCTTTCAGATATATATGGCCATAAATGTGTAATTTTACTGCTATTTAAATGTCATGCTTGATTGGTCAGGTCCTGTCACAGAAATGAGAGCGATATTTTTTGTGAATATGTAACTTCAGTGACAATATATAACATTAACCCAATCCTCACAGCTTCAAACTGAAAGTTGTATTTCTCAACTTCTCCTAACCAAACTAACACAGAACCTCTCCGTTTCAACAGAGTTTTGATTTCAAATGAAAAAGATGATTATAGGGGGAAATGCAAAGAGCTTGAAGTACATTTCATGTTGATGATTTGTTTTTACTGTTGCCATTGTGTATCATTGCATACCAGGACAATAATCCACCTGGCAGTCCAAAGAAGACAGCTGTTGCCACTAACATGATCTTAAGACCAAGCTAAAAAGCTCACAATACCAGGTTATAGTCCAAAAGATTTATTTGGAAGTATAAGCTTTCAGAGCGCTGTTGAAAATGTGTTGCTGGTTAAAGCACAGCAGGTTAGGCAGCATCCAAGGAACAGGAAATTTGACGTTTCGGGCATAAGCCCTTCATCAGGAATGAGGAGAGTGTGCCAAGCAGGCTAAGATAAAAGATAGGGAGGAGGGACTTGGGGGAGGGGCGATGGAGATGTGATAGGTGGAAGGAGGTCAAGGTGAGGGTGATAGGCCGGAGTGGGGTGGGGGAGGAGAGGTCAGGAAGAAGAACAAGTCTGTTTGAGAACGTGGCTGAAGAGTTTCTGTGCAGAGGAGATGACCTGGGGGGTGCAGTGAGAGAGAGACTCACTGAAGTCCTTGTAGAGGGAGGAAGAGAGCTTCTTCAAGGAAGGCATCCTTGCAAGAGGATTCTGCAGCCTAACCTGCTGTGCTTTAACCAGCAACACATTTTCAGCTGTGATCTCCAGCATCTGCAGACCTCATTCTCTCTTCCTCCCTCTACAAGGATTTCAGTGAGTCTCTCTCTCACTGCACCCCCCAGGTCATCTCCTCTGCACAGAAACTCTTCAGCCACGTTCTCAAACAGACTCGTTCTTCTTCCTGACCTCTCCGCCCCCACGCCACTCCGGCCTATCACCCTCACCTTGACCTCCTTCCACCTATCACATCTCCATCGCCCCTCCCCCAAGTCCCTCCTCCCTATCTTTTATCTTAGCCTGCTTGGCACACTCTCCTCATTCCTGATGAAGGGCTTATGCCCGAAACGTCGAATTTCCAATTCTTTGGATGCTGCCTAACCTGCTGTGCTTTAACCAGCAACACATTTTCAGCTGTGATCTCCAGCATCTGCAGATCTCATTTTTTATTCGGAGCACTGTTACCTGACGAAGGAGCTATACTTCCAAATAAGCCTGTTGGACTTTAATCTGGTGTACCTGATGAAGGGCTTATGCCCGAAACATTGAGTCTCCTGCTCCTCGGATGCTGCCTGACCTGCTGTGCTTTACCAGCACACCACACTCTCGACTTTGATCTCCAGTATCTGCAGACCTCCCTTTCTCCTGGTTGATTTTAACCCGACTGCGAAGCCTCTTCCAAGGATGCCTACCTTGAAGAAGCTCTTCTCCTCCCTCTACAAGGATCTGAGTGAGTCTCTCTCTCATTGTACCCCCCCAGTCTTCTCTTCAGCCAATTCCTGATGAAGGGTTTATGCCTGAAACATTGATTCTCCTGCTTGTCAGATGATGCCTGACTTGCTGTGCTTTTCCTGCAGCAGACTCTCAACTATAATCTAATGTTGTGTGATTTTTAACTTTGTCCACCCCACTCCAACACTGGCACTGCCACATCAAGCTCTTAAGACTGTAAGATGTAACAGCCTAAGTAGGCCATTCAGCCCACTGAGTGTGCTCCTCCATTCAATGAGCATTCCATACCCTTACTACTTTCTGAGTAAAGAAACTACCTCTGACATCTGTCTTATATCTATCACCCCTCAATTTAAAGCTATGCCCCCTCATGCTCGCTCTCGCCGTACTTGGAAAAAGGGTCTCCCTGTCCACCCTATCTAACCCTCTGATTATCTTGTATGTTTCTATTCAGTCACCTCTCAAACTTTTTCTCTGCAATGAAAACAGCCTCAAGTCCCTCAGCCTTTCCTCGTAAAACCATCCCCCCATACCAGGCAACATCCCAGTAAATCTCCTTTGTGCCCTTTCCAAAGCTTCCACATCCTTCTTATAATGTGGTGACCAGACTGTACACAATACTCCAAGTGCGGCCGCACCAGAGTTTTGTACAGCTGTAGCATAACCACATGGTTCCGGAACTCAATCCCTCTGTTAATAAAAGCTAAAATACTGTATGCCTTCTCAACAAACCTGTCAACCTGGGTGGCAACTTTCAAGGAACTGTGTACCTGGACACCGAGATCTCTCTGCTCATCTACACTGCCAAGAATCTTACCATTAGCCCAGTACGTTGCATTCCGGTTACTCTGACCAAAGTGAATCACCTCACACTTGTCCACATTAAACTTCATTTGCCACCTCTCAGCCCAGCCGTGCAGCTTATCTATGTCTCTCTGTAACCTACAACATCCTTCATCACTATCCACAACTCCACCAACCTTAGTGTCGTCTTCAAATTTACTAACCCACCCTTCTACACCCTCATCCAGGTTGTTTATAAAAATGACGAACAGCAGTGGACCCAACACCGACCCTTGCAATACATCACTAGTAACTGGACTCCAGGATGAACATTTCCCATCGACCACCACCCTCTGTTTCCTTTCAGCAAGCCAATTATTGATCCAAACTGCTATATCTCCCATAATCCCATTCCTCCGCATTTTGTACAATAGCCTACTGTGGGGAACCTTATCGAATGCCTTGCTGAAATCCATATACACCACATCAACCGGTTTACTCTCATCTCCCTATTTGGTCACCTTCTCAAAGAACTCAATAGTGTTTGTGAGGCATGACCTACCTGACTATCCCTAATCAAATTATTATTTTCTAGATGATTATAAATCCTATCTCTTATAACCTTTTCCAACACTTTACCAACAACTGAAATAAGGCTCACTGGTCTATAATTACCAGGGTTGTCTCTACTCCACTTCTTGAACAGGGGAACCACATTTGCTATCCTCCAGTCTTCTGGCACTATTCCTGTAGACAGTGACGATTAAAAGATCAATGCCAAAGGCTCGGCAATCTCCTCCTTGGCTTCCCAGAGGATCCTAGGATAAATCCCATCCAGCCCAGGGGACTTATCTATTTTCACACTCTGCAGGATTTCTAATACCTCCTCCTTGTGAACCTCAATCACACCCAGTCTAGTAGCCTGTACCTCAGTGTTTTCCTTGACAACATTGTTGTTTTCTAGAGTGAATACTGTCAAAAAATATTAATTTAGTTCTGCCCCTATCTCCTCTGACTCCAAACACAACTTCCCACTATTATCTTTGATTGGCCCTAATCTTACTCTCATCTTTTATTCCTTAAATACCTGTAGAAAACCTTAGGGTTTACCCTGATCCTATCTGCCAACAACTTCTCATGTCTCCTCCTGTCTCTTCTGAGCTCTCTCTTTAGGTCTTTCCTGGCTACCTTGTTATACTCAAGCGCCCTAACTGAGCCTTCACATCTCATCCTAACATAAGTCTTCCTCTTCCTCTTGACCAGAGATTCCACTTTCTTTGTAAACCACGGCTCCCACGCTCTACAGCTTCCTCCCTGCCTGACAGGTACATACTTATCTAGGACACTCAGGAGCTTTTCCTTGAATAAGCTCCACATTTCTAATGTGCCCCTCCCCTGCAGTTTTCTTCCCCATCCTATGCTTCCTAAATCTTGCCTAATCGCATCATTGCCTTTTCCCCAGCTGTAACTCTTGCCCAGTGGCATACACCTATCCCTTTCTATCACTAAAGTTAACATTACAGAATGATGATCGCTATCACCAATGTGCTCACCTACTTCCAAGTCTAACACCTGGCCAGGCTCATTACCCAGTACCAAATCTAATGTGGCTTCACCCCTTATTGGCCTGTCTACATACTGTGTCAGGAAGCCCTCCTGCACACACTGGACAAAAACTGACCCATCTATAATACTTGTACTCTAGTGTTCCCAGTCAATAATTGGAAAGTTGAAGTCCCGCATGACAACTACACTGTCTCTCTCACTCCTATTGAGAATCATCTTTGCTATCCTTTCCTCTATATCTCTGGAACTATTCGGAGACCTATAGAAAACTCCCAACAGGGTGACTTCTCCTTTCCTGTTTCTAACCTCAGCCCATACTACCTCAGTTGACGAGTACCCAAACATCCTATCTGCAACTGTAATACTGTCCTTGACCAACCTCCCCCTCTTTTACCATCTGAATCCTGAATAAGCTTAATGGCCCAGCCTCAACAACCATCTGTGATAAAAACTGCACAGATTCAAAATTCTGAGGGAGTAAATTCCACCTCATCTCAGTCTTAAATGCATGTCCTTTAATTCTGAGATGATGTCCTCTAGTTCGACACACTCCCACAAGGAGATGCAACCTTTCTGCAGTTATCCTGTCAAGTCCCGAAGAGCCTTGTATGTTTCAATAAGATCATCTTTCATTCTTTTCAACTCCAAGTATAGACCCACCCTCTCCTCATTAAGCCATATCCAGGATCAGTGAAGTGAACCTTCTCTGACTGTCTCGAATGCCAGTATGCCTTTCCTCAGATAAGGGGCTCTAAACTGTTCACAGCATTCTTGCTCTGGTTTGACTAGTGACTTGCACAGTTTTAGCAAGGCCTCTATACTTTTCTACTCCAGTCCCTTTGAAATAAAGGGCAATATTTTGTCTGCCTTCCCTACTACCCGCTGAGATTGGATGCTAGTTCTTTGTGTTGCGACCACTCCCAAATTCCTCTGTTCTGTAGCTTTCTGTGGTCTCCCTTTAGCCAAATAATATTTAGCTCCTCTATTCTTGTCAAACTATATAAATTCACATTTTCCCCACATGATATTTTAACATTGGGAATGGAAATCTCAGCATTTTGTTTCATCAGTGGTGCATAATCCCCTGGTTCCTATAAATGAGATACAAAGTGAAATAATGTTGCATCATCAGTATACTGACTATCATAGAATCCCTACAGTGTGGAAACAGGCTGTTTGGCCCAACAAGTCCACACTGACTCTCCAAAGAGTATCCCACTCAGAACTGTTCCCCTATTGTTCAACATTTTCCATGACTAATGCATCTAACCTACACATCCCTGAACACTATGGGCAATTTAGTGTGACTAATTCCCCTTACCCGTACATCCTTGGATTGTGGGAGGAAACCGGAGCACCCGAAGGAAACCCGCTCAGACACTGGGAGAATGTGCAAACTCCACACAGACAATTACCCAAGGCTCGAATCGAACCTGGGTCCCTGGCATTGTGTGGCAGTAGTACTAATGACTGAGTCATCGTGCCACCTCTATCAATAGTTTTAGGGGTAGGATGGAGTTTAGAGACAGATTGCAGAGATCAAAATCCTCCAAAGTATGCTTCTATGGTCCTTGCTCTTCAGATGTTGTCCCGCTGTTGTTTAAGTCTAGCATTATCACTCCTCCTGAAATCAATCAACTTTGAGGTTCTTGAACCCTTCTATCAAAAAAGAACCTTGACCCCACCATCTTTGTAAACCATGATCTCATTTTCAATCTTCTTTTCCTCTCCAAAACCTTGGTGCATCTCAAAACTGTGCACACCTATCTCAGAACTTCATGCTTGAATCACCCCAATCGGATTTCTGTTCATGTGTTGAAAAGTTTATAGAACTTTTTTTAAAATTTGGATTTCAAGTTAATGGTATGGGAATGTTGGTTACTTTTGCAGAAGGTTTAAAAACAAACAAGGTTAGAGTCCTTTATGGAACAGGAACTCAATTTATTATCTCTCAGAGAGCAGGTAACTGTAAGCCCCCTGGAGTATTAATGGTAGATTGTTTATTTTTTAGAGTTTGCTACATCAAGAGTAAATATTGAAAAGCATTAGTTTGCTTTTGGTTTACATTAATTAAGGAATAACTTTCGTTTTGAAAACCCAGCGATCAAAAGCTTTTAGGGCAAGTTTGTGTGTGACCTGAATGGAGCCAGAGACAAATATGATTTCTCTCCTAGAAAAGAGTAGAGGAAAGTTCAGGGAAAGGTCAGTTACCTTGGTGTAAAATGTGTAGCTTGAAGCTTCCAAACCAGAAGTGTTTGGTTAGAAATCTGACGATTATTAAAAAGCTGAGAAAATCTAACTTTTCAATTTTCTGTGTATTCATGTAAGAAGACTTAAGGCAAAGTTAGGGAAAAACAATTAAATCAAACCAAACAATTGTTATATAGAGGTGTGATTTCTCAGGATTTGAGTTGTTGGAAAGTGATGTTGTTTGGAATAGATAAGATTTTGTTTTGATGTATGTCTTAAGATCTGACACACTATGTTCCTTATTTTGAAGGATGATTTCTTTTGTTCTTTTGTGCAACAAACTTTCATTTCATTATTAAAGAAAATTTTCAGCCTTGTGTCCTACATCTCAGTGAATGACAATCTCGTAAAATTTTTAAAAAGCAATATGATTTTATCCAGCCAGATTTCGGTCTAGGATTGGATCATAACATTCCTGTTGTGAGACTGAACCAACTCTTACCAAAGTCACAAATGACATGTTACGTGACTGACCTGTTTGTCCACATCCTTCTCAACCCATTTGTGACATTCAATTTGATAAAGCACATCCCCTTCTCTATCAGGTAATGGTTTTGAACCAGTTAATTTTCAAGGTGCATTGATCCACATATTCTACTGAAGTGTCTCGAAGCCTATGGGTGGAGATTCTGAATTTCAGAGGGTGTAGAATATGTCTGCAGCAGTTTCCTAAAGATCTATTCTGTAGGCCTGACTAATGGTACCCATTGCTATCATTGTGATACAGTTGCAAACTGTGACTCCCCCATTGATATTCTACGGTGATGAATCCTCAACCAGTAATCACTCCATCAGCTCAAGGCAAAACAAAAACTAATGATGATTGTTGGCAGTGAACTATCTCATGGATCCCTTTTCCTGTACTACATTTGGTAAAGGCAGCAAATCCCATAAGGTGAAAGTGAAGACTGCAGATGCTGGAGATCAGAGCTGAAAAATGTGTTGCCGGAAAAGCGCAGCAGGTCAAGCAGCATCCAAGGAGCAGGAGAATCGACGTTTCGGGCATAAGCCCTTCTTCAGGAAAGGCTGACCTTCCTGAAGAAGGGCTTATGCCCGAAATGTCGATTCTCCTGCTCCTTGGATGCTGCCTGACCTGCTGTGCTTTTCCGGCAACACATTTTCAGCTCAAATCCCATAAGGTGCCAGCTGTGGTCACTTGGGAGAATGTCACGTTGTCCTCCATTATTTCCCCATTATTTCTTAACTCTCAACCAGGTGGGTAGGAACTTCTACCTGATTCCATTCCAAACCAGAGATCTACTTGCCATGTCTCCTCTCCCTGTTATCACAGTTACCCCCGATGTCTGCCTGTTTTATTAACATTCAAAAGAGAAGACAAACAATGATGACAGTAAGGCATACAGTGTGAGCACAAATCTTCCATGGAGGTTTCTTGTTCAGGCTGTTACATATGCCACTCAGAGCATAAACTAAATCACTGCGTAGGACATTGCATCACTTTATGTGATTATACAACAATTTCCATGATCCTATTTTCCATATTTACTTCATAATTTACATATTAGCAATCACTCTATCACAGCAGTATTGAGATAACTTAGATTAGATTAGATTTTAGATTAGATTTTACAGTGTGGAAACAGGCCCTTCGGCCCAACAAGTCCACACCGACCCGCCGAAGCGAAACCCACCCATACCCCTACATTACCCCTTACCTAACACTACGGGCAATTTTAGCATGGCCAATTCACCTGACCCGCACATCTTTGGACTGTGGGAGGAAACCGGAGCACCCGGAGGAAACCCACGCAGACACGGGGAGAACGTGCAAACTCCACACAGTCAGTCGCCTGAGTCGGGAATTGAACCCGGGTCTTCAGGCGCTGTGAGGTAGCAGTGCTAACCATTGTGCCACCATGCCGCCCACTAATTTTTCACTCATTCCTATGTTTCATCTAGTTGTTGCCTCTTGGTGTCATCACCCAAAAGCACAGCATTAAAGTTCACACAGACAGTGAAGACACTGTCATTCCCACTTCACTCAACATCTCCGCGATATTATCAGCATGCTTATCTGACACCCAGATCTGGATGAAAAGACGTTTCTTTCATTTCAGTGTTGGGAGGATTAAAGCCATTGCTTCAATCCTTGCTCTGTATTCTATTCCCTACAAACAGATTGTCTCCTTCCTGTCAACAGCAACCTCAGTGATCACAAACCCATTGTCACATTTGATCCTACAATAAACTGAGTCACATATTTACATCATCATCTTGTGTCACCTCTGTACTGTCACCTATCTTCACCCCATTCAATCACACCTGCTTCTGAAACTCTCATATCAAGCCTTGATTACTCCAGAACTTGCCTGGTTTCCCTTCCACTCTGCCCTTTGTAAACTTGAGGTTATTCAAAACCTCTGCTGCCCTCTGTCTTAACTTACACTTCGTCCCAATCCCCAGTCAACCCTTAGCTCATTGGCCTACATTGACTCTGACAACATTTTGATTTTAAAATCTTCACCCTTGTTTTTAAATCCCTCCAAGGGTTGGTTCCTCTCTCCAGCTCCAAAACTCTCTGAGCGTTCCTCTAATTCTGGCCTCATGAGGAACCCCAGTTCGAATCACTCCAACAATGGAGTCTTCTGCTGTCTCAGCCTAAGATCTGAAACTCCCCTCACCACCCAAAACTATCAGCAGCTCTTCCTCACTTTGCTTATTTAAGATTCTTGTTAAAATCTACCTCTTCGACTAACTAATTGGCCATCTGAACAGTAATCTTGTTACATCACTGAAGTCATATTTTCATTTTGTAGCACTTGTAAAATGCTTTGGAATAATTTATTGCACCAAAGGTGTCAATTAAATGCAAGCGTTTGTTTGTATTGAATGATATATGGAACTACTTGTTTCCTCAAGTTGACACAAGATGAGGATTCAGAGGTATCAGGTTTAAAAATGGCAGTCCAGGAGCTTCTTTGAGGACCTTATTCCCCTCCATGAGTTTGGATTTTTCAAAGGGATTGGCAGAGTGTGAGGGGTCAGGAAACAAGACACTGATTTGCCTCTGATAAACAACCCTTTAAGCTCTTTAAAGTTGTTAGAGGGTTCAGGGTAGGATCTAATGTTACTTTGGTGAAAGTTGAACAGTTTGGTGGGTGACAGCTGTCGGTTTTATCACAGAACCAATTATCGTTTATCTGTCGCTTTTGTTTACTGAAACCGGTTTGCACCAGATAGCCATCAGCCTTTGATGGCCTTCCAAGTAGTGCCGAGAGTACCACCTGTATTTGGCTGCCATCTGCCTTTGCCATTACTGTTAAACAACCAACTCCGACCTTCAGGGGGCAGGATTTGATGTTTCTTATTGAAAGATCTTAGACAGCTTCCATTTTGGATTTTAGTGGAATGTTGGGAGACTGATGTTGCTGAGGCCTGGAGTTGATCCAAATGTTGAGACTCTGTGGTCCCTAAAGCTGAAACCCCAGTTTCTAATTGTCCAAACCTGCCTCAGACAGACAGTCTCCTGATTGTTCCAGCTCTGATCTTGTACAAGGGGTGAAGGTAGCTTGTGTTCAGGAATACACTGGCTAGCAGCTAACTATAGAGTCATGTATCACTGTATCCTAACAATAGGTCTGCCTTTTATTTGGAATTTGTTATCTAATTGAATTAAAATTGAAATGGCAGTATAAATTGGAGCTAATTATACCCTACATGTCCATCTCCAGACTCTGCAAAGTCATCGTGTGAAGGAACAAAGTCAGGTATTAGCCATCAAGCTGTCTTCTTTCACAGGCAGTAAGCAATCAAATTATCAGTCAGAGCAAATTGCACTTAATAAAATCTCAATTCTTTCTTTCAAAATTGAGAGAAAAAGTAATTAAGCACAAAGCCTGTCACTTCACCTGCTTTCTGTGTTTCCCTAATATACCTTTATTGCTGGGTGATGTTCCATTGCAAGAGCTGTACTTAGCTCCAAGTTCTCAGCCAAACATTGTCCCTTTCTCCTTTGGTTTGTCTCCTTTCCTGTAAACCGTAACTCTCAGTAGCAGTGCCAGGAGACTCAGTATTAACATGGGCAGGAGAGGATTGATTGCTGGTACATTGAAGAAAAGGAACTGACGAGCATGTAACCTACCTCCAGTTCATTTTGCCTGTGGCCTTGCTTATGGAGTGGGTTCGAGTGCGGCTAGGGAGAGGTGGGATACATCATCAGCATATTTATATTTAAATTAGTCTCTCACTGCACGGGCAATAGAACCGTCAGAAAGTTTTGTAATGTTCTCCCTGGGCACATTAATGAAACGTGAAAGAAGTTAGTGATAATCATAATGTAATCTTTTGATGTACACAAAATGTCACAACTTGAATCGGAAGCTGATTCCCGGGTATATTTTTCTTTGTTTGTGGGAAGCAGGGGAATACTGTCTGAGACTGAAATCCCCTTGCAGTTTATATTTCAGAATACATTTCCTGGGGCTGGTGAGGTACGTGATATAACACATTAATATCAGAAAGAAAGGGCTGTGACTTTGATCATTCGATCTCTGTCAGAGTATCTTGGGGCTGATACTTGAAGGAAGCTCGCATTAAATGGACGTTAATGCCCAATTCCCTCAGATAGAAAAGGAAAACAGAATACTTACATTTGTCCAGGCTTTTTCAAAAAGAGAGGAAATCTCAAAGTGCTTTTTAGCCAATGAAATGCTTCTGAAGTGTTGGCTTGGATCCTAGGTTTACATCAGATGTCTTGCTCATGGGAGATCTCACATGCATGGAATCATAGAGGCATAGAGATGTACAGCAAGTAAACAGACCCTATGGTCCAACCTGTCCATGCTGACCAGACATATTAAATTAATCTAGTCCCATTTGATAGCATTTGACCCACAATTTCCTCAAAGTACTGTTATGAAGCTGTGGTGTACTGTACCTTTAAGAGAGTTAAAAAGCTAACAAAACTATCTGATAGCACCTAGTGTTCTGAATAACAATGTAACACTTGATGTAGGGGAGAATGGCTAAGGTTTCTGTGTTTTGTCTGCTTATTTGGGTTTGTTGCTGAGAAATCAATGGACTGTGTTCACTGGGTACCCATTCTTATTGAATACATTGTATAAGTGATTTTCCTCTGCTCTGCGTAGTTCCTGCAGTGTGTGGTGGCTCATTGAATAAATGTTCTAATGCAGCTTCATTTGTGGATGTTGGGATGATTGCTACAAATCTTCTCAAAACTCATTAAGCAAGAGGGTTTACCCAGTGTCATAACAGAATAAACATATAAACATGGAAACTAGTAGCAAGAGAAGGCCATTCGGCCCTTTGACTCTGTTCCACCATTCACTCCAATTATGGCTGATCCTTTATCTTAATATCATTGCCTCATATTTCTACCCATATCCCTTCATGCTTTTAAAATTGACTTATCTATGACTTTCATGAATTCATTCAGTGATTTGGCCTCCACAGCCTTCAGTGGAATCAAATTTCATAGTTTTACTACCCATTGAGTGAAGAATTACTTCCTTAATTCGATCCTAAGTAGTCTCTGCCATATTCTGAGAGTTAAAGAAAGCTTAATGTCTGGAACGGTGTGATTATGTTAGAGAAGTTAAGACTCAGAAAGCATGTCATGGTTTCAATAAAGTTCCTCCTGCTTTTGTAAAGATGTATGTCATTACTCACAATGTAATGCATTCAAACAATGTTCAAACCTATCAAAGACTCAATAACCTCTGCTAGCCAGATTAACCAAAGTGTAACTCTGATTCCCCCAATTCATGGCGAAGCATTCCTCTCTCCAACCTAACCCCTGTCAAAAATAGGATCTTGAAGTTATAGACTCCTAGACTCATACGGCATGGAAACAGACCCATTGGTCCAACTAGTCCACGCCAAGCATGTTCCCAAACTGAACTAGTCCCTCCTCTTTGCATTTGAATCATATCCTTTTCTATTCATGTCCTCCTCCAAATGTCTTTTAAATATTGTAACTGTGTCGCATCCACCACTCCCTCTGGAAGTTCATTCCACAAATAAACCACTCTCTGTGTAAAAATAAATGCCCTCGTGTCCTTTTTAAAACTTCTTCTGTTCTCACTAAAAATATGTTCCCAGTTTTGAACTCCCCATCTTGGGAAAAAGATTCACCTTATCTATACCCCTCATGATTTTATAAACCTCATGAAGGTCACCCCACAACTTCCTACACTCCAGTGAAAAAAATTCTAATCTATCCAGTCAACTTTGTTATGGACTAGGCCAGACACTCAAAATATTCTTAAACAGGCAGCCAGACCATAACTTGGCAATTTGTTCTGGTAAGAGTATAGTGAAAATTACCCAAATTAAGTTAACAAGTTTGACTACCGTGTTTAAAGCAAATAAAAAAAATTCACAAAATTATATAAGGAAACATGAAGAACACAATAAAGAACCCTTACAGAACTCAATCTATTCAAACTAGACTTAATTATGTGGTTCCAAATATCCACAACAGTTTCAATAAGCAAACCCCCTTTAAAACACATTACAAAAAAGGGTCAGATGCTTTCAGGTTGAAGTTAGAAGGGCAGAAGAGAGAGTTTCCACACAGCTCACTGTTAAACTCCCAACTAGTTCTGGACTGAACTAAACTGCCCAGCTGGAGAGCTGACCACTCCCCTTTCATTCTACAGGTCACTTCTAAAACATGACCACTTTAGCCTGATGTCTCATCTGCTTACATATAAACAAAAGCTCGCTCAAAATTCTTTTCATCTTTGCATCAAACCAGTCTCATCACAGCCCAGCCTGGTTTATTATCCCTCTGAAAAAAATCAAGGTGAGACTATCCTTGAGCCAAGGAACAGCTTTTAGACAAAAGAAAGGGACTATCTTTGTGACACTTCCCCCTTTTAAAAAAAATGAACCAGCAATTCCAAAAGATGGCTGCATTTCTAACCCTTCAACAACCGATTAGTTGTCGAACACACATATACACAATACTAACTATAAACATGCAAATATGCACAAACACGCACAAATTCAGGCCACTGTATACCCACCACCAAATGCCTCCATATCTCACTCGAGTCTCGATAACACATCAGCAATCACGTTTCCGTGACCTGCCACGTGCACAATTATCAAGTTGAATGGCTGCAACAACAAGCTCCATCTAAACAGGCTAGCATTTTTGTCCTTAAATTTTTATACAAATGTCAATGGGTTATGATCAGTGTATACGATTGTCTCAGATGCATTGCTGGTAAATTAAACACTGAAATATTCTAATGCCAACACCCAGCTCAAAGTCTTTTTCTCCACCATTGAATATTCCTGTTGATGAATGTTCAACTTCCTGGAAAATTACCCAATGGGTTTTTCTATCCCCTCGTCATCCTCCTGCCAGAGCACCGCACCGTCACCCACATCACTGGCATCAATAGCCACCTTGAAAGGCTTCATGTAATCCGGTGTGGTTAATATTGCGGCAGTGGTGAACACAGTATTTAGGCTGTCAAATGCCTTTTGACAGTCCACTGTCTACTGAAACCTCTTGCCCATGTTTTACAATTTGGTGAATGGAGCAGCCAAACTGCTAAGTTTCGGCACAAACTTTTGGTAAAATCCACTCAATCCTAAAAGTCGTAGTAATGCTCTTTTCATCGATGGTGTGGGAAATTCCCAATTACTTTCGTTTTCGTATCACATGGGTGCATTTGTCCATGTTCAATAAGGTGACCCAGGAATGTAACTTGGGCTTTGGCAAATTCACTTTTAGCCATGTTTATCACCAAGCCTGCCTTCCAAAGTCGATCAAACAAATCCGATAAATGCAGTTAATGTTTCTTACATGACTGACAAAAAATCACCAAGTTATCAATATTCACCACACAGCTAGGTAAATCTGGCAAACTCTGGAAAGTGGCTGGAGAATTTTTCATACCAAATGGCATGACTTTGTAGTGATATAGTCCAGTTGACATTACGAAAGCCAAAATTGTCTTTGCTCTCTCTGACAGATGGACTTGCCAAAAGTCTCTGAGCAAGTCCAACTTAGAAATGTAAGTTGCTTGTCCCACCTTTTTGACACAGTCCTCCAAATTTGGAATTGGATAGGCATCAGTATTTGTAACGGCGTTGACTTTGCGATAGTGCACACACAACCCTTCGGTACCATCTGGCTTTGGTACCATGACCATAGGTGAGATCCAGTCACTGTAACTCACTTCAATTCTGCCATCTTGGGGCATGCGCTCTATCTCCTTCCGAGCCTGCGGCAACTTTAGAGAGTTATGCCTGTAATGGTGTTGCTTAATTTTAACAGCATTTCCTATCTCTACATCATGCAAAATTATGTTAGTACTTCCCAGTTTATTTCCGCATATTTCCCCATATGATAACAATAACTCTTTTGGGTCATTTTGATTTTCCTGTGGAAGGTAACTCAATAATTTATCCCAATTTTTGATAACTTCCTCATTGTCCAATTTGATTTGAGGGATGCCCAATTCAGAATCCTCTGAGTTGGTTCTTCCTTCTGTGCTGTCATCACTAACACCTTCTCCTCTTGCTTTCCTTCCCGAGCAAAATACCTTTTGAGCATATTCATATGACACACTCTGTGTTTTCTTCCTGTCTGGAATCCTTATTAAGTAGTTCACCACACTCAATTTCTTCTCTATTTGATAAGGTCCACTAAACCTCGCTTTTATAGGCTCACATGTTACTGAAAGTAACACCAATACCTTACCCCAATTGCAAAATTGTAAATTTGTGATTTTGTATCCGCTTTCTGTTTCATTGTATGTTGTGATACTTTTAAATGCTGTCTAGCCAACTCTCCAGCTCTATTTAGTCATTCCCTAAAATTTGACACATAGTCCAAATGGGTGGTCTTTGAATTCTGATTTTTTAATTTCTCCTTAATCGATTTTAATAGTCGTCTTTCTTCATGAACAACAAATTAATTCAAATGGACTGAATTTGGTTGGCTAATTTGGTGCATCTCTGATCGCAAAAAGTACAAACAGAACTCCATTATCCTAATCATCTGGATAATCCTGACCATTAGTCCTCAGCATGGTCTTTAGTGTTTGTTGCCATCTCTTTAGCAATCTCTGTGATTTTGGATGGTACGCAGTAGATTTGAATTGCTTTATTCCCTAATTATTCCTAACCTCCTTGGAAGTTTGGATGTGAAGATTAGTTCTTGATCTGACTGGATCTCTATTGACAGTCCATATCGAGTAAAAAAATTTAAGTAATCCTTCTCTAACTCTTTTAGCTGTGATAATGCATAATAGGATTGCCTCTGGAAATCTAGTCAACACATCAATTATTGTTAATAAATACTTATTCCAATTGTTTGTTTGAGGTTGGGGACCTAGTCAATCAATCACGACTCTTGTGAAAGGTTCCTCAAATGCTGGAATAGGTATTAAAGGTGCATATTTTATCACTTCCTGTAGTTTTCCAATTAGCTGACATGTATGACACATCTGGCAAAGCTCAGCTACATCCTTGTATAGTCCAGACCAGTAAAAATGTCTTTGTATTTTAGCCTGTGTTTTCCTCACCCCTAAATGACCTCCAAGTAGTAGCTCATGCGCCACTTGCAGCACCCCCTTGTTATACCCTCTAGCAAAACAATTTGATGAATCTCTGCCCATTTCTCCTCTGCTTGTATGTACGATGGTCTCCACTTCCTCATTAAGACATCAATTGTTAAATAATAAAACACAGGGATACATTCACTCTCCTTCGCAGTAAATGCCCTTTGATATAAGTGTTTAAGTTCCCATCTTTCTGCTGTAATTCAATCAGCTTAGCAGAGCTAAAAGTATTGGCATGTTTACCTATTTACTCCTTCTTTGTTCCACTTATCTGATCAAGAAAAAGTTTCAAATAACACTATGTCAGCTTCCTTATCTGTGCCTTTTGATCCCTCCTGCCTCAGATTGTGCCTCTATAAACTTTTGATCACACAATCAGGGAAAATTCCTGGATAAACATTCTTCATGTCTAGCTGCCTGCATCTCCACTGGCTTTTCAACTAGAGTAGGCAGCATGCCTACCGGTGAATCAGCTATATCATTTACAAGGACAAATTGTAATCCTGGAGCTGAGAGTTTGTGCAGTATTCCTACCACAAATTCTTCACTCTTTTCTGGACTCTCTAGCTTCACTCTACATAACTGAGCACTTTTTATCTCACCATGGATTCCTGTTACCAGTACCTTATCTGGCAATAGTCTCTGAGGAGTGCATGTCTCCTCATCCTTCAGCATTATAGCCTGAGAGGATCCTGTGTCCCATAATATTGTAACCTCCTGATCTATGTGATTAAACTTTGTCCTTGTATGTGTATTTTTAAGCAGATCTGGCAGTTTCCTCCTTAATCAACCTCTGAACATCTTGTACACTCTGAGGCAGTTATCTAACTTCCCTTGTGCTTTTTGTTATTTGTCCAACAAAACTCCCAGGCTTGTCCAGTTTTCCTACATCTGGCTTTCTCCTAGCCCATCGACACTATGATATTGTGTGGCCCATTTTATTACAATGAATACACCGGTGCTTCTTAACTTCTTTGTCCTCTCAATGGTTTCTTTTTTTACCCTGTGGTAAGTTATCCTTATGATCTTCACTGAGATCTACCTTTCCCTTTCCACGTGAGGATTTGTCTTTGCCCCAGTTTCTATCCCTCATGGACTGAAATTGATTCTGGAAGCCAAACCGTGTTTTATGGACCAGCTCATAACCATCAGCCCCTTCAGCTGCTAACCTTCCTGTTTTAACTCTCTGCTCTTCCACATGAGTTTGCACTACTTCAGGCAGTGAATTTTTGAATTCTACTAAAATAATTACCCCTCTAAGGGCATCACAGGTTTGCTCAATTTTTAAGTTGAAATTACTCTTGTTTGATCCTTTCAAACTCAACATAAGTTTGACCAAGATCGCTCTTTAGATTCCTGAAACCTTGTCTATAGACTTCTGGTACAAGCTCATATGCACTTAAGATTTTTTTTTTCACCTCCTCCTGCTCCCCAGATCCCTCCTCTGATAGGGATGCATATACCTCACTTGCCCTACCTGCAAGTTTTGTTTGAATCAACAAAACCCAATTTGCCACTGGCCACTGCATTTGTTTAACCACCTTTTCAAATGAGATGAAAAAAGGCTTCCACTTCCTTCTCATCAAATTTAGGCAATGTTTGAACATACTTAAACAGTTTCTCACTCGGCTTCTGACTACCAGGGGCTTGCTCATTCTCACTCTCTTCCTCACTAAGCCGACCCTCAGCCTTTATCTCCAGCCCTTTAAGCTGACTTTCTTTTATAAGTGTTAGTTTTGAAGTTCAAAAACTCATTTTTTTTCTTTCTCTGCTCTCTCTTTTTCCCTCTTTTCTGCTTTTAATCGTAACTCAAACTGTTTCATTTCTGCTGCCCTTTCCTTATCTCTCGCCTCTAACTTAAGCTGCTTCATTTGCAATTGAATTCTTGCCATCTTGATAGATCCTGATGGTGTCTCTGGCAAGTTTAAATGCTGAGGTACTGATGTAATTATCTCTCCTGCCCTCACAGAAGCAGACAGGTTCAATTCTAGCTTGTCTGCTAATTCTTGAAACTTGGTCTTATTTACTTCCAAAGTCACCGCATCCACATCCAGAAAACATTTGGCAACTGAAAGACCCATTACTATCCCAAGCTTTGTCCACCCAACCAAACCAACACCCGAAATAAAGATACTAGCGCCTACCACTCACTGTTTAATATCCCACAAAGACCCCCCAGTCAGTTATGGACGAGGCAAGACCTCTCAAAACATTCTTAATCAGGCAGCCCAGATGATAACTTCGCAATTTGTTTCAGTAAGTGTCCAGTGAAAATTATCGAGAGTAAGTTGTCACCTTGAGTTAGAGGCAAGAGATAAGGAATGGGCAGTAGAAATGAAACCGTTTGAGTTGGCTACCAGGTTTAAAACAGACAAAAAATGTATTCACCAAATGACACAAAGAAACACAAAGAACAGGATAAAGAACCCCTACAGAACTCAGTCTAAGCAAACTAGATTGAATTATGCTGTTCCAAATATCCACAACAGTCCCAATAAGCAAACCCCCTTAAAAACACATGACAAAAAAGGGTCAGAAGCTTGCAAGTTGAAGTTAGAAGGGCAGAAGATAGAGTTTCCACACAGCTCACTGTTGAACTTCCAACCAGTTCTGGACTGAACTAAACTGTTCAGCTCAGCTAGAGAGCTGACCACTTCCCTTTCATTATACAGGTCACTTCTAAAACATGACCTCTTTAGCCTGAAGTCTCATCTATTTGTATATAACCAAAAACTCTCTCAAAATCCTTTTCATCTCTATCCCAAACCAGTCTGATTAGAGCCCAGCCTGGTTTATTCCCCTTCTGAAGAAAATCAAGGTGAGACTATCCTTGAGCCAAGGAACAGCTTTTAGACAAAAAAGAAGATTAGCTTTGTGACCACTTTATGTCTCTAATGTGCATTTCCAGCAACATCCTTGTAAATTTTTTTCTGACCTCCTCCAATTTACTAATTTAATAATTCCTGCTCAGTTATATTTGTTCAGTGCAATTCATATAAAATCGATCAAACTGTGGAGGAATTTCAAATGCAAGCTGGACCCAGTGCAAATCTGTGATATTTGGCATCAGTTTTAAAAACGTTCCATTAAATGCCACATGAGTGACCACAACCCCTTATCACAATGGGACGTTATTGTCCCTGTTTGTGGATGTGTAAACGATCTTTTCACATTAAACTGATTCTTCTGGTGAAAGGATAGTAAAGTGAAAATGCCAGATTCCTACCACACCATAGCGGTCCTCTCTCACGAGAGAGAGAGAGAGAGAGAGGAGAGAGAGAGAGAGGGGAAAGAAAGAGAAAAAGAGAAAAGCAGAAAGGGAAAGAAAGAAAAAAAGAGACAAAGAGACAGATGATTGGTGGTGGTTTAACCTGAGAGTTACCACAATTGAGAGAAGCGTTGAGAGGAACTGTCCTTCATGGTAACCTTAGCTAGTGCAGGAATTGAACGCACACTGTTGACATCACTCCATCGCAAACCAAGCCACATTGAACAAACTGACCCCCCAAATGACAGCCATAGGCATGTTTAAAAAGCTTTGATACAACGTTTTTAATGTACTATAACAATTAATGATTGAACTTCAATGTAACTAGCCATTGCTTTCCACATTACCTTGAAATGTCATATTCCCTTCTTTAAAATCAGGTCATCCAGCCATGGTGGACAGACTCCTTGATTAAAAATGAAGAATTTTGTGAACCTAAAAGTCATTTTCAGCTTCATTCATCCAATTGCATCAAATGCCCATATCTTACACAAAAAAATGAAGCAAGGACAATCTGCTCAGATGCAGTCAATGAACAAGTGAATTGGGATGGAGACATTGAGGGATAAAGACTTTCGAAAAACAATGTAATTTTGGCAATCATCATCAGCTGCACCCAAAGCAGAAACTCCACACACTTTTGCGTATAATTGCAAAAACTCTTTGTTGCAAAAGTAAAAGGGAGCAGAACAGATAAAGCCACAGAAAAATAACAACAATGATACAGGCTTTTTGTACTGCACTTTGTTTTCAGTAATCTCCTGCTTGAGATCTCTTCTGTTTATTTTTCTAACTTAGAGATAAGAGTGTCAAATGCCATGTATAAGGCTGTACTGATTCCATAACCCAAGGAACTGGCTTTGACAGTCATTCTGTAATATCTGATGGACACAACAGGCTCCTGGGGTCTCTGTAACATTACAATTCTGCGTAGCTCAGTCCAACTTCAAATCATATCTTCTGACATTATCATGAGTCATTCAGTCTCTGTTGAATTGAGGGAAGCAAGAATTGTTCACAGTGGCGAAAGGTTGAAATAACTGGGGACACAAGTTAAGTATTGGCAATAACAGAAGTCAGATAAAACCTATATCAGCCAGAGAGTAATGGACTCAATAAAGCGGACAGTGTTCGAAAGGTAATTGGATGAATTTCTTGAAGACAGAAAGGATTGACCGATATAACGAAAAGGATGCTCAGTAGGGACACGTCAAAAATGGATAAGGCCGATAAGCTCGATGTTTGTTGTCTACTTCTTGTGTTTTAGAGAAGGTCAGGTGAAGACAATGTTTCAAAACCCACAAAGCAGTGATGCAGTTTCTGTCCAACAAAGCCAGCCTCGCCCACGTGAGAATGTGAAACATCAAAGGCAAATGCATCTCCACAAAGGATAACCTCCTGAGTTCAAACCTCTTTTTGCTCAAAATACAATATTTGACTCAAGGAATTTTGTGGAAAATAGGACAAAGCTTAATTTGCCTTTGGGATATTTTTCCCATTAGATACATTATAGACTCTACAATCAGTTTCAAGTCATAATCTGTCACTTTTTTTCTGGATGTTGGTATTGCATCTGTCAATCGCATTCCCATCACTTCTCTTCCTCCAAAAGTCTCATCACCGTTTCATTTAGCCTTGCATCAACATCCCACTCATCAATTACATCTCTCCCTTCTTCCATCCTATCCACCTCTGTTGTTCTTCTCTCTCTCTAGTGGATTAAAATCTTTTAATGTTGTAGACTGTCCCACATCCTGATGAAAGGTCATTCCTCTGAAAGGTTAACTCTGTTTAAGTCGGTGTAGCTGCTGCTTGACCTGCTGAGTGTTTACAGTATTTGCTGTATTTATCAGCAGACACCTTTTCACTATTACAGCTGACTTTGATTCTGTACTTAATAAGCATCCACCTGCATCTTTGCTGCATAGACATGGGGTGTGTTCAAGTATTTTTTTTCTAATTCATAGGCTTGACGCCAGTTTTAAGAGTCGTCATCTTAGAGCTGAATTCAAGTTAAAGTCAGAGCCAACAATTGGAGTTGACACCTCCTTTGTTTTAGTTCCCTTGCCTTTCCATGTTCTGCCTCACCTCAAGGAGCAGATTCTTATTATCTTCTTATCTGAGCAGAAGAGAAATAGATTTGAATGGATTTCCTGCTGACTGTTTGTCAGGGTGAATTTTGTCATTGATTCTCCGATCCCGCAACCTTAACTTCACCGAATGTGTCCTAGAGTCCTTGATTCGGTGTACTTTCTGCCATTAATTATCATTAATTTAGATGTGCAGCAAAATGCAAAAGCAGACTACATTTCAATAAAGGCAACACAGAATATCGAGTTTTTCCTTGATTTTTTTTCACAGTTGTTGGCAAAGCCATCATTTGTCCATCTCTAACTGACCTAGAAATGACTAGACCATTTCAGTGGGCAGTTCCGAATCAGCACATCACTGTACCTCTGGGGTGACATGTAGATAAGGATGACAGATTTCCTTCCTTACAATGGACATTAGAGAAACAAATGTGTTTTCACAACAAGTTCTGTTAGTTTTATGGCAATTGTTGTGTTCTCGAGCAGTTAAATGCATTTAGACAAGATCCACCTTCTGGTCAGACATTTATCGAAACCACACACAAACACACACGTGCACACACATCATAAAACACAGCTAGCTCCTGATTGAAACCGATTTAGACATGTTTCAACACTCTTTTTACAAAAAAACAGAAAGCAAATTAAACTCAATAAAAAGTGATCCATCAGGACACTGAAACTAAAAAAGAAACTGGGGTATCAAATTAAACATTGTTTGTGACGGAATATAATTCACCCTTGGACCTAATGACCTTAAAATGTTATATATTTGAGTGTAATAACTACTTAGTGAAGAACATTTGTTTGTCTTGTTACAATTAACTCCTTGGTATTTAGCATCCCGTTAACAAAGTTAGATACAACCAGCCATCACTAAGCGAATCCTCTCATTTCCAGCTTTTAATTTTTTATTGAATTCGAATTGCAGTACTTCTGTAATAGGGTTGGGATTTCTGTGCCTCTGGCATTAACCTGATGGATGATTAGCCCAGTGACATTCCCTGTACACCACTCCTCCCTATGGCACTGAGCACAATGTGACAGGGAGTCATTGGAAAATAAGAGCCACCCTCAGCTGTGTGGACCATTTGACCCATTCAATACGATCATGGCTGATCTATGATTAATACTCTACTTTTGCACCCACTTCACATACCCCTCAGTTCCCTGAGAGATCAAAAATCTATCTGCCCTGCCTCAAATGCATTCAACGATGGGCAACCCTCTGGGGTAGAGAATTCCAAAGATCCACAACGCGTTGATGGAAGTCATTTCTCCCTATCTGAGTGCTAAAGTAGCAGGCTGGTTCCGTGGGCAGCACTGTTGCATCACAGCACCAGGGACCCAGGTTCACCTTCCACCCTCAGCTGTGTGGAGTTTATACATTCTCTCTGTGTGGGCTTCCTTGAGGTACACTGGCTTCTTCCAATGGAAGTAGCATGGTGGCTGAATGACCTGTTTCTATGCTGTAGGGATTCTATTATATGATTCCTTATCCTGAGACTGATCCTGAAGGCAGATTACTACCTAAATGGAGTCAAGTTGGGTAAAGGGGCAGTACTGAAAATATGTTGCTGGAAAGGCGCAGCAGGTCAGGCAGCATCCAAGGAGCAGGAGCTGCTCCTGCTCCTTGGATGCTGCCTGACCTGCTGCACCTTTCCAACAACACATTTTCAGCTCTGATCTCCAGCATCTGCAGTCCTCACTTTCTCCTAAAGGGGCAGTACAATGAGATCTAGGAGTTCTTATACATCAGTCAATGAAAGCAAGCATGCAGGTACAGCAGGTAGTGAAGAAGGCTAATAGCATGCTGGCCTTCATAACAAGAGGAATTGAGTATAGAAGCAAAAAGGTTCTTCTGCAGCTGTACAGGGCCCTAGGGAGACTGCACTTAGATATTGTGTGCAGTTTTGGTCTCCAAATTTGAGGAAAGACATTCTGGCTATTGAGGGAGTGCAGCGTAGGTTCACAAGGTCAATTTCTGGAATGGCGGGACTATCTTACGTTGAAAGATTGGAGCGACTGGGCTTGTATACCCTTGAGTTTAGAAGGCTGAGAGGGGATCTGATTGAGACATATACGATTATTAAAGGATTGGACACTCTGGAGGCAGGAAGATGTTCCCGCTGATGGGTGAGTCCCCAACCAGAGGACACAGTTTAAAGCTGTGTTTTCTACATATGTTAGCCTTTAGAGGAAAAGCAAAATTGAATCCAACGACGTTCAATATTTTTGGACCTGAGAGAAAATGAGGACTGCAGCTGCTGGATATCAGAATCGAAGACTGTGGTGCTGGAAAAGCACAGCCAGTCAGGTAGCATCTGAGGAGCAGAAGAGTCGATGTTTTGGGTATAAGCCCTTCATCAGGAGTGAGACTGGGAGGGCCAAGGGGGGATCTCTCAGCCCCACTGCATCATTCCTGATGAAGGGCTTATGCCCAAAACATCGACTCTCCTGCTCCTTGGATGCTGCTTGACTGGCTGTGCTTTTCCAGCACCACACTCTTTGACTCTAATATTCTTGGATCTGCTAAAATCCCTTTAGGAGCTTCTCAGTTCTGTGAGAGTAAGGAAATAGTGCTCGGTTTCTCTGAACTGAATGATGCGTGATCTCATTGAGACATGCAGAATTCTGGGGAGGGGGCTTGTGATAGGATGAAAAACACAGAAATCGACTGCAGGTAGGAGAATCTGAAATACAGGCGATCAGTCAATAGACAATAGACAATAGGTGCAGGAGCAGGCTATTCTGTCCTTCGAGCCAGCACTACCATTCATTATGATCATGGCTGATCATCCTCAATCAGTATCCTGTTCCTGCCTTATCCCCATAACCCTTGATTCCACTTTTCCTTTAGAGCTCTATCCAACTCTTTCTTGAAAGTATCCAGAGACTTGGCCTCCACAGCCTTCTGGGACAGAGCATTCCACACACTTACCATTCTCTGGGTGAAGAAGTTTCTCCTCAACTCTGTTCTAAATGGCATAAGGCCTTCATCAGGAATGATGCAGTGGGGCTGAGAGATCCCCCCTTGGCCCTCCCAGTCTCACTACTGATGAAGGGCTTATACCCAAAACATCGACTCTTCTGCTCCTCAGATGCTGCCTGACTGGTTGTGCTTTTCCAGCCCCACAGTTTATGACTCTGATATCCAGCATCTGCAGTCCTCACTTTCTTACAGGTCCAAAAATATTGAACGTCATTGGATTCAATTTTGTTTTTCCTCTAAAGACTAATATGCGTTCAAGGTTTGTGCGAAGATTTGTAGCTCGGGTGCTCGTTGTTGTGGTTCTGTTCGCCGAGCTGGAAGACTAATATGTGTAGAAAACGCAGCTTACTGTAAAAGCAGACTTAGTCATCTTTGCAATAAAAGCAAAATACTGCAGATCATAGAATCCATGCAATGTAGAAAGAGGCCATTCAGCCCATCAAGTCTGCACCAGCTCTGCAAAGTGGAAGCCCACATAGACAGCTACCTAAGGATGGGTTTGAACCTGTATCCCCAGCATTATGAAGCAACCATGTGAACCACTGAGCCACCTCGGAAGCTCTGTAGCTGCTGGAAATCTTGAATAAAGACAGAGAATGCTGGACATTCTCATCAGGTCTGGCAAAAACTGTGGAGAGAGAAACACAAACAGAGTTAACATTTCCAGTCTGGTGTTCCTCTTCTTCAGAACTGCACTTGAATCGTGAACTCTGTTTCTCTCTCCTCAGATGTTGCCAAACCTACTGAGTTTCTCTCGCATTTTCTCACATATTGTTGAGACATTTTTCCCCAGTGGAATGTGACTGTTGAAAGCTGCAGACGTATGTTCTCTGAGGCCTTTGCACATCCCCAGCAGCAAAGAAAACTTCAATTTTTGCACCTTATCTGGTGTAGTATCTAACAGTTCAGAATCCACTGTAATCCTGCCTTTTAAACCAACACAATTTATTCTGGATGCCTGAACAATATTTCAGTTAAGAAAATAATGTAACCTGCAGAATGTGGTTCCTTCCATTGGGAATTTAGCACAGTCAGAGTTTTAGTTTACTCTGATCTAATGCACAATGGTATTTAAATGTATCTGATTTCATATGAAATAGAAGTTTTTTTTTATTTGTTGGCAAAGATTATTGGACTCCTTTCTAGTAGAATTGATATCCTTTCACTGGAGAATATTCTTTCAGTACCAACTGGATTAAAGGATCATCAGATAAACCAAGGAAAACAAAATCTGACTGGAGAACTGATAATGGTGAAAATGTTAAACAAGTAAAATGGGATAAGATAAAAAGAACTTGGATAGACTGTTGATAAAATCAAAGCTTAAAACATTATTGTCGTTATTCACTCATGGGATGTGTGCAAAGCTGGCTGGACCATTACTAATTGCCATGTACGTGCCTTCTTGGTTGGTTGTAATGACATCGACAGTTCTTGGACTTAGTGATGGACCATAAAATGTGGGAGCTGAATTTGGCCATTCAGCCCATTGATTATGCTCCACCGTTCAATGGCATCATGGCTGACCTGGTAATCATCAACTCCACTTTCCACATAACCCTTGGTTCTCCTAAAACTATTCAAATCTTGGCTTTGAATATCTTTAATGAACAAGCCTCAATAGCCCTCTGCAGTAAAGAATTCCACAGATTGACTACTCTGAAAGATGAAATTCCTCCTTACCTCTCTCTTAAGTTTGATTCTAAGATGATATCACTTGGTTCTAGGCTGTACAAACAAGGGAAAACTTTTCCTCATCTACCCTGTCGAGAAGGAATGACGATATCATTCCAAGTTGGTTTGGTGTGGGGCTTGGAGGGAAACCTTCAGGGGTAGTGGTATTTCCTGTCATATATCTGTAGCCCTTGTCCTTCCAGGTGGTAGAGGTCATGTCTTTGGAGGAGGAAACTGGCAAGTTGGTGAACTGTATCTTGTAGCTGGTGCTTACTGCTGCCACTATGTGTAGGACAGGAAGGAAGTGAATGTTGAAGGTGGTGGGTAGGGTGCTGTTCTGTTGATTACTGCACTTTACTAAGCTACCCTGCTAACCCCGTGTAAGTATATTCATATAGTTTTAGATGAATATAGTTAAAGAAACAACAAGTCTGAGAGATAACTTTCTTACGCAAAGGGTTGTGCATTCATGAAATGAGCTGCCAGAAGAAATGGTGGATGTTGGTACAATTACAACATTTAAAAGACATCTGGATGGGTATATGAATAGGAAGGATTTAGAGGGATATGGGTCAAATACTGGCAAATGGGACTAGATCAGATTGGGATTTCAGGTTGGCTTGGATGAGTTAGACCAAAGGATCTGTTTCCATGCTTTATGACCCTCTGACTCTCCAAGTGTAAAACAGAAGACAGTTGGTTCCATTAGCTAGATTCAGGAAATCTCCAAGCTCATCTTTGTGGAAATTCACACAAAACACAGGACAATCCCTTCAGGGGTTCCAGCTTTGGGATGGAGACACCCTTGATGTCGATCAGGGAGAGGCCACAGGGAGCAGCTGAGAAATTAAAAGGCGTGACTCAGATCTCTGGGATTCCATCCCAGTTATTTTGTTAAATAATCCCACACATTAACTTGTGCCACTCGATTACCCCCTGTCCAATGCCCCATGCAATCAATGTACCTCAGCTTATTCCCAATGACCCTTCATACTCCCCATGACAATATAACGCCACCACACAGGTCCTGGCTCCTGGTCACCCTCCCCATATCAGGTTTTTCAACAACTTCAACTATCATTCTTTCTCCTGTACTAATTCACCCTGTAACCATCAGGGGCAGGCTTCTGAGGTCTCTGTAAATCTCATGAATCCCTATTTTAATACTTCATATCTTCAGTTGGCAAAGTCCAGAACTCTGTGACTCATTCCCTAAGTTGTTCTAGCTCAACCACTAACCCACTCCCACCGCCCCAACCTATCAGTGACCCATCACTGACCCCTCACTCCAACTCTGCCCCATCAATGACCCTCACTGACCTTCACTGACCCCTCACTGACCATCACTGACACCTCACTGCCCATCACTGCCACATCAATGACCCTCACTGATCTTCACTGACCCTCACTGACCTGTCACCTCTGCAGCCCATACTAAAGGTCCCAGCTGGAAAAATAGTGATTAGTTTCAGTTGCAGAAATCACCATAAGCAGCATTAATGTTCACAGCACCAGCATGGATCCCATATTTACATAAAAGTGCTCTGGCAGCTCATTTCATGCATGCACAACCCTCTGCATGAGGAAGTTTAACCATATAGACAGTTGATAAAACATTATTGTCGTTATTCATGGGATGTGTGCAAAGCTGGCTGGACCATTACTAATTGCCATGTACGTGCCTTCTTGATTGGTTGTAATGCCATCGACAGTTCTTGCTCTTTATATCTTCTAAGCAGCACATAAAGAATATCCAATCAAATTTACAGGAAAGCTATTTTTTCAGTGTCACTGTATCCGGGGAAAGTTGCCAAAGGATTAAAGTGCTTGACAAAGACTCCCTCACAGAAGAAAGGGTTAATAAACCATTGGAGATAAAGCCAGATTTAATTGGAGTGTCTGAAATGAGCAGGTCATTCTCGAAGGCTGTGGTACATTGGTTACAAATTGACTTTTATCTTTGTTGACAGCCATGCCATGAAAGGACATATCCCATCATTATGAATGACCTTCACCAGTAAAACACCATCATTTTACTAATTTTTCACTGGCACTCCTTAATACATTCTTGGAGGATTACAGCTCCTTAATGCAACACCAAAGATGGACAAACCGTCTGTTGGCATTTTCTATAGACATTACACCATCTTTTTCTCCTATCTACTTCCTTGCTATATTAAGCACGGGGAGGAATGTTGGCGGCTCACTCAGAATTTTGATCAAAACTGCTTTTCTTGTGCAGAATTTTTTTGCCACATTTCTTAGACTGGAAACATTACAACAACTGTCTTCCTTTGGTTATTTGTAGTTTTAATTGATCAAGGACTGAATTTGTCAGTGAAAGAAAAAGATATTCATTTTTCTTGTAGGCCCATGGGTATAATGAAAATCTTGTGGTAGAGTTGGTTGAATACCCGATTAAGACTGAAGCTCTGAGCTTGAGCCCCACATCAGGACTGGGTGGTTAATCCAGATATGTTTATAGCACATTAATTATCATGTGAAACCCAAATGGGATATCTACAATGAGAGTTGGAGGGTCCCCTTTTGTGTTATTGCCTTTTGGAGTGATTGCCCTTTAAGAGAAAACAAGTAAAAAAGATAAGTACCCAGACATCGCACAGGCACTCTGCACTGTAGAACTCAAGGCACAGCCTATGTCTGGAAATTATTCTGTATATATTCATTTAGCTGTCAGTAAACCTGCCAGAGATCTGCACATTAACCGAATCTGTGTGGTTACCTTGGAGTGAATGCTAAAGCAATTTACAAGAACAGTTCTAGAAGTGAGACATTCAGGGTGAGGGTAGATTGAGGAAGTTAATTCTGTTCTCCTTGGTGAGAAGAAGGTTGAGAGGGGATCTGTTTACAGTTGTCAAAGTCATAAGTGGGCTCGACACAATTGACAGGATGAAGCTGTTCCCACTCGTAAAAGAAAAAGCAATAAGAGGGATATAGATTTAAAGTAATGTGCAAGTGAAGCAAAGTGAGATAAAATGTTTTCACACTGCAAGTAGTTTGGGTCTGGAATGCCCTACCTGGAAATGTGGTGGAGGCAGGTTCCATTGAGAAATTCTAGAGAAGGTAGGATAGTTATTTGGATAGAAATAATGTGCGAGATATGGAGAAAAGACAGAAAATTGGCACAAGGGAAAAAAAGCAATGCAGGCATGATGGGCTGAATAGCCTCCGTCAGTGCCATAACAAATCTGTGCTTCTGTGATGTTCTACACTGTGTTACATTTAGGGTAACACAAGAATACTATCATACATGAAATATTTCAGATTTATTTACAGTTTTTAAATCGTATCTCTCCTTGTTGTCTATGTTTGATGCAGTTGTGGCTCTCATAACCCCATTTCAATGTCTTCTGAATTACACCAGTGACTACACTTCAGCAAATAGTTCACTGGCTGGACAGGTGGAGTCGAGACTGACTGCCCTTAATATCAAGGCTGCACTTGACCAAGTGTGGCTTCAAGGAGTCCTAGCAAAACTACAGTCATTGCAGTCAGGGGAAAACGCTCCACTGGCTGGAGTCATAACTGGAGCATAAGAAGATGGTTGTGGTTGTTGGACGTCAGTCATCACTGTGCAGGACATCTCTACAGGAGTTCCTCAGGGTAGTGTCCTTAGGCCCAACCATCTTCTGCTACTTCATCAATGACCTTGCCCCCACAGAAAGTCAGAAATAAGAGAATTGGCTGATGATTGCACAACATGCAGCACCATTTACAACTCCTCAGGTACTGAAGGAGCCAAATCCGGTCAGACCTATACAATAGCCAGATTTGGGTTGACAGATTATGAGCAACATTTTCACTCCACAGGTCTCAGGAAATTAGATTCTAATAACTGAGATTTCAACCATCACTTATGACTTTTAATGGCTGAACCTATCATTAAAACCCTTGGGGTTACCATTGACCAGTAACTGAACTTGATGGTCATTTAAATACTCTGGCTACAAGAGCAGGTCAGAGCAGGAATACTGCGCCAAGTAACTCACCTCCTGACTCCCCAAAACCTGTCCACCTACAAGGCACAAGTTCTGAGACTGATGAAATACTCTGCATTTGCCTGGATGAGTGCAGCTCCAACAAACTTTTGACACCATCAAAGCAGCCTACTTGATTGACACCACATTCACAAATAATCACCATCAATATTTCGTAGCAGCAGTGTGTACTGTCTACAAAATGCACCACAGAGACTCACCAGAGCTCCTTAGGCAATTCCTTCCAAATTCAAGATTGTTACCATCTCAAAGGACAAGGCCAGCAGAAATGTGGAAACACCACCCCCTGCTAGCTCCCCTCCAAGTAACTCACCATCCTGACTTAGAAACATATCGCTATTCCTTTACTGTCACTGTGTTAAAATCCTGGAACTCCCTCCTTCCCTAAGGGCATCATGGGTCTACTCTATGGTACATGGACTGCAGTGGTTTAAGAAGGCAGCTCACCACCACCTTCTCAAGGGCAACTAGGGATGGGCAATAAATGTTGGTGAAAAAACGATGATCATTTTACATAAATGAATTTTAAAAAGGCATTTAGTTTTGATAGGTGTTATATAAATGTATGACTTTTCTTTGGTTATCTGTCATGTTACTCATCTGACACAACTCACTGTTCCATTTTGTGACAGTAATCTTGTTTGCGATATGGAGAAGCAGTGTCCCAACAAGATGCACCCCCCTCCCACGCCCCTTCCCCCTCCCATGCCCCCCCCCCACCATCCCCACAATTCGTGTTGCTATTCGGCCTACTGGATACGTCTATATCCTGGTTCACTTTGTGATCTATAGGAGATACACAATGATTATGCAGGACAAGCTGAAAAAATCTATGCCTTTCCCAAAACCAGAAAGATTCTCCAAGCTAACACAGAAAATGTTTCTTACTTTAGCTGAAGTATAAGTTCATAATCCATGCTTAAATTAAACAGAACACCCATTAACAAACCATGTATCAGCAAATGTATGAATCACTTCTATTGCATTCAAAGCAGTCTTGTGTTTAATGTGGAGCAACTGCTCTATCACAGCAACATGTCCTTATCTTCACTTCAAGAAGTTACTGGGCCTTGTCTCTTGAATGTCTTCAGGTTTTACTTAGTTCATTTCGACATACAAAGAGCATGATTCCCATGTCTGGATTCTGAGACAGTGGGTGTGCACTGAAATTAGATTTGAACGGTGTCCAGAATGTTAAAGTGCATGAGATTTCTTTTTAATCCCCAATGCTTTTGACTGAAGGCAGTAGCTCCATCCATTACATAATCTGTCTAAGAGAGAGAAAGGCTATTTAGTGGCTGTTTGCTCATCAATCAGCACCATTTAAGGAAAGGGTTATTCATCATCGTTGACTGGCTGGTGGATTGTAAATGGGTGATCTTATCTCTGATAGCAAACTGGCTGAAGCCCTTCTTTTTCTTAAGAAATGATGGAACAAAGCAGCACGTGTCATCTCTGAGGGAAGAACAAATGAAGGTCACATTATTGAACAATTCTTTCTGGTTCAGAAAAGGACAATCCCTTGCACAGTAGGAAGGGTTTCATCAATGATCAGAAGTGATCAGTGTACTGTGAAAGGCAGCACAAGACTCAGGAAACTAAAATGCTGCTGTAACCTCAACAATTAGCACCTTAAAGGAATCACAGACTGCTGTAGTATATAAGGAGGCCATTCAGTCAAGACAGCTTCTGCTAGCTCTTTGAAATCATTATGAGTCAATCCTTTTCCCTTAATCTTTCTTTCCAGTACTTTGCAAATATCTTTCTGTGGGGCATATCTGATATTTATTGCTGACCTTTAGTGATTTGCCCCCTAAGCATTTTTTATATTTGTTCCCAGGATGACAGTGCTGCTGACTGGACCAGCATTTATCGCCCTGGAGTTGGTGGTGAGTCGCCTTCTTGAACCGTTACAGTCCATGAGATGTCGGGCACCCAAAGAACTTTTGGGAAGGTTTAAGTCAGACAACCACATTTTTGTCATTCCAGGAATCACATGTAGGCCAGACCAGGTCAGGGGAGGATATTTCCTTCCCTACCAAGTAATAATGAACCAGCAATCATTTTCTGAGGTTCAATGATAGTTTTGTGACCATATCTCATTCTTGATTAAGGCTTTTGCCCGAAACATCGATTCTCCTGTTCCTCGGATGCTGCCCTGACCTGCTGTGCTTTTCCAGCACCACACTCTCAACTCTGGATTTCAATCCAGACAAATATGATATGATGCATTTTGGAAGGTCTAATTCTAGAGTGAACTATACTGTAAATGGAAGAACCTTGGGAAAAGTTGATGAGCAGAGAGATCTGGGAGTGCAGGTCCATTGTACCCTGAAGGTGGCTGCACAGGTGGATAGAGTAGTCAAGAAGGCATATAGTATGCTTGTCTTCATCAGACGGGTTATTGAGTATAAGAGCTGGCAGGTCATGTTAAAATTGTACAAGGCTTTGGCTCAGCCGCATTTAGAATACTGTGTGCAGTTCTGGTCACCATATTACCAAAAGGATGCAGAGGCTTTAGAGACGGTGCAGAGAAGATTTACGAGGATGTTGCCTGTTTGGAAGGTGCTGGTTATGAACAGAAGTTGAGTAGGTTAGGATTGTTTTCATTAGAAAGAAGAAGATTGAGGGGGACATGATTGAGGTTTACAAAATCATGAAAGATGTAGTCAGGGTGCTGGAAACCAGAGTTTAGATCAGAGTGGTGCTGGAAAAGCACAACAGGTCAGGTAACATCCGAAGAGCAGGAAAATCGACATTTCGGGCAAAAGCCCTTCATCAGGAATAGAGGCAGGAAGCTTCCAGGGTGGAGAGACAAATGGGGGCTGGTGGAAGCTGGGGAGAAGGTAGCAAAGAGTAAAATAGGAGAATGGGGATGGGGATAGAGGTGATAGGGCAGAGAGGAAGGTGGGGTAAGGTAGCAAAGAGTACAATGGCTGTATGGGGGTGGGGATGGAGCTGATAGGTCAGAGAGGAGGGTGGGAGAAGGTAGCAAAGAGTACAATGGGTGAATGGGGGTGGGGATGGAGGTGATAGGTCAGAGGGGAGGGTGGAGCAGATAGGTGGGAAGGGAGATTGGCAGGTAGGACAGATCATGGGGACGTTGCTGAGATAAGCTTTTTCCCAGGGTGAGGGATTCAATAACGAGAGGTCACGCTTTCAAGGTGAGAGGTGAAACATTTAAGGGGGATACACGCAGAAAGTACTTTTCGCAGAGGATGGTAGGTACCTATTATGCATTGCCAGCAGAGGTAGTAGAGGCAGGCACGGTAGATTCATTTAAGGTGTGTCCGGACAGATGCATGAGTAGGTGGGGAGCAGAGGGATACAGATTTTTAGGAATTGGCAATAATTTAGACAGTGGATTTATGGGCGGCACGGTGGCACAGTGGTTAGCACTGCTGCCTCAGAGTGCCAGAGACCCGGGTTCATTTCTCGCCTCAGGCAACTGTCTGTGTGGAATTTGTACGTTCTCCCCGTGTCTACATGGGTTTCCTCCGGGTGCTCCGGTTTCCTCCCACAGTGCAGGTTAGGTGAATTGGCCATGCTAAATTGCCCATAGTGTTAGGTGAATGGGGTAAATGTAGGGGAATGGGTCTGGGTGGGTTGCTCTTCGGAGGGTCAGTGTGGACTTGTTGGGCCGAAGGGTCTGTTTCCACACTGTAAGTAATCTAATCTAAAAAATTTGGAATGGCTGAGGCTGGAAGGGCCGAAGGGCCTGTTCCTGGGATGTAAATGGTCTTTGTTCTGATGTCCAGCATCTGCAGTCCTTAAATTCTTCATCATTATTGTAAATTCAGACCAAAAATTCCTGAATTTGTTTTGTATTGTTAACTAATTTCACCACCTGCTAAGGTAGGATTGAACCCCACATCTCCTCAAAATTGACCTGTGATTTTCCAAACCAGCAATATGACATGCTGGTGAGAAAGGAAATAAGCAACTCAAAATACAGCCCCTCCCAGTTCCGTGCCTCTCTATCTGCCATGAAAATACTGTGCTATTACATTGAGTGGTTCTGGGACCTCCAAAGTGCAGAAACATCTAGTAAGTGAGCCCGGGATGTGCCATGATGGTACAGAGAGGCTGATGTGTGTTAGATCCTACGATGTTGGTGCAAGGAGTCCAATGTGGAGGTCTGCAGGAGGATGCAATGAGCCAAGATTGGCAGATGCTTGCTCCAAATTTCAGATCAGAAACTATCAGCATCTGGTTTCCAGCCAGCGAGCAGTAGGTTAGATGAGAGCATTTTATGAAGTGAGATTGCATAATGACATGAGGGGTCAGTTAGCTGGACAGTGGGCTTGCAATGGGAGAAGGTGAGGACTGCAGATGCTGGAGAGTCAGAGTTGAAAAGTGTGGCACTGGAAAAGTACAGAAGGTCAGGCAGCATCTGAGGCGCAGGAGAAGCGAGGTTTCGAGCATAAATTCTTCATCGTACTCCTGATGGAGGACTTATGCCTGAAACATTGACCCTTCTGCTCCTCAGATGTTGCCTGACTTGCTATCCTTTCCCAGCGCCACTCTTTTCGAAAGTGGGTTGCAATATAGAGTGATATCAACAGCCCACACTGGCTGAGGTTACTATGAAGGACTCTCTTTCTCCACCTCTTCCCTCACCTGAGTCACGGTGACCTTCAGGTTAAACCATCATTTGTCTTTGTCTAATGAGAGAGTAGGACAATGGTGACTTTATAACTAACAACGTGCAATAATTCCCTTTAATGGGCCTCTTATTACTCCTGGATGAGAATCTTGTCCCAACATCCAGAGTTGTTTTGGAAAACCTGATTCCTTGCAACTGGATCTTTGCGCAACTCATCTCAAACTTCACATCATTCAGGGTCTAGTGAAGGTACTGTTCCACCTTAATTTTTCCCAACTCCATTCTTCACTTATTCACAGCACGTTAGAAACAAGTAACTCATCTATTCATTCAGTCATTTGCTTCTGCTTTTGTATTTCTTTCTGGATTTTTTTCCCAAAGCCAGTAGACTAACTGCTCTGAAAGCCATTTCTGCCTGGAGTGAAATACGTGAGTTTGATATCAGGATGAAAATGTCAATCTGCCTCTACTTTGTGATCTCTGAGGTGCTCACACCTCTTTAGTCCCTGGGGTGTGTTGATGGAAGGCAGGGACTTGTGACTGTTTCCCAATGTGGTACTCCAGCAATGGGAAATAAAAAGGCTAGCATTTTTAGACTCCTCTTCATAAACTGTCTCACCACCCACAAAGTTACTTGATGCTTAACTAACTTTCTGAAATTAACTCTAATGGAAATAACTGAGCACCCAGTCTCAGGGAAAAGGAATTGTGACAAGTTGCAAACATGTGAGGGAAGCTAGCCAATTAGATTTTTAAAAAACTGGCTTGAAGGTAGAAGACAGAGGGGTGGTGGTGGAGAATTGTTGTTCAGACTGGAGTCCTGTGACCAATGCCACAAGGATCAGTGCTGGGTCCACTGCTTTTTGTCATTTACGTAAATGATTTGGATGTGAAGCTAGGAGGAATGGTTAGCAAGTTTGCAGATGACACCAGAATTGGTGGTGTAGTGGACAGCGAAGAAGGCCATCTCATAGCATAATGAGATATTGGTCAGGCGGGTCAATGGGCTGAGGAGTGGCAGATGGAGTTTAATTTAGATAATTGTGAGGTTTTGCATCTTGGTAAGGCAAGTCAGGGCAGGACCTATACAGTTAATGGTAGGACACTGGGGTGAATAAAGAGATCTAGGGATGCAGGTGCATACATCTTTAAAAGCAGCATCACATGCAGACAGGATAGGGAAGAAGGCATTTGATGTGCTTTCCTTTGTTGATCGGTGCATTGAATGTAGGATTTGGGAGATAATGTTGCAGCTGTACAGGACATTGATGGGACCACTTTTAAAATATTGCATTCAATCCTGGAGTCCCTGCTATAGGAAGGATGTTGTTAAACTTGAAAGGGTTCAGGAAAAGATTTACAAGGATGTTGCCAGGGTTGGAGGGTTTGAGCGACAGGGAAAGATTGAATAGACTGGAGTTATTTTCCCTGGACTGTCAGAGGCTGACGGTTGACTTTATAGAGGTTTATAAAATCATGAGGGGTATAGATAGGGTAAATAGACAAGGTCTTTTTTCCAGGGTAGGTGAGTCCAAAATTAGATGACATAGGTTTAAATTGAGAGGGGAACCATATAAAAGGGACCTAAGGGGCAATGTTTTCACCCAGAGTGTGGTGCGTGTCTGGAATGAGCTGCCAGTGGAAGTGGTGGAGGCCGGTACAAATACAACATTTAAAAGGCATCTGAATAGTTAATGAATAGGAAGGGTTTGGAGAGATATGGGCCAAATGCTGTCAAGTGGGACTAAATTAGGTTAGGATATCTGCTCAGCATGGATGAGTTGGACCAAAGGGTCTGTTTCCATGATGTATTTGTCTATGACTCTATGACTCTATAACAATCAATCTTAATTTTCAAATTAAGCAGGTATTCTGATTCACCACAATGTTATCACAGGTATGTAGCAAAGATTGACAGTTTCCATTACCCCTTTTCTTTGGGAGAAAAGTGTTTCTTTGTATTGTTGACTTATCAAATGTTGACGCCGGTCAGGGTCATGGGATCACAAATGTTGGTCTCTCCTCTTGGGATTGATTTGCGGGTCAGGGAGCCTGCACCCAGACTCTGTCTCTTCTCACCTCAGTGTAAAAGACTGCACTTTGAATATTGGGCACTCAATGTTGCAACAGACTGGCAACTAGAATGATGTGATAAAGCATATATTCTGAGTTCACCAGCTTCTGACTCCAAAGCTAATGTGCTGCCAATTGAATCATAGAAACATGGGAGCAGGAGGAGTCTATTCTCTCCTTCAAGACTGCTCCAACATTCAGTGTGATCATGGCGATCATCCAACTCAGAACTCTGTTTCCCACTTGCACCCCTTTAGTCCTAAGAATTCCTTCTTGAAACTATGCAATGTTCAGCATGAACCACTTCCTGATGCAGAGAATTCCACAGACTCCCATTCTCTGGGTGAAGAAATCTCTCCTAATCTCAATCCTAAATGACCTGCCCCTTAGACTTTGATCCCTGGTTCTAGGCTCTCCAGTCCTCAAGATCACCCATCCGGCCCCTACCCTGTCTCGTCCTATTAGAATTTTCTGGGCTTCCATGAGATCACTCCTTATTCTTCTGACCTCCAGTGAATATAGACCTAACCAAGCCAGTCTGTCTTCATATATCAGTCCTACCATTTGAGGAATTAGCTTGGTGAACTTTCATTGCACTCCCTCCAAAGCTAGTAATCCTTAATCTGATCCTTAATCAGGGAGAGGGAGTGGGCTGGTGGTACTATTGCTGGACTACACACCCAGAGAGACAGGTTATGTTCCAGGAACCTGCATTAAAGTCCTGCCGATGAAATTTGAATCTAATAAAAATCTGGAATTACAAGAGTCAGAATTAAAAACCCATTGCTCTTTAGGGAAGGAAATTGCCATCCTTATCTGACCTGCACATGACTCCAGATCCGCAGCAATGTGGCTGACTCTTAACTGCCCACTGGGTAATTAGAGATGGGCAATATGCGCTTACATCCTGTGAATGATGACGAGACCAGTACTGCATGCTGAGGGTGGTGTGATCAAGTCGGAAACGTACTTTGTAACCTGATACGTTGTGTGTTTTCCGGCTCCAGAAGACTCTTTTATTTCTGCCTTGTTGGCCAATGATCCTCTCCATCAGAGCCAATTGTCGTCTTCACCTTCCAACTGCCACAATTCCCCCGCAAGTTAATCACATATTGTGATGAGATCATTAAGATTTAATGTTGCCAGAGATTTGTGTTTTTTTCCCCCTAAGTAACCTTATCTCACTATCCTGTCTGAAGTGGATGGACTGATGTGTTTTATCTTGAGAACAGAGAAGGCTAGCTGCTTAAAATCTGGAAGGGTTCAGGAAATAAAGTGAAATTGTTTCCAGTGGGATGAGGGTGGATAACCAGAGGACGCTATTTTAAGGGGATTGTTAAAAGAGGCAGAGGTGACATGAGAGAGAATCTGTTTTAAGCAATGGGTGAGTTGGAATGCTCAGCCTAATGGGTACAGAGCCAACTATTCCTCTCAAAAGACATTGACTAAATATTTGAAGGGGAAAACTAAATGAGTGAAGGGGAAGAATTGGGATGAATAGGGTGGCCATTGAAGGAAGAGGAGAGTGGGTCGTGGTCACCTGTTAATGAAGAATCTATGATTCTCAGAAATAGTTGCACCTGATTTTTTTAAATCACTCCCCAACCTCCCCAAACTTCACCACAAGCCCTAATTGTTACCTTTTAAGCACCATGGGCGGCACGGTGGCACAGTGGTTAGCACCGCTGCCTCACAGCGCCTGAGACCCGGGTTCAATTCCCAACTCAGTCAACTGACTGTGTGGAGTTCGCACGTTCTCCCCGTGTCTGCGTGGGTTTCCTCCGGGTGCTCCGGTTTCCTCCCACAGTCCAAAGATGTGTGGGTCAGGTGAATTGGCCATGCTGAATTGCCCCGTAGTGTTAGGTAAGGGGTATGGGTGGGTTGCGCTTCGGCGGGTCGGTGTGGACTTGTTGGGCCAAAGGGCCTGTTTCCACACTGTAAGTAATCTAATCTAGTCTCCCTGTTCAGTGCTGTTATTACACACCACCTGAAACAGGTGGTACTTGAACGCAGGCCTCCTGGTCCAGAGGTAAAGACACTATGACAGTGCTCCATGCCTTTATATTGCTGTCTGCACTGCCTCCTAATCCATCCCTTCAGCTTCAATTGTCTGATTACCACAGAAGCTTGATTTTGGATAAGTATGACCTCTAGTATTTGTTTTGTGTAACTCAGGGTCAGGTGTCAAATGACAAAAGTCAGAATTGAATTTCTTGCCTGCTGCACTGTCCCCTGTATTGGCAGGAAACCCAACAGCAATGCTTTCATGGTCATGGTCAGGACTCCCAGACAGCAGGCAGGAAACTGTTCAATTAGCATCAGCTTCCTTGCCTTTCTCTTAATTCACTCATTGTCCATGGACATCACTGGCTGGGCCAGCATTTATTGTCCATCTCTAATTGTTCATGAAAAGATGGTGGTGAGCTGCCTTCTTAAACTGCTGCAGTCCACATGCTGGAGGTAGACTCACAAATTCCTTAGGGAGGGAATTCCAAGATTTTGACCCAGCAACACTGAAGGGACAGCAATATATTTACAAGTCAGGATGATGAGTTGCTTGGAAGGAGTGGTGTTCCCATGTATCTGCTTCCTTCCAGATGGAAGTGGTTGTGGGTTTGGAAAATGCTGTCTAAGGATCTTGTAGATGGACTGAATATCAGTGGTGGAGGGAGTGGATATTTGTGGATGTGGTGCCAAACAAGGGGGGCTACTTTGATGGTATCAAGATTTTTTAGTGTTGTTGGAGCTGCCCCCATCCAGGCAAGTGGGGAGTATTCCATCACACTCCTGACTTGTGCCTTGTAGATGCTGGACTTTAAAGACAAATAGGTTGTCTCCAGGAGCTACCAGCCAACTGGATAAGCTCTTCAGTCCCACTAGCTCACTAGCAGTGACAACTTCTGGTACTGTCGTAGGCTAGGCATGGCATTCCATAGATGTCATATCAGAATGAAGACAAGTCATGCCAGACACTACTCATTTCTGAAGGTAGGTTTCAGAGAAGGGAGTTTGCTTAAGGAAAGTGCAGCAAGGAGTCTTTCAGTCAGGGCAACCCTTTCTGTCAGGAAGACCCTCCATGGTCCACAGGAGTTCCAACCTATTCCCCATTACATTCACAAGGAGGCTACTACTTTCCCATCTCTGGTATCAGATGAGCAGCCCTTTGCTGCAATGGATGGATGAGCCTGAAACTGGTGACTGAAACCGGGCACAAATAGAAATGAAAGATCATGCTGAATAATTTTTTTGTGATGGTTTCCAACTGGACTATATTGCAGCAGTTCCTAAGTTACCTCAGGATATGCTGATAGAAACATAGAAAATAGGAGAAGGAGAAGGCCATTCGGCCCTTTGAGCCTCCTCTACCACTCAATGTGATCATGGCTGATCATCCAACTCAAACTTCCATTCCCACTTTCTCCCCATACCCTTTCATCCCTTTACTCCTAAGAACCATAACTAACTCCTTCTGGAAAATATTCAATGTTTTGACCTCAATTGTGTCCTGTGGCATGAATTCCATAGGCACCCACTCTCTGAGGAAAATTATGCCTCTCATCTCAGTCTCCCTTGTATCCTCGACTGCAACCCTTGGCTCTAGACTCTCTGAGATCAGGAACATCCATGATGGACATTGTTACTTGACAGGAATACCTGAATTATGGAACAACTCAGATAAACAGTCAATCACAATTGGATCATCCATGAGCAACACTTCCAAACGTCCAAAGATTGGACAGATTAGACAGCAAGATATGTTCCCATTGATGGAAGGATTGAGGACAATCAGTTGAAACCAAAGATCCTGGGATCGGTTAGTTCTGTTGGCTGGATGGTTGGTGTGCAGTGCAGCTAAAATGAAGGTCCCACCTTCTCAACCTCTCCCCTCACCTGAAAGTGTGGTGACCCGCAGGTTAAACCATCTCCAATTGTCCCTCTCCAATGAGAGAGCAACATATAGTGACTATTTTGTATTAGCTAAAGAACCAAAGGCCATATGTGGAAAATCATTTTTACACAATGTATGTTTGGAATCTGGAATTTGTAGCCTGAGAGTGTGATACAGGCAGGTTTAAATCTTACCTTTCAAAGGAATATTTGATCAATACCGGAACAGGACCAATTTGTAGGACTAACTGGAAAAGACAGAGAAGTGGGTCATGATAAATTGCTCATGTGGAGAGCTGACAGAATGATGGGCTGAACGGCCTTCTCTGTGCTATAACTATTCCATGATTCAACACTAAAATCTGTTATAAGAAATCTCCACTATACTGCAACAGCCTGCAATTATATAACAAGTCTTTAACTGTAGCATGACATTTCGTGATTTGCAAACCCACTGCTGTCGGATTAATGAAATGTAAACAGTTGGAAGAACAACGTGTCATGGCACATCACAGCTCCAATACATTTCGGCAGAAAACTGATTGTGTTTGGACGTGAGGTACACTTGAATTCCTGAGCTTACTGCTGTCCTGGTCTGTAGGCATGGACAAATAGTCGCTAGCGTTACAATGGTGAGGGAAATTAAAGGGTCAGTCTCCAGAGATTTCTCTCAGTTCTCTCTTCAAAACCAGATAGAGACAGAGCTGGAGGAAACGTGCAATGGTGTACCGTGAGTCATAAGAAGTACAGACAGTTTATTCTACAAATCATTGAAAGCAAATAACAAAAATCTGACTAAAGAAATTCAAAACAACATTATAGTGCAGGTACAGACCATCTTCAACTTTACACAATAAAGGTAGCAAATCTTTGAAGGTAAAAGGACAAGAACATGTTGGAAGGCTGTTAAAACATTTTTCAAAAAATGTGCTTCCAGCGCACTGCTTCTGTCACTCGGTGTGGTAATAATAAATGTTTTTTTTAAATGCTTCCGCTTTGCTAATTAACACCAGTTTTTGTAACTTTTTTCTCTGATATCAAATAAGAAGACTGTAGTCTCAGTGTTTCCAAAGTATGAAATTCAGGAGGGATAACTTCTGGCAAAATAGCTCACCAAAGACAGGGATTGAGATGCGTGATCTACTACACCAAGAATACTGTGTACTGTTTGGGCCCAGTATCGATGGAAGGATATTCTGACATCGGAGGCAGTTCAGAGAACATTAATTTGGCTGTTTCTGAGTATTGAGGGATGTCTTACAAGGAGAGGTTGAGTAGATTGAGCTTGTTTTTTTTCTAGATTAGATTAGACTCTCTACAGCGTGGAAACAGGCCCTTCTTCCCAACAACACCACACCGCCCCTCTGAAGAGTAACCCACCCAGACCCATTACCCTCTCACTAATGCAGCTAACATTATGGGCAATTTAGCATGGCCAACTCCCCTGACCTGCACATCTTTGGACTGTGGAAGGAAACCAGAACACTAGAATTCAAAAGATTGTGAGGCGACCTTATTGAAACATTTGAGATTTTTGACAGGGTAGATGTAGAATGGTTTTTCCCCTGGTGACCAGAGGGTGTAATCTAAGAGGTGGAGGGGGGGGGGCGCGTGGGTACACATTTTAGACAGAGATGAGGAGGAATTTCTTCTCTCAGATAGTAGGGAATTCTTCATGGCAGAGGCTTGTCAAGGCTGGGTCATTAAGTATATTCAAAGCTGAGATACTCAGATTTGTTTCATAAGGGAGTCAGGATGAAGGGGATAGAGTCATAGAGTCATAGAGATGTACAGCATGGAAACAGACCCTTCGGTCCAACCCGTCCGTGCCGATCAGATATCCCAACCCAATCTCGTCTCACCTGTCAGCACCCGGCCCATATTCCCTCCAAACCCTTCCTATTCATATACCCAAACAAATGCATCTTAAATGTTGCAATCGTACCAGCCTCCACCGCATCCTCTGGTAGCTCATTCCATACACGTACCACCTTCTGCATAAAAAAGTTGCCCCTCAGTCACCTGCCCTGCGTTATTTCCCAAGAGTAGGTCAAGTTTTGCACCTTCTCTAGTAGGTACATCCACATACTGAATCAGAAAATTGTCTTGTGCACACTTAAGAAATTCCTCTCCAACTAAACCTTTAACAGGATAAGGCAGGAACATGGAGTTGAGGATGATCAGATCAGCCATGAGCACATTGAATGGGAGCATGGACTTAATGGGCTGAATGGTCTACTTTTGCTCCTACTTCTTATCATTCTATCGTGATTTGTAGTAGAGAATACACCACTGTAGAGTATCCACAGAAAAGACTGTGATCTTAGATAGCGGGAAATTTATTTTAGGTTGGCAATAGGCACAACCACATTGGGGCAGGCATTATGTCCAGGAGCTTATGGAGCTGGTACAGTTACACCTGCTCCCTCTGAAAGTGAGAGCTGAACTCCCTGCTTGCATTCACAGATTGTGAGTGGTTTCAAAATCAGTAAAGCGTGTAACATGATCATTAACCCTTTCAAAACCATTACCATGTGTGACACAAAACAGTGCTACTTTGATAAGCAAGCAAGTTAAAATTTGGATATCAGTTACAATGATAGAATGAAGAGTAACATGTCATTCTTACTTTCCTCTTTGGTTTTTAATTTTGATTTGAAAAGACAATGTTTCCTCTCTGGACAGTGACACGGTGGATGGTGATCAATTTGACTGAAAAGAAGAAACATGAGAAAAACAATGGAAAAAGGGAAGTTTGTTTCTGTACAAAGGGAGGAAATGCATCCACAGAAAAGGCCAATCATGTCATCAACATGTGAGTATATCTAAGAACCAAAAACAGAAATCGCTGGAAAAGCTCAGCAAGTCTGGTTTAGTCTGTGAATAGAAATCAGAGTTAATGTTTTGGTTCCAGTGACCTTTCCTCAGACAATGTGGGGTCACGCGACCTCAAACATTAACTCCGATTTCTCTCCACAGATGATGCCAGTCCGGCTGATGTTTTTCAGCAAGTTCTGTTTTTGTTTCTGATTTACAGCACCTGCAGCTCTTTCGGTTTTTATTTAAAGCTAGAAACATTAGTTTTAACCTGAGACTGAATTAATTCTTAACAGCTCCGAAACAAAACAATGGACAAGGTAAAAATCTTCTCTTTCTCGGAGCAGTGAATGTAGCACAGTAAAATTCCTTAGACCAGTCAAAGAATTGAATGACTGAACTTATTGTACTCTAGCTCAGGGTTCTGTGCAGAAAGTAAACTGTTTCCTTAGTTAAGATGGCATATGTCTACCCACTGATATCACATTACAGATGAAATTTAACACAGTGAGGTGTGAAGTGATACATTTTGTTCACCAGAATGTGGTACAGGAATAGAAAATAAATGGTACGATTTTAAAAAGGGTGTGTTAGCAAGGAGATCTGACTGAAACATACACAAATCTTTAATGGTAGAAGGACAAGAACATATTTGAAGACTATTAAAACATTTTTCTAGAATATGTGCTTCCAACATGCTGTTTGTGTGGTTATTGGTACAGCATGGACTCAATCCTCACATCTCTCTCCAGTTGCTTTAATGCATTCAAAAATCACCCCCATTCCTCTTTACAGTGTTAAACATGGGCAACATGGTGGCATAGTGGTTAGCAGTGTTACCTCACAGCTCCAGGCACCAGAGTTCACTTCCACCCTCAGGCAACTGTGTGGAGTTTGCATATTCTGCCTGTTTCAGTGTGGGTTTCTGTTGGATGGGGGTGGTTGGTCTGGGTGGGATGCTCGTTGGAGGGTTGGTATGGTCTGAATGGCCTGCTTCCACACTGTGGAGATTTTATGATATGGCCTTTCTGGATGAGACCTACCCCACACCCTCTAACCCTATATTTACATTTCTAACCCATGTAGCCTGACTAATCCATCTGGGTAGAGCTCAGAAACAGGAAGGGGGCAAATAGTGGTACTACAGGCTTCCTGGCAGCCAGTAGGTGATGTATGGACAGATTATGGAAGAATGTGGAAGCAACGAGGTTGCTGTTGTGGGAGACTTCAGATTCCCTGTAGTGATTGGGACTCACTTACTATCAGGGGCTTGGATGGGTCAGAGTTTGGTCAGCTTATTTAAATAGTCGAAAGCAAGGAGGCATCTTGGTTTTGGGAAATGAGCACGGCCAAGTGATCAACGTTTTAGTGGAGGAGCATTTTGAGAACAGTGACCATAATTCTGTACGTTTTAACTTCCTTATGGATAAGGATAAGTATCATCCTCAGTTGAAGGTAATAAACTGGGGAAAGGTTAACTACACAATATTAGGCAGAGACTGGAGAATGTAGATTGGCGCAGCTATTTGGGGATAAATCCACATCTGTCATGTGGGGATCTTTTAAAGGTTGAGTTGATTAGAATTCAGGACCAGCATGTGAATGAAGGATACGATTTGGAAACTTTGAATGACAAGAGAATCTGTGAACTTAGAAAGAAAAAGGAGATCCATATAAGGTTTAAGAAACTGAAAACCGAGAGAGAGAGAGCTAAGGTGGCTAAAAGGAGCTGGAAAATTACATTGTCAAACAGGATTAAAGAAAATCCCAAGGCTTTTTATACACACATATACAAGGTGCAAGAGGGTAGCTAGGAAAAGGATAGGTCCACTCAAGGACAATGGAGAGAATGCATGTTTGGAGCCAAAGGATGCAGGAGAGGTCTTTAACTAATACTTTGTATCAGTATTCACAAAGGGGTAGGGCATGGTGGATGGTGAGTCTTGGGAAGGGTATATGTTGATATTCTAGGGCATATGGATATACAAAGGGAAGAAGTGTTGGGTATTTTGAAAAGCATTCAGGTAAATAGGTGCCATCTGGAGACCTAACACAAAATGCTGAGGAAAGAGATTACTGGGGACTTTTATGATTTTTTTGTGTCCTCTTTGGTCATAGGGGAGGTCCCAGAGGACTGCAGAATAGCCAATGTTATTATGTTTAAGAAGGGAAATGGGGATAATCTGGAAAATACAGCCAGTGAGCCTTATGTCAGTGGTGGGAAAATTATTGGAGAAGATACTTAGGAAAGGATTTACTCACATTTGGAAAAATATGGACATATTAGCAATTGGCAGCATGGCTTTGTGTGGGGGAGGTTGTTTCTCACTAGCCTGTTTGAATTTTTTTGAGGAAGTGACAAAGATGATTGACCCGGACAAGTTGTAGACAATTTTCTATATAGACTTTAGCAAGGCGTTTGGCAAGGTCTCTCAAGGCAGGCTGGTACATAAAGTGAAGTCGCATGGAATCAGCAGTGAGCTGGTTACAGAACTTGGACAAAGAAGACAGTGGTGGAAGGGTGCTTTTCTGATTGGAGATCTGTATTCAGTGGTGTTCTGCGAGGGTCAGTGCTGAGAACCCTGTTGGTTGTTAGATATAGATAAATAATTTAAAGGAGAATGTAGCTATTCTGAACAGCAAGTTTGTGAGTGACAAAAAGATTGGGGAGCTGTGCATAATGAGGAGGATTGGAGGAAGATACAATAGAACATAAATTGGCTGGAGAAATAGAGATGGAATTTAATTCTGAAAAATGTGAAGTGACATATTTTGGAAGGTCTCATGAAGGAGGGAAGTATACAATAAATGGCAGAACCATTTGTAGCATTAACATGTAGAAGGATCTAGGTATACAGGTCCACGGCTCCCTGAAAGTGGCAACACAAATGAATAATGTGGTCAAGTAGGCATCAGACATGCATCCTTGATCAGTTGGGGCATAGAGTATAAATATTTGTGAGTCATATTCCAGCTGCGGAATATTGCTTCCAGTTCTAGTTGTTGAATGACCAGAGGAATGCAGAGACTTCAGAGAGGGTACAGGAAGAGTTTATCAGGATTTTGTCTGGCTTGATGCGTAACAGACATAACGAGAGATTAGAAAATCTTTGTTTTCACTTGAACATTGGAGGGTGAGGGACGATAGAGAGAACAGATAGTTGGAGCCTTTTTCCCAGGGTTAGGAATGTCAATGAGTAAGGGACATCAGTTTAAGGTAATAGGGGTAAGTTTAAAGAAAATGTAGGCCACAGTTTTTCTTTACCCAGAGGGTAGTAAGTGCCAGAGGAGGAGGTAGAGACAAAAAAAAATGCAGATGCTGGAATCCAAAATAGACAGGCAGGAGGCGAGAAAACACACAGCAAGACAGGCAGCATCTGGAGGTGGAGAAATCGACGTTTCGAGTGTAACCCTTCTTCAGGATTACACCCGAAACATCGACTTCTGCACCTCCCTAATGTTGCAGAGCAGGAGGGAGAAATAGATGCAGTAGTAATATTTGACAGATATCTTAACACATACATGGATAGGCAGGGAATAAGTGGATCACCTAGAGGTTAAAGATTTTTTGTTTAGAAAAGGCATCATGTATCAGGGTAGTCTTCGAAGGGCCAAAGGGCCTTTTCCTGTGCTGTATTGTTCTTTGTTCCTTAAATTCAGTGACTACTGTTCAAAATTTGCTTCAGCGGCTATAAAACACTTTGAAACATCTGAACTGTGTTATAGAAACACAACAGCTTTTTTTTAGAAATTTCTCAACCACAAAAATTGTAATTTCCATTAAATGTTGTTAGTTTAAAATTCTATATATATTTGGTGGCTTAATCCCATTTTGTTGGAAATCTGTGCATGCACTTCTACTGGAGGATTTCATTATGGACTTTGTGGAGAGTTTGGCAGTGTAATTAATAGATGTCTGTTTGAAATCACAAGAATAAACAACATTTTCCTGCTGCAGCTTAGGCTAGCAAATGTTTGAGAGTACATTCACTGAATTCTGTTCTTTCACTTACTGCAAGAATATCAGTAAAATTGAAAGGAAATAGAGGTTCATTGAATCCACAAGTTGTTTGTCAGTTTATATTGTTCACTGGACAAAAAAGGCATCTACTGAGAAAGGCTTTTTGTGTGTTCTGCCTGTTAAAGTGTTTAAAATGGATGGGGATTGACAGTCTTTGTCATAGTTTGCAGAATGAACAGGCAGCTTTCAATCTGCAGCTCCGCTCAGTTTGATTTGAGCTCCTGAAAAGCTTGATGAATCAGAACATCATTAGAGCTGAGATGATTGCTTCCACCAACACCTCAAGGTTTTCAATCCCAACACCGAATCTCAGCCAGGCTGGCTGACCCTGTTCATTTCCTTTGAGCACGTATAGATTTATGGCTTTGTTCGACGGTTCATGTTGTGTGGCACTTTATGAGAAATGGTCTGATTCTATCCTTTTGCAAAGTTCAGCAGACATTTGCTAAGTTTGTACCTGGTCATATTGTCTGCTATTTTTGATGCCAGACTGGATTAGCAGTGGCCTAAATGTTCAGCGACTTCAATGTTGGAAATGTGGTTCCTATTTCAGCCCAGTGAGGTCCTGGGTAAAAGTCTATAATACACACCCCTCTATTTGAAGCTGGATCTAATTTTCCTTTCAGAGAATTTATAAACTCTACTTTAGGAGAGATTTCTGACCACATCCAAGTCATGTTTTTTTTTCCCCCTAAACCCTTAAAATCATGTTAAACCTCTCAAAGCATGTCATTAACTCATTAAAGTAATTGATTATTACTGAATGATGCATAATCCCTAAGCATCATGAAGATGGCCTTCTCAATTCTACTGAAGTAGAGTCCTAACTTAAGCCTGCCTTAATTTCTGTATTTCCTCAGACCTGCCTGATTTCCTCATGAGTCTGATAAACACCCTGGTAAATACATGTTGTTGAATCTAGGTTGTCATTTTTTTTCATTGCTTTCCATTTTTGTAATAAGTCTACAAAATTTCCTACAATGCTCCAAAGTGTAGCAGAACTGAGGATTTATATAAGTTCAACATAACCTCTTTACTTCAGTATTCTCTTGCTACAGTGATTGCCTTTTTAATGTTTTTTTTTTATGATTGCACATGACCACTGAGAGAGTTCAAAACAATATTATCTTCCTGCAATCTTAATGTGGATTGGTGTGTGTGTCAGAGTGAACTAAAGAGATGAAGAATAAAAATAACACAACAGCGTACAAAAAAAATAATTGCTTTCCAAGACATAGTGCAGAGTCCCATTGGAAAATCTGCAAGAGAGAAAGATTAGGGCAAAGATGAATCTTTGAACTTGAACTTAATTTTGTTTTGATTCTGGATACCAGAAAAAAAGGAGAGAAGGAACATATCATCTGGAACCTTCTTGCAATTTTGAACGTCCCAACAATCAGATTCACTGGCATTGTGGCCAAATGATTAGCTATTCAGTGTTGGGGTCAGGCCAGTCATGCAAGAAATTGATAATCCTGTTGTTACCTCACAAAGTGCCATGTTTAAAGGTCACACTGAAAGATATTTGTTTCCAAAGCCTCCCTCAGGCTATGTGACTGGACGCCTTGTCCATCCCCCCCAGCATCACCCTTTACCTGCCTTCTGTTATCTTTGACTCTCAAGGCCTCAACGTTGGCCTTCCCTCAACTTTCCTGGGACTCCTCCACAATCATGTTTCGCCTCCTGTTTGGGAGACACTGACCTTTTGCTGCGCAGTTCAGCTTCCTTCTTTCGGTGCTCACAGATTTGCCACACACAGACCTCCCTCCCTCAGTCAGCCACATTGCTACCATTGAATCCCATTGACATATCAATACCTCCTCTGCCCTGGGCCAACAAGACTCCTCATGAATAAAATGTTGCTCCTACTCAGTCCAAATCTACCAGCAAGACTAGTCCATCAGTCTTGGCTCTGAATGAGCATGTTTCTCATTCACCACAATGTTAATTGCAAGGGTACTGATTATTGTGATGAAATTGGGTTTTAATGATTATGTATGGTATGGTAATATATTCTGCTGCTGGACACTCAGGGGCTTGACCCACCTTCTATCTGCTACAATCTTCATTTATTTTTTAATTTTAATGTTTTTCCTTTGTGGAGTACAGAAACATACCACTGACTTTGTTAAGAAACACTAACTGTTATTGTCTGAAAATGATAAAACTATTCAAGACCGACCAGACTTAACAATTACAGGATATAAGTATGACCGCAGAAGCTGTAATATGTTTCAAGTCCAGACTGGAGAAAAACTGCTTCTTAATAATGGTTGTTGGTAGAGATAAGCTAACAATCTGAAGTGCAGTTCCAAAATCACCAGGACGCCTCCCTTTCACAAACAGCCAGATGTCCAGAGCATGCACGAGCAGGAGGAGGCCAATCAGCTCTTTGAATCTGTTCCATCATTATTCAAACATATCCTGGCTATTCAGAGCATCATTCCTCTTTACCTTCTTTTACTAGGTTTGTGAAGGTTTGTAGCTCAGGTTGAGGTTTAGGGTGTAGGTTTGCTCGCTAAGCTGTAGGTTTGATATCCAGACGTTTCATTACCTGACTAGGTAACATCATCAGTGGGGACCTCCAAGTGAAGCGAAGCTGTTGTCTCCTGCTTTCTATTTATATCTTTCTCCTGTATGGGGTTCCTGCGGTTTGTGGTGATGTCATTTCCTGTTCCTTTTCTGAGGGGTTGATAGATGGTATCTAGATCTATGTGTTTGTTTATGGCATTGTGGTTGGAGTGCCAGGCCTCTAGGAATTCTCTGGCATGTCCTTGCATGCAAGTATACAAGTCCATGCATGGACTGCCACAAACACTACATAGGACAAACAGGAAGAAAGTTAGCCACCAGGATACACGAACACCAGCTAGCCACAAAAAGACACGCCCCCTCTCCCTCATAGCCCTACACACGGATGAAAAAAAACACCATTTCGACTGGGACAACACATCTATCCTGGGACAGGCTAAGCAAAGGCATGCCAAAGAATTCCTAAAGGCCTGGCACTCTAACCACAGTGCCATAAACAAGCACATAGATCTAGATGCCATCTATCAACCCCTCAGAAAAGAAACAGGAAATGACATCACCAGAAATCGCAGGAACCCCCATCCAGGAGAAAGATATAAATAGAAAACAGGAGACAACAGCTTCGCTTCACTTGGAGGTCACCACTGATGATGTTACCTAGCCAGGTAATGAAACATCTGGATATCAAACCTACAGCTCAGTGAGCAAACCTACACCCTACTTTTACTATCTTCTATTGAGCAACGTTGATGTGATACTACAGGTTGCACATCATTGGGTATAAATACCAGCGTGTGGGTGGAGTTAGGCCAGTCTGAAAAGAAGGTTACCTCTCTGCAGGAGACGCTCTGCATATGTGAATGAACACTCAGAAAAGAGAGACCTTTGATAAAGGAAAGTATGTATAAGCATCTTGTATAAGATTGCCATGTAGTTAATATCAAGTCAAATAAGTAGGATACTTTGAAGATAATTCTGATGATAGTTCCTGACCTACCTTCTCCTTGTCTGGTCTGTCTTAAACCCAAATCTCTGCATGGCATAACACATAACAGAAAAAAATGTCGATACCTTTACCCAACAGAAATCTAGCCCATTCCTGATGAATGGCTTTTGCCAAAACATCACTTTTCCTGCTCCTCGGATGTTGTCTGACCTGCTGTGCTTTTCCAACACCACTCTAATCTAGACTCTGATCTCCAGCATCTGCAGTCCTCACTTTCGCCTAGAAATCTATCGTACTCCATCTTGAAATTGTCACCTGAACCACAGGCAACCGGACAGATTTCCAGAATTTTTCCAGCCCTTATGTGAAAAACGGTTTCCCAATTTCTCTCCAAAATCTGTTAATTCTGCTTCTAAAATATTACTTCCTTCTTCAAGGTCTGAACTCCCCATCCCCACCCCCACTACCACCAGACAGCGTAGTTTCTCTTCATCAATTCTTTCAAAGAACTTTAACATTTTAAACTTAGTGAGATTACTCCTCAATTATCTGAACTCAGGGAAGTACCAACCAAGATTTTGTGACCAAGTATCAGCCTGTGCTATCTGTTTTCACAGACACACTGAAAGATGAGACCTCGTGAATGTTCTATACAACAGAAGCATCACCAGCTCTCTTTGCAATTCCAGTCCAATTGAAAGAAAATGACATTTTCCTTTTGCGATTGTCTGTTGTACATTTGGCGAATTAAGAACATGAGATAAACACTTTGTTTCGCCAAAGACAGAGCATTCAATTATACAATCTGGACTGATTCAGTAGTATTTATATTCTGCTACTAAGAGAAAAGCAGGGATATAATAGGAAGATTGACAAGTGTATGAGGAAGAAAAGGCATCAAGATTTAAATGAGGAAACATGGGGTGAGCTTCAAGTGGATGATAACCATCTGCCTGGGCTGGTTCAGCAGAGCAGCTCGTTTTCGTGCTGTCTATCCTGTTTAATAGGAACAGGAGGAGGCTATACAACCTCTCAAGTCTGGTCCATCACTCCAATGAGAACCCCGAGTAATTTGTAAAATGGTGAGCAATAGGCACTTTAAAGCTTACATTTCCAAATTCCATTTCTGTCTGTCTTACTCTGCATCAGCTGAACTGTCACCTTGAAGCGAGAAGTTGCTGGGTGACCCAAAAGAACAGGTGGTGGCCACTCCCCCATCTCCTGCCAGACTGTCAGGTACCTCAGGTCCTTGGACTGGAGTTAGGTGTGACTGCTAAAGGGAAACTGGGTCACCAGACCATGCCAGACAGAGGAGCAAGAGGAAGGAAACTCTCTACCTCTCAGTACTACAGCTGCAGAGCTGTTGGGCACAGAGTTACCCAGCAGAGACTCACTGTCATTAAAAAAGAGAGTGCAGGAACTGAAGAAGGAAGAAGATCCCTGAAAGTTGCCACCCAGATTGACAGGGTTGTTATGAAGGCACACAGTTTTCTGCCTTTATTAATAGAGAGATTGAGTTCCGGAACCAAAAGGTTATGCTGCAGCTGTACAAAGCTCTGGTACGGTCACACTTGGAGTATTGTATACAGTCTGGTCACCGCATTATAAGAAGGATGTGGAAGCTTTGGAAAGGGTGCAGAGGAGACTAGGATGTTGCCTGGTATGGAAGGAATGTCTTATGAGGAAAGGCTGAGGGCCTTTAGGCTGTTCTCGTTAGAGAGAAGAAGGTTGAGCGGTGACTTAATAGAGACATACAAGATAATCAGAGGGTTAGATAGGATGGGCAGGGAGAGCCTTTTTTCAAGTATGGGGATGGCAAACACGAGGGGGACACAACTTTAAAGTGAGGGGAGATGGGTATTAGACAGATGTAAGAGGTAGTTCCTCAACTCAGAGAGTAGTAAAAGTATGGAATGCTTTGCCTGCATCGGTAGTAGATTCGCCAAGTTTAAGTGCATTTAAGTCATCATTGGACAGGCATATGGACGTACATGGAATAGTGTAGGTGGGATGGGCTTCAGATTAGTATGACAGGGCGGCGCAACATCGAGGGCCGAAGGGCCTGTACTGCGCTGTAATGTTCTATGTTCTATGTAAGACTAGCTAATAGGATTTATGGGAAATTTAAAAATAGCATTTCCATGGGGATAATTTCCCAAAAAATATGCTGAAGAGGAGGGTATGATAAAGGTACTAATACAGTTCCATCCAGAGTAAAGGTTCTGAAATGAAAGTTCAAATCCTATTGTCCCAGCTTGGCAAATTTCAATTCAGTCAATAAATAAACTTGAAATAAAATGTATAACCAATGACGATAGTGAATCCATCAGATTAACGTAAACTTCCTCCAGTTATTTTATTCCATCTGCAGGAAGTCTGCCAAGGTTGACTGCAGGACACAGCAAGCCAGGCAGCATCCGGAGGTGGAGGAGTCAACATTTTGGGTGTAACCCTTCCCCAGGACTGGGGGTGGTTGTGGGGTGAGCTGCAGATAAAAGGGGGAGGGTTTGGGGTGGACAAAAGGACTGGGTGGTGAGGTAGGGATAGGTGAAGATAGGTGGAGGGAACGGCTTGGTTGGTCAATGGGAAGAATGAATCTGGTTGGTAGCTGGAAGAGAGGGTCAATTGGAGGAATGGAAAGGAGGGAGAGGAGCTAGAAAGGGAATCGGGGAATGGGAAGGACGATTTAGGAAACCTGCCAAAACTGTCTGGCTAATGTATGAGTCCAGGCCTACAGCAATGGAGCGGACTCTGAACTGCCATCAGAACTGATCTAGCAAAACATTTGGTTGAGGCCAATTAGGGGAGTTGGGGGGGCAGGGGTGGTGGTTACGAGTTCTGGTCTTGCTGGCAATAACCACATCCTGTGAATGAATGAATTAGCCAACAAGTTAGGAGACAAAATGTAGGCGCTTAAAAATGAACAACTCTTCTCCATGCGAGGCATGCACAATATCAAAATTTAATTTATCAGCGGATACAGATGAATAGAAGTATTTCTCTTGCCAATTGAGACAAATGGCTTTCCATCTGCAAGATAAACGATCACTTGATTACCATACAATATCTACAAGTGCTCGTTGATGCTTTACTTTAATTAGCTGAACAAATTATTTTTTCACCAAGAACTATTTTTATCGTTTGTACCTTCAATGATGCAGGAAAAGTACAGCAGGTCAGGCAGCATCCAAGGAGCAGGAGAATCAACGTTTCAGGCAAAAACCCTTCATCAGGAATGAGGCTGGGCGCCTCGGAGGGTGGAGCGATAAATGGGAGGAGGGTGTGGGGCTGGGGGGAAGGTAGCTAAGAGTGCAATAGGTGAATGGAAGTGGAGGTAAAGGTGATAGGTCAGAGAGGAGGGTGGAGTGGATAGGTGGGAAGGGAGATTGGCAGGTAGGACAGGGTAGGATGGTACTGAGCTGGAAATTTGGAACTGGGGTAAGCTGGGGGGAGGGGAAATGAGGAAACTGGTGAAATTCATATTGATGCCCTGGGGTTGAAGGGTCCCGAGGCGGAAGATGAGGCGTTCTTCCTCCATGGGTCGGGTGGTGAGGGAGTGGTGGTGGAGGAGGCCCAGGACTTGCATATCCTTGGCAGAGTGGAAGGGAGACTTGAAGTGTTCAGCCATGGGGCTGTGGGGTTGATTGGTGCAGGTGTCCTGGAGAGGTTCTCTGAAGGGCTCTGCAAGTAGGTGTCGTGTCTCCCCAGTGTAGAGGAGACCACATCGGGAACTACTGATACAATAATTGACATATGTGGAAGTTCAGGTGAAACATGGATGGATGTGGAAAGCTCCATTTGGGCCTTGGATAGAGGTGAGGGGGGGAAGGTGTGGGCACAGGTTTTGCAATTCCGACAGTGCCAGGTGGGGAGTGTGGGATGTCAGGAGGCGTGGACCTGACGAGGTAGTCCCGGAAGGAAAAGTCTTTATGGAAAGTGGATGGGGTGGGGAAGGAAATATATCCCTGGTAGGGGTCCATTTGTATGTGGCAAAAATGGCAGAGGATGATGCAATATATATGGAGGTTGGTGGGGTGGAAGGTAACGACCAGGGGATTCTGTCCATCTTGCAGTTGGAAGGGTGGGGTTCGAGGGCAGAGGTGCGGGATGTGGATGAGATGTGCTAGCGGGCATCATCAACCATGTGGGAGGGGAAATTGCAGTCTTTAAAAAAGGAGATCATCTGGTGTGTTCTGTGTTGGAACTAGTCCTCCTGGGAGCATATACAGCAGAGGCAGAGGAATTGGGAATACGGGATAACATTTTTGCAGGTGGCAGGATGGGAGGAGGTGAAATCCAGGTAGCTGTAGGAGTCGGTGGGTTTGTAGAAAATGTCAGCCTTCCACATCCATCAAAGTTTCACCTGCACTTCCACATGTCATTTACTATATCCGTTGCTCCCAGTGAGACCTCCTCTACATTGGGGAGACAGGGCGCCTACCCGCAGAGCGCTTCAGAGAACATCTCCGGGACACCTGCACCTTTTCATCTTCCTTCCCATCTATCTGGTCCACCCTCCTCTCTGACCTATCACCTTTACGCCATCTCCATCCACCTATTGCACTCTTAGCTACCTTCACCTCAGCCTCACCCCCCTCCCATTTAACTTTCCACTTCCTGATGAAACATTATTGTCTGAAACATCAATTCTCCTGCTCCGCGGATACTTCCTGACCTGCTGTGCTTTTCCAGCACCACACTCTTGACTCTGCAATACTCACTTTCGCCTTCTAAGGGAGTGTCCGCCCTCAATGGATCGCTTTGTAAAAACAGTGAAAAGGATTTGTGATTCCCTGCACTTACTTTGTGTATTGATACTGTTTCTGTGGGTGCATGGCCAGCACATGGTGATAATTTCCTGGTGACCCAGCCCTTGTTCTGTGGGCGGTTTGGAGAACAGCAGGATAAATATTGAATTTGGAGCAGGAGATTTAACTCACAGAGTTAGGAGCAAATTCTTGCAGATGCTGGAATCTGAACTGAAAACAAAAAATGCAGGAGATCATAGCAGGTCAGGCAGCATGTGTGTAGGAAAAGCAAGCTAATGTTTCCAGTCTAGATTATGAGTCATCTGGACTCAAAATGTTAGCTTGCTTTCTCTCCATAGATGCTGCCTGCCCTGCTGAGATCTCCAACATTTTTGGTTAACTCAGAGGATTGACCTGTGTAGGCCTCTTATTAAAAAATATGCAGGAACTTTCACATTCATAAAAGATTCCGAAGACTTTTCACATCATGAGGTACTCCATAAAACGATATGTTGGTTATTCAGCCTTTGAATCTGCTCCATCTTTCACAATGATCATGGCTGCTCCTCTACATCAGTGCCATACCTATGCTTTCTCCTCAAACCCCTTCTTGCCTTTCATAACTCAAAATGTATCAATGTTTTACTTGAATATACTTAGTGACCTGACCTCCCCAGCCATCTATGGTAGAGAATTCCAAAGGTTCACTATTCTCTGAGTGAAGAAATGTGTCTTCAGCTCAGTCCAAAATAGCCCACCCATATCCTGAGACTGTATCCTTCAGTTCTAGACTCCCCCACTCAGGGGAAATCCATCCTCCCTGCATCTAGTCTGTCCAGCCCTGGTAGAATACTACAGCTCTGGTAGAATGTTTCAATCAGATCCCATCTCATCCTTCTAACCTCTCGTCAATACCGATCCAATCACTCCTCATTTGACACGACTGTCATCCCAGAGTCAGTACAGCCCATTGCAGTCTCTCTCTCTCTCTCTCTCTCTCTCTCTCTCTATCTCTCTCTCTCTCTCTCTCTCTAATCTATCCTCTGTTCGACATGCAAAGCTCCAGTGGTCTCACCAGTAGCAACAGTAAGATACCTCAACTTCCAAACTCAAACCTTACTTTTGAGGTATGGTCACTCTGTAACTGTAGGGAAAAAGTGAGGTCTGCAGATGTTGGAGATCAGAGCTGAAAATGTGTTGCTGGAAAAGTGCAGCAGGTCAGGCAGCATCCAAGGAGAAGGAGAGTCGACGTTTCAGGCATGACCCCTTCTGGGCTGTTGTAGTCCAGAGGTAGTGTCCCTACCTGTGGGGCAGAAGATCCAGGTTCAAGTCCCACCTGCCTCAGGCATGTGTCATAATATGTCAATACATGTTGATTTAAAAGAAGAAGGGCTCATGCCCGAAACGTCGACTCTCCTGCGCCTTGAGTGTAACTGTAGGGAACTTGGCAACTAATTTACAAACAGCAAGCTCTCACAAATAGCAGTGGGATAATGAGAAGATAATCTGTTTATTTTGCTTAAATAATGTAGATCGATATTATCCAGACCATCTCCCCTGATCAGTTTTGAAACTGAGGGGCAAGATCCCTTGGACCTACTTGGCAGGGTCCCAGATCAACACTTAACCCAACGGCAATGCAACACACCCCTCAGTACTATATTGCAATATCAGTTGTCACTGCAACACTCTAGTCTCAGAGTGGGAGCTGAACTCAGAATCCTGTCACTCAGAAGTGGAAACAATACCAGCTGACGCTGCCGAGGTAACAAAATGTTAGAGAGAAAAAAAAATTGCAGATGAAGGAGATTCTTGCAGGATACTGGAGGAGAAGGTATAGTCCAGGTAGCTGTGAGAGTCTGTGAGTTTGTAGTAAACATCTCTCTGGAGACTGTTACTGGAGATGGAAATGGAGAACTCAAGAAAGGGGGAGGAGGTGTCCAAGATGGCAAGATGTAGCAAAGGGTTGTGAAAGGGCAATAAGCTCAGTTTAAAGGTTTGATAAACTGGCCACAAAGTGTAAAACAAAAATGCAATGGAAGGGAAGAGAAGTTGCCAGTTCTGACATCAATTGTACAAAGGCAGTCGATACAGACGCTCAGTATCTCATATGGTTGGCAGGTCATGTATCACTGTCAACAGACAGTGAGCAGCAAGAACACTTCAGTCTTAAGTGAAGTAATCACTGAATTGTAGGCAGTGGTCAGCTGACCATATTCATAGGAAACATCATCTGTAATTGAACTGGCATTTTTATTGAACAGTTGAAGTAATTGTATCCTTTCCTAACCTGAGAGTGCTTGTGAAACCTTAGCTTTCCTCCAGCCATCTGGCCAGCCAATCTCTGGAGTTAATGGCAATCTGTGGGATGAGATGCAAAACAGAATATCCAACTCAAATCTGGAGCGGGGAGTGGGAACAAAAGAGAAAAAAGCAAATCAAATGTTATAAATGATGAAGCTGTCTCATCGTATTACTGTCACTAGCAATGTAGCTGAGCTCAGCATTAACCCTCCATCGATTTCATTAGTCTACATCACTCTCAGGGTTTCTACTTGGAACAAGCCTGCTGTTTGAGATGGAAGTGTCTTTCTTTCTCATCATGAACATCAGTAATTATCTAAGAAAGAAGAGACTGATTATTTCCTGGGAAATATCTCTCTCTCTTCAAAATGCTGGACCTTGGCAAAAGTGGGTACTGCAGATGCTGGAGATTAGAGTAATGCTGGAAAAGCACAACAGGTCAGGCAGCACCTGAGGAGCAGGAAAATCGACATTGTGAGCAAAAGCCCTTCATCAGGAATCATTCAAATTCTGGACCTCTTTGCCCTGTAATAAAATCCCATGTTCAAAATATTTTGAGGGTCTTTCTTGTTGTTTGTTATATCCCTTTCCACTGTTTTCTCAGGGTTGCTGCTAGCGCAGGAAGAGGGAACATTCAAATCCTCACCCCTGACTGATTATCTTGGTACATGTGACACAGTGAGGAGTGTTATACAGGCAGATCATTCCATACAAAGTGCAACAGAAGAACAGAGTGCAGAATACAATGTTATCACTGCAGAGAGTGTGCAGTGAGAGAGATCAGGATTAACACTTGTGAAGTCCATACATAAGTCTGATAACAGTGGGGAGGGAGTTAATCTTGCATCTATTTGTATGTGTACTCAAACTTTTATATCTTCTGCCTGATGGAAGAGGTTGGCAGAGAATATAACCAGGGTGGGAAGGGTCTTTGACTATATTGTTTGCTTTCTCAAGGCAGTGGGAAGTATAGACTTGGAGTCAATGGATGGAAGACTGGTTTGCGTGATGGATGGGGCTGTGTTTACGACTCTCTGTAGTTTCCTACCCCTCAATTTTGTACACTTCTAATAGGATCCCCCTCAATCATCGCTGCTCCAAAGAAAACAACCTGAGCTTATCCAGCCTGTCTTCATAACTGCAATGTTCCATTCCAGGAATGTTAGGACCTGACCTTACACTGGATCACAGAAGATCCCCTAGCAGAGATGATTTGGAGATGCTAACGTTGGACTGGGGTGTACAAAGTTAAAAAATCACACAACACCAGATTATAGTCCAACAGGTTTAATTGGAAGCACACTAGCTTTCAGAGCGACGCTCCTTCATCAGGTGATAGTGTGATTTTTAACCCCCTAGCAGAGAAACCTTGAGTCACCTTGTAATCCAGAGTCAGACAGGGCTCTGAACTTTGCATTCACACTTCACAACCTGATCCTGAATGCAGAATGTGATTCCAATGTCATTGCCCTTGTGTGAATGTGCCTCTTTAATGGAGGATCTCATTCTCCAATACCAGAACTTTGGGTGTAGAGCTGTTTCTTTGTGAATTCACACTGATGGGTCATTTGCATTAGCATATCAAAGGACTCCCCTAGAAGTGGAATTAATTGCATATACTTTGCTTTTAGCTCTGGATTCACATAGTGGACATCACAAAGGGGAAAGCGTGAAGTATTGATAGATAGACCCTCCATACATTATCATGGGAAACAACAAACTGTTCAGCAAAAAATTCCACACTAAGTTACTTTGATCCACTTATTCCTTTTGATCTAAAGATAAAGTTAAGCAACAGAAAAGTTCTGAAGAAGCCATTGAATGAATGAACAGCATGGAATAAAGAAGCCACAACTTTAACCGCCTCATGCATGTTGCAAACCAGATGCTAGGCCAGTTACAACAAGGGGAATGGCTTTCTGCCTTCTACCTTGCTCTAACTGGACCAGATGGGTTTAACACAGGAAGCTTACATCTGCAGGTCAGGACTGAATTGGCTCATTGGGATCAGGCAGCTCTTTAAGTTCAAGGCCTGAAATGGGTGGATGACCTTCTCCACTTGGAGTTGGATTCGAAGCCAGGGGAGGCCCAGGCAACTTACTCTATGGGTTGTTTCTTGCATGTGGGAGGAGTTGTCCCTTTGCAAGAATGCCTCCTCGACCCCAAAGCCTTCCTCCCCTTTCTTTCCTGTGGCTCAATGCCCCATCACTCTTACCAATTGCCAACCTTATTGTGAGGCCCTGGAGCCCTACCCTCCACATCGAGAGAGCTGACAATGACAGGGTGGACTCTGTAGCTGACCTCTCTGTACTGTATGATTCAACATATACAGTTGGATTCTCCCAATGCCAGAGTGCTCCTGATCAGAGTTATATTGTTATGTTGAAAGTTCTTCAGGACTTCTCGTGCTGATACCAACCATTGCTCCTGCCCAAATGTCTCGAGTTTGGCAAGAATCAGAATGACCTCCCAGTCCCTGCACCTCCAGTGAGTTTTTACCCTGTACCTTAGAGCTGATGTTTCCTCCAACCATCTCTCTGCATTACATAACATCAGAGTCTACTGCAGTAGATGTTGGAGTCTATACTGATTAGAAGATGTGATGTGGAGGTGCCGGGGTTGGACTGGGGTGGGCAAAGTTAAACATCACACAACATCAGGTTATAGTCCAGCAGGTTTATTTGGAAGCTCCTTCATCAGGTAGCACTCCCAAAAGCTTATACTTTCAAACAAACCTTGTTGGATTACAACCCGATGTTGTGTGATTTTTCACTTTGACTAGAAGATAAACAGGAATCACAGGTTTCATACAGTGCAGCAGGAAACTAGTCAAGTGATCAGATGTGGTCACTTAATATAAAGTAACTTAGTCTAACAAATTTAACGAGTAGTCCTGACTCTATAACTCTAAATGTATTAAAGTCACAGCAAGGAGTGAGATACAATCTATAAGCATACAGTTGATATTGGGCTGTAGTGATAGTATTTTGAACAAAGAGGCCCAGATGAAGTTCCACCTACTCCAGTGATTTTTCATAACATCTCCAAACAGGTTCTCCAAAAATATCTTTGAGTATCAATATTACAGCCCAGATAGCCCCAGTTGAAAAGCATCTGTTTATTGGTACCATCGCTTCCATTATACAAGGCAGTGTGCACACGCTCTGGGCTGGATATGGGCTGATGTATCAAAAAAAGACATTAAGTGTCCAAGCCTGAAACAGATCAAAAGCAGTTTCAGTGTGGAAATGGGAGCTTGCTTGCTTTGAATGAAACCAGCACTGATCTAACTGCCATCCTGCAAAATCCAATCCTTCCTTCCCTCCCTCGCCCTGAGACAGAATCCAATCCATCCTTCCCTCCCTCGCTCCGAGACAGCAGCTTGGTTTGCAGTAGGAGCACAGGGAAAAACAAAGACATGATTTGCTCAGTAATTGAAACACTAACGAAACTTTAACATTTCGCTGGATGCTTGCTCAGCTCATTAGGCATAATGATTCCTTTTATACATTGTAATATTGTTCCAAGACCTCTTCCCAACTGCAGCCAATATGTTGAGCTTTTGTTGCAGAATTCAGAAATATTGTGCAGAGAAATCAACATCAGAACTATAGCCTTTTCAGCCTTAAAGGCCAGATTTTGGAAAAATATAGCAAAAGATCCATTGAATGTGATGATCCTGATTGTGCAATCTATCTGGAACAAAAAAAAGTCTTTCTTCACAAAAACAAAACATGAATGATAGAAAAGGCCATGTTTCTTTTGAATGAATCATCTGTAACATCAATCATTAGATAAGGAACAGCCTTGTGGCCAGATCATTGGAATACATCAGCGCGTGAGATTCTGCAGGATTTTCAATGTAATGAGAAAACGGTCTGATCAGGAGAACACTTTCCTACCAAGAAGATTCAGCTCCAAATGTAGAACCCTGTTGTAAATGATACATGCTGCTGTTACTGAGCACCAGTGGTGGAGGCAGTGAACGTTTGTGGATGTGGTATTGGTCAGACTTCGTCCTGGATGGTTTCTGACATTTTGAGCATTGTTAGCTCGGCAGCTCTCCAGACAAGTGAGAATATTCCATCACACTCCCTAGTTGGGTCTTGGAGATGGTGGATGAGCTTTGGGTAGTCAGGAGGTCAGTTACTTTCTGCAGGGTTCCTAGCCTCTGATCTGCTCTTGCAGTCTCTGCATCATTCAGTTCAGTTTCTGGTCAATGATGAGCCACAGCTTGTTGATTGAGGGGGATTCACATGGATCAGTTTAACACTGATACTGAGGTGGGCGGGGGGGGGGGGGGTTGCAGTGGAAGCAGGTGCCAATCACACAGATGTAAGAAGGAGTGAGGAATGTTTATGCACTAGAAGCCACAGAAAGATCAAGTTGAGTGTGAGAGCAAGAACAAGGCAGAAATGGGCCAGAATGTGACAATTGACACATACAGCTCCAGGAGAAGTAACCTTTCAGGGAGTTTCATCGATGACTTGAAATTGAAATGGCAGTAGGGTGAGAGGATTAAGAGAACAGAGAGAGTAGAGCTGAGGAGGCAGCCAGATCAACATAGCAGCACAATTATCAGTATTGCAACCGAAACTGGCTGCTATAATCCTGTGGGTCAGAACAGAATCTGGTTTTTTTGATACCCTGCGTTGTTTGAATATTTTCCAAATATTCCATCCAAGCACAATTCCCAAATTCTGCACCATGGCCTAGAAATGATGTGAAAGCTTTTTGGAATAAATTCATGCTTATTCAGAGTGACCTGTTTCTTCATTTTCACGACACATCAATAATTAGAACAAGGTGAAAGGTCAAGTTGCCACAGTCCTTCTCGACCCTGGTGTCAGTCACTTGTCAAAGAGAGATGACCGACGCTTGTTTAACTTGACGGTCACTGTGACTCAAGCAGGGGGAGAGGCTTTCATGGTAACCTCATCCCAATGCAGTAATTGTACCCATAGTGTAGGCGTTACTCTGAATTGCAAACCAGCTGTCCAGCCAACTGAGCTAACCAACCCTGCGGCAGTTAGATTAAGTGCCTTTATGAGGCTCCTCCTATGGAAGAAAGAAGAGTTTGCACTTGTTTAGCAAATTTCATGATGATTGGATCTCAGACAGTGCAGCATTTTTCTGTTGAAGTGTAGTTACTGTTGCATTGCAGCAGCTGATGTGTAGTCAGCAAACTCCCACAAACAAACAGCAAATGTGTTAATGATCGGATAATCTATTATTTTTGTGACACTGTGAAATATTCTCCTGTTTGTCTTTGAAATAGTGCCATATGATCTTTACCACACAGCCAAACCGCCTCCCATTCAATGATTCACCAAAATGCCTGCAGCTCCAACGGTGCAGCACTCCTGTAGTATTGCAATGGAGCGCCAGCGTAGCTGTCTGTGCACAAACCCTGGAAAGTTGTCTGTGCACAAACCTGAAGCTGAAGCTGGACCCAGAACCTGACAATGCAACGGTTCGGCACTGATAACATGCCTCATAGTAGTGTGTGACTCTACTGCACATTATTTGGAAAGTTCCAGGAAACGTTATTTTTGTTGAGTTTGCATGTGTTTGCTCAGAATCGCAGGCACAAAGGGAAACAATAAAAACAGAGAAACCGTGAGCAGGAGGAGGCCATTTGGCCCTTCGAGCCTGTTCCACCATTCACTCTGATCACAGCCAACCTCCACCTCAGTGGCATGTCCCTGCTTTCTCCCTGTACCTCTTTAGCCCTTTAACTCGAAAAATTCATCAAACTCCTTCTTAATTATATTCAGTGGCTTGAGCTCTGCAGATTCTGTGGTAGACAATTGCATAGATTTCCTCAGCTCAAACCTGTAAAGTGGACCCCATATCCTGAGACAGTGTCTGTCTGGTTCAGAGACTCTCCGACCAGGGGAAACATCCTCCTTGAGTCTAGTCTGTCCAGCTCGGTCATAATTTTAAACATTTCAATCTGATCCCCTCTCATTCCCCTAAACTCCACTGAATACAGGCCTAATTGAACCAATCCCTCCCCACAGCAGGGTTTCAGTGTGCAATGTTGAAGGCACATCTGAATATGACTGCAGGTTAAAACACAATCGAAGTCTATCAAATCCATGCGTCCAAATAGACATGAGTACAAAACTGATTGCTATTGTTGAACAATAGCGGTGATGAGAAACAGGTCAGTCCATTATGAAGCAAAACTGAAGACAGTCCGATGATCACACATTTGCAACAACAAGACAACATCAGCTGTCATTGTTGCTAGTTTGTGACCACAGCAACAATTTACATCCATTTGCTCATTTTCTAGACAATTAGTGAGTCATCTAGCAACATTTTCTTTTCGATTCAGAACAAAAATAAAGCATTTCGAGAAGCTCGTGAAGGATAAATGAATTCAAGGAGGTATTGTGATGGATGGTGTAACACGTTGGCAGTAGAATGGTAAGCACAGCATTTGAGCTGACCACCCCCTTCCCCCTCCCCACCCCCCCCACCCACCCCCTCCCCCCCACCCCCACCCCACCCCCTCCATTACAGCCATTCACTCTCTGGGCTGTTTCAGAAGCATTCAGATCAGCTGTGAAGTTGCCAAATTCTGGCTTCACGGGTTATGAGGCAAGCAAAAAAATACTTGCATTTATACTGCACCATTCAAAACCCCAGGATGTTCCAAATCACTCCAATGCCGATTAATTATTTTTAAACAAATGGGATGGCAGAAATGTGGCCGATTAGATTACAGCAAGCTCCCAAACACAACATTTTAATAATATGATAATCTAATTTTGTTACATTTATGAAGGGATAGCTATTCGCTCCACTCGGAGTTTTCTTTATTCACTCCTGGGATTTGGGCTTCATCAGCTGTGCCATCCATTTATTGCCCATCCCTACCTGCCCCGTAGAAAATGGTGCTGAGCTCCCATTGTGAGCTACTTCAGTCCTTGGGTGTAGGAACAGCGACGGAGCTGCTAGGGAGTGAGTACAGTAACGTAGATATAATCACCGTTTCGTCAAAGTGAGGAAGGTGAGCAGCTTGGAGGGGAACTTGCAGATGGCAGTGTTCTCATGTCCTGACCTTTTTGATGGAAGTGGTCATGTGTTTGGAAAGTGGTCTCTAAGGAGACTTGGTGAATTTCCACAGTACATCTTGTAGATGGTACCCACTACTGCTACTGAGACTCAGTGGTAGAAGGAGGATGCTAAGTCTTGAGTGTTGTTGGGGCTGCACTCATCCAGGCAAGTGGGGAATATTCCATCACATTCCTGAATTGTGCCATGCAGATGATTGACAGGCTTTGGGGAGTCAGGAAGTGACTCATTGCAGAATTCCTAGCCTCCAATCTGCTATTGTTTTCACAGTATTTTTATTTTTGCCTGTTTTCGTTTAATTTTGAGTCAACAATAAACCCTAGGTTGCGGATTGTGACTGTGAACGAACCCAGCAAGAGTAATGATATCGAATGTAAGTATCTCTGTCACTCAGAATAGTCATTGCTGGTTGTTTTTGGTGCAAATGTTACTTGGCACTTGACAACCCAAATCTGTATTGTACAGACCTTGCTGCACTTGAACAGGGACTGCTTTAGCACCTGAGCCGACATGAATGGTGCTGAACATTGTGCAATCATTGGCCAACATCCCCACTTCTGACCTTATGATGGAGTGAAGATGGTTAGGCCGAGGACACTACCCTGAGAAACTCTTGCACGGTTGTCCCGGGAATTGTGTGATTGACCTCTAACAGCCATGACTATCTTACTATGTGCCAGGTGTGACAAAAACCATAAAGGACAAGATGTGCCTTATTCCCATTGACTCCAGTTTTACTGGGACTCCTTCATGCTAAACCCAGTCAAAAGCAGCCTTGATGTCAATTACAGTCACTCTCACCTCACCTCTGCATTCCAAGTGTTTTGTTTATCTTTGAATGAAGACTGTAATGAGATGAGGAGCTGTATAGCCCTTACAGAACCCAAACTGAGTGCCAATGAATAGGTTCTGACCGTTCTATATTGTAATACTGTTGATGACCCCTTCCATTATTTTACTGATGGTCAGGAGTAGACTGCGAGGATAGTAATCAGCCAAGTTGGATTTAATTTTGGATCTGAAAGCATCTGAAAAAATAAATACTGAGAAGAGCTGTAAGTATAGCACATCGTGATGTTAAAAGAACCAGTGGGCAGAGAATCTCAATGGAATAAGTCCTCACATTTGGATCTCCTGAAAATCTTTAGTAAGGATGTCTATCATATCAATGTAATCTGGAACTAGAATTAGATTTCGCTTTATTGCCACCTGTACTTATATGAGTGAAAGGTTTGCAAGTTGCCACCTGCTGCACCATCTTAGTGCAAAAGTACCGGTTCTGACGCATAAATTCTGAGGAGAAAAAGAATTAGAAATATAAAGAAATAAGAAATCCAGAATATCTGTCGTCCCGAAGAAGGCGACAAAAATACTTAACCTCGAGACTATGTTGGACCGTGACTCCAGACCATATTGGGCTTCACCTCAAGGCTATTGTGGCTGGGAGAACACTCCAGAATCATCTCGAGTACAGATGTTCACATCAAGGCCACGGCGAGCCAAGAGACCATCAAGATAGGTTGCAGAGAGACCAACACATTGAGCTGCAGAGAGACCATCACACTGAACTGCAGGGAAACCAACACATTGAGCTACAGAGAGAACATCTCTCTGAGCTGCAGAGAGACAATCACACTGAGCTGTAGACAGGCCATCACACTGAGCTGTAGACAGGCCATCACACTAAGCTGCAGAGAGACCATCACACTGAGCTGCAGAGAGACCATCACACTGAGCTGCAGAGAGACCATCACACTGAACTGCAGAGAGACTATCACACTGAACTACGGAGGGACCATCACATTGAGCTACAGAGAGAACATCACACTGAATTGCAGAGAGAACTTCACACTGAACTACGGAGAGACTATCACACTAAGCTGCAGAGAGGCCATCACACTGAGCTGCAGAGAGACCATCACACTGAGCTGCAGAGAGACCACCACACTGAGCTACAGAGAGACCATCGCACTGAGCTGCAGAGAGACCATCACACTGAGCTGTAGAGAGACCACTGCACTGAGCTGCAGAGAGAACATCACACTGAGATGCAGAGAGACCTTTGCACTGAGCTGTAGAGAGACCATCGCACTGAGCTGCAGAGAATCCATTACATTGAGCTGCAGAGAGACCATCGGGCTGAGCTACTGAGAGACCATCGGGCTGAGCTACGGAGAGACCATCACACTGAGCTGCAGAGAGACCACCACACTGAGCTACGAAGAAGTTTCCTACAGTGGCTTTTTGCAGCAGTTCCCTGCACCGATTTACTGCTGCAGTTTCCTGCAGCAGTTTCCTGCAGCGTTTTCCTGCAGAAGTTTCCACCAGAAGTTTCCCACAGCAGTTTCCAGCAGACGTTTCCTGTAGTGCTTTCCTGCACCAGTTTCCGGCAGCATTTTCCTGCACCGGTGTCCTGCACTGCTTTCCAGAACCATTTCCTGCAGTGTCTTCCTGCACCAGTTTCCTGCAGTAGTTTCCTGCACCGATTTCTTGCAGGTTTCCTTCAGCATGTAGCTGCACTGCTGTCCTACAGCAGTTTCCTGCATCAGTTTCCTGCACCGGCTTCCTGCAGCAGTTTCCTGCACCGGTTTCCTGCACCGGTTTCCTGCAGCATTTTACTGCACCAGTTTCCTGCACCGGTTTCCTGCACCGGTTTGCTGCATTGGTTTCCTGCAGCAGTTTTCTGCAGCAGTTTCCTGCAGTGATTTCCTGCAGCAGTTTACTGCAGTGCTTTCCTGCTCCAGTTTCCTGCAGCGGTTTCCTGCAGCGGCTTCCTGCAGCCGTTTCTTGCAACATTTTCCTGCACCAGTTTCCTGCAGCAGGTTCCTGCATTCATTTCCTGCAGCAGCTTGCTGCACTGGTTTCCTGCAGCAGTTTTCTGCAGCGTTTTCCTGCAGTGGTTTCCTGCAGTGATTTCCTGCAGCAGTTTCCTGCGGTGTTTTCCTGCTCCGGGTTCCTGCAGCCGTTTCCTGCAAGGATTTCCTGCAGCAGTTTCTTGCAGCGGTTTCCTGCAGCAGTTTTCTGCAGCCGTTTCCTGCACTGGCTTCCTGTACCGGTTTCCTGCAGTGTTTTCCTGAAGTGGTTTCCTGCAGCAGTTTCCTGTACGGTTCCAGCAGCGGTTTCCTGCAGTGTTTCCATGCCAGAGTTTCCTGCAGCAGTTTCCTACAGCAGTTACCTGCACTGGTTGCCTGAATTGTTTTCCTGCAGCAGTTTCTGCACCGTTTCCTGCAGCAGTTTCCTGCACTGGCTTCCTACAGCAGTTTCCTGCAGGGATTGCCAGCACTGGTTTCCTGCAGCGGTTTCCTGCAACAGATTCCTGCAGTGTTTTCCTGCAGCGGTTTCCTGCACGAATTTCCTGCAGCAGGTTCCTGCACCGATTTCTTGCAGGTTTCCTTCAGCATTTAGCTGCACTGCTGTCCTACAGCAGTTTCCTGCACCAGTTTCCTGCAGCAGATTCCTGCAGCGGTTTCTTGCAGCATTTTCCTGCACCGGTTTCCTGCTGGTTTCCTGCAGCAGTTTTCTGCAGCGTTTTCCTGCAGTGGTTTCCTGCAGTGATTTCCTGCAGCAGTTTCCTGCAGTGTTTTCCTGCTCCGGGTTCCTGCAGCAGTTTCCTGCAGCCATTTCCTGCAAGGATTTCCTGCAGCAGTTTCTTTCAGTGGTTTCCTGCAGCGGTTTCCTGCACTGGATTCCTGCACCGGTTTCCTGCAGCAGGTTCCTGCACCGGTTTCCTGCAGTAGTTTCCTGCAGCGTTTTCCTGAAGTGGTTTCCTGCACCAGTTTCCTGCACGGTTCTAGCAGCGGTTTCCTGCAGTGTTTCCATGCCAGAGTTTCCTGCAGCGGTTTCCTACAGCAGTTACCTGCACTGTTTGCCCGAATTGTTTTCCTGCAGCAGTTTCTGCACTGTTTCCTGCAGCAGTTTCCTGCACTGGCTTCCTACAGCAGTTTCCTGCAGGGATTGCCAGCACTGGTTTCCTGCAGCGGTTTCCTGCAGCGTTTTCCTGCAGTGTTTTCCTGCACCAGTTTCCTGCAGTGTTTTCCTGCACCGATTTCTTGCAGGTTTCCTTCAGCATTTAGCTGCACTGCTGTCCTACAACAGTTTCCTGCATCAGTTTCCTGCACCGGTTTCCTGTAGCAGTTTCCTGCACCGGTTTCCTGCAGCGGTTTCCTGCAGCAGTTTGCTGCATTGGTTTTCTGCAGCAGTTTTCTGCAGCGATTTCCTGCAGTGATTTCCTGCAGCAGTTTCCTGCACCGGTTTCCTGCAGCAGTTTCCTGCAGCGGTTTCCTGCAGCAGCTTGCTGCATTGGTTTTCTGCAGCAGTTTTCTGCAGCGGTTTCCTGCAGTGATTTCCTGCACCGGTTTCCTGCAGTGTTTTCCTGCACCGGATTCCTGCAGCGTTTTCCTGAAGCAGTTTCCTGCAGTGGTTTCCTGCAGCAGCTTCCTGCACCAGTTTCCTGCAGTGATTTCCGGCACCGGTTTCCTGCAGCAGTTTCTTGCAGCAGTTTCCTGCAGTGATTTCCTGCAGCAGTTTCCTGCAGTGCTTTCCTACTCCGGTTTCCTGCAGCAGTTTTCTGCAGCAGTTTCCTGCAGCCGTTTCCTGCAGTGATTTCCTGCAGCAGTTTCTTGCAGCGGTTTCCTGCAGCAGATTCCTGCAACAGTTTCCTGCAGCAGTTTGCTGCACCGGTTTCCTGCAGTGGTTTCCTGCAGCATTTTCCTGAAGTGGTTTCCTGCTCCGATTTCCTGCAGCAGTTTCCTGCTCCGATTTCCTGCAGCAGTTTCCTGCTCCGATTTCCTGCAGCAGTTTCCAGCACCCGTTTTCTGCAGTGATTTCCTGCAGCAGTTTCTTGCAGCCGGTTCCTGTAAGGATTTCCTGCAGCAGTTTCCTGCAGCAGTTCCCTGCAGCATTTAGCTGCACTGCTTTCCTGCAGCAGTTTCATGCACTGGTTTCCTGCAGCAGTTTCCTGCACTGGTTTCCTGCAGCGGTTTCCTGCACCAGTTTCCTGCACGGTTCCAGCAGCGGTTTCCTGCAGTGTTTCCATGCCAGAGTTTCCTGCAGCGGTTTCCTGCAGCAGTTACCTGCAGCGGTTTCCTGCACCAGTTTCCTGCAGCATTTTCCTGCACCAGTTTCCTGCAGTGATTTCCTGTAGCAATTTCCTGCACCTGTTTTTTGCAGCGGTTTCCTGCAGCATTTAGCTGCACTGCTTTCCTGCAGCAGTTTCCTGCAATGCTTTCCCCCTGCACCGGTTTCCTGCAGCGTTTTCCTGAAGCAGTTTCCTGCAGTGGTTTCCTGCACCAGTTTCCTGCACCAGTTTCCTGCAGCAGTTTCCTGCACCAATTTCCTGCATGAGATTTCTATTCCAGGACCAGACCGCTATTCCAGGATCAGACCGCTATTACAGGACCAGGCTGCTATTCCGGGATCAGACCACTATTCCAGGGCCGGATGCTATTAAAGGACCAGACCTCTATTCCAGGACCAGACTGCTATTCCAGGATCAGACCGCAATTCCAGGACCAGACTGCTCTTCCAGCATCAGACCACTATTCCAGGATCAGACCACTATTCCAGGAACAGACCGCTATTCCAGGATCAGACCGCTATTCCAGGACCAGACTGCTATTCCCAGGCCAGACAGCTCTTCCAGCATCAGACCGCTATTCCAGGATCAGATTGCTATTCCAGGGCCAGACTGCTATTCCAGGACCAGACCGCTATTCCAGGGCCAGACTGCTATTCCAGGACCAGACCGCTATTCCAGGATCAGACCGCTATTCCAGGGCCAGACTCCTATTCCAGGACCAGACCGCTATTCCAGGACCAGACTGCTCTTCCAGCATCAGACCACTATTCCAGGGCCAGACCGCTATTCCAGGATCAGACCGCTATTCCAGGACCAGACTGCTATTCCAGGGTAACACCGCTATTCCAGGGCCAGGCTGCTATTCCAGGACCAGACCGCTATTCCAGGGCCAGACTGCTATTCCAGGACCAGACCGCTATTCCAGGACCAGACAGCAATTCCGGGATCAGATCGTTATTCCAGGGCCAGACTGCTATTCCAGGGCCAGACCGCTATTCCAGGGCCACACCACTATTTCAGGATCAGACCGCTATTCCAGGGCCAGACTGCTATTCCAGGACCAGACCGCTATTCCAGGATCAGACCGCTATTCCAGGGCCACACCACTATTCCAGGGCCAGACCGCTATTCCAGGGCCAGACCGCTATTCCAGGACCAGACCGCTATTCCAGGGCCAGACTGCTATTCCAGGGCCAGACCACTATTCCAGGACCAGACCGCTATTCCAGGGTAACACCGCTATTCCAGGACCAGACCGCTATTCCAGGATCAGAACACCATTCCAGGGCCAGACATGCTATTCCAGGGCCAGACTGCTGTTCCAGGACCAGACCGCTATTCCAGGGCCAGACTGCTATTCCAGGATCAAACCGCTATTCCAGGACCAGACCGCTATTCCAGGATCAGACCGCTATTCCAGGATCAGACTGCTATTCCAGGGCCAGACCACTATTCCAGGATCAGACTGCTATTCCAGGGTAACACCGCTATTCCAGGACCAGACCGCTATTCCACGATCAGAACACTATTCCAGGATCAGACTGCTATTCCAGGGCCAGACTGCTCTTCCAGGATCAAACCGCTATTCCAGGGCCAGACTGCTATTCCAGGATCAAACCGCTATTCCAGGACCAGACCGCTATTCCAGGGCCAGACCACTATTCCAGGATCAGACTGCTATTCCAGGGTAACACCGCTATTCCAGGACCAGACCGCTATTCCACGATCAGAACACTATTCCAGGATCAGACTGCTATTCCAGGGCCAGACTGCTCTTCCAGCATCAGACCACTATTCCAGGGCCAGACCGCTATTCCAGGATCAGACCGCTATTCCAGGATCAGACCGCTATTACAGGACCAGGCTGCAAGTCCTGTACTCCAAGATCGCTCTGTATAACAATGTTCCTAAAGGTCCTACCATTTGCTGTGTGCTTTCCTCTTGCATTTGACCTCATACTTGTTGTACATTAAACTCTATCTGCCATTTGCCCACTCAATATTCCAACTGATCTATATTGTGCTGTATTGCTTGACAACCTTCCTCACTCCCCACAATTCCACCAATTTTCATGTCATCTGCAGACTTGCTAATTAAATCAAACATATTTTCATCTAAATTGTTTCTCGAAAGCAACAAACAGCACAAATGTCCAGAGTTTCACCCATGAGTGGGTAAGCTGCAAATGGTAGCAGATGCGTTCTCCAGAGTGAAATCTCACAGCCATATTAGGCATGAGGTTGAGTTTATTTCTTAAGGAATCTCACTCATGTCAGATCTTCAGTTTGAAAAACACCCCTCCACATCTACCCTCTGTCTGCCATGGCCAAGCCAATTTTGTATCTAACTCAGCAACTCACCATGGATCCACATGACACAATCTTCTGGAGCAGTCAACCATGATGGAGTTTGTCAAATGCTTTAGTGAAGTCCAGGTAGACAACTGGCCTACTCTTATCACTCATCTACATCACTTTCCCAAAACGCTTAATCAAATTTGTGAGACAAGATCTCCCCTCACAAAGCCATGCTGCCAGTTCCTGATAATTCCAATTTTTTTCCAAATCCTTTAAATCTTATCCTGAAGAATTTTCTGAAATAACTTCCCCACTGCTGATGAAGACTTACCAACCTATAATTTCCTGGATTATTCCTGTTGTCCTTCTTAAAAAATGAAACAGCATTGGCTATTCTCCAGGCTTCTGAGACTTCACCTGTGGCTAAAGAGGGGACAAAGATCTCTGTCAAGGCCCCAGTATCTTCTCCCATGTCTCCTTCAGACAAGGGGATTTATCTACCTTCATGCTTTTCAATACATTGGACATCCTCTCCTCCTTATATCAATATGCTCCAGAATAACTCCTTATATTAATATACCCCACAATATTCATGTATACCTCTTTAATCTTACCATCATTTGTGTCCTTCTCCCTGGTGAATATTGATGCAAAATGGTCATTAAGGACGTTATCCACTTCCGCTGGCTCCACACATAAATTCCTTCCATTGTCTTTGAGTGGACCTATCCTTTCTCTAGCTACCCTCGTGTTCCTTATCAACATATAAAATGCCTTGCGATTTTCCTTAATCCTATTTGCCAAGGACATTTCATGTCATAATCCAGGCTGGAAGATTTTCAAGCTATATTTTTGGATTGAACTGGTGATGGGAATGGATCACAAAACTTCAGTTTCTCTGCTGAATGAGGAGGGATCAGAAAAGATACATTCATTAATTCAATGTTTTAGACTTCCTGAGATTCACCTACACGACAGCATCCATCGAGGGAAATCTGCCGATCGCAGCAGATAGCTCACTGGACTGAAAGCTGATAGCCATACCAGGGGTGAGATGGAGTTTATTCCAGAAGTCGAGTAATGCATTCCATCCACAGACAGACAGTGACCAATAAACCACTGAACCAGGTCTGACTGGAGCAGATGAGAGAGTAGGTATGTCTCACTGTCCAACAGTATTGGAGGTTGACGAGGGTTATCCAGAGCCAAGACCCTGCAGGTTGACCATGAAACATGTTCTGAGCACCAGCAACCTCTTACAATTGTAGATGACACTTGAATGTGCTGTGGAAGCACTTTGCTCTGTCTCACTCTTTCTGCTTGTGCTGTTCACCTTTCCTGTTTAGTGACTTCACCAGGTCAACACCTCATCTTCAGTTATGATTGGTGCTGCTCCTGGTATGCCCTCTGCACTCTCCATTGTACCATGGCTGATCCCCTGGCCTGATGTAATGGTAGAGAGAGAGTGATATGTTGGGCCATGAGGTCGCAGAATACAATTCTGCTAATGATCATGGCTGAAAGCATCTTCTTGAATTGATAGATCTGTTCAAAATCTTTCTGATTTAGTAAGGGGTAGAGCCACATGGCACATTGGAGACAGGACTTCATCTTCACAAGGACTGCACAGTGGTAAATGCTACCAGTACTGTCCTGCACATATTTGTCTTCTGCAGGTGGGTCAGTGGGGAAGGGCTCAGAAAGGTTTATTTCCCCCTCATCCATTCCCTCAACACCTCCTTCCAACCCATTCTAGAAGTTGTGCCCTTCTTTTAAAAAATACCTTGGAATCTTTCAATTGGCCCTCAGTACATCAATTTCCCTGACAAGAGACAGTGAGGAGTGTAGATGTTGGAGATCAGAGTTGAGAGTGTGGTGCTGGAAAAGCGCAGCATCCATGGAGCAGGAGAATCGATGTTTCGGGCATAAGCCCTTCATCAGGACTCTAGGCCGAAAAGTCGATTTTCCTGCTCCTCGGACACTGCCTGACCTGCTGTGCTTTTCCAGCGACACAAGCCCCCTGGCAGTCAGGCCCGTCTCATTATTATGGGTGCGAAACTGATGTCTGTGAGAAAGGAGAGGAGATTGGGTTGACTCAGCTTTGGTATTCTCTAGTTTGGAGAATGTTGGGTGATTTCATTGAAGCACATAAGATTCATAAGGGTTTTAACAGATAGGCAAAGAAAATGTTGAATCCCAGCTGACAGTGATGAATATGGGATTTCAGTCCCAGATTAAAGGGATGAGGAAAATTCCTGTATCTAAATTGTTCTGAATATGTAACGTGCTTTAAAGCAGAGAATTGTGTGTGACCAGGCAACGAGTATGGTCAAGATATAAGTGAGTAGATTTTTGAGTCTGAAGAGCATTGAGGGACATGGTGATACAGCAGGAAGATGAGGTTGAAATGAACAATGAATCATAGAATATAGAATGGTGGAGCAGGCTCAAGGGGCTGAATGGCCTTTAGGCTGGGACTGTTTTCCCTGGAGCATCGGAGGCTGAGGTGTGATCTTATAAAGATTTATAAAATCATGAGGGGCATGGATAGGGTAAATAGACAAGGTCTTTTTCTTGGGGTGGGGGGAGTCCAGAACTAAAGGGCATAGGTTTAAGGTGAGAGAGAACAGATTTAAAAGGGACCTAAGGGGCAACTTTTTTTCACGCAGAGGGTGGTGCATGTATGGAATGAACTACCAGAGGAAGTGGTGGAGGCTGGTACAATTATAACATTTTAAAAGGCATCTGGATGGGTATACGAATAGGAAGGGTTTGGAGGGATATGAGCCAAGTACTGGCAAATGGGACTGGATTAATTTAGGATGTCTGGTCGGCATGGACAGGTTAGGTCGAAGGGTCTGTTTCCATGCTATATATCACTATGACGATTACTCTATGGTTCCCTGAGTTGTATTGGGAATCTGAAGTTCATTAAAACTGACCAGTATAAGTTTCCACAACAAAAATGGTGTGAACCTTTCAGTTCGAGGGCGGCTCAGAATAGTCAACAATTGCTGACCTTGTCAAAGACGCCCACATCCTGTGAGTGAATACAAAGAATTTCAAAGAAGAATCCAGCTTTTGTGAGGGTGAGTTGGGTCAGTGGGGGAGGGAAAGCCGAGGTTCCGGAACAAGGGAAAACACTGAGCAAGCTGAGTTGTTCTTCTTTTCCCAAGAACATTTCTCATTGGCCATGATTTTCATCCACTCGGACGCTGAAAGCAATCTGTGGCAAAAGGAGACAAAGGTTTTGTGAAGGAAAGTGTAAAAGTAGAGAAGGGCAAAGCAGCGACTGTGAAAGCGCTTGTGCGGACATTCAGTATGCAAACTGCAAATGACATTGCAGATGAATCACTTAACATTTGAGAAAGAGACACAAAATTAATTGGGTAGGGTAGCTGACTGATAGACAATTATACCTTGGTGTGCAGTGTACTGCATTAATTGGCCACAAATGACTGAAAATTCCACATCAAAGACTGGAAAATATGCTACTTATCCACAAAAGATAACAAACTTGTGTTGTCATATTACGCCAAAGAGATTTCCTAGCATTTTCGTAATGATCTGCCTAATCGTCAATTCGTGAATAAAGACCTCAAGCAGTTATCAGATTCTTTTTTAAAACATTTCCTTTATTGAGTTTAGAAGTTTCAGATATCAAGGAACTGAGTAATGGAGATTCACTGCTATTTACTGCATGGCAACAATATTAACAACAAAGGACAGATGATAAACTCATTGCACAACTTAGAGCTCTTTCTATTGAGCCTGGATGGTCAACAACAACTACTACTGGTTTCAAAAAACTTGAAGCAGTTCAGCAGTAAAGATCTACCATGTCTTTATATCAGCAGTGAAAAGCATCACAACCGTCAGTGCAGTGTCTACAGATACAGACGGTCAGTGCAGTGTCTACAGATACAGACAGTCAGTGCAGTGTCTGCTGATACAGACAGTCAGTGCAGTGTCTGCAGATACAGACGATCAGTGCAGTGTCTAGAGATACAGACAGTCAGTGCAGTGTCTGCTGATACAGATGGTCAGTGCAGTGTCTACAAATACAGACGGTCAGTGCAGTGTCTACAGATACAGACAGTCAGTGCAGTGTCTGCTGATACAGATGGTCAGTGCAGTGTCTGCAGATACAGACGGTCAGTGCAGTGTCTAGAGATACAGACAGTCAGTGCAGTGTCTACAGATACAGACGGTCAGTGCAGTGTCTGCAGATACAGACGGTCAGTGCAGTGTCTACAGATACAGACAGTCAGTGCAGTGTCTACAGATACAGACGGTCAGTGCAGTGTCTGCAGATACAGACGGTCAGTGCAGTGTCTACAGATACAGACAGTCAGTGCAGTGTCTACAGATACAGACGGTCAGTGCAATGTCTGCCGATACAGACGGTCAATGCAGTGCTGCAGATACAGACAGTCAGTGCAGTGTCTGCAGATACAGACGGTCAGTGCAGTGCCTATAGATACATATGGTCAGTGCAGTGTCTAAAGATACAGACGGTCAGTGCAGTGTCTGCAGATACAAACGGTCAGTGCAGTGTCTGCATATACAGACAGTCAGTGCAGTGTCTGCAGCTACAGATAGTCAGTGTAGTGTCTGCAGCTACAGACAGTCAGTGCAGTGTCTACAGATACAGACAGTCAATGCAGTGTCTGCAGCTACAGACGGTCAGTGCAGTGTCTGCAGCTACAAATGGTCAGTGCAGTGTCTGCAGCTACAGACGGTCAGTGCAGCGCCTGCAGATACAGATGGTCAGTGCCTGCAGATACAGACGGTCAGGTTTTCCATTTAGCAAAGTCTCCACTACTGAGTTTGCACCAACGAACCCACAGTCATCCTCTTTATGAATTTTTATTGTGCCTTTTTACGTGAGGGACTGACGGGCAGGAGGGCAATGATTGTGAAAGGGATCATTTCTCAATGATACATTTTGGAAACAATTGTGTTTGATAAGTTTAAGCTAATGGAAACTTTGGGATTTTACACATGGATGCCATAGAAATACAAAATCATGCTTCGCTATGGCAAGAACACAAATGGATTGCTACAATTCACTGAATAGCAAATGCTCATACGTAATAATTACCCATGTAAGGTTTAAAAAGGCTCTGGTTGAAATTACTGACTTTGAGGCCATGAGTAACCATTAATAACAGCCATGACTGCCCACTAAATATCCAGTATGATTGTCAGTTGTGAAGTTTCTAGACATTTCCATCAAGTCATACATAAAAATGCAAAATCTGTTATTTGAAGATGGCAATATATTCCTGTGCATAAAAACACGTCATTACAACTTTTCAAAACCACAAGCAACACATCAGACTTTCCTTGCTTATATATTTTCTTGCGAAGCTGCAACAGTTTTATAACACTATTCCCGCCGAAATGATTGCCTTTCTCTTTCAAAATAAACCTTATTGCAAGTTGACAACTATAGCATTCAATGTTATAAAATTAAGAATGATAGCTTCAGGAAAGCATTTAACAGGTCCACATTTTATTTTTCATAATTGTCGTTAAAACAAAACTTAGCGCAAAATAATCAAAAAATATTTAAAAGTATATTAAGGGACCCTCGTATTTTATTATGAAATTGCAGATCTTTGGAGTTCTGGTCAAGTTCAGTCACAATGTGTACCTCTGTAATCCTATTTAAGAAACTGTTAGATTTGAATAAGCATCTTGTTTAACCCTTAGACACAGACATCACCCATGGATGCATTTCCTTCAAACTGGAGAGCAAGGGAGCAGGCCCTTCAGCCCACCATGTTGTGCCAACCATGATGTCAAATTAAACTAATCCCTTCTGCCTGCCCATGGCCCATATCCCTCCATTCCTTGATTTATCTTTTGAAAACCAGGTTAAAGCTCATACTGTGTCAAACAGTCCCTATTACATTGGTAAATGCCAGATAATATTCAGCAATATTACAGAGAAAATGATGCATGTACATGTCAGTGGCCATTTCACTGCCATATTAAATGTGCAAGAATATTTAAAACACATTTTACATAAAATTAAACCTTACTTCAATTTTGCTTACTTTTTTCCCTGTTTCTCTCTTTTCTCATTTGATTTAATCATTTTAATTTTACTTCTCTTCCACTGAATCTTTTTAAAAAGAGCTCAAAGTATTGTCATCTCTCAATATTTGTCACCCAATATCGTTGCTTCAAATATCTACTTGAGGTTGGAGGAAATATAAAAATTGAACCATGAGTGGCTAAACCATATCCAGAGGCTAATTTTTTAGCTGAATAAATGGCATCAATACATTAGAGATGCAACAAGATCAATCTTTTGTGGAAAGAAAGAACTTATGTAACACATTTCATAATCTCAGAGTGTTCAAAAGTGTATAAGAGCCAATGAAATACTTTTGAAAGCACGTTGTAAGGTAGGACACAAGGCAGTCAATCAACAATGTGTCACAAACAGCATTAGAATCTGTTTTTGTTGTTGTCCATTGATAAATAAATGTTGCTTTGACGGGGAGAGCTCTCCCGAAGTCTGTCTGCAATTTATAACATTCACATGACAGGGGAGGTCATGGTGGAGGTATTTTTAATCAATCTGTTTAGATACACTTCTGGAGCAGATGGGACATGAATACAGGCCCCCTGGCTTAGAGGTAGTGACAATACCAGTGCACCACAAAATTTTATTCCTTAATCAGTCATGGTAAATTGTTTTTTTTTGACACCTTCGAGCAGGAGAATCCTTGCACAGGTGCACACACTGACACTGATCCAGCACTCACGCAGGGGAAAACACCTGAGTGGTCCAGTGACAAAGCAGTGCCCTTCACATCAAAGGGCAGTGCATCTCCTGGTTAGATTTTTTTTAGTGAGAGACACAAAGTGTACAAGTCTTTCGTTAATTTTCAACACCAGGAAGATAGGAAAACACCCGGGTAGAGAGCTGTTTGTGTTTTTTTTCCCCCCACACTACCGCCTAATTGCGGTAGAGCTTATTTTTTTCCCCAGCACCCATGGTGTGTGTGTGTGTGTGCAGGTGTGAGACACAGTGAGAGACACAAAGTGTACAAATCTTTATTCAATTTCCACCACCAGGAAGATAGGAAAACACCCGGGTGGCCAGTGACAAGCAGTGCCCTTCACATCAAAGGGCAATGCTGTGTGAATGGTAAATTGTTAAGAGCAGAAGTAGCTGCATTCGGGATCTGAAAACAATTAAGTGAGTTAACTCACCTTCAGTGTATTAAGGAGATATGGTAAGCTTGGATGGGTGGTTTGTAATGCAGGGAAGACCAACAACTGGGTTCAATTCCTGCACCAGCTGAGGTTACTACTGGAGATATGGTGACCCCTAGGTTAAACCACCACCAGTCGTCTCTCTCAAAGGAGAGAGCAGCCCTATGGTTTGCTAAGATTACGGTGACCGTACCTTTCAGTGCATTTAGTGAAAGAATCAGGTTATTAGAGGGTCAGGAATAAAGGGTGGATTAGCTCATTTGCAAAAAATGCTGTTTTCAATTTATTGCTGATGTAGGGTGCCGGTGTTGGACTGGTGGGGGTCAAAGTTAAAAATCCCACAACACCAGGTTATAATCCAACAGGAGTAAACTCTTCCCTCCTCACTGATTTTCACTGCCTTTTCAACCCTCTATGCCTTTTCAGGGATTGAGTGCAGGTTTCTGTCTTGGATCACAGTCCAAACGCCAAACTTTCCTGCATGAACCTTTCAAGGGATATGAGGAAAAGATTTTTCATTCAGAGGGTGGGGGAAATCGGGAGTCACGGCCTGTGAAGGTGCTAGAGGCAGAAACCCTGATAATGTTGACGAAACATCCACATGTGCACTTGCAAAGCCGAGGTATACCAACCTGTGGGCCAAGTGCTGGATTAGAATAGTTAGATAGTTGATTTTGACTGGGGTAGACACAATGGGCCAAAGGGCCTTTTCCTCTGCTGCAGATCTCTCTGACTCAAATTATTTGTTCATCACTGCTGTGATCAGCTTTATCAGGAAGCACATCAACTTCTGGATTTGGTGAAAATTTGTGCATCCACCTCCCTTTTCATGAATAACTCATCTGTTTCAGAATTATAAAAGCAATCACAGCACATCTCAAATTTGAATGAAACCTGCACTACATCAGCATATTTATCTCTGTACTTCATGTCAGAAACAGCAATGTTATTAAAGATATATTTATTGATTTTCTTTCCCCTGACAAGTTCTTTACCAATTCTATTTTCTCATCAGTCATTGGAATGGTGACAGCTTCTGAATTCACCAATGTATTACTGAATATTCCTTTTCTGATAAGCTGTCCCTTTCTATATCACACATCAGTCTCCCACATGCTACTGTAAAATGCAATGGAGCACGGAGTTTTCCATCATCCATCTTACTTTACTTTTAAGCTGTCATTCACTACATTACTTCTGCTGTAAATGATGAGTTTTACCATCTCCCCTAATTACTTTGCACCTCATCATAAACTCCAATGTTTCTGGGTCAAAAGTGGTCTAAACTAGATGCTAACAGTGTGACAGCCTGCAGCACCAACCTGACTCCCTTTCTCATTCCAGCTTCTTGTTGCCATCACAAATTATTCACCGGAAGTCTGTGTCCAGTTTCAGGAGGTTTCAGTTTACTGACTGCAAACTTATGCTTTCTGAAATGCTTTTTCCTAAATTTCTATATTGTGGGTAAGTTTGTTTTTGTTGTGTGAAGGATTGAAATCACAGAAATGGGTGCAGGTAACTTTTTATTCAATTAATCATGCGGCACCCCTGCTTGGACCGATATGTGTCGCATCTCGCTAATTATTTTGAAGAAGGTGGTGTGAGTTGCTTTCTTGAAACATAGCAGTCCTTGTGTTGTGGTGTGGGGACAGTTACTGTGCTGTTAGGGTTTCAGGATTTTGACCCACTGACAGTGACAATGCAGAAAGTATATGTGAGTGACTTGGAGGGGAACTTGGTGTTCCCATCTATCTGCTTTCCTAAGGTAAGCGTCAAGGGCTTGGAAGGTGCTGTTGAAGGAGCTTTGCTAAGTTGTTGTAATACAACCTTTAAATGGTACAGGTTGCTGCCAGCGTGTATCAGTGTTATATGGAACGAATGTGGATTGTGGTGGACGGGATGATAATTAAAAAGGGTTGTATTGTACTGTAGATGGTCCCCTCAAACTTCTGCAGTGTTGATGGAGGTGCAGTCAAGTGGGGAGGGGAGGGGGCGGTCTTGTGGATTGTGCTAAAAATAAGGACTGCAGATGCTGGAAACCAGATTCTAGATTAGAGTGGTGCTGGAAAAGCACAGCAGTTCAGGCAGCATCTGAGGAGCAGGATGTTCTGGCTCCTCGGATGCTGCCTGAACTGCTATGCTTTTCCAGCTTGTGGATTGTGGACAGGCTTTGAGAAGTCAGGAGGTGAATTATTTGTTGCAGTATTCCCAGCTTCTATCTTGCTGGGCAGGCACTGTATTTACATGACTGGTTGAGTTCAGTTTCTGGTTAATTGTAATCCTTGGGATGTAGATATGTGAGAAAGCAAGATTTTTGCAGACTGACATCTGAAGCTTTGCTTGACATCTCGGTCACAACACATTTGTTCATTCAGCCACTCACTTTCCTGCCACTGTTTCTAGTTGTGGAGATGTCTTTTTATTAACTGATTTCCATACTTGAGGAACTGGGCATGAGCCTACACATATATTTGTGTATAACCTCTGCAAGTATCTGGTAAATTTAAATGCATTTAAGTCATCCTTGGACAGGCATATGGACGTACATGGAATAGTGTAGGTGGGATGGGCTTCAGATTAGTATGACAGGGTAGCACAAAATCGAGGGCCGAAGGGCCTGTACTGTGCTGTAATGTTCTATGTTCTAAGTCATTAATTTGTTTCAGCGAGTAATAGGAGAAAGTGAGGACTGCAGATGCTGGAGATCAGAGCTGAACATGTGTTTCTGGAAAAGCGCAGCAGGTCAGGCAGCATCCGAGGAACAGGAGAATCGACGTTCCGGGCATGTTTCCTGAAGAAGCTCACGCCCGAAATGTCGACTCTCCTGCCCCTTGGATGCTGCCTGACCTGCTGCGCTTTTCCAGCAACACATTTTCAGCTTCAGTGAGTAATACTCAATAAGGAACAAACTTCAGAACAGAATTAATAAAATAATTAACAGTTAAAATTGCTCTGCCAGCAGGGTGCTGTGTTACTACCTTTGGAGTGGTGTCCCATTAAGAGATCCACATGTAAACAAGTCAATTACCTGAGTATTGTCACATGACCATATGCTCTCTGCATTGTAGTATTTCAAGGTACAGGCTATGTGATTGTTTTGTATATTAGTTGAGAGTGATAAACAGCAAACTGACCCTGTGTGTGCATGAACACAGTCTATGAGGTCAGTTGACCACTACAGGACAGCAAGCAGATCATATCTTTGCATGATCATACTCTCTGTACACTCATTCAGCATCAGTGAACATGCCGTTGACAGGGGAGGCCAAGGAGGCTGAGGGGAAGGGGGAAGGTGAAGTTGGAGGTCAGTGTTGACAAAGTGGAACTTTGTAATTCTTCACATAGAGGAGATAACGGTGTAGTGGTATTATTGCTGGGCCATTAACTCAGATACTGAGGTCATGTTTTGGGGGGCAGATTTCGAATTTCATCATGGCCAAGAGTGGAATTAGAATTCAAGAAAAAGCTGGAATTAAGATTCTAACAATGACCACGGAGACCGTTGTTGATTGTCAGAAAACCTCATCTGGTTCACTAATGTCCTTTAAGGAAGGAAACTGCCATCCTCACCTGGTCTGGCCTACATGTGACTCCAGACCCATAGCAATGTGGTTGACTCCAAACTGCCACCTGGGCAATAAATGGCCTAACCAATGACGCCTTCATCTTAGGAATTAATTTTTAAAATAAGCCACAGGATTATTCAGAAAATGTTGTCCGATTGCAGAATCGCACGCAATGTTGCAAGTTTCACAGGTTGGCTGGGTAAGGTCATAAGCTTATTGTTGTAAACAGCCAAAGGTATGTGTTTGATATGATCCAATATTGACTCATTGTGCTCTATGAAGCACCTTCATATGTTTTATTATATAAAAGGCACTACATAAATGCAAGCAGTTGGTATTTATGATGTGGAGGTGCCAGTGTTGGACTGGAGTGGATGAAGCTAAAAATCACACAACACCAGGTCATAATCCAACAGGTTTTATTTGGAAGTTTTTAAGACTTAACAGTGATCTAGGTTTGTTCAATACATCATAACGTTGTATGACACTTTGATCTTTTACTATAAATTCTGTGTCCTATGTTCCTGCCTCACTAGCTACCTGATAAAGGAGCAGTGCTCCAAAAGCTTGTACTTTCAAATAAACCTAGTGGATTATAATCTGGTGTTGTGGGATTTATGATGACCATTCAGTCATTAAAGAAAGAAAGAATTTATTTAGTGTTACATCATGGGGTAAACCCCTCTGCTAATTTAAACCAGCAACAAGAAACAATTCATCCTGTGCTGTAATCTGTTAAAACTCAAGACGCAAAGAGCTATCCCAAAAGTCACTACTCAATCCATCTAAAGTAAAAATTAACAACTTTATTCTTGAAGTCTGACAGAGAATGTTAACCAACAGCTATTTACAAGTCCTTTTTCTTAAGCCTATCTTTTACCTCCCACTCTAAAATAGTAATCTGATTTTAAAAAGTCCTGATTACGATTTACAAAAAAAAAATCATGTTTCAAAACCAGTCAGCTTTGTCGAGATTGCTCTGTAGAATTTCCTCTGTAGGTTCCCTCTCCAAGTCGGTTTTGATGTTTTGCTGTGCAAACTCCTTCCCCAGATAGGTACCTCTCAGAGAGCTCTTAAACTAGCAACCTGCATCTGTTGGTCTTTTTTTCTGTCTCTGTTAACTATTCAAAAATGTCCAGTTTTATTCCTCAAAACACCACATAATTTCATTGGTGTTAATATTATCAAAATACCAAATTCAAACTCAATTGGAGTTTGGTATCTTGGGGCATATTTAAACTGATTGGCCAAATTTAAATTTGCTTTTGTTTCATGGCAATCCACTTGCTCTATTTTTGATGACCAAACTCCATTGTTTACTTTGTTCAGAACACTTTGTGCTGTGTCAGGCAACTCTGCTAGCTTTTCAACTCTCTTAAAGTACAGTATCTTTACACATTCTTAACATCTTGCCCCTTAAGACAAAATGAATTATCATTATGAAAAGATGGCTTCATTTTTTTTCTCTATTTTTTAACCACAACCTCATGACATACATACGACTTTAATCTAAATTCATATTAACCTCTTCCCACATAAATATAACATTGAATAGATATCAATCCTATCTATACTTTGTCAGTTAAATCTGCATAACGTATCTGCGATTATATTCTTATGATCCGCAACATGTACAAAATGTAAATTAAAAGTCTATAACATAAGACACCAATGAAATAGTTGTATATTGTTGTCTTAAAAGCATTCCGAGAATGTAAGAGGATCGTGATCCTTGTACACAACCATCTCCGACACATTGTTTGTGACATACACATTAAAATGTTGTAAGGCCAGTACCAAACTCAATACTTAGAGTTAGATTTAGATCTAGATTACTTACACTGTGGAAACAGGCCCTTCGGCCCATCAAATCCACACTGACCCATTCCCCTACATTGACCCCTTCACCTAACACTATGGGCAATTTACCATGGTCAATTCACCTAACCTGCACTTTTTTGGACTGTGGGAGGAAACTGGAGCACCTGGAGGAAACCCACGCAGACACAGGGAGAATGTGCAAACTCCACATGACAGTTGCCTGAGGCGGGAATTGAACCCAGGTCTCTGGCGCTGTGAGGCAGCAATGCTAACCACTATGCCACCGTGATGCCCACTATTAAATTCCCCTTCCCCCCCCCCCACCTTTCTCCCTTCTTTTTTGATTTTGGAGTATTTCCTCTGATGGATGTTGAGTTTCTTCAAAAAGTAACCAACTGGCAGTTCAATCCCATCCTCATCTCCCTGTAGCAGTACAGACCCAACTCTTATGTCACCAGCATCGATGGCAACTTTAAAAGATTTTGAAAAGTTTGATGTAGCTAAAACTGGTGCAGTGGTTAATATGGCTTTCAAATGTTCGAATGCCTCCTGGTACTGTTCTGTCCACCAAAACTTTGTGTTTTTCTTCAGCAAATCAGTTAGCAGTGCCACTACACTGCTGAGGTTTGGAACAAACTTCCAATAGAATCCATTTAGTCCTAAGAATCGAAGCACCTCTTTCTTCGAGTTTGGTTGTAGAAATTCCTCATTGGCTTTTGTCTTTGTATTCCATGGGGTCAACCTTCCATGACAGATGTTATGTCTAAAGAGCATCACCTCTGCTTCCCCAAATTCAGTTTTGTTTAAGTTTCTCACCAGTTTTGCTTCTCATAGTCATTCAAATAGCTCTGCAAACTGTACCAAGACTTACTAAAGATCACTACATTGTCCAAATAGACGGCACAGTTTGTTATCCCAGCCACAACTCTGTTCCTGAGTCTTTGGAATGTGGCGGGTGTGTTCTTCATTCCAAACTTTAAACTGATATAGCCCATTTGGGGTTACAAACGCAGAAATTTATTTTGCCGTGTCTGATAAAGGTACCTGCCAGTGCCCACGCAGTAAGTCCAACTTGGTGATATGACTGGCTTGCCCAGCTTTCTCGATAGAGTCATCCAATATTGGAATTGGACATGATTCTAATTTTGTAATGGCATTAACCTTCCAATAATCCACGCAGAATAGTTGAGTCCCGTCCAGTTTCGGAACAAAGACAATCGGCGAACTCCACTCGCTCTGGCTTAGTTCAATGATGTCCTCGTCAAGCATAGCCTCCACCTCCACCTGTCTGGCTTTGAAAGGATTAAGTCAATAGGGGTGTTGTTTTATTGGAGCAGTTTTCCTTATGCCTACTTCATGTACATTAGTCCTCCCCATCTGATTCGTACATGCGTCCTTATACTGCAGAAACAAACCTCTCAGCTGTGTTCTATGCTCCTTAGACAGATAGTTTACTAACCTATCCCACTCCTCTAGGAGGTTTTCATTCTTTAAGGCATTTATTTTGAGGCACAGCAAAATCCACACCATCTGGATTTGATTCCTCGCTCTGCGGGCAATAACTAACACCTGTTTGTCCAGTTCTTTCTTGAGAATAATACGGTTTCAACATGTTCACACGACATACCTGATACCTTTTCGTTTCTATCTGGCATCTTTACTAGATAGTTCACCTGACTGAACTTTTTCTCAATTTGATAGGGACCACTAAACCTGGCTTTGAAGGGATCTCCTATCACCTTGCCTCCAATACATAATCTAAGTGTGAGATCTCCAACTTTGGTCTTCTCAATTTTTCTTTAGTTAATTTTACAGGGCCTCTCACTTCATGCCTGAATATTAACTCAAAGGGAGTGAACTGAGTAGATTTACTTAGGGCATCTCTAATGGCAAACAATACGAATGGGATACGTTTATCCCAATCATTCGAGTAATCCTGACAGTATGCTCTCAACATGGTCTTCAAGGTCTGATGCCACCTTTCTAAAGCTCCCTGGGATTCAGGATGATGTGCACTTGATTCAAAGTGCTGTGTGCCTAAGCTATCCATAACCTCCTTAAACAGCCCAGCAGTAAAATTTTACCCTTGGTCCAACTGAATCTCTCTGGGTATTCCATTACGTGTGAAGGAAGCTACTAACTCCCCTACCACCCATTTTGCCTTAATACTCTGTAATGGAATTGCCTCTGGAAATCTGGAAAATACATCCATTGTGGTTAACAAGTACTGGTTCCCACTTTTAGTTCTCATGAGGGGACCTACACAATCGATTATAGAACCGTGTGAAAGATTCTTCAAATGTGGGAGTTGGCAACAAAGGGGCTGGGTTTATTACCGCCTGTGGCTTACCCACCATTTGGCATGTATGACACGTACGGCAAAAGTTAATCACATCCTTGTGCATTCCAGGCCAATAACAATGTTTTTGTATCTTAGCCTGAGTCTTTTGTACCCCTAGGTGACCACCTACAGGTAGTTCATGTGCTACCTGTAACACCTCCTGTCTGCATGCTACTGGCAACACAATCTGGTACACGTCAGCCCATTTCTCCTCTGCACTAACCTCATGGTCTCCATATCTGCCTTAGGATTCTATCTTTCAAGCAATAATCCTCTGGAATATTCTCTGTCTCCTTTTTGGCGTACACATTCACATATATATCTTTTATCATCTTTTCTTGCAGTTGCAAGTCCCTGAGCCTTTCAGGAGTAAACCCTTCTGTCTGACCCTGTACCCGTTCAGGTTTTTCCTGCACCATTTCATCAAACAGGGTATCCGCAAACTGAACCTCAACTCCTTCATCTTTCTCTTTACTTTTTGCTTTGTGCTGTGACACAATCTGGGAAAATACCAGGATATTTCTGTTTTAATTCCTCAGTTTCTTGGACTTCCTTGGGCTTCTCCACAACAAGGGTTATCACTCCCACTTTGGATCCTGCTAAGTCATTCCCAAGAACAAACGAGACTCCTTTTTCCAGCACCACTCTAATCTAGACTCTATCAATCACACCCACTGTAACTTCCCCGATCTTGAGTTGGCACTCCAACCTGATCTTACACAGGGGAATGTTAAATTTCTGTTCATCTATCCCACAAATTACCACTCTCGGGTAACAGATGAGAAAGAGTGCAAATTCGCTCATCTCTTACTATCAGCAACTGGTTAGATCCTATATCTCTAAAAATGATAACTTCTTGTCCTTCTCCCCCTGTACTTTCTGAGTAACTTTTACCCATTTGGCGAATGCTTTGTAGAAATCAGGTACTAACTCCATAGCCAACCTCTGCCTAGGCTGTGCACTCTCCTGCAGCTCCTAAGCTCCTCTTGGGGTTTCCTTTACAACCTTCAATAATGCCATTGGCTTAGCTTCTTTTGCCACATTTTTTCCCACAGTGCCTTTCTTTAATGACCAGCACTGTGACTTTACATGTCCCAATTTACCACAGTGAAAATACCTGAGGCCTATTACCTCCTTTCCACTCTCTGGGGGTACATTTTTATCCTGTGGTAAACTCTTACCAGTGCTCTCTACTCTTTGTTTTGTAGTGTCGGATCTCCCCTTCTCTCAACTTCTCTCCCTCACAGAATGAAATTCTGTCCAGAAGCTTGTCTTATGCACCAACATGTACTTATCTGCTAATTCTGCTGCCCTTCTCACTTGCTGAACTTTCTGTTCCTCCACTTGAATTCTTACCATCTCTGGAAGTGAGTTTTTACACTCCTCCAGCAGAATAATCTCTCTTAGAACCTCACAGGACCTATCTATCTTTAAAGCATTTAACCATCTCTCAAAATGACTATGTCTAATTCTTTCGAACTCAACATAAGTCTGACCTGGCTCCCTCTTTATGTTTCTAAACCGCTGTCTATATGCTCCTTCTACCAATTCATAAGCACCAAAAATAGCCTGTTTAACCTCTTCATAATCTCTTGACACCTCACCTGACAATGAAGCAAAGAGCTCACTAGCTCTGCCTACCACTTTCATCTGAACTAGCATTACCCATAAATCCTCAGACCACTCCATCTGCTTCACCAATTTTTCAAGTGGAATAAAGAAGGCTTCAACATCAATTTCATCAAAATGTGGCAGAGTTTTGACATATTTATACACATCACTACCTCTGTTTTAATCTCCATCCTGCTTACTTTGCTGACTAAGTCATAATTTCTCAAGTTCAAATTCTCTCTCTTTGTCTCTCTCTTTCTTCTCTCTCTCTTTGCTCAGCTAAGAACCTCCTCTCTCTTTCTTTTTCCTCTCTCTTCTTTCTCTCTTTCTTCTCTTCCCCTTTATCTTTCTTAGAGTCATAGAGACATTGGGATTTACAGCACAGAACAAACCCTTCAGTCCAACTTGTCTATGCCGATCACATGTCCAAATTAATCTATCTTTTTTTTGCCGTTTGCCAACAACACAAATTAATCTAGTCCCATTTGCCAGCAGTTGGCCCATATCTCTCCAAACCCTCTCTATTCATATACCCATCCAGATGTCTTTTAAATGTTGTAATTGTACCAGCTTCCACCACTTCCATTGGCAGCTCATTCCATACACACACCACCCTCTGTGTGAAAAAGTTGCCCCTGGGGTCCCTTTTATATCTTACTCCTCTCACCCGAAACCTATGCCCTCTAATTTTGGACTCACCTACCTCAGGGAAAAGACCTTGTCTATTTACCCTATCCTTGCCCCTTTTGATTTTATAAACCTCTAAACAGTCATCCCTCAGTCTCTGACACTCCAGGAAAAATAGCTCTAGCCTATTCGGCCTCTTCCTATAATTCTAACCCTCCAATCCCAGCAACATCCTGGTAAATCCTTTTTGCACCCTATCAAGTTTCAGAAGAGTGTTCCTAAAGGAGGGAAGACTAGAATTGCACACAGTATTCCAATATGGCCTAACCAATGTCCTGCACAGTCACAACAGCACCAACTCCTATATTCAATGTCCTGACTAATAAAGGCAAACATACCAAATGCCTTCTTCACTATCCTATCTACCTGGGCCTCCACTTCAAGGAGCTATTGACCTGCACTCCAAGGTCTCTTTGTTCAGCAACAATCCCTAGGACCTTACCATTAAATGTATAAGTCCTGCTGTGATCTGCTTTCCCAAAATGCAGCACCCCACATTTATCTGAATTAAACTCCATCTGCCACTTTTCAGTCCAATGGCCCATCTGTTCAAGATCCCATTGTGATCTAAGGTAAGCCTCTTAGCTGTCCACTACACCTCCAATTTTGGTGTCATCTGCAAACTTACTAACCATACTATTTAAGTTCACATCTAAATCATTTATATAAATAATAAAAAGCAGTGGACCCAGCACTAATCCTTCATAAAGTTTTACAGCATGGAAACAGATCCCTCAGACCAATCAGTCCATACCAACCATAATGCCAAACTAAACTAGTCTCAGCTGCCTGCTCCTGGCCCTTTCTCTCCAAACTTTTCCTATTCATGTACTTACCCAAATGTCTTTTAAATGTTGTAACTGTATCCCCATCCATTACTTTCTCCAGAAGTTTATTCCACCAACTGTGTAAAATGGTTGAGTCCATAAACCTACATTGGTGCTTGTGTGACATCGGTGAGAAAAGTGTCATATTGTTGGATACCATGTCTTTTGACCAAGATGTTAAATTGATGCCCTGTATACCCATTCAATTCCACTGCATTATGTAAATTGAAAAATATTGCTTTGGTAGCCTCTCAAACATGCCACACCAATCAAAACATGCCACACCAATCAAAACATGTCACACCAATCAAACCAGATATGAATAAGTACATTATGTTTGAATCAGTTACTGCATACAAAATGGCCACGGTCCTGCAACAAACTACACTTGCAAAGCACCTTTTCATCTGAAATCCATTGGCATTTCAGAGGAAAAGACAGAAAAAATGATGGTCTTCTCTCTCTTTTTGTTTATCTTCTAACTCCATTTTCCTCAATTGTAATTTAAGTTTATCTACCTCTACTGCACTTGTCTGTTTCTTTGATACAACTAAGTGTTTGAGTAACTCCTTTACAGTTTCAGTTTACTTTTGTCCTTGGTTAAACTCAAATCTAACTTCTTTGCTAACTCGAAAAGTGTGGCCTTTTTCCTTCCTTCTAAACTTTCTTGCCAAACCTGAGAATCATCTTCAAATCCCAGAACCTCTTTAGCAATTTTCTCTTACTTTTAATTTAACCAACCACAAGTCACTGAAATTAAACAAATTGTCTCCCTACATTTTATTTAAAAATCTAGGACACTAACCTGCAAGTGTTTAAAACTACTGGACTTTTGTGTACCCTAAATCTATTTAAATTCGTCCAAATCTCAGACTGGAAATATCTAAACCTGTTCATATCATGAATCCAACACCCAACTGTTCAAATCCTGGACAAGCCCCCAAACTGTTATGACATGGAGTAAACCCCTGTGCTAATTTAAACAAGCAACACAGAAATGATTTACCCAGTGTTGTAATCTGTTAAAATTGGAGAGACAAAGAGCTATCCCAAAAGTCACTATTTAAAGTAAAACTTAACAACTTTATTCTTTAAGTCTAACAGAGAATATTAACCAACAGTTATTTACAAGTCCTTTCTCTTAAACCTATCTTTTACCTCCCACTCTACAAGACTAGTCCAATTAAAAAATCCCAATTATGATTTACAAAAAAAAATTTCAAAACCAGTCAGCTTTGCCAAGTTTGCTCTGTAGATTTTCCTCTCTAAGTTCTCTCTCCAGGTCGGTTTTGATGTTTTGCTGTGCAAACTCCTTCGCCAGACACATACCTCTCAGAGGACTCTTAAACTAGCAGTCTACATCCATTGGTCTTTTTGCAGTTCTCCCTCAACTGTTCAAAAATATCTGATTTTTTATCCCAAAACATTGGATCATTTCATTAGTTTTAATATTATCAAAGCACTAAATTCAAACTTGATTGGGGTTTGGTATCTTAGGGCATAATTTAAACTGATTGGCAAAAATTGAATTTGTTTTTGCATCATGGCAACGCAGTTGCTCTATTTTTGTCACCCAAATGTTACATTGTTACCTTGTTCAGAACGCTGCTGTGTCAATAGACAATAGACAATAGGTGCAGGAGTAGGTCATTCTGCCCTTCGAGCCTGCACCACCATTCAATATGATCATGGCTGATCATCCTTAATCAGTATCCTGTTCCTGCCTTATCTCCATAACCCTTGATTCCACTATTCTTGAGAGCTCAATCCAACTCTTTCTTAAATGAATCTAGAGACTGGGCCTCCACTGCCCTCTAGGGCAAAGCATTCCACACAGCCACCACTCTCTGGGTGAAGAAGTCTCTCCTCATCTCTGTTCTAAATGATCTACCCCGTATTTTTAAGCTGTGTCTTTTGGTTCGACACTCACCCATCAATGGAAACATGTTTCCTGCCTCCAGAGTGTCCAATCCTTTAATAATCTTATATGTCTCAATCAGATCCCCTCTCAGTCTTCTAAACTCAAGAGTATACAAGCCCAGTCTCTCCAGTCTTTCAGTGTATGGTAATCCTGCCATTCCAGGAATTGACCTTGTGAACCTACGCTGCACTCCCTCAATAGCAAGAATGTCTTTCCTAAATTTGGAGGCCAGAACTGCACACAGTACTCCAGGTGTGGTCTCACCAGGGCCCTGTACAGCTGCAGAAGAACCTCTTTGCTTCTATACTCAATCCCTCTTGTTATGAAGGCCAGCATGCTATTAGCCTTCTTCACCACCTGCTGTACCTGCATGCTTACCTTCATTGACTGGTGTACAAGAATACCCAAATCTCTTTGTATTGCCCCTTTACCTAAATTGATTCCATTTAGGTAGTAATCTGCCTTCCTGTTCTTGCCACCAAAGTGGATAACCATACATTTATCCACATTAGACTGCATCTGCCATGCATCTGACCACTCACCTAACTTGTCCAGGTCACCCTGTAATCTCCTAACATCCTCATCACGTTTCACCCTGCCACCCAGCTTAGTATCATCAGCAAATTTGCTAATGTTATTACTAACTGTCAGGCAGTTCTGTGAGCTTTTTCAATTCTCTTAATGGTACTGTACCTCTCTACCTTCATAACAATAACCTTTTGACAAGCACCAGATGTTCACACCCAGTGACGCACTGTTGAAGGAGTGTGGCTATTATAATGTAGCAAACATGATGCCAAGTCAGTGTTCTCCAAAATCTCAAGAACTGCCATAAGATGATGACCAGATATTCAAGTTTTATGAGGTTAGTTGATGGACAAATACTGGTCAGGATATTGGAGATACCTCCCATGCCCTTTTTCAAAGCAATGCCATGAAATTTTTATAGCCTCTAGAAAGAGTTTATGATTCCTCTGTTCAACATCTCGTTCAGCTCCAAAGACACTCAAGATCAAAATCGTCCAGGACAAAGTGTTCCACTTTATTTACCATAGCAATTGTCACCGGAGACATTTCTCCATTCTGGATTGTTCTACAGTGACAGCAGATTGTACAATGTCCAGGATGAATGACATCAACCACCAAGGCTCCTTTAAAAGCAGCTTCCAAGTCCATGAAAGGAAAGCAAGACTCATGCAAAATCCACCACCTTCAAGTTTGCCTCCATCGGGATTTTGGAAATATAGTTGCCGTTCCTTCATTGCCTCTGGATCAAATTGTCTTCCTGATGGCTTTGCGAGTGTAACTACAACGTGGACTGTCCAGTTCAAGGTGACAACTCAGCTCTACCTTCTCATGGAGAATAAATTCACAGTCCCTGACGAAACATGAAACCAGCCGCTCGAAATGAAGAGGCTTCTTTTCACTCAGGAGGTGGTGAACATTTGGAATTTTCTACCCCAGAGGATTTTGGAATCTCAATCTTTGAATGTGTTTGAAGGGAGAGGTTAATACACTTCTGATTACTCATGAAGTACAGCGTATTGAAGTATTCAAACGGCCGTGATTGTATTGAATGGAAGGGCACACTCTAAGGGCTGAATGGCCTACTCCTGTTTCAATGTTTAAAGAAAATAAAGAGGGAATTCCAAAGATATCCTACGTTGCTGAATGCCTTGTTCATCAATTGCCTTGGACAAGATACTAGAATTGGAGATCCAAATGTTTTAGGTCTAGCTGATGTCATAATAAATAATGATTGGAGATTGTCCCAGAAGCAATATTGTTGCTCAATTTCCTCTGAGTCAACCAGAGCTAGCATCCAACAAATCAGAATGTTTCAATTGTTCCCTCTGCACCATATTTCTTAATGCAATACTAATAAACCTTTCTCCTTTGCAGAAAGATTTCATTACTTGAAAGGACCCATGGAGGAGATCAAGTGTTGTTTCACTTTTTCATCTACTGCTCATTGCAAGCAAAGGTTTACCAAATTTCTCTTAGGAACGAAAAGCCACTTCCAATAAACTTGTTCCACTTAAGTTGCTTGTCAGGAATTATTTCCACTGTTATTATTTGCTCAAACATGTGTACAAGGGAGACAAATTACCTTCGGCTTGAGAAAACTGCTTTTTAGAACACAATGCAGCAAAGACACAAGTCAGCTTTAGAAGCAGCTGCCTTTACTGGATATAGTTGACAATATCATCACACGAGTGACATCTAAGGTATCGCTGAAAGCATGTTAAAACATTAGTTCAACATTTGAGAAAGGCAAAATTAAATCTCATGGAATACAGGGAGAACTAGCCATTTAAATGCAGACTGGTTGAAAGCTGGAAGACAGAGGGTGGTGGGTTGTTTTTCAGACTGGAGGCCTGTGATCAGTGGAATGCCACAAGGATCAGTGCTAGGTTCACTATTTTTCATCATTTATATAAATGATTTGGACGTGAGCATAAGAGGTATAGTTAGTAAGTTTGCAGAAATCACAAAAATTGGAGGTGTAGTGTTCAGCGAAGAAGGTTACCTCAGATTGCAACAGGACCTTGATCAGATGGGCCAATGGGCTGAGAAGTGGTAGGTGGAGTTTAATTCAGACAAATGTGAGGTGCTGCATTTTTGGAAAACAAATCTTAGCAGGACTTATACACTTAATGTTAAAGTCCTAGCAAGTGTTGCTGAACAAAGCAACCTTGGAGTGCAGGTTCATAGTTCCTTGAAAGTGGAGTCGCAGGTAGATAGGATAGTGAAGAAGGCATTTGGTATGCTTTCCTTTATTGGTCAGAGTATTGAGTACAGGAGTTGGGAGGTCATGTTGCGGCTGTACAGGACTTTGGTTAGGCTACTGTTGGAATATTGTGTCCAACTCTGGTCTCCTTCCTATCGGAATGATGTTGTGAGACTTGAAAGTGTTCAAATAAGATTTACAAGGATGTTGTCAGGGTTGGAGGGTTTGAGCTATAGGGAGAGAATAGAATGAGCTGCCAGAGGAAGTAGTGGAGGCTGGTACAATTTCAACATTTTAAAAGCATTTGGATGGGTATATGAATAGGAAGGGTTTTGAGGGATATGGGCTGGGTCTGGCAGGGGGGATTAGATTGGGTTGGGATGGATGACTTGGACCGAAGGGTCTGTTTCTGTGCTGTACATCTCTATGACTCTATGACTAGTAAATTATCATGACCAGAGAATGGATAGATGTATCTCTGAACCATATTCATCCCAAAATCTTCTGCTTGTCCCTGCCTTGTTGTGACTTAGTGAATCCATTCTGGATGGGACTTACAATATTACTCATAGCTGTTGTATTTTCTACTATGCAAGGTTTCCTATCCTTGTTTGGACATTGAGGCAGAATTAGCCTGATATCCTTATTCTATTAGAATACATATACAGTAGCTCCTGGCACCTTGAGTGATGTGTTTGAGCAAAGGGCATCAGATTCAAGGGAGTAATTGAATGTGGCATTAAAAACACAACGGGATCTGTCATGATCTTAGTGAATGGTGGAACAGGCTCAAGATGCTGATCATCTGCCTCTGCTCCTATTTTGTATGTTTGCATGTTTATAAAAATATCAGAAAAAAGGTGGAGTTATCGATATTTTCTAATCAACCTCAGCAGCAGGATCAATGATTCACGGTAAGGGGCAAGAGGTTTGGAGGGGATATCTGACAAATAATTCACCCTGTAATAACTCCACAGGGACAAGTATAACATTACTAAGGCCCCCTTTATTTACACGTGGAGGGTCCCTGACACTGACCCAGCTCCCTCAGAGCCAGCTCTCAGAGTGAACAGAACTTCTGACACTCCTGTTTATATCTGTTAGCCAGGGCTCCCTTACTGGATCAGGTTAACAGCCCAAATCAGGGAACTCATACTCTTTGAGGTCCACCTGGCTGACCCTGTTACACTCACTGCACACCCAGACAATGGTGAGAATCTAGAATTCAATGCCTGTCAGTGTGGCAGAGGAAGAAACCCTCAGTACTACATCCCTTCAGTACTACATTCTCTCATTAGTCCACTCCCTTGTGCTGCATCACCTCAGTGCGGCACCCCCTCAGTACTGCACCCCCTCAGTGCGGCACCCCCTCAGTACTGCACCCCCTCAGTGCAGCACCCCCTCAGTACTGCACCCCCTCAGTACTGCACCTACTCAGTACTGCACCCCCTCAGTAGTGCACTCTCTCATTAGTCCACTCCCTCAGTGCTGCACCCCCTCAGTACTGTACTTCCCCAGTGCTGCACCCCCTCAGTACTGTACTTCCCCAGTGCTGCACCCCCTCAGTGCTGCATTCCCTAAGTACTGCACCCCCTCAGTACTGCACCCTCTCAGTACTGCATTACAGTGACAAACTTGATGTTTTTGCTCAGTCTCTTCAGTGGTATTTGATGATTGTGATCCAGAGACAACAATGCAAATGATGGCTGACATGCAAGACTGGGAAAAGAATGGTATGGAAAAACTGGAAAATAATGGAAGACTAACTACCAATTTGTCAAAGATCTGCGGATGCTGGAAATATGAAACGTAAGCAGAGTAACTGAACGGGTCTGGTCGAAATTTACCAGAATGGTGCCAGAAATGAAGGGTCTGAGTTATAACAAGAGACAGGAATGGCTGGGACATTTTTCACTGGACCATAGGTTGAACAATGACCTTTTAGAGGTTTATGAATTAGTAAGGGATATTGATAAAGCAAATGACTGGTGTCTTTTCTCTGGGATGTGGAATTTCCCTCAGGATATATTTTTCAGGTGAAAGGAGAAAGATTTTAAAAAGACATGGGGAGAATCTTTTTAAAAACAGAGAGTGGTTCATGTGTGGAACCAACTTCAAGAGGAAGTAGTGAGGCTGGTACAGTTCCAGTGTTAAAAGGTATTTAGGTCAGTACATGAATAAGAAAAGTCTGGAGGGATATAGGCCAAGCACAAGAAGGTGGGACTAGTTTAGTTTAAGATTATGGTTGATATGGACTGGTTGGCTGGAAGGGTGTGTTTCCATGTTGTGTGACTCTGTGACTGTATCTGTGGAGGGAAAGTCAGTGTTTTGGGTCCAATGACCATTCTTCAGAACATATTTGTTGATCTGTGGTGAAGCCAAAGTTCAATGAAAAGTGGGAGATGAAGAATCGCACATTCAGATTAGACCACTGAAGTAAAGAAAATTAGCAAATATTCAACATTCCTCAAGCAATTTCTGACCTGGGTTGGCTGATTTGCAGGAATTCAGGCATAGTTAAAGACAAACTGTGGGCTGGAATCAGTCATGTGTGAAACTGGAGGTTGGCCAGGAAGTTATCACTTTGGTCAGATGATTACCTTAATGCAGCTTCAATGTCCGGAATTAATTTCTTTGTACATCCTGGATGCTCTTTGATAATTATGCCTTTTGTAAATGTGCACCCAAAAGGTTGCTAGGCAATGCTAAGTGTTAAGAAGTTCATTAAAAGGACACAAAAATGGTAGAGTAAATGTTTCTTTTAAATGTTCATTGATCATATTTTGATTGCACTCGATTCTCATGAGCCAGTGGTGTTGTTATTGCCAGTAATCACTTTCTCAACAGGAATCCTCTCAACAAAGGGATTCCAGGCTTCATCGACCTCTGACCTGTTAATCATGACCTTGCATTAAAAGGCAAGGCAGTCAGACATTGTGGGTTCTCTTGCTTTTAAAGGAACCAACTGCAGTAACCGTTTTTCTTCCCCCTGCCATTCTCTCTCACAACACTGCCGAGACCAGATTGGGTTGCCCTCCCTAAGGGGGTTGCAATGAAAACCACGCAAATGTTGGAACAAACACAGAGAATCCTGGAGAAACTCAGCAGGTCTGGTAGCATCTGCAGAGAGAGAAATAGAGGTAACATTTTGAGCCTGATAGACAATTAGTTTCCGAAGGAGAGTCCTATGAGTAGGTGGTGGGGAGTTGGCTTTGTGATTGCTGGAGTCCATGTTGTGTAGGGATACCCACAGTGCTGTAGGAGAGGGATCCAGAAGGTGAGTTCAGCAACAGTAGAAGCAGATGTTGACACTGGATGGTGAGACCAGTTTCATTCTCTCTGGGCCCATGGACCCATGGTTGGCATGGTGACTCGGTGGTTAGCATTGCTGCCTCACACACCAGGGTCCCAGGTTCAATTCCAGCCTTGGACGACTGTCTGTGTGGAGTTTGCACATTCTCCCCGTGTCTGCATGGGTTTCCTCCGGGTGCTCCGGTTTCCTCCTACAATCCAAAGATATGCAGAGCAGGTGAATTGGCCAAGCTAGATTGTCCATAGTTTTAGGTGCATTAGTCAGAGGGAAATGGGTCTTCGGAGGGTCGGTGTGGATTTGTTGGGCCGAAGGGTCTGTTTCCACACTGTAGGGAATCTAATCTAATTCTGGACCATTTGAGGGGACAGTTAATAGTCAAACACATTGTCGAGAAGTCTGGAGCCACATGAAAGCCAGATGTAGACAAAGATGGCAGAATGTCTTCCCTGAAGAAAGGAAGACCTTTGCGGGATTTTTTTCAACCGCAATCAATCTCAGTTGACATGAGATTAGCTTTATATTCCAAGTCTATTCATTGATGAGATTTGAACCCAAGCTTCTCAAGCATTAGCCTGGGCCTGAAACATTGATTTTCCTGCTCCTCGGATGCTGCCTGACCTGGAGTGCTTTTCCAGCACCACTCTAATCTTGCCTCTGGATTATTCGTCCAGTACATTATTTTCGTTACTACTTGCTTCCACTAGGGGCTCACATTAGCTTAATCATAGGCACCGTCTGCCTGCACCCACACAGTTGCACCTTGCGCGATGTCCAATTGGTCTTGAAATGCCAAGAGTCAAAAGGTGTGGGGCTGGAAAAGCACAGCAGGTCAGGCAGCATCCATGGAGCAGGAGAATCAATGTTTCGGACATAAGCCACACTTTTTGACTCTGACTCTCCAGAATCTCTGGCCCTCACTTGCTCCTTGAAATGTCAAGGAAAGAGAAAGAGAGATGGAAACCATTGGCAAAGAAAACCAAAGATGGGGGAAGCTCGTCCTTTAATACAAAATCCAGAAAACTGATTTTTCTCTTCCCCAGGGGATTGCATCTGTTGAATTTCAATGAATTCAACTCATTTCCTGAAGTGGTTTGCTTGGTCCAAGACACTCTCCAGATAACAGCAATCCAATTTGCAAATTATTTGTAACACAGCCTTATTTATTCATTCAGAAATTCAATCTAAACAAGCACATGAGACACTCATGAAGAACAATAGGTTACATGAAAATTTGCTTTTTAAATGCGTCCCGTTGTTTCAAAATTAAAAACAAAAATTAGTAGCAAATTAGTATCATCTATTGGAGGTTTATACCTCAATCAAGAATTCTGTCCAATAAATGAATAGCAATTGCTCCGCTACACTAAATTTGTATTTTCACATCTCTCAATCATTTCTTCTTTTATTACCAGACTTTATATTTGTAACTTCTGACCTTTAAATTACACAAATAGATGACGCTACATGAACAATTCATGCATCTGACAGCAATTCTTAGATCCTTTGGCAGCATCTTCCAAACCCATGACCACTTCCATCTAGAAGGGTAAGGGCAGCAGATACATGGAAACACCACCCCCTGCAAGTTCCTCCCCAAGACACTCACCATCCTGATCAGGAAATATATCAGCTGTTCCTACACTGGTGCTGGGTCCAAATCCTGGAATATCCCCCCTAAGGGCACTGTGGGTCTACCTACAAAATGTGGTCTGCAGTGGGTCAAGACGTCAGCTCACTCCCACTTTCTCAAGGACCAATCACAAATGGGCATTAAATGCTAGCCGGCCAATGACACCCATGTCCTATGATTGGATTAAAAAGAAACTCTCCCTCAGTTAGTAGCCCATTTAAAGAAGGGAAATTGAATTGCTGTCTTCATGAATGTGGATGAAGAAATATAGATAAAAGCGCACAAATGCTGCCAAAGCATCTACATGGCACAAGTCAGGAGTCTGATGGAATGCTGGACACTTGACTGAATGGGTGCAACTCCAACAACAGTCAAGTATCATTGAATCCCTACTGTGTGGAAATAGCCTACCTTGCCCAACAGTTCATGTTAACTCTCCAAAGAGTAACCCACCCATTCCCTACTCTACTAATCTACATTTAACTCTTACTAATGCACCTACACATCCCTAAACACTATGGACAGTTTAGCATGTCCACTTCGCCTAACCTGCACATCTGTGGGAGGAAATGGGAGGACCCTGAGGAAACCCACGCAGACACGGCGAGAACATGCATACTCCACACAGACAGTCAGCTGAGGCTGGAATCGGACCAGTCCCCTGACAGTATAAGGCAGCCAGGCTAACCACTGAGCCACCTTGACATCATCCTGGACAAAGCAGCCTATTTCATTGGCAGCCCATTCACCACCTGCGTTCCTTTGACTACTGAGACACCGTGGCAGCAATGTGTACCTTCTGCACAATAAATTACAGCAACTCACCAAGGCTTCAACAACACCTTCTAAAAGCACAATCACTACCACCTTGAAGAAGTCGATTCATGGGAGCACTGCCAAGCCACATTATCATTCTGACTTTGAACTATATCACCATTCTTTCATTGTCGCTGGGTTGAAATCCTGGACACAATGGGACCATGTGCACACTCACCCCATGGACTGCTATGGTTCAAGATAGCAGCTCACCAACACCATTGCAGGGGTGATTTTGGGCAGACAATCAATGCAGAACTTTGATGTCAACATTTGCACATTCCACAAATGAGCTTTTGTGTTTTTTTTGTAAACATCAAGTAACTGGGAAAAAAACAGGGCCAGTAATTTCCTGAGGAATTCAAAATGTAGCTAAATGGTTTCTTTATTCCTTTGACAATGTGAAAACAGAATTGACCGTGATATTCCAAGTGTGTCAAGGTCAAGATTCTGTACAAGTTGAACACCAATTCTCAGTTTATCAATTCAGTCCACCCAAGAATGGACACAGTCCTTTCTTTACACTTGTCGATGGGCAATGGGCTTTGCTCATCAGGCTAGTATTTCTTTTCCTTTCCCAATTACTCTGTGGAATGTGGTGATGAGCTACTTTCTTGAACTGCTGCAGTCCAAGTGGTGCAGGCACACTGTCTGAGCTGGTGGAAATGAGTTCTAGTTCTTTGACCCAAAGACAGTGAAGGAACTTTGTTATCTCGTTATGTTATTACCAAACCATGATAATCATCACAGTGACACGTTTATCTAGACCCTCCCAGATTCTTGTTGTCCCAAGATTATGCCCCTTCTGAATTACCTTCCAAAGTACAGGAGCAGCTAAATATTTACAATCCAAATGCCATTTCTGTTCTCAGTATTGGTTCCAACAAATTCTTCATGCACCCAGAAGAAATTAGATGGATATCTTTTGAGGTCTTTAACGATTAATAATTTATTTCATAATCATGGGTATGACTCAATGCAATTTTAAAAGTAATTATTCTGACTTAATTGCATCTTGTCAGTGTGGTAAGTAATCTCTCTGTTTTCTTGCCTTATCTGCCCCACATATTGTAAACTTGTGTTAACTTCAAAAATTCTTTAAGATCACAAATGCACTATACAAAATGATGGGCTAACTGTTCATGGATGCTAGTTGAGAATCCCTATAGTACAGAAACAGGCCATTTGGCCCATTATGTATGCATTGACTTGCAAAGAGCCATTCCACCCAATGCCTTGACCCCACATTTCCCATGACTAGCTCACTTAGCCTCCATATCACTTGAGCAATAAGCAATTTAGCATAGTTCTGGAAAGACTGACCTCACTGTTGTCAAGCCCCTTTATGAAAATAGATCGAAATCCATGTGTCACTAATTTAAAATTCAAGTTGCAAAAACATGGTATAAACTACAGGTGGTTCTGCGATAACGTGAGTTGTGTTCCTCTGCAATCCTGTGCTAGAGAAAATTGCACGATAGAAAACCCATGTAGAATCTCACACTGTTGAAAACCCCTAGAGAAAATTGAAGGATAAAAAACCAGTATAGAAAATTACACTATGGAAAACCCGCTATAGAAAAATGCAGGGTAGAAAACCAATATAGAATATCACACTATGGAGAACCTCCCAGAGAAAATTGCGCAGTAGAAAACCTGTATAGAAAATCACACTATGGAAAACCCGCTATCGAAAATTGCGTGATAGAAAACCAGTATAAAAAATCATGCCAAGGAAAACCCGCTGTAGAAAATTGTGCTGTATAAGATTGTTGTAGAAAATTGCTATACCTCTTTATTAGAAAGGTTGCATTACCAAGCAGCATCCACAAGTCATCAATCATGTTATAGCCAATTTGTGTTATACCAGAACAACCTGTATGTATAAGAACATGGCTTTTTCACAACTTGTATACTTAAAAACATGTGCTCAGTTCTTCACACACATGTAACTTCTGCCATCTTGGCTGCAATGCTTCAGGGGGCCAATGCCTGCACAGAAAGTGGAAAATCTCCTCATCCTCTCGCCCCCTATTCTGCTCACCTACTCCCAGCCTCGCCTCCAACAGGATTCCTACCTCCCTTACCCTCCATACCCTTTCTCTCACAGGCAGCTCTGCCACACCCTCCCACTCTCAGGGCACCAGGCTGGGTAAAGGGACAAGCATCTGTTTGCTGCTCTACATAGACTACATCACTTGTGTCCAATATTGCACCAATGTTGGAAGAGCTACTGTGTAGGCTGGAGGAGAAATTGAAACTGCTCCCTGCACCTAGGACAAGCCTTCATAGATCTGCAAAAATCTCAGAGCTTTCTTTCTGGGTCTGCTGTGACTTTTTTGAGTCAGAGCTGATGTAATGTTAGTAATGTAAGGTTACATGATGAGACAATGATTACTTCCAGCAGAGAGGTTTCAGATCAATTCCTCCTGAGTATATTAGCTAAATTGTCCTTAGCACAAACTGATGTACCCCTCATTGTTATAAAACCAATTTAAATTACCAAACTGATTTACATACCCCCTTCCTGCTTTCACACACAACTGAATTCAGTTAATTGCTTTGCTATAATTGATTTCTTCACAGAGCTTGAATGCTTAAGCTTGACACAGCCTTCTCTTTGACCCTAGTCAGGCAATTGTTACACTGTTGGGTTAATGTTGTTAATTTAGTCAGTCACTGGAGTCTTGTGTACATGACATAATGAAGCTTCAAAGCAACTCTGTCAATCATCATGTAGGAGACTTCTCTGGCAAAGTCTAGAGAGTAAAATTCCAACTCAACTGCCAAATATGTGCAAATCCTCCAGGTGCAAAGTATTTAGATTTTTATCCTCAATGTGCCTTGCAATTACACCTGATGATTTTCACTGCAATGTCTGCTCCATGCAATTTAGAAGGGCTGGATTTTACAGTCAAAATTCAGTTTCATGTCAATTGGCAAATTTCAGCGTTGTCAGGTTGTACATTTGCTCAAGTTGTGATATATACACTGAGTGCTTATTTACCAAGCAATAAAAAGGCTTGGATGAAGAAAGGATTTGACAATTGTATTTCAACATAAGCAATTCCTGCATTACACAGGGAATTTGGCAATTAAAAGGCAAGTGGCCACTCTGTTGCTGTAATCTGTCTGAAGCTTTAAATTTGCAAAGTGAACAGGTAATGCAGAAGTATTACGATGAGAAGGCTGCTGAGCCATTATAAGTTGAACTGATGCAAAATTAATTGTCCAAAACCCCTCAGTTTTTTTTTGCGCACTATAATATTAGTATTTCACTGGGAAATGAAACTGACCAAACAAACTAGCATTTCAATGGTGACTGCTGTAACGATTGCAACAAGATCAGCCAAGTAGATCTTATAGAATATGAGTTCCCTGATTGGGTCTGTTAATCTAGTCCAATCAAGGAGCATTGGCTGACAGATATAAACAGGAATCTCACACAGCATTGCCCTTTGATGTGAAGGGCACTGCTTGTCACTGGCCATCCGGGTGTTTTCCTATCTTCCTGGTGGTGGAAATTGAATAAAAAGTCGTGCACTTTGTGTCTCTCACTGTGTCTCACACCTACACACACACACCATGGGTGCTGGGGAAAAATAAGCACTACTGCAGTTAGGCGGAAGTGTGGGGTGGAAAAAACAGAAAAAAAAGGAAAAAGAAAAATCTTTTAAAAAATAAACGGAAATCTCAGAGGCTTTGTTGACTCTGAGAGTTGGCTCTCAGGGAGCTGGATCAGTGACAGGGACTCACCACAGGTAAATAAAGGGGGACTTGGTGATGGAATATGTACCTCTGTAGAGTTGTTTCACCTTCAGCAGTCTCAGTACAGCCCGAAGTTCAGGAACTTGGAAGTATGATTACTGCAGTGGTGTAGGAAATGCAATAGTTTATTTGTACACAGCAAGCTCCCACAAACTGAAATGCAACCATGATGACCAGGTATCTGCTTTTCTGTCATGACTCTAGTTGACAGATAAATTGTCCCAAGGAAGGAATCTCCTGTTCTCTTTTCCAAAATATTGCAGAGAACTTTAATATTCGCCTAAAAGAGCAGGTGAAGCCACAATTTAACATCAGGTCCAAAAGGCAGTACCTTCAACAGTGTGGTTCTGCATTTCCTCAGTACTGCACTGAAGATTTAACATCAAATGTTTTGTTTGAGATTTGGCAAGAGATTGGGTCCCACACCAGAATGGCTCAAGAGCAAGTGTGTTATCTTTTGTGAGAGTGTGATGGAGAAAACATTGTCATCTCCTTCTATACATTCTCTGTGCACTATTTAATATTCATGCAATGCTGCCAATTGCTGCAAAAGTCAATGTAATGCTCAATTTTTAATGTGACCAGCTCCCTCCAGACAAACATAGGTGATGCCTGCAGTGTTTACAGATATATCAAGGAGGTCACCCAATGACTGACAGCAACAATCCCAGATCCCACTATATCATTTTTCTGACTTTCAAAAAATCCAGAGGGTCATTAGCTGCACTTTTGCAACTGATCTGCACCCAGGAATATGCTTAATTTTGCCTCAGAATGCAATTTTCCCTCACACATCAGAGTCTGTGTCACCAGAAGGAATGCAAGGATTGCAGGGGGAATCAAGAAGGCATGTTGCAACCAACTCAAGAAGCTGGTCACCATCCAGGATAAAGTGTCATACATCCACAGGCATTCACTCCTTCCATCATCACTGATGCTCACTAGCATCATTGTACATTATCTACAAGATTCACTGCAAAAATTTACCAAAGATAATTAGACAGCACCTCCCACACCCCAACCACTTCCATCTAGAAGGACAATGGCAACAGATACATGGAAATACCACTCACCATCCTGACATAGAACGAAACTGCCATTCCTTCACTGTCACTGGGTCAACATACTGGAATTCCCTTCCTCACAGCATTGTGGATCTAACTCCTACAGTGGTTCAAGAAGGCAGTTCAATTCCACCTTCTCAAAGGCAACTAGGGATGGGCTATAAATGCTGGCCCAACCAACGGTATCCATGTCTCACATACTTACTATGACTATGAATAATAAAGATGGTAAAAACAATGACTGCAGATGCTGGAAACCAGATTCTGGATTAGTGGTGCTGGAAGAGCACACAGTTCAGGCAGCATCCAACGAGCAGCAAAAATAGTTATTCATTGTTTGAAAAAATAAAGCAATGAGTGAATCTGAATCATTCGCCTAATTTCACTGTGGGTAGAGATGGATCGAACACAGACTTTATAACCTCCCTGAGTGTGTACGTTTTAGCCCTGCAGTGTGATGGTCTGGGCAGTAGCATCATGGTTCCTGCAGCTCCTGTAGAGATATGTGTGTTTGAGTGCGTGCACCATCACTGCACCAGCTACTGGTAGCATTGCCAATAAATGTGGTCTTCCAATGAATTACCATTTCACTTTTAACCAGTGTTTTCTGTTTAAATTCTAAATTTTAATCAGGTTGACAAGGAGAATGTGCAAGCTCAGTCCACAAGTGACCCTGACTTTCCAGTTGTTTGTCATTCCAACTCATCTCCTTATTCATCACCTCCCATCACTTCTCTCAGTGTGCTCCAGTGTAAATTGAAGGATTAACACCTCATCTTCCCATCAGGCACTTTATAACCTTCCTGGCTCAACACTTGAGTTCAACAACTTCAAATGACAAATGATGTACATCCCCTTCACCCCTTCAGCCCCAGTTTCTGCATTTTTAAATATGTTTTTGCTTTCTGCGAGATCTCATCTTTTCTCTGTTATTGGCACTTACTTTTTTGTGCCCACAATTAGCACTTTTTTTTTATTTTTATATTAAAAATAATTAATGGTCTTCAGTAGACAAAAGGATTGCATTGCTATGGATGAAGCATCTTCAAAGGAGAACCTCAATTGCTATTCTGGGATCTCAGAGCTGGATGTAGAACAGGAAGCTGCTGTATCCCAATAGAAACCAGAATCTGCATTCACTTGAAATCGTACATTGTCATGGAATTTAAAAGCATACATTGGGACAAAAGGCTATCCAGTGTTGGATGTAAAGTGATTGTCTCCCGAATATGTAACAATGCAGCGCAACCTTATTGACCATACTGGAGTCAGTTATCTTAGAGAGTTGGTTGGATGGCTGGCTTCTAATGCAGAGTAACATCAACAACGTAGGTTCAATTCCCACACTGGCTGAGGTTAACATGAATGACTCTCCTCAAATTCCCTTTGCCTGAGGTGTGGTGACCCTCAGATTAAACAACCCTAGTTTTCTCTCTGATGAGTAAGAGAGACTCTGTGATCCAGGATGGATGCTGAACAGAGTATGTGGCATCTAAGCTTCTTTCCCTGCTTTCTGTTGTTGGTCTCCAGTGTCCCTGTATTGGACTGTTCAAAACCCAGTTTCCTCCTGATTGATTTGCCCTTTGTCGTGAGCACCTGGATCCATGTCTTGTCCACTCTCCAACCATTACCAATCCCATTGTCTTTTGATCCACAAGCTCCTGCCAACGTTGTCATTCTGAAGAAGAGTCATATGGACTTGTCTCTCCACACATAAAGATGTAGGAACAGAATTAGACCATTTGGTCCAATAATCTGCTCTGCGTTTTGATCATGGAAGCTTTGTTTCTCAATCCCCATTCTCCTAACTTCTCCCCGTAACATTCCATCCTTTTACAAATCAAGAACCTATCTGTCTCTGTCTTAAAGACACCCAATGGCTTGGCCTCCACAACTTTCTCAGCAATGAGTTTCACAAAGTCACCACCCTCTGGCTGTAAAAATTCCTCCTCACCACAGTTCTAAAGGATTGTCCCTTCACGCGAGTTTGTTTTTTAGGTCCTAGTCTCTCTTACTTCCCCTCTCCATGTTCACTCTATCCAGGCCGCTCAGTATGCTGTAAGTTTCAATCAGATTCCCCCTCATCCTTTTAAACTCCGTCAAGTACAGACACAGAGTCCTCAACTGCTCATTGTCTGATAAGCTTTTCATCCCCAGGATCATTCTTGTGATCTTCCTCTGGATGGCCTCCAATGCCAGTACATCATTCCTTCAATACAGGGCCCAAAATTGCTCATAATATTCCAGATGTAGTCTGGCTGGAGCCTTATGTACAGCCTCAGTAATACATCTTTACTCTTGTATTTGCCTTCTTAACTAGCAGCTGAATTTCTCCAATACTTCCTGCTTTCTCTCCCTTAACCCTTCCCTGGCATGACCCCATTGATCCACTTGCCCCTAGACAACATCATTGTCTTCTGCTCTAAGCAACAGTCATACCGGAACCAAAACATTAACTCAGTTTCTCTCTCTCCGCAGATATTGTTGAACTTGCTGAGTTTCTTCAGCACATGCTGATTTTTTTATTTGAAATAATACCAACTGTCAGTATTGTCACTTTTTTTCAAAATTCATTCATAAGATGAGAGCATCACTGGCTGGGCCTGCATTTCGTACCCATCCCTAATTGCCCAGAGGGCAGTTAAAAGTTAACCACATTGTTGAGGGTCTGGAGTCACATGTAGGCCAGACCAGGTCAAGGTGGTAGTTTCCTTCTTAAAGGGTATTAATGAGAACCAGATGGGATTTTACAACAATCAATAATGGATTCACGGTCAACATTACACTCATGTTTCCAGATTATTATTGAATTTATTCTATTAATTAGAGTGAAATTCTATCATTTTCCATGGCCAGATCTAAACAGAGGGTCTCTGAATTGATAGTCTAGTGATAATATCACCAGAACAACACTTACCCCTCATTGCTTTTGAAGAATTGTGACCCATATCTTAAGTGAGATTAGTGAAAGCCAAGGAATCAATGGATAAAATCCAAAAAGAACATTAAACATTTGAATGGGTCTTGCAATCTCTAAAATCAGAACCCTGACAGTTCACAAAATACTTCTGCTAGATGAGGGGAGGTGAATACATTAAGAGTGTGGACATGCTATCTCAGACTTTTCAGGGCTCTGCAAATCCCTATAAATTTTCTACGTACCATTTCTTTGTCACTGCAACAAATGGCAGGTCACCCACAATTGAATCATGCAATTTGACAAGTAAAGGTATTGTACTCCAAGGTTTGACAAGCAATAGTATCAGGATTGATCGTGCTAACTGCTGCAGTGGGATATCAAACTTTCGATCATCATCCGGTATTTATTGCTGTGCCTGACACAGTGATCACATTCGCTTCACTGAATTGTAAACAAAATAACAACAACTTATATTTTGTATCACCACCTTTGGGTTTCACAGGAACACTGTTGAAGTATCACCACCGCGCCACGTCAGAAGCTCCTTGGAATGATGACCAAAGCTGTAGACAAGGTTTTAAGAAGTGACAGGAAGAAAGTGAGGGGGCGACTCAGAGAGGGGATACAGCGAAGAAACTAAACATAGAAACTAGAAGCAGGAATAGGCCATTGGGCCCATCCAAGCATTCTGCACCATTCAATATGATCATTCACTCCATACCCTGTTCCTACCTTCTCTCCATTTTCTTTGATGCAAAACCTACATCTATCTCCTTCTTGAAAACACTCAACCTCAGCCACTTTCTGTGATAGAGAATACCATAGATTCACCACTCCGTGGGTGAAGAAATTTCTCCTCATCTCAGTCCTAAATAGCCTACCCCTATCCTCAACTTCCCAGTTATCAAGACTCAGGCATGACTGCCCCAGTGACCACATAATTGCAGGCAGGAGGTAAGGTCCCACTTTCTCAGAGAGCGATGACTAAAGTCTGAGATAGCATGTCCACACTCTTAATGTATTCACCTCCCCTCATCTAGCAGAAGTATTTTGTGAACTGTCAGGGTTCTGATTTTAGAGATTGCAAGACCCATTCAAATGTTTAATGTTCTTTTTGGATTTTATCCATTGATTCCTTGGCTTTCACTAATCTCACTTAAGATATGGGTCACAATTCTTCAAAAGCAATGAGGGGTAAGTGTTGTTCTGGTGATATTATCACTAGACTATCAATTCAGAGACCCTGTGTTTAGATCCGGCCATGGAAAATGATAGAATTTCACTCTAATTAATAGAATAAATTCAATAATAATAATAAAAGTCTGAGTACAGGAATTGAACCTGTGTTGTGATATTAACTCTGCCTTGCAGCCAACTGAGCTAACCAGTCAAACAATAGAGGGAATTGTAAAGGTCGTGTGATCCCACGTCTGTCTGACATGACACTAAACCCTGCCGTAATCCTCACCTCTGGTCCTTCGCTTCTGCTCAGTCACATCATTGCATTGTACTCCATTAGTGGCTATCCTATATACTTAAAACCTTGGGCCACATTGTAAATAAGTCAGATAAAACTTGGGTGGTTGTGTGTCGAGGAAGACAGGAAATCTGGTCCCAAATTTTGTTCTCGGAAGATGAACAATTATGTACTGTTTTGTGGAATTTCCAGGAGTAACTGACTGAATTCCAATCAATTTAAGATTAAGAGGCTTGACACTGAGGGTTTTTTCTTCAGTTGTAACTGGTTGTTTCTTTCATCAGTAGTGAACAGCTCAATCTGTGTAGGAGGAGACCTGCCTGTGAAGTAAGATAGAGCGAGCCATTTTACCTACTACAAGCCAATCATCTGTCCTTGACCTCAGCTTTTAAACTCAGTCTATGGCATTCTGTTTTCATTAGCAAATGTTCTGAATGATCACTTTCACTCAGTGGAACAAGTGGAAAATTACTACACAAATAAGGTGCTCCCGAAAGGCAGGAAGGAGTGAGGATCAGAAAAATAACTTGCAGCAATGGAACACTCTGGTTTTATAACTCACCAATTCTCTGAAACATTGCCAGTGTTCACGAGCTAGTGCTGAAGGAGTGAGATGGAGCTAGATTAAAAGCTGTCTTCGGGAAACAATCCAAGAACTCCCTCCCTAACAGCTCTGAAAGTTTCCCAACACCGTAATGGTTCAAGAAGGCAGCTCACCACCACTTTATCCAGAGCAATTGGAGTTGGGCAGCAATGATTCATCTTCCATCAACAGACTGAAACAGGAAATCATGTCTTTGACATCATTCATTGTGCACCTACAGTGCATTGGCACTGAAAGTTGGAACCAAAAATGATACATCGGTTTTTGTGCCTCTCATTCACCTGTCCATTCTCTATGCACTCATTGTTCTCTTCTACCAACACATTCATCATCTATCCTACACTCTCCTCACCTTCCCATTCTCCCCTCACCTCCCCATATTCCCTACTGTCCCCTCCAATCCCCCCTCCCCTCACCACCCCATTCTCCCATCACATCCCCATTCTCCCCTCACCTTCCCTCCAGCATCCCCCTCACCTCCTCATTCTCCAGTCCAGCTTCCTTTCCCCTCAACCCCCAAATCTCCTCTCATCTTCCCATTATCCACTCCAATCCCCCCTCCCCATCACCTCCCCATTCTCCCCTCACCTCCCCATTTCAAGTCCAGTGACCCTTCTTCAGACTTCTCACAAATTGTGAAGCTGAGTATAAGTCATTCCTATTTCAAGACATTGAGGATATTTCTCGGAGCTGTTAAACTGAGATTATTTTTTAAAGCATATTTCATTGGCTGGAAAGAACTTTGGAATAGAATGAGGCTGTGAAAGGTGCTACAAAAACGCAAATGAAAGAATTCTTCATTTAATAGCTTAGAAACACAAACTAATACAAGCATCTTTCCAACCCATTATTAAATGGGAGCTGCTGTATGACAGAAGATTGAAATTAATATTTGTACTTCTATTCTATTCTGCTTAGCATTGGATAGAAATTAAAATTCTCTCAAAATAGGAGCTATCTCTGCCATATGCTTTGACACACCAATAATGTACGTTAGTAATATATTGGAATTATTGCAAGGTGATAATTGTATGGTCTGAAAGCAACAGATCTGTGCACCACACTGTAGGAAAAACATATTGGCCTTGGAAAGAATACCATGTAGGTTTACAAGAATGATACCTGGCTTCAGATGTTAAGTTATGAGGAGAGATCGCACAAAATAGGCCTGTTTTCTCTAGAATTTAAAAGGTCAAAAGGGTCATCTGATCAAAATCTTCACGATATTAACAGGAAAAAATGGATAAGGTGAAGACAAACTATTCCCACTATTTGTAGATTCTACAACTAGGGGTCATAGTCTGAGAATTAGGGCCAGACTTTTCAGGAGAGATGTTAGGAAGGACTTCTACACACAAAGGGTGGTAGAGATTTGGAACGCTCTTCCAGAAGTCACAGTGAAAGCTAGACCCATTGTTAATTTTAAACCTGAGATGGATTTTATTTAATCAAGTCGAAGCATTAAGGAATATGGGCCAAAAGCAGGTATATGGAGTTAGGCCAAAAATCAGCCATGATCTCATCAAATAGTGGGACAGGCTTGAAGGCTGAATGGCCTACTCCTGTCCCTATAATGTGGGTGAATGGACTGGTTTTACTCAGGACATTTGAAGGGTGTTAGAAGTCCCTCTCTTTTTAAATTTACATGATTTTTTTTTTAAAAAGGTGCCCTGAGGGGCTTGCATTTTCTTTTGAGAGAGATTAGCGTTGCAAAGGAAGCAGTTTGATCAGACTGACTGTGCTCACCAGTCTGAATCCCACGGAATGTCTTTGATGAAAATCAGTAGGTGGTTATTCAGCAAAATGCAGACTGTGCTTGAGACAGAAAGGCAGTAGTGTTGTCTTCTTTCAGTACTTGCTTGACCATTTTTCAATACATAGGTTTCAAGAAAAGAGCGTGAAGTTTTTTAATTGTCAGGGATTAAAGAGTCTCCACAAATGTTGAAAATAATATTGTGAATACAAAGCAATTGAAATTGACAACTAATTGCATTATTTTAAACAAAAGTTCTGCTCATATAATTCAAGAATAGTGTGACTTTAACGAGCGGACCATTCTTGCCAAAATCACAAAGTTATTTTAAACAAAGTGATGCTTTATATTTTCAGGTTTTCTTTATTTCACTTGTTGCTACAATTGAATGTTTTAATGAAAGTCCCACAGTTGTTGGTTTTTGGACTTTATTTTCCATGCGTGGGATGTGAGCATCATTGGCTGGGCCAGCATTTATTGCCTGTCCCTTGTTCCCCTTTGAGAAGGTGATGGTGAGCTGCCTTCTTGAACCGTTGTAGTCTATGTGTTGTTGTTGACCCATAATGCCCTCCTGGATTTGCCCATGACATTAATGGAACAGCGATAGATTTTCAAGTCAGGATGGTGAGAGGCTTGGAGGGGAATGTGCAGGGTGTGGTGCTCCCAAGTATCTGCTGCCCTTGTCCTTCTGGATGGAAGTGGTCATGTATTTGGAAGGTGCTGTTTGAGGATCTTCCATGAATTTCTGCAATGTATTTTGTAGGTAGTACACACTGCTGCTACTGAGCATTGGTGATGGATGTTTGTGGAAGTTTGTGGATGTGGTGCTGATCAAGTGGGCTGCTTTGTCCTGGATGGTGTCAAGCTTCTTGAGTGTTATTGGATCTGTACCCATCCAGACAAGAGGGGAGTATTCCATAATACTCCTGACTTTTGCCTAGTAGATGGTGGACAGGCTGTAGGAAGTCAGGAGGTGAGTTACTCATCACAATATTCCAAGCCTCTGACTTGCTCTTGTAGTCACTGTGCTTAAGTAGTGAGTCCAGTTGAGTTTCTTGTCAATGGTAAACCCAAGGATGTTGATACTGGTGAATTTGGTGATAGTAACACCATTGAATGACAAGGGACTGTGGTTAGATTGTCTCTTATTGGACAAATCACTTGGCATTTGTCAGCCCAAGCCTAAATATTGTCCAGGTCTTGTTGCATTTGGACATGGACTGTTTCAGTATCTGAGGAGTCGCGAATGATGCTGAACATTGTGCAATAATCAGTAAACGCCCCCAATTCTGACTTTATGATGGAGGGAAGGTCATTAATGAAGCATCTGAAGATGGTTGGGCCTAGGACACCACCCTGAGGAACTCCTGTAGAGATGTCCTGGAGCTGAGATGACTGATCTCCTACAACCACAACCATCTTCCTATGTGCCAGGGATGACTCCAGCCAGTGTAGAGTTTGCCCCCGATACCCATTGATTCCAGTTTTGCTAAAGCTCCTTGATGCCACACTCGGTCAAATGCAACCTTGATTTCAAGGGCTGTCACTCTCCCCTCCCCCCTGGAATTCAGCTCTGTTGTCCATGTTTGAACCAAAGTTGTGATGAGGTCAGGAGCTGAGTGGCCCTGGCAGAACCCAAACTGGGTGACACTGAGCAAGTGCTGCTTGATAGCGCAGTTAATGACGCCTTCCATCATTTTACTGATGATCAAGAGTAGATTGAAGGGAGGTAATTAGTTGTGTTAGTTGTGGCAAGTAGGTTAGACCAGGGAAACCCAGTGAATGTGGTCTATCTAGACTTCCAAAAGGCCTTTGATAAGGTGCCACACAGGAGGCTGCTGAACAAGCTAAGGACCCATGGTATTCAAGGTGAGCTACTGGTATGGATTGAGGATTGACTGTCTGACAGAAGGCAGAGAGTTGGAATAAAGGGTTCTTTTTCGTAATGGCAGCCAGTGACGAGCGGTGTCCCGCAGGGTTCAATGTTGGGGTCGCAGCTGTTCACATTATATATTAATGATCTGGATGAAGTGACTGGGGGCATTCTAGCAAAGTTTGCCAATGATATGAGGTTAGGTGGACAGGCAGGTAGTACTGAGGAAGTGGGGAGGCTGCAGAAGGATCTAGACAGTTTGGGAGAGTGGTCCAGGAAATGGCTGATGGAATTCAACGTGAGCAAATGTGAGGTCCTGCACTTCGGAAAAAAGAATAAAAGCGTAGACTACTTTCTAAATGGTGAGAAAATTCATAAAGCCAAAGTACAAAGGGGTCTAGGAGTGCTAGTCAAAGATTCTCTAAAGGTAAACATACAGGTTGAGTCTGTGATTAAGAAAGCAAATGCAATGTTGTCATTTATCTCAAGAGGGTTGGAATATAAAAGCACCGTTGTGCTACTGAGACTTTATAAAGCTCTGGTTAGGCCCCATTTGGAGTACCGTGTCCAGTTTTGATCCCCACACCTCAGGAAGGACATACTGGCACTGGAACGTGTCCAGCGGAGATTCACACGGATGATCCTGGAATGGTTGGTCTAACATATGAGGAACAGCTGAGGATCCTGGGATTGTATTCATTGGATTTTAGAAGATTAAGGGGAGACTTAATAGAAACTTACAAGATAATACATGACTTGGAAAGGGTGGTTGCTAGGAAATTTTTTCCGTTAGGCGAGGAGACTAGGAGCAGTGGACACAGCCTTAAAATTAGAGGGGGTCAATTCAGAACAGAAATGCGGAGACATTTCTTCAGCCAGAGAATGGTGGGCCTGTGGAATTCATTACCGCAGAGTGCAGTGAAGGCCGGGACGCTAAATGTCTTCAAGGCAGAGATTGATAGATTCTTGATGTCTCGAGGAATTAAGGGCTATGGGGAGAATGCGGGTAAGCGGAGTTGAAATGCCCATCAGCCATGATTGAATGGCGGAGTGGACTCGATGGGCCGAATGGCCTTACTTCCACTCCTATGTCTTATGGTCTTGTGGTCTTATGATGTTGGATTTGTCCTGTATAGTTGAACATTCTTCCATATTGTTGGAGAGATGTCAGTTTTGTAACTGTACTGGAACAGCTTGGCTGGGAGTCTGGCATGTTCTGGAGCACACGTCTTCGGTACTATAGCCAGAATGTCGTCAGGGCCCAGCATTGTTCAGTGTCTCCAACCATTTTGTGATATAATGGGGAGTATTTTGAATTGACTGAGTACTCGCCCTGTAATGCCACTGGAGGGGTCTGAAATAGGCCACCCACTCGCTGAAGACTATTGTGAATGAGAGAGCAAGAGAAAAGCAAGAGAACAAGAGTGAGAGCACAAGAAGGAGTTACTGTCATAACCTTGGCTTGCACTCTTCATCACAAACCAACATCCAAATAATGAGCTAACTGAGCCCCTCTTAGAGGTGGCAGCTTACAAAGGAATGTGGATCAATGTGGATTAGATATTGAACTGGACTACCGTATAAATATGATGGATTCTGGATTAGTGGTGCTGGAAGAGCACAGCAGTTCAGGCAGCATCCAAGGAGCAGTGAAATTGATGTTTCGGGCAAAAGTCCTTTTTGTCCGAAACGTCGATTTCGCTGCTCCTTAGATGCTGCCTGAACTGCTGTGCTCTTCCAGCACCACTAATCCAGAATCTGGTTTCCAGCATCTTCAGTCATTGTTTTTACCTCATATAAATATTATGGCCACAAGAGTAGGTTGGAAGCAGGAAATGCTTTTGTGAGAAACTAACTTCCCATCTCCCCAAAGCCTGTCTACCTAGAGTGTCAGGACTGTGATGGAATACTCTCCACTTGCCTGGATGGGTGCAGTTCCAACAATACTCAAGAAGCTTGACATCATCCAGGATAAAGTAGTCCACTTGAAAGGCACTGTTTCCTCTACCTCCAACATTTACTTCCCTCTGTTCAGCAGCAGGAGTGTGTATTATTTATAGAATGCAATGCAATAATTCACCAAGGCTCTTCCAACAGCACTTTCCAAACTCCTGGTCATAACCACCAGAAAAGGACAAGGGCAGCAGATGCATGGAAATGCAAGTTCCCCTCCAAACCACACCATCAACCTAACTCGGAAATATATCCCTATTCCTTCACTGTTGCTGAGTCAAAATCCCAAAACAACACTTCAAAATAGTGTTTTGACAGCCTCTACACTGTGATGGTTTAAGAATGGAGCTCAAGGGCAGTTAAGAACAGGCAGTCAATGCTGGCCTTAATACCTCCCAAGAATAAACTGAGAGGAAATTCCTTTGGAAATTCTGAAAGCAATGTATATTAACGATTGATGTTGCAGAGACTTTGGCGCAAGTGTTAATATTCCCAGGACTGACACTTGGTCATGTTATAGTAGTCCTGGAAAAGACACAGGACAAACTGCTGAAGAACTATACCATATTCTTTCCAGTCATTAGCACACAGCAATTCAAGCAGGGGAAGTTCCTTTCTCAGTGCAAAGTTTACAGACTCTCACATTCTTCCAAGCCAGCCTAGGACACAGCCCTGCAGGAGCATTATCCAACAAAGAATTGCTCATCACGATGTTGGCAGCACCTCGCTCTGTACAAAAGGAAACATCACCTGGATTGGGGCTGCAGTTCTCACTCGTAGCAGAGTCTCTGCTGCTGTAAGGAACCTTTTGCAAAGAGAAAGGGTTTGAGCCAGATGGCATTGAGCTAAAGAATGCCCATGAGTGATCTTCATCCATCAACAGTTCAGCGGCCACAATTTGAGAAGGTGGAAAGTCACAGGCAGGGAATTGGATAGGAAGATGGGTCTCAGAGCCCGGTGAAAGCAGACGAGAAGCTGAGCATCTGCTTGGTTTCAGGGATTGACACCTCCACCTGTGAACTGTGCCACATCGCTTTGTTGCAATGAAACATAGTGTGAAGCAGTGCTACTGTTATACATAGCACTTCAAATTGCACTTACCAAAAGCCTGTGGATACTCTTATCTTAGGGCTGTGTCACCATTGACAGGATATGTAAAAAGAGCTTGTTGTGAGAATCAAACTGACTGTTACCTTTCTATTAATACCATAATGTGGCTTCCTCACATTAAGCCAGTCTGACTGTTACGAGCTACTTGCTCAATGTCTTCCTTACAGCTGGGACCAGTTGGTTTTATAAGAGTCAGTCTTCAAATGCAAATAAGGCCAGGATTTCCATTGTACCTGCTACAGAAAACACTTCAATTTTCCATGTGAGTGCTTAATGATTCCACTCAAGAATGTATAAAGTCTTTAAAAAAAAGATTTTATAGATGTAGAATAGTAGAATATTATGGATGTTGGAATTCTGAAATAAGAGAAAGTGCAGGAAGCAGTCAGCAAGCTGAGTGGCATCCATGCGGAGAAACAGGTTTCTGTTTCAAATGTAATAAGACTTTGCTAGAGGACATAGTAATGGAGTCATAGAGATGGACAGTATGAAAACAGACCCTTGGGTCCAACTGGTCCATACTGACCAGATATCCCAACCCAATCTAGTCCCGTTTGCGAGCACTTGGCTCATATCCCTCCAAAGTCTTCCTACTCAAGTACCCATCCAATGCCTTTTAAATGTTGCAATTGTACCAGCTTCCACGACTTCCTCTGGCAGCTCATTCCATACACGTACCACCCTCTGTGTGAAAAAGTTGCCCCTTAGGTCCCTTTTAAATCTGTTCCCTTTCATCCTAAATCTATGTACTCTAGTTCTGGACTCCCTCAACTCAGGGAAAAGACATTGTCTATTTAACATCTCCATGCC